>NC_037300.2:8996923-9621153 GCF_000002775.5 Populus trichocarpa | reverse complement strand
ATTGACTAATTTTGCTGTTCTTTCTTTTTGGGTTTCCATTGCAATCAGGGTCACCGGAGCTTCAGAGCCCTTGTAATATATCTGTCTTGGTTCTCTTCAGTTTTTTTTTTGGCGCTCGTCCACATTCGCTTTAGGATGGGATTTGATAACTAGTCATTTTTTAGTACTTGATGATTATAGGCGTTGATATGGTTTAATTCTTTTCTTTGTGTTTAGACTTTATTTTACAAAAGTGAAATTGGGCTCTCCTCCTAGAGAATTCAATGTGCAGATTGATACCGGAAGTGATGTCTTGTGGGTCTGCTGCAATTCCTGCAATAATTGCCCACGTACTAGTGGCCTTGGAGTAAATCCTCTTTCTTTACCTTGTCACGGGTCTTTCTATACATATGCAGAATTGGAAAAAATAAGCCTCAACTTCCCCGTGGTACTTTGTTTGCGTTAATGCAGATTCAGCTCAATTTCTTTGATTCCAGCAGCTCATCAACTGCAGGGCTGGTCCACTGTTCAGACCCAATCTGTACTTCAGCAGTTCAAACCACAGTAACTCAATGCTCTCCTCAGACTAATCAATGCAGTTACACATTCCAATATGAAGATGGAAGTGGGACATCAGGCTATTATGTGTCCGATACACTTTATTTTGATGCTATTTTGGGGGAGTCATTAGTCGTTAACTCTTCAGCTCTCATTGTCTTTGGGTAGGTTTTCTAAATTGTACTGTTGAATAAGTATGGGCGTGTTCAGATTTTTAAGATTGACAATGATTATTTGTTTAGAGAGAAGGGATAGGTACAAGACTAAAAAAATGAAGCTTAATATTTTGCTTAATTGTTGTTGTCAAAGATGTAATATGCAGTCAGTGAATCCACACAAGGGTATGGTGTTTTGCTGCACAATGACTACATGACAAATCAGTCACCACCTGGTGCTACGTGATCATAACCAGTTCACTAATGGCATGACCTTCTTATGGTAACCATTCTTATGCTTTCACAGCAAGGGGCATGTTCACCCAAAATACACAGCTATTACTGTAAAATAGTATTGTTGTTGCTGGACTATTTGAATGATTTATTGCCATTTCATTCTTGTGGAGTTAACCAGCAAACTTAATTGATGCCAAGGAATAAAGGACTGAGTCCCCCTTGTGACAAAATATGAGTTGTGTGCTTCCTTTGCCCTTCATCTATCTCATACTCTCCTATTTGAATAAGTTTCTTTTGTTCCAAGATTGATCTGCCTTTTTTGTATGTTTCTTATTTCGCTAGATGGTGGTGTTGAAAACAGGTGCAGTACCTTCCAGTCTGGGGACTTGACTATGACCGATAAAGCAGTTGATGGGATTTTTGGATTTGGCCAGGGGGAACTCTCTGTTATATCACAATTGTCAACCCACGGGATAACACCCAGAGTGTTCTCTCATTGCTTGAAAGGAGAGGGCATTGGAGGTGGTATACTGGTTCTTGGTGAGATTCTGGAGCCAGGCATGGTTTATAGTCCACTTGTCCCATCACAGTATGTCATTTTTTCCTTGGAAACCTTTTCTTTCCCCAACAACCCAACTTCTTTAGATTGTTATCCTTGCTTTGTATAAGCAGCAGCAACTGAAATCTTATTGCCTGAGAAATGTCAAGGCAATGAGACAAGCTTTGATTTTGCACACAGATTTTTAAAAGAAAATTTTTTTTTCCAGCATCTTATTGGTCAGTGATAAGACATTTTCTTCTGCAGCAGTCACTTGTACATTACTTTTACCTTTAGCTAGGATACCATATATTACTGGTGTTTAGGAGTAGACAAGCACTTCACAGGCTTTGTTCAGTTGGTTTTGTATTTGGAATAACCTTTTAGAATAGTACCAAGCCAGATTTGCTTTTAGGATTTCTCATATTTTGCAGGAATCTTTCTAGGTATTTAAAGTGGTCACAGAAATTGGATATTTTCAATGTGAACAAGTCCAAAGAAATGAGACTTTAACTGCTTAAGAACCTTTCAAAAACTCAAAGAGGAGTTACATTTTATCACCAAATCTGCTTACTATCACACATCTTTCTCTTGTGAATGTTATTGCTCTGTTGCACAACCATTTGTTTTTTTTTTTTTACTTTTTGCATTCCTCATGCAAGCGTATTGCTGTCTGGCATCTTTAGTTTGATTTTGAACAACACTAATTTGCTGTGATTTCCTTTTCAAAAATTGCAGGCCTCATTATAATTTAAATCTACAAAGCATTGCTGTTAATGGGAAATTGTTGCCAATTGATCCATCAGTGTTTGCAACATCGAATAGCCAAGGAACAATTGTTGACTCTGGAACAACTTTGGCGTACCTTGTGGCAGAAGCTTATGATCCTTTTGTTAGTGCTGTGAGTAATTTTCCCATCTATACATGCAAAGGTTCCTGTTATAATAAACGATGTTTGCAGCTGAGAGAAATGAGCTTTAATGTATTATTTTTTACAATCTTAAGCTATTCTAACACTATTTTTTTTTTTCATTTAAAATATTAGGAATCCTTCAATATGATTGACATTGTGATAACTAAGTTATACAGAACCTTGTTGCATAGTTTCACGACAAGACATTTTATGAGAAAGCAACTCATTAAGATATTATATAGGGTTTCATTCTTGTTCTCTTTGTGTTGCATGAGGCAACTTGTTAAGATATTTATAGGGACTCGTTCTTGTTCTCTGGTGTCAGCCAAACATTTCTCTACAGTAACTATGTCTTCTCAGTCTTTCATATTTCTGCAACCATTATCTCACAAATACAAAGTGGACAGTTAAAGTAAAAATCAGAGAATGTAAGAAAGTTTCTTTTATCCACATGCAATCTCTTATAATTAGTAAGCTTTTTCCTAAAAAAATAAAAAATAATTATTTTAAGTTCTCCCAGTAAGGTGATTTTAAAGAGCTGGTTTTGAGCCTTTTAATAGTGAGATAATAATGGTAGTGAAGTTATTGAACTGGAATGTAACAAGGTATTGAATTAGCATGATTTAAACAATCACAACTAAATTCACTTTCAGCATGCTAAGTTTATTTGATTGGTGAATGTCCAGGTGAATGTCATTGTCTCGCCATCTGTTACACCTATAATATCTAAAGGAAACCAATGTTATCTTGTCTCAACCAGGTTCATTCTTCTATTTTATTTCCAAATGATGTTTTTGCTGTTATGTTACACCACAAAAATTTTCTTTCTAGCTTTTACTTTCCCTTTTTTCTTCCTCAATAACTTAATTGGTTTTTTTTTTTTTTTTCTATGCAGTGTATCTCAGATGTTTCCCCTGGCCAGTTTTAACTTTGCTGGGGGTGCATCTATGGTGTTAAAACCTGAAGACTACCTTATACCTTTTGGTCCCAGTGTAATTTGCTGCTCTTCACTTTTGCTAACTTATTCATTTTCCCATCAGTATTGAACTGAACATGTTTAATCAGAATATATCTGCCATTGTCACTGAATGAATTGTAACATGGACCACCTTTCTCTCTCTCTCTCTCTCTTCTGTAGCAGGGTGGTTCTGTGATGTGGTGCATTGGTTTTCAGAAAGTTCAAGGAGTAACTATCTTAGGAGGTTGAACTCTAAACTTTTACTTCTTTTATTGACATGAGTATATCTGGGGAGAGGCTTAACCTTTTCTCCTTACCATCAACTGGTCATAATGTCAGTGCTGGGGGGTGGGTAAGTTATGAAGTAGGTGGGGACTTTAATAAAACATGCACAACTTTATGGTGGGCAACATAAGTTTTCTTAAAAGTAAAAATTAAAAATACAGTGCAAAGTTGAAAATATTGGGGGGGGGGTCTCTCTATCTGCTGGCCCTGCAAATTGTCTCTAGTGCACCATTGGTGACCTTTTTTACTCCTGCTTTTGGTGCTTGTCATTTGTTTCATCATTATTTTTTCGAAATGCATTTTACAATGACATGACTGGATGACTGCTTTCTGGGTTGGGATTGTGCCAAATTCTGCTCTTTTGTAATGAACCTCATTGACTTACAAATCTTGTGTCACTGAACCAGCTAACTCGTGGGTGTTTCAATGCCTTTATGCACACCTCTTACCTTTTAAAACATGTGAGTTAAACTATCCTGTTGATTGCATTGGCTTTGCAGATCTTGTTCTGAAAGATAAGATTTTTGTATATGATTTAGTACGACAACGGATTGGTTGGGCTAACTATGACTGTAAGTTCAAAAAACTATGATGGTTCGGTGAACTCCTTTTCTGTTTGCCTTGCACACATGGAAAATAACCCCATACATTTCAATTCTTTCTGTCAGGCTCCTTATCTGTAAATGTTTCTGTAACTTCTAGTAAGGACTTCATCAATGCAGGACAGCTGAGTGTGAGCAGCTCATCAAGGGACATCATGCTCTTTGAGCTGCTGCCTCTGACCGTTATGGTTCTCACAATGCACATATTATTGTTGGAGTTCAAATTTTTGTGATCTAAACCTCAAATTTAAGTTAATTCTTTGCTCAGTCTTCAGTGTGCGTTGGCTTGGCTGGTTTTTATTTATGGTGACCGGAAAGCCTTGTGCTGTTTATTTGGATTCCAGAGGTAGCTGTTTCTTGTTACATAATACTTCTCATGTTCTGGTGATTGGAGCATCTTCTATTCTTCTGATGGGAAACTCTATTTTCTTGTAAAGGATCCTCCATATTCAGCAGTGCAAGAATTGTAAATTATCTCCACATTGGATCAGGTGGTGTTGTGTCATTGTAATTGTTGAAATGGGAAGAATAATTTACAAAATATGCATCTTTCTTGGAGGCTATAATTTCTCTTGAGCAATGTAGTCATATGATCCTTTTTTTTTTGTTTAACAAAATAAGCATAAGTTTTCAAAACATGATTAAAAGATTTAGAAAGATTTGTTATTGCAATATCAGTGACCTCTATCATAAAAAAATATTTATTTTTCTTTTGGTATCCACTCAAGTTATTTTTTCCATTATCCATTATGAATGACTGTCGCCCATGTAATCAAATTATATATTAAATTTATGTTTCAAAGATTCATAACACATCCTAGCAACATTTTTATGGCCAACAAATCTTTGAATTTGTGATTGAAGTTGCTTATTAGGTGTCTAACACAATCAATATTATCCAATCAATTCAAGCTAAATTTCTTTTATTTCATGTTTAAGTCCTGTTTATTTGCTGGAAAGTAGTATTTTTTTTGGAAAGTGAATTCCGGGAAAATAAATTATTTTCTAATGTTGAGTAGTGTAATGAAAAAAAAGTTGGAAAACACTTTCCAATGTTTGGTTATGTCATGGAAAATAAGCTGGAAAATAACTTATTAATATTTTATTTTTTCAAGTTTATTAAAATAACGAAGAACAAATCTTATAAATTAAAAAGTTGAATGATAATGAAATTGAAAAAAATATAATTTCATAAATTATCTCAAATAAAATTAATAATAATCAAAATAATAGAGATCAAATCTAATAAATAAAAAAAATTAAAAGATGATGAAATTAAAATAATAATAATTACTATTTCATAAATTATTTTAAATAAAATAAGTAACAATCAAAAGAATGAGGACCAAATTTGATAAATAAAAAATTTCAATTAAAAAATGATAAGGGAAAAGCAAATAACAATTATAAAAATGAGGACCAAAGTTAATATAAAAATCAAATTTTAAGGGATGAAATTGAAAAACAATATTCAAAAAAAATATATATAGCAATTAAAAGTTTAAGGATCAAATTTGATATAATCAGCAAATAATATGACATTTCTAAATTTTTCACAACTTTTAGAAAGTGTTTTCTGTCCAAAATAAAAGAAAAATACTTTTCTGGAAATCAAACCAAATTTTTCTTTGACTGGAAAGTGTTTTTCATTGACCAACTTTTCTAATGACAAACAAACACAGGAAAGTTTGAAAAGTGATTTTCAGGAAACCACTTTCCGTCAAACAAACGAGGCCTACCATCAGGCTTATCCGATATTATACATATACCACTACAGTCACTTGTAATGTGATGTTGAATAAGTAGTGAAAATCATCTCCAGTTAATATTATGTTCTTCAACTAGTGAATAAGCTAAAGGAGAAATCCCATTGTCTGCATAAAAAAAACCCTGCAATCAACAACTTTCCATTGAACCTTCCATACAAATGGATGTTATCCACGTTAATAATTGACTTACAAGACTTGAACCCCTTAACTGCAAGACCAAATGCCTAGAAAACTCTACCAAAAACAATTGTTCCACCATCAAGCTATCCATTATGTTTCCACTCAACAACTTTTCTAGGATTTTGTTCTTGTAAAGCCACAAACAATCTAGATAACATTTCAAAGAAGTCCCCATGTGTTCCAAAAAGTTCCTCAAGTATCTTTTGTTTTGCAGCCCATACTTTATAGTAAGAAATTTTAAACTTATAGTGCAATTTAATTTCTTGTATGTTGGAAACAATATAGGCAAGGTTATCTTGAACAAAAGTTACAACCATTGATGCAATAAATTTAATGTTAAGCCAATGATGGTTTTTTTTATGTATGTATGTATTGGTACATGTGTGTTTACCTTTTAATTTTACTATCTCAAAGGAATCTGACCTTTTATGGTATCCCCATGTAAGTACCATTGACATTCAGGTGCATAAACACATTGTAATTAAACAAATATTTGGTATGAACGTTAAATGCGATATTCAAGTGAATATGAAATATGTCATTGCTTGAAAATATTCACTAAATCATCTTTAATTCTAAAATCTTGTCCAACAACTAAATCTCCACTACTAGCTAATTTTTTACGATAAACAAACTAATTATTATATATCATATCATCAACTCTAGTATCATGATCAAATTCTGAAACAGGAAGCCTCATCATCATTATCATCATCATCTAATGTTTCAATTAAACTCATGACACCCTTATATTTGAAGTCATACCTACACCATCATCTTTATTATCACTAGGATCAAAGAATCACGATATACAATTTTAATTATATTTTCATCACAAATTCCCATAACCCTCACTAGAATAATAGTTTCTTTAGCTCTTCCTCTTCTACGGAATTATCAGTAAAGAACTCTATGGAAATAAATTATAAAATTTTCATTTCAAGGCCCTAAGTTGTAAAACAAAAAATTAAATATTTCAATGCAAGCACATACATTTTCTGACCCAGAGGAAAAGTTCCCAAATGTGAACATTACTACCACTAGCATTGCTATAAAAGGAATTGAAAATTTTAAAAATAAGATAATCAATTTTAGTATCTTTAACCACCTCAAAAAACAGCAACTAACTACAGTTAATTTTTGAAACATATGGGGACTTATTTGAAATGTTATCTAGATTGTTTGTGGCTTTACAAGAATTAATAAAATCCTAGAAAAGTTGTTGAGTGGAGACATAATGGATAGCTTGATAGTGGAACAATTGTTTTTGGTAGAGTTTTCTAGGCAATTGGTCCTATAATTGAGGGGTTCAAGTCTTGTAGGTCAATTATTAATATGGATAACATCCATCTGTATGGAAGGTTCAATGAAAAGTTGTTGATTGCAGGGTTTTTTTTTTATACACACAATGAGATTTCTCTTTTAACTTATTCAACATCACATTACAAGTAACTATAGTGGTACATGTATAATTGATTAGTACTTAAAAGTATATTTTTATCAAGGTTTTATATCATCATTTTGCACTTAAAGTATCAATAACTCTTTAACTAAAGCATGTTTTATAATAACAAATCTGATACTATAAGATACCTTTAATTTATGGTAAATGTTCATCTTAAATGCAGGCCTATCATGTAAATCAAAGGATTGATTGATGAGTTTAACTACTGAAATTGAGAAGACAAAGAGAGGGGCAAGCTTAGAAAAGAGATGCTGGTTCAGTCCAAACTGGAACACTATTCGGTTATTAGATCATACCTGGAGCTGTAGAACTTGGATTTAGGTCTGGTCTATATGGATGGAAAGCTAAGACATAGGCCTAAAACTTTCATGAAGATTCCAAGATTCAAAAAGGTCGTTTTCAAGTTCAAATTGTAGCAACAACGGAGAAGTCAGAATCTGTCCTGCAGCCCAGACATTATTCAGTGTTCAGCCCATATCTCGAGTTCTAGAAGTTCAAATGCACCGATTCTTTATTTGTTGGAAAGTTGAGACAATTTTCTAGAACTTTCATGCAGACTATCTATTCAAATTCTGATGTTAGCAATGACGTTTTGTTCAAACAAGAAAATAAGAATTGTCACCAAGTCAAGATGTGGCCACCCACTCAACAATTAGTCATCAAATCAATAGTTTCAAATTTTTGCCTATAAAAGGAGGCATTTTCCATGCATTTAGGCATCTTGATTTTCAGATCAAGATCATGTTCTTGCTCTCTCTTTATATTTTTGTAATGCTTAAGTTTTGTTTATATTAATCTCTTGTTTATGCTTTTCATTTCCTTTCCTTTACTTAGTTAACTTATATCTTATTTATGTTCTTATTTTATTTATTCTCTTTCATTATGTTTAGCTAAGTTTATTATGTCAAGGTGAAAAGGTCACACTAATGGTGTAAGAATAATTATAATATAAACTCAACATGAACTTTAATGTTTGATACTAACATGTTTTGTATTTGTTATCTTATTCACTCTTAATACTTTGCTTGTTAAATGGTTAATCTAAATTTATGTTGTATAACCCTTGGTACAACAAATACTTGGCACTTTCATAGCCCAACCGTATGGTATAACCGACACTTGTGCTATGAAAGGAACTTGATTTGTTGTTAACATAAGTTATAATCATGAATACCTTACAACATTTACAAGTATTAGCATTATTCGAATAAAATAACTAATGTAATCATGTTAACAATTTATAATCCGATTGGAACCTCCTTTGTGTGTGGTTTCTAGTTGAGTAATAAAAAGAGTTTATACTATACTTGTTTGAAATACCATTAGTGGATCCTCTAACCTTGACAATTATTTTATCCTTGTTTAATCCTTATATCAATATCACATCTCAAAGCTCTCTTCAACTCCTTTTCTATTATTATCTATTTCTTTATTTATAATTTATACAGTTAACTTCCCTATGGTTCGACCCTAGTCTTGCCGGGTTATTTATTACTTCGACACTCCTACACTTGGAAGAAGACATCAACTCTTTGGTCGTGTCAACAATATCGGATAAGCATGATGGTATTAAGCATGAAATAAAAGAAATTTGACCTCAACTGATTAGATAACATTGGTATTGTGTTAGACACTTAATCAGCAACTTCAATCACAAATTCAAAGATTTGTTAGCCATAAAAAAGTTGTTTAGGATGTGTTATGAATCTTTGAAGCATAAATTTGATATATGATTTGATTGTATGGGTAATAGTCATCCAGAATGGAAAGAATGGCTTGAGTGGGTACCAAATGAAAGATGGACACTTTCTTATGATGGGGGTCACTGATATTGCAATATAACAACAAATCTTTCTAAATCTTTTAATCATGTTTTGAAAGGTGCACATGTTTTTCCTGTTTCTGCTTTAGTCCAATTGATATTTTTTAGGACTAATGCTTATTTTGTTAAACAAAAAGAGGATGCATATGACTACATTGCACAAAGAAATTATAGCCTCCTGTTGTTCTGCTAAAATTAGATGCCAAAATATTTAGATACAGAGATCATACTGTGGTACTTTTCAATGTTGATGATGAAACTTTTCAGGTGATGCAACCATATTATTTGATAGTTTCACCCATATTTAACTAGTGTTTTGCCTGTATTTTATATATAAAATGCCTTAATATTCTTTGTTTTATGTTTTGAAGGCACTTTTGGATGAAAGATGCAAAAAAGAGTAAATTGGAGGTAATTGGCAGATTTGACATTCAGTCGATGTTTTGTGCAGAGCGTGAGCTCTAGAGGTCGAAATGAAGTGATTCCAGTGGCATTAAAAAGCTAACATCCATACCTTTTTGGAAATCTAAGACAAGAAAATAAAATAAGAAAATCATGAAAATTGCAGCCTTTAAAGTCAAATCTCGCAATCAGCTAGTGTTGACCTTCGACCATTCCAACTTGAATATCTGGAGCTACAGAAGTTCAAGTGATGCAAACTCGATTGTTTTTGGATTCCTGACTCAAAGACCTATCAACGCTCCAAATTTCAGTAAAAAAATATGTCATATGAGGGAGATATGAATTTTCAAAGATGACAAATGAATTTTGCCAGCAAATAGGTTTTGTGAAGAAACGAGTTCAAATTACGTTCCGAAGCATCTAAACTGACATTCAAATTACGTTCCTCTAAGTCAAAACTTGAAGATTTCATGCAAGGCTATTTATCTTTCTTTTTTTAGGAAAATCGTTATTGAAGTACTTAAATGTAAATTGTCTACTTAAGGGAGGACTATTTTGTAAAATAGATACTAGGGTTTCCTAGGGTATAAAAAAAAGAGAGAGAAGGAAAAGAGGAGAAGAGAGGGGATGGCCAGAAGGGAGGAACACAAACCCTTTCTTTTTGGTTAGTTGTTCAATAGACATGCAAGGCTAAACTCCTTTTCTTGGTTGCAAGAACACAGAAACCTTCGGATTTCAAGAATTGTGAGATCTATTTTACGTTTTCTTTTCAGTTTATATGATGAATGACTATGTTTGTTCTCTTATGTTTATTTCCTATGATTGTTTATTTTAATTGCTAGAGCGAACTCTAAGTTATTATTATGAATAATCTATTGCTAAGTTTGCTATCAAAACCAGAGTTGTGGTATATAGACTTGTGAAGCAACTGAGATTAATAATTGTAGCGGATCCAGATTAGTAATCTTAATGAGAACATTCAATTAATCAAATCAAACATGGAGTGTGGACAATTATATTGTCTAGATTAATCAACTCATTTAGTTCTTAAGGCTGCCATTGAATTAAATTACTAGTGCGGACACTGTGGTTGTTTGATGGTTATGATTAATTATACAGCGAATCTATTAACTAATCAACATAAAAAAAGATAGATATTCAGAGTATAAATTGACATCTCGGTTCTATGATCAGTTCTGATTTCTGTAGGTGGATGTTTACTTGCGACCAAGGTTTGTTTTCTTGATAAATTTATTTAAATTTCACTTGATAGTTTTCTGTTTACTTTTTGCTTTAATCTAGATAACCTCCAAATCCCCTCATTGCATATCATATAGCATAAAAATCTGAACTAGACTTTCCTCGTGGGATCGACTCCTTGTTTGCTCTATATTATCTTGTGTGTAGTGGCAGGGCCAGAGTTTTTTAAACGAGGGGGGCAAATTATATAACCTTTAATTAATTCAAAACAATCAAATCAATGCCTATTGTTCAAAATGTTGCAGGTAGTCCACTAGCATTCACCTTTAATTAATTCAAAACATTATACATATCAAACCCTTAAATTATCATAAAACCTAATATTTTTAATAACTAATTATAAAAAAATAAAACTAAAATTAAATAATAAAATAAATAGAAAAAATAAAGGAAATCTACCTAAAAATTACTTGCTTAATTATACTTGAAGAATAGAAATTTATATAAGGGGGAGAGGCTAAGAAGAGTAGCTAAAAAAAAATAGAAAAGCTATCGGATAGTGAGTGGAAGAAAAAGAAAGAAAAGGTAAACGTGTGGGGAAATGAGAAATGAGCTGGAATGCTGGAAGCCTAGACATATATTATATATATTATTTATTATATTAACATACAAGTCAACAATATTTACTCTGCGTCTCTGCGTGTGTCAACCCCTCACATTACTATTATATTAATATTCTAATATAAAATATATTCAAAAAATAATTAAAGGGGGCAATTGCCCCCTTTTGACCCTACGTGGCTCCGTCACTGCTTGTGTGTTGTGTTTTAAGTTAGGGTAATTAATTCGTGTGACCGCGACATCACAACATTTGTTCTCAACACTATAGTCATTGATTCTTTAAATAAGATTTGAAACTCTTTTCAGGTTTCATTCTATGTTGCGCGGGGATTTACAATCAACTATTTGAGAATGTATAAAATATGTTTTCTAAATCACTTAGGGTGATGAATTCTCTTTTAATTACTCAAATACCTTCTTATAGTTTTTGTTATACTCAATATTCACTCATTTGTTACCCTTGATTAGAACATGTATCAAGATCAAAGCATAACATTTTCTATATAAGATAACTTAGTGATTTTAAGTCTAAAAATCACTTACACAACCATCACGTGAGTTTTTTCATTGGCACAAGTGATCTTTTCATATGAAATTATCATACAGGTCAGTTCAATGTATATGTCATCTGACAAGTACTTATATATTAGTTCTAAGTATCTCTCATACCTCAACTTATGAGAAAAAATGCTTTCTTTCACAAAGAAAAAAACATACTATGCACTAGTCTCAACAACTCTAATTAATCTCCAGTCTTAATAGAGTATTGAATATGAATATTTAGAAACAAAACTTTAATGCAATAGAAAACTCATAATAACAACTATATAATGTTTTTTGCAAAACATTTTTGTCTCAGAGACTTTATCTTTACTCTAGATTCATTAATAAAATATTTGATAAATATTAAAAATAAATAAAATCTTTATTAAAAATAAATATATTTACATGAATAAAATTAATATAACATATAAGCAATCGATTGGTTGCAGAACATATATACAAATATACAATATATACATATATATATATATATATATATTCTGGTTCTGTATGATTTGGAACATTGAAGATATGTAAACATTGCCTTTGCCATATAAAAAAAAGAATTGTAAGCATTCTAAAAATTTCATACCCAATAGCACAAGCAACTTGCTGGGAGAATAAAACAATAAAAAAAGAACACAACGAGAAGATAGGATGGGGAGTAGGATTTATACAAGTTATTAGTGCATTTATGGCTATGCTGATGACGTATTTTTACCAGCTTATGCCAGCAGATTCAGTTCTCTTTGAGGCGAAGTGCAGAAGCAATCTGGTCTATAGAAAAGCTCAAAGCATGAACAAGCAGCATGCCAAGCAATATATGCATTAACCTTCAATAACTTTTACGGGAGACCTGCATACCAAACCAATGAGTAAGGCTAACTGCCAAAGAAATATCAAAATCGCAGTGCACTGGGTGGGCTGCCATCACTTACCCAAAGGGGCTTTGCTTGATGGCCAGCAGTTCAACATCCAACTGCAGATTCAACAAAGAAAGTGGCAAGTTAAATTCCATGTCTATATATTTAATGCAAACAGACAGATCAGTTACATAAATTGTGCTTGTGTGGAAAGAAATAGAATAAGACTAAGAACTTGATGGCAAATCATATGGAATAGATAGCCCTTTCATTTGATTTTCCACCTTGAGCAATTTCAGAAACGGGAAACTCTCTCTAGAATGTAAAAGCCACTACCATAGAAATCAAGTTCTTGAACCGACAACAGTCCAGTATGTATCATTCAATAGAATCTCTTGCTATATGATGGAAGCCTGTTGTGATGTGGTTTGATTAATCTCTTCTATATTCAGAAGACTTGGTGGAAGAATTGATCACAGCATTCACCTGGCTTTCTTGAGAGTTTAAAAAAGTAATATTCAAAGCACTAGGTGATCAGATGAAAGAATAAACTGAAACAAGGAACTAAACAGAGGAGATGAAGATACGGCCCTTGTGAACTGGCCTTTAACCACTGAAAGGGTTATTTAGAATTTTTCAAATTTAAATTACACAAGTGAATGAAAGTAAATAGTGAAAGATATAGGTTTACTTTACTTGTGCCATTCTCAGCAGAAATCATGGTTTACACTCTACAAATTAACACGAAGACTCGCGCAAAAGGCTAGGGTACAATTAATCACATCATCTCTTTTTCATGTATATACAATCAAATGATTTTCAAGAAACTCGGATGCGGGAAATGGATTTCAAAGCTAAAAGATTTTCATGCTTTCATGTAAAAGATTTCTCCAAAAGGGAAAAACCTACAAACAATCAAGCTGCGTCCTGGGCGTTCATAAGACAACAACAAAGCATCTTGAACTATTTGCGGTTTGACCTCTGACGACAAAGGAATCACCGAGCAAGCTTTTAAATTTGGATGATGTACAGTGCTCCAATCTAAGAAATCCTAACAAGCTGAAATTACAAACACGGATGGCCAAAGATTAAGAATTTTTCCTCCTATCTTATTTGTTTAAAACCAAAAGAAGGAACATGAGTTTTCAGGATTCCTTTTCCTTTTCCTTCTATATGGTCTGCTCCAAGAAACATGCATGTCATGACTGAAGTTGGTGCACGCCATGCAATAACTGCAAGAAATATGACACTCAAGGAATTTTGTAACAGCATCCCATGGATCATACAGCTAATCAAACACCATATTCTTATAATTTGTTGAAACTACTCCCCTGTTCATCAATATGCCATGGTGGATTACAAGTTATGTTTCAGATACATGGAGACCGTAAGATTTCCCAGATGTCACTTGCATGAATATATCCTTACCCTTTACCAAAAAAGACAACTTCTTACCTCTATGGTTGCATTTGGAGGAATTTCTTGTACTCCCTTACTACCATATGCTAGCTCAGGAGGAACTACTAGCAAACGCTGCCAAAAAAGAATGAGTCATTCATCAGCACATGAAAAGAAACATTATTCAGTTGAGATTCAGCGAGCATAACTATATATAGAATGTTAGTTCAACTTTAAGCATGATAACCATGGTGCCCCGCATGCTAAAGAGCAGAAATCAATAATAAGGTGATCCACATGCAGTTATTAAATTCAGCTTATTGGTAATGAGAGTGCAAAAATACTGCATTAATTTCTTTCTTTTTTGCACTAGAATCGCTTTCTAACATATAGATTTTATATTTCAATTGATAGCATTTGAACTAAAGAGCTGAAAAGACCTACTCAACGCTGAACTATGGATATATGTAAGCTATTGCATGCCTTATCATATAGTCTGTCAAGATAGAACAAAGCTACAATACGGAAGAAACAGGAGTCACCTGGCCTCCTACACGCATGCCTTCAACCCCAAGATCTAATCCTTTAAGGACCGCTCCCCTCTCAGATTGGCCCACGTCAAATCCATAAGGCTGCAACAATTCAAGGAATATGTATTGGCCAAAAGGCAGGGAAATTTTAGGAAAGAAATTGCAGACTCGATGGTTGATACGTCAAATCATGCATGAATGATTAAAATTATGTATGAATGATGTATAACTGAAGAAGTGCACAACTCTAGTCTTACCGTTCCACCTCCAACACCGAGTCCCTGTCTACTAGTCATAAACGTGATTCCCTTCCACTTGGCAACATAGTGAACCTAAAATAAACGCAACTACATCAGCTATATTCTATATGTACTGCAAGGTAACAGATAGACCACAAAAACATAATGGCTCTGGAATTTAGATTAAAAGAGGAGTGAAATTATCTAACTTTTTCTTTCATCCATGCAAATTATTCTATGCTGAAGTATGCATTAAACATCTTGTTTCCATCAGTTAGAAATCTGAAAAGTAAATGTGGTAAAAATAATGCTGTACTATTGAAGCTACAGAAAAACATTCCTTCTTTTGAAATGAGGTTGTTCATCATGAGATCAAAGTCTTCTTCATCTTAAATGGTTTTGAAAAATCAGCAAGGTAATTCTAGTTTGTACAAGTTCGATAATCTTATAAAGGTATAGAAACTCTAGAAGTTGGGAACATGGATGTGGATGAGGATGTAGGGAAGAAACAAGTGATCTACAAGTACTGTGACAAGCACGTGAAATTAAGCCATAAGAGTTGGTGCTAATATTTGATGTATCAGTGTAATATAATAGGGTATAGTTTAAACATCAGTTAGTCAAAAAATTAAATTTAACTGGGCCACAACCGTACTGCAACCCGAGATCCCTTCACGGCCTTAGGTCCACCCCCGACCTTCAAGTCATAGTACCTGAAGAATATCTCTATCAGAATTTGCATGATTTGCCTTCAAATATATAGACAAATATATGCTTGGTATGAAATTGACAAATGAAATTGCATGTAAAAAGGCAGGTTGTGAGACTAAAAAAAGATTAATGACACAATCATTCAATATTGAATTCTCAAAATCTAACAATGTAGCTCTGTCCTTACACAGAGAGAGATACAAAAAAAAATGAAGGTTTGCATAATGGTATCACATGATAGGCTCTAGCTTTCTGGTGAATTTACTAACAAGTGGCTATTCAATTATTTGAGAGAAGCAAATAAAGGTAATTTTCCAATGTCTATATTAGATAGGAAGGGTAAAAACCGGATCAAAGAAAAGAATTCACATTAATTAAACTTTAATGTACTAACTTCAGACCATTGGAGAGGGTTGTGAAGTCACTCTCCGGTATTTTTGATGCTCTAAGCTGCACAGAACAAAAAGATTTGCAGAATTTGTGCAACTTTAGTACCCATTTGAAAGTAAAATATACATAACTTAAGAGACAAAAAATATCCCATATAGAAAGAAAGAAACTTACAGCTCTTCTACTCGTGCTAGCAGCCTCGGCCACATCACAGACATAAATCCCAACAGCTAAGTCACAGTTAAAAGAAGAAGAAGTAATGGAACGTCAAATCTCACCATTAATTAAAGAACCATCATATGAGAATATCATTGATGGAATAGAACTAACCAGTTGAAAGGAGAGAAGCAACGAGTGCCCTCCTTCCCTCCTGGTGCAAAGATAGTGGGGTTGGTTTTGTAGTCTCATCATCAGAGGAAGACGGTGAGGAGCGACATTTCAACGCACCTGAATTTCCGTTGGACAGCCTCCTCTCTGCCAATTCAAACAAATTTTGTAAACATTTGTAAGTGGTATTATTATTAGTACCAGTAGTCGTCGTCGTCGTCGTCATAGCAAGTAAGAATCCAAACATATATATAAAAAAAGGTGATTTATAAAATGAGAGAGATAGATCACTTGTGATGGGAATGGAGAGGAGAGGCTCGCGGAGTAGAATGGCAGTGGGGTTTTGATGATAGCTAGGGAAGAGGGAGATCAGTTCCATTTAGGTCTGGTTATTGCTTATTAGTGAAGAATGCCAGGCAGTGGCAGGAACTGCAACTGGAATCCGAACTGTAACTGTAGCCGAGGAGGCAAGCTTAGTTGTCTTTGTTTTTGTTTGGTAAATTGTATTTTTCAAAGTGGAAGAGGGAAAGAGAGGATAAGATTTGTCAGCGCATTACCATCCACATATCATCATTCATTTAACATTAATCACAAACTAACTGAACTTAACTTGGCAGACCATACTACTGGCAAATTTGACCTGTGAATAAGATTAATGATCTTCATTTTCTGTTCCATGTTTATACTTCATGCAGCAAGCTTTGTCATTATTTATTTTTGTGATATCACCGTGATTTTAAAAAATTTAAGATTTTTTTATTTTAAATTAATTTTTTAATATTTTTTATTATTTTAATATATTGATATTAAAAATAAATTTTAAAAAAATAAAAATAAAATATTATTTTAATATATTTTTAAATAAAAAAATAATTTAAAAAATAAATACTATCATAATATTAAATACAACAAAAAAAAAAAGTACGCCACATCAAAGTAGTAGTTCGTTCAATTAAGAAATGAGACCAAGAGGTTTGCTCCCTCTGTGGTCTCAGGTTCGAACCCTGTGGTTACTCATTGATGGCTACTGGAGGCTTACATGGTCGTTAACTTCAGGGCCCGTGGGATTAGTCGAGGTACGCGCAAGCTGGCCCGGACACCCACGTTAAACTAAAAAAAAACTAAAAAAAAAGAAATAACTAAAGAGATGGCTTGCTTTATGCCGTTAATTTTCTAAAAAAAAATAAAAATACCCAAGCAATTATAGTATTTTAAAAGGAGCAAGAAAAATTTGACGCCTAGATTATTTATTTAAATAGATTTAATAAGTTCAGTTAATTTAATAATATAATTATTTAAAAATAAAATAAAATAATGACTAGTCAAAAAAAATAAATGTTTGTTAAATATTATGAAAAGATACCCTCTAAATTTTTTTAAAAGATCATAACGATCTTATTTAATAACAAAACAAAAATTAAATGAGAATAGATTGAATGAGAATAGAATAATCTCATAAAAAGAAAAACGAAAGAAATTTGAAACTTAATTACCAACAAAGTAAATGTTAAAAGATAAAATAAAAAAAATTATTCAAGTCAATATGCCAAATTCACAACTCGATCGTGAGACCGTGATAAGCCCACACATAAAAAAGTGAATAAAACAATTGAGATCAACTCTCAACCAAACTAAATGATGAAAGGTGAAACTAAAAAAAAATCAATTTAAAAAAAAAACTTGAGTTGACACAAGTTAACGTTGAAAGATGAACTAAAAAAATCTTAAAAAAGGATAAAAAAAAAAAACATTACTTTGAGTTAGCATGTTAAATTTACAGTCTAGTTGTTAGACTGGGATAAGCCCATAAAGAAAAAATTGAATAAAACAATGGAGTTCAAGAAAACTCAATGACCAAAGGCAAAACTGGAGTAAGCTCAGATTAACTCGACTAACCCACGATCTAGAATATGAGATTGGGATAACCTCACATAAAAAAATAAAAAGCTAAAAAAATCACAAAGCTCAAGGTTCAATAACCTAAAGTCGAGTAATGAAATTAAAAAAAAATCAATTTAAAAAAATAACCTAAAAAAACCAAAGTTAAATTGGGCTAGTTTCTTAAACTCATGACCCGGCTCATGAGACGAGAATTACTCCATAAAAGGCAAACATGAAAAAATTATGAAGCAAAATTCATAATCATCCAAAATTAAAAAAACAAAAACAAAACAAATAGTAATCAAAAGAATGAGAAACAAACTAGATACAAAAATTAAATGAAATAAAATGCCGAGAGATGAAATTGAAAAAAAAAATAAAACTCAAAAAGCCTTAAAATAAAAATATAGAAATTTTAAAAATGAAGACCAAAATTGACTTAAATATAAAATGACATGAAATCATATTTGATTTTTGAAAAAGATGACGCCAAATCCGAGGCGATGAGAGAGAAAAGAGAGAGGAAAAGAAAAAAAAGGTAATCAAAGCCTAACCTCTTCCCCTTCGTTCATACACGTTTGACCACTGGGAAGAGGATGATGCAACCCTTCCAACATGTTTGGGGGCATTTGACGACCAAAAGGCACCACATATGTCGTCCAAAGAGCATAACGCCTCTCACTCACTACTGCATATTACACACGTTCCAACCACTTTTACATTTTTAATTATATTTATATTTATTAAAAAAAAACTAAATCACCCCTTATTCGGATTGATTATAGCTAAAAAAACCACAATCAAACGATGAAAATGCCCCTAGATGTTAGTTATAACTTTTTTACTTTTAAGGACAATTCAGTAATTTCAATATGCAATTAAGATGTCAAAAGACTAAAATGTCCATGCCTGATAATTTGATTTTTTCCTACTTTTAAATGTAATTAAATCATTCTATTGTGCTACAAAAGCAAGAAGGCCGATTTACCTTTATCTAATTTGATAATGTTAATTGAATCTCGTGAAAAGACTATTTTACCTTTATAAATCACTTCATTAGCTTTTTTTAAGGCAATAACATCATTATACTATAGCAATACAATATAGTCCATAATAAAACAATTGATACCTTTTTGTTTTTTCTTTAGTAATGACATGCAGTTAGTATTGTATTTTTTGTTGGATGGTAAAGGATATATTCTTGGATGAACTTATTATGTATTGATTTGATATATTTAAAAGTTTTTTTTCAAATACTATTCTTAAAATTCGAAGCCAACAAATCAAGAAAAAAATAATATCATTTTAATAATAAAGTCATCTCCTTAAAATTAATATAACGTGAATGGTTATATGAAAAAAAAAAAAACTTAGGTAATTCCAAATATCATTCTCTTTCTATTTTCGGGGAGTTAATGCACCAATAGATAATTCAATATGTTATTCTACTGATTATTATTTTTTTCCTTTTAACAAGTGGCTCTACCAATTTTACGTGGGTTATATTTTGTCTGTCTCTCGAGCATACATCCGATGAATGTAAACATGAGATACATGATATGTTAATAAGATGATAGTGTCATATTTTTAATTTTTTTAAAAAATATTTTTAATCACAAAAGAGATAATATATTATTAAAAAACTAAAAAAAAATGAATAGGATGAAGGTTGAGTTTACAGTAATGTAATACAAAAAAAAACCACTTTTATGTCAAATTTGTTAAAAAAAAATAATAAAGTTAAATATTATTGATTATTTCATAATCAATAAAAAAAAGATCAAGTATTTGAACAACTTTAAGCAATTAAAAAATTATTTCAATCATCTAATCAAAGAAAATAATCAAGCATATTTTTTTATAATTTATTTTATTATATTTAATTACGTATCTTGTTATATAACTATATAAACTCTACATGAGTTAATGTAATACCCATAAAATTATCGAATAATAACTTTCTCTACTATTTTAATTTTCTTCTAAAATACCCTTGATATTTTTATAATGCCTCCATCGTCCATAGTAAGAAAATTTTACAATATTAAAGAAGTTTAGAATTTTAAAAAAGGTTTTTGTAATATCTTTAAAACTTTAGATAGTTTCGTTAATTTAAAAACTCATAATTATAACCATTGAATAAGATTTTATATATCTATAACTATAACCATCAATTATCGGTTATCTATTCAATGAACCATTAACCATATGTTTATTTTTAAAAAAAAATTTCCTTGAATAAAACGCTAAATTACAACAACTCCTCTTAAATACCTTAAAATTATATAAATTATCCAAAAACTAAAGAAAGTGATGGTTGTGCACCACCATCAACAACGTCGACACATTTGACACGCCTATCCAGTGCCTGATGAACTAGGCCAGGTTTCCACTAGTGACAAAGACAACAACCATGGCTACTACCTCCCCTCCGCCATAATAGTGCCAACATGTTTGGTGTTGCTGTTGTCCAGCACGGGTTGCCTCGTGCTAGAGGAGTCGACCTAGTCACCCAACGTTAGGCTGCTGCCTCGAGCTGGAGGTGGTGTAGTGCGAGGGTAGCCCCTCGAGCTATGCAAAACTCATGAAAGCAATGCTGCCACTATTAAGGTGGCCACCAGCACAAAGGCAATCCCTCACAATGTAGCAAACCCAGCGGCAACAAAGACTGCCTCTGTTTAGATTGTCACCAGCGGTGAGCAGTAGATCCATTTAAATTATGTTTTCATTGACGAGGGGCTAAAAGAGCTGAGAAGTGCCTATGCATTGTATTTTCATTAGTTGTGCATGCAATACATGGTGACTTTTTAATGCATAGATCACGCATGTAATACATGGATGACAAAAAGGTTGCGCATGTATTATATGCACGACCAATATACAAGCATATAATACAAGCACATCTCAATAGTTTATGCATGGGCTACACGCGTGACTTTCCTAACTATGCTAGATAGTGAAACATTGTTCCAAGTATGATAGTTTGAAAAATACTTTTGTCTATTATGCTAATATGGGGAGAAAAAAAAACACATTTATTCATGATTTTTGCTAGCACATTTAGTCCTCCAAAATTGTTTTATAAAAAATACACCTTAATAAAAAAAATCCAAATAATAATAATAATAATAATAATAATAATAAAATTTGAAAACAAAAAATATATTATTTTCGAGATATGAGATAAGTCCTTGAGATGCAACATATCAAAATGTCAAAAGAATAGAAGAATTAATTAAGTTTAAGGACTCAATTAATCTTCTAGTAGGTATAATTGACTTAATAAAAGACTTAATTGAAGCAAAAATAAAGTTTGGAAGTCAATTTTGTAAAAATAAAAAGAATTAATTAAGTTTAAAAACTTAATTAAACTTAATTAAACTTTTAATGGGTTTTTTGGATTCAATCAAGGACTCAATTAAAGAAAAATTAAGTCTAGAGGCTTAATTCGAGTTAATCTGCAATAATTTGAAGAAACAAAAGACCTAATTGAAACTTTAAAAAGCCAATTTGGTGCAATCAAGAGCTTAATTGAAAGAAGTTTAAATTTTAATTAAGGACCTATATCCCAAACTTCAAAATCAAGAACCAAAGTGCAAAGGGCGTGGAAATCCAGGGACTAAAATTGATCAAACCAGGGTCAATTTAAGAAAAATTAAAAGTTTGATGACAAATAGAGGTCAGATTGCATAATTTGAAAATCAAGGACTAATTTGTAAAGGGCGCGCAAATCAAATGATCTCAATCAATGTTTTGAGGGATGCAATTGCAAAGAGTAAGAAGTTTTCCAAATAATTAAAGATGCATATGCTAAAATTGAAAGAACATATACTAGAGTGAAATTTACTAAAAAGTTCTATTTAAGAACACTAGTTTTTAGGGTTTAGAAAAATGATGTGTCACTCAAACTTTAATCAAGAGAATAAGAGACACATTGTTTAGTCATTGTTTCTTCTTTTTTTTCGATCAAAAGGCTGACCGAGAGGGCAATTTTAGATGAATAAATGTGACTTCTCTAACCACTTTAAGGGCTTTAATTGGCACCAATCCATTCCTCTATAAGGATCAACTATTCTCATCAAATGTTTATATCTCATTTAGCTCGATGTACTTGCCAACAACTTATCCCAAGTTAGATTGGCAGTTCTAAACCTCCAAATCAAGTATGGTTTGTTCTCAATGGTAGATCTACATCCCTTCTACAAGATTCAGGTCCATCAATGGTATGTTTATGTCTCAATCTCCACAATAATCTTAACTGTTAGAAAATAATATAAATCTTATATTGGAATCTCACCTAACAACTTAAGCTTCTAGGTTGAATCGATTTTTTGACATGGTATCAAAGCCTTAATGACCAAGTGATTATAAATTTAAATCTCAGCATCTTTATTTATTTGATAAAAATTAAACATAAGATAATGTGGACCTCTGCAAGTTTCAAGCCGAAAGGGATTAACTTGAGGGGGTATGTTAGAGAACAATATAAATCATATCTTGGGACCTTACCTAACAACTTAAGTTTTTTGGTTGAATTGGTTCTTTGACATCAATAAAGTACCCGACCTAATCAGTTATGACTAAAGAACAAATTTACTCATGAAAAAAAAAACTCTAATGCTGCTCTCTTATGATTGGATTTAGTTTATAAGAAGACAGAAAATAACCATGCACCATCATTTTCAGGAGGAAGGTTTTGGAAGAGAAAGAATAAGAATATTTTACAAACCTCTTAGAAAAACCACCAAGGTTTTGTAACTTTCTATTTTGGTTTGCTTATAAAAGGCAGGTGATCTTGACATTAAAAAAGGGAGAAGACAACATAAAATCATAAAGAAAATAAAGAGGAAAGACATAGAGAAAATCAAAAGAAGTTTTTGAGTTATTGAGAGAAAAATCTAAAGAAATAGTGTTCAAAAGAGGGAAAAGGAAAGGCAAACAAAATTAAGGATCAAAAGAGCTGGAAAAAAGGGAAAGGGATGAAAATAGCATTGCTTTTATAAGGTATACAACAACCTTTGTTGAGAGGGTGTAAATCATTAATGCTTTGGTTGTTAATGTGTTTGATAACAATTGAGTTTAAATGTATTTATTATATTTAAACTAATATACATAGCTTGTTGTTATAGAGTTGTAACTTGATGTTATTAGTGTTGTTCAAAAAGTCAGTAACATGTTTTGGTGTCTAGTTTAGCTCTTAAATTTGTTTTGATTCCTTTTGTTTCTAAACAAAATACGACTATGTGTTGTTCTTGATGAAATGTTGGGTTGATGAAGCTAATTTCATGATAATGTCAGTCAAGAATAGATGTTAGAATTAATAAAATAATATTTGTAGTTAATGATATCCCTCTTGGATTTTTCTGTTATTTATATGGATGAATCTTTGTTTTTGTTTCCATTTGCTTCCTTTTAAGTTCTTAAGAGTTTTGGTAGGTCAGTACAAGCATGTTTTAAATAGTTTTGACTTGATTCTGGGTTTTTTAGATCAGTTTCTAAGTTTAAGCCTTTTCTAAGTAGTTTCTGGGTGTTTTTTTTTTTTTTAGGTTGAATGTAGTAATGATCCGTCTTGTATTTTTCAATCGAAGCTTAGACTCATAGATGATTGTTCTATACCATTAATTTTTCCATTTATTGCTTATTTTGAATCAATCGATCTTTGACAACTTCGAACACCTGGGTTAAGGTTAGAAGTTTTTGGGTTCAATTCATGAAATCTACAACATGTCTTTCCATTTGGATATATTTTGTTCTAATATTTCATGCTCTATCTCTTCATGCCTTTCGATCGATGAAATTTGATCTGTATCATTGATTTAGCTTCTGGTTCATTGCATGTTCTTCGTGTTCTTCATATGTTTCAAACTTCTTTTGCCTTTTCATGGATTACTACTTGGATGGAAAAGTTTTATATAAAAGATCATTTGATGGGGCTCTCTTGAGATGTCTGAATGAAAAATAAGCAAAGTAAACACTACATGAAATACATGAGGGAACCTTGCTACACACATAAACGAACACATGATGACGAGACAAATACAGAGAGCTAGGTATTTTTGGATGACCATAGAGAGGAATTGCATAGATTACATAAGGAAGTGTCACAAGTGTCAAGTACATGGAGATAAAATCAATACACCATCATTTTCTCTATTCAATAAGGTGTCATATTGGTCATTCACAATGTGAGTGATAGATGTTATTGAGCTCATTAATTCAAAAGCCAATAATGGACATAAAGTTATCTTAGTAGCAATTGACTACTTTACTAAATGGATTAAAACTTGCTCATATGCACATGTGACCCAGAAGGTCGTTAGATGATTTATTAAGAAAGAGCTGATTTGGCAATATGGGCTACTTAAAAGAATAGTGACAGATAATGCTCAAAACTTTAATGAAAAACAATCACTAAATTATGTGTTAAATGGAAGATCAAATATTCAAATTCATCTCCGTATAGGCCAAAGATGAATGAAATTGTAGAGGCCGCCAAAAAAAATATAAAGAAGATTGTTCAAAATAAGATGGTCACTTATAAAGATTGGTATGAATGGCTCCCTCATACTCTTCAGGCTTATAGTATTTGTAATTAAGGATATCCATCTTGGATTTTTATGTGGTTTAAATGATTGAATCCTTGTTTGTATTTTTATTTGTTTTCTTTTATGTTCCTGAGAGTTTTGGTAGGTCAATACAAGTATGTTTGTAGTTTTGACTTGAGTCTAGGTTTTTTATGTCAGTTTATGGGTTTGAGCATTTTTTAGGTTAAGTCTTTTCTGGGTAGTTTCTAGGTTTTTTTATAGCTTTAGGTTGAATGTTCATAGCTGTCACTTTTTATTTTTTATAAACTTTAGTTTTGGTCCATCTTGTGTGCTTCGATCAAAGCTTAGACTTATACATAATTATTCTCTGCTATTAATGTGTCCATTTATTACTTATTTTGAATCAATCAATCTTTGACAACCTTGAACACCTGGGTTAGGGTTAGAAGTTGTGGGGTTCAATTCATGAAATCTACAACATGTGTTTCAATTTGGATATATCATCCATATTATATCTCTCTCTTTATCTTTTGATATGTATCGTTGATTTATTTTATGGGTTCATTGCTTGTTATTTGTGTTCTTTGTTGGTTTCAAACTTTTTTTTTCATTTTAATCTTCATAAATTACATTTTGATTCTAAGTTCTGTTTATGAGCTTTAGGCCCAAGCTGAAAAGCCTAGTCATGTCCCATCAACTTTTAAAGACGTGTTTGGCATGTCCAGAATTTTTCAAAGGAAAAAATCTGATTTTTTATTCATTAAGGTATAATTGTCAAACACAATCTTAAGACAATTTTAACTCGATAATTTTAGCTAAGGCCATGTTTGGAAAACACGTCTTACTAATTTTTTCTAGCATTGCATATGGCCAAGACTCTAAAATAAAAATAAAATAAAATAAAATACATGGCATAATTTAGCATTTTTAAATTCAAGAAAAATAGTTTTTATTTTTTATTTTTGCATTCATTTTGAATTTAATAACAAGTTTATTAAAACCATAAGAACTTGACCTACATTTCAAAAACATAAAAAAAATTAATTTTTTTATTTTAATACCAAGAATTATGAACTTATATATAAGGCATATTCTTGAATATTAAAAAAAGCACCAAAAATATTTTTGAATTTTAGACTGACTAAACTCAACATATAAAGCTATAGTCCACTCTACTAAGATGGGCCTGCTTTGACCAAGACCAATAATTAAAAAAATACAGCAATACCTTAGTAATCAAACAAATAAACAATACAACTTACCTTATATAAGATATACTAGGGGTAATATTGTTCTTCCAATACACAATCAGTTTTTTTATCTATGATCAGTTAAAATTCTTAGTGATTAAAATACTAAGTGGAAACTCCAAACCGTTTAATTGAAGAAGAAAAATTCCTTATTTTTTTTTACCCACACACAAACAATCACTGGATGTATTCCTCATTCTTTTCCCAAAGCAGTATATAATGTTTTCAAGGACTCATATTCCATTTCGTCTCTACTTATCAATCTTGGACATTAGAAATTGCATTCTCTCATATTCACCCTTTGATTGTTAAATTAAATTATTATTATTATTTAATCCTTTAGTTTCTAGTGAAATAATTAGTTAATCTCTTTAATTTGAAAAACCCAATGTTGAATCCCTGTATAATTATACCCCCATTTTCATGTAAATTTTGTAACATGGATCCTTATTTTCCACCAACTCTTTTAATTTAACCTACAAACACGGTTACTGTTTTAGGTTGGTTTACATTAAAAAAATAAATTGCAATCGCCTTCGGAAGAATAGGGAAGATGAAAAACCCATCCTAGAGTCCTATCATTCCTAATATGTATCGATCTCCATTCTTGCTCTCTCTATGTCAGCCAAACTATTAGATGGATTAATTTATATCCATCCTTTTATTTTGCGTTCTCCATCCTCCCATTGTCTCCATCCTTCCTACGTGTGTAAGAGACTTGATGGATGAATTGACATCCATCTTGTCATTTTACCCTTTTCATCCTTCCTTGTCCCCATCCTTCCTGAGCAATAAGAGATTGAGAGAGAGTGGAGTTTCTAAACCTCCCTGACACTTCACTCCTTTGTCTAAATCAAGCTAGATGGAAAATCAGCTGTGAAAGCGTTGTTTATGTAAAACTGGGCTCAACCAAAGCTAATGGCATACAGCAGTGATTTTATTCAGAACTCTTACATGCGAATCCCTAATGAATTCTACTCAGAACGATTTTCAGATATTCTCACGAATTCCTACAATTTTATTCAGGTATTGCACCAAATTTCTTTCCAACATGTTTTTGATTTAAAAAAAAATGAAAATGAAACAAGCACAGCACACGATTAATTGAGTCCACCAACGGATAACACAAATCAATCTATCTATATTCAATGATGGGAGATTCCAGAATAATAAACCAGAAGCATTAATTACATGATGCTGTTCTCAAATATGTACACACAACTAGAGAGATTTGAATACCTGGACAAATGCGATCCTCTTCTTTATCTTCTTTGAAGCACAAAGTTGTTTCCAACAAGGTGTAGAGACTGAATATTGAAGGACTTGGAGCAAGATGGATTGGAGTGACAACCATGCAGCCAAAAAGAGGTGTTTGCGTGAAGCTCACAACCTGTCCCATGCGGGAAGCAACAGTGGTTTAAGTGGCTAAACCATGAGACTAGTTTGTTCAACTACAAATTAACAGCAATTGTGAGGTCCTGGTCAACGCACTCCCTTGCCTCAAACTGTGGCCTTAGATATCTACCACGCTCTAGAAAATGATCAAGAGGCCAGCGATAATCAAAAGGTTCCCCCTCTGCAGAAAGTAGCTAGTCAATGCATCATGCAATGGGAAACCCACATTCCAGAACACAGAGAATCAACAGTCAAATGATTGGTCATTTGACTACTCAAATGACATGCACAGCTGAAAACATTATACCAAAGTCCAATAAGATTTCCAGGCACACAGAGCTTCATGCATATTATTTTCAATTCATAATTTTGTTACAGGGTTCTTCATGTCAAGAAAGGCTTACTGCAGAATTATTATAGTAGAGATGCTCTGCATACTGCATTATCAGGTTTGCACAATTTTTGGTATGAGTTTCATCCCTCTAAAGCTGCTAACCAGGCCTTGGCTGTGATATATTGGAACAGGGATGCTTTATCATCTTTTAGAGCTAAACCTACCATAGCTAGAACAATTTACTCCTATGACATTTGCAAGCATTATACATGAAAACGCTATTAAAATATATGGGTGGCACTTATCATTTCTTGAATTGTTAATCACACACATTAGGTTTATTTTATGCTTTGACCAGATTAACCTTTTATTTTATTTTCTTTCATTAAGATTATATCCAAGATGCCAATTTTACACATTATAATTCTCAGTAATAATCTATTTCTCAACTTTTTAAAGAAAAACATTCAAGTGGTATCTTTTGATGATAATAATAATAATAATAATAATATAAACAAACATATTTCACAAAAAAAAAAAAAAAGAGGTTTACCTAATACTCAAAATAACATAATTTAACTAAGATTGCGGGGACATGATACCTGCTTATGTAAAAAAAATAGGTTGCAAAATTAATGAAATGATTCATGATATCAAATTTCATATATAATTTTCAAACTTATGTTTACTTTCTTTTTTTATTGCATGCAACGGTTTAGATGTTTTTCTCAGGTATGATATCACAAAAGAATATAAAGACAAACATAAAAAGATATTACCTTGGAGGGCCCAAAAAACTATGGAATGAAATTAACAATTGAAGTATTCTCATGGCCATGTGAAACCTTGTTAGCTAGTAATAGGGCTATTCAGTGCTTCTGCGTGTTTCAAGACATTTATTCATCAACTTAATAAGATTTCAATTTCGGTTTTATGGCCAATACTGATTGTGACCAAAAGGATCAGCTAGAGAATAAAGTAAGCTTGTCAAGATAGTAACAGTTGGCAATCAAAAATCCAGTTTCAATTGAGTATAAAGCTATGGATTTAAGAAGAGGCAAGAAATTCACCTTAGCCAAAACAAGTCAAAGATCAAGAGATCCTTAAGAAAGTTCAAATCCAGTATTTGAATTGATTGCATAAAGAATTTTTGCTCTCAAAGTGCTTGCACGTTTGTATGTTGGAAGCTGTAACCATTCAAGAAAACAAGAAAAAGGCAGACACAAGCCAAGGTTAGATAAAAGGTATTTGATGTTGTTGGATCTGACTTTAGGAGTTTGCACTAAGAGTACCTTGAGAGTATTGTAGCAGGTAGAAGCTGATGGAAGCCGCTCCACATCTTGTCCTCCAATTGTTGCCCAAAGAGAGGCATCACATGAGACCTGTATAAGATCAAATTTCAGATTCAACCAGTATGGATTTTGGCTGCCCATTGGGTTTTGCATGAGGGTCATGGGGTGTTTAAAATGAGAAAAAAAACTCCCATTTAACACCATCAGATTTGACAATCATGGTAATGGAATCATTCATAAGAAGAAATATATATACATATCAGTCCTTCTAAAGAAGATTGAGGGTTGAAGTGTGAAGATGGCTTTGAAAAGGAGAACATACGAATCCAATAAAAATAGATACAAAGAAACCAGCAATAGTTCCTCAAAGCTATATGCTATAGGAAAAAATTGGTTGCAGAAAATATTGACAAACTACATGGGATTATCTTTAAGAACCAAAACCATATGTATGTACTCAATATAAAGTTGCTAGTTCAGAGGGCATGAAATATTTGGGAAAATGAAAAAGCTCAAGTTCAACTACTAGCTTGGCTTCTATTCTTTTCCAATACACGTGTTTGGCATGCCATTTTTAATGTATTACTAATCAGAAGGCCCCAGCAAGCTGTACAAAAGGACCCATGGATTATTCGGTGTTCCCAGGATGCTTCTTGTTCAAACAAAACAAGCCTGAACCCGTTTATTGCTTCTTGTTCAAAAAACCATTTTTCAATACAAATGGGCATCTTGTTGTATGCACATAATAAGGCAGAAAGTTTTTCTTTTTGAAATTGAAATGTGACATTGAAAATAAAAACAGAATATTTCTTTATGTGGCTCATTAACAAAAAAAAATACCCTATCACTATCCTATCTTCAATATTGTAAATATGGATATGCATTCCACACAACATAAGAACCAAGTTACTGTGGTATGCCTTCAGATGCTATCTGAAGTTAGGAAATTCATGATGTAGCCAAAGCATGCCTCATCACTATTGCCAAAGACACTACAAATTAAAATAAATAATACAGATCCTATGCAATAAGAATTTTGATCTAACTTTTCTGGAAGATGCAAAAATCAAGAGCATACCTTATGGATTGTAAAGGATGGCTGCAAGTGTTTGAACCCAAGTAATGGAGCTCGAGAGCAGCTGGTCACAAATTTAAGCAGCATACAGCGTTCATTTGGTTCAAATCCTTTAATTACCTGAAGCAAATAACAGTAAGCAACAATTTTTTTTTAAAAGGATCATTTCAGGTAAATATTGTAAATGATAAAACTTTGAAAATTGGGAATTCACGAGGCCTGAAGCATGGACTAACGAGATTATGCCCAAAAGACGTGATTTTCTAAAGTAAGATATTTTTATTTTTATTTTTTTGTAATGCAGTCTAGCTACTAGTAGATTTTTCTCTCATTCAATAAAGTATTTGCATGCTAAATTGAAGGAAAAGAATGGCAGAAAGGGTCAGGATCAGATGCTTATTAATCTTTTATACACAAACTGAAGTTCAAGACATACAAAAATCAAGTCATTCAACTTCCATTACAGGGCAATACCTCCCAAAAAAGTTTAATTGTTCGACTCCCCTCAGAATAGCCACCTGTGTATCGTGTGTAATTTCTTAAATCATCAACATCAATGTCAAGGTCACCACCTGAAAGTAACTGAAAAAAAGAAATCCAAGTCAACACTTGATCCATTTAAGAGAAACCTACTACATAAAAAAACAAAATGATCACCAGCCTCAAAAAATTTTAAATTGATCCTATACAGAAGAAAGAGTTGGTAAAAATGATGCTAAAGATAGAAATGTATGAAGGAAATAATAACTTAATTTTGTCAACGCAAGGAATGTGAAAGTATTTAAAAATTGAAGAGGATGGTTTTGCTATAAATTACATACAAGACTACAAATCAATTCCAAAAAATACACGGGCAAATTACATTACATTGGGAGAACGGTGGGAGGGCTTGAACTCATACTTCCAATTTCAGGAGATTGAGTTTCAAGAAGGATAGCTTATCATCTTCTTCTAGGTAGAATAGATCCTGTCGCAGTCAGGAATGTGGACTTCACAGGTGTTAAATAGTGGTTACAGCTATCTTGTCATTAATCATTGGTAAGTCTGAACAAATGTTTGATTATGCATTCTTTACTAATGATTTCACTAAATATATACAATAATAACATTTCTAATAGCTAAATGTCATATAGTAACTATCAAAAGAAGGAAGTGTGACAACACAAACTTTAGGAAATCTTTCATAAAATTTTATAAATGCGTAGACCATTATTGGGCAATTATTGACATGTAATTTTCACAGTAACAGCCAATTATATTATGACATTATAGGCACTATAACACCAAATAATGATAATGGAGTTCTCCAAATCCATTAAACAGTTGCTGTTAGCTGTCATTTGAATTCACATCCTATCGCACACCACATGGATTTCACGGATGCGGTAAATTTCTGGTCTTGAAAGAGTAAAATGCTCAAAAGAGGTGATAACAAGGCAACTGTTCAAATCAACAGATAAAATATTTTACCAAGAACTACAAAATTAACAGAAAAAGTAATCGACTATATGCATGCAATGGAGGCTACCTGATTGAATTCACTTGCATTGAACAATTTCAACCAAGATGGTGATATAAGATCAGCTAGCCCTCTATAAAATGCATTTGAAAAGGGCAATATCTGCAATCCGAATAGTCATAATAAGGTCAATCTCATAACAAGCTGATAGAATTCCATATTTCCAAAAGGTAGAAATTAGTGACCTGTCGATTGAGTTTATAATCAGCCATTGCATGAACATACTGCATCTTGTTCTCATTTGACACACAAACATCCTTACCCCCAGGTTTCAGCTCAATGACATGCCGTTTACCAAATAATTCTTCAGTGACTGTGAAGTCAAGGGAGAGGTCCTTGACGTCACCATCATAATGCTGCAGTTACAACATGTTAAGAGACTCTATTAGATGGACTGACCTCTGGGATGCTGAGTATAAAACATCAAGATTTGAGAATTTATATGTCCAGTGGTGCGAATGCACCTAAGCACATGCAAGACATTTATAGTATAGCAGAAAACCAAAAAACTAATAAATTGAAGACATACATACAAACAATCAATGTGGTTTAACCAAGCAGTCAGCTGTCAACAATACCTTATTTCCAACAAGAGTTCACCATGCAACGAGTTGGATTGTTCGCAAATTCTACAAGAACACATGATGTGGAAGCTACTCTCAAATAACATGGCATAGTATTCTTAGGTTAGTTGTCCTAGTTTTGTCATTAGCTTTAAAAATAATGAAATAATATTTCACTAAACATTTCACAATGATCTCAGTATGGCAATTTGAGTTTAAGAATGCTACCATGTTGCTTGCTTAGAAGCCTGTAAATAGAACGAACTTAAGAATATTACAAGTTGTCTGCTGCCCTACCTCCCATCCCCCAACTGTTCTGCTCCAATCATCACCTATTTCTTTTTACTTTCTTCTCTTCTCTTGTTAGTCATCAATTCTCTTTACCTATTCTTCCTTTCCCCAGCCTTCTCTATCTTTTTGCCTGTATGCTTTTAAAGAAATTGGGATCTACTGGTAGGTGATGTTTTGTCATTCAACAACTTATAGCAGCCCTCACCCAACAGTGCAGCTCAACACTCCACAATCTTATGGAGCAGAGCACTGTTATGACTTGCCACGTGGCACATCCTTACCCTCTACTGGCCTCTCATATGCTTCAATTCACTTCCTTTCCAACTATATAGAAATGGAGAAACAAAACTTTTTCCCTAGATATTCCAAGAAATAAGCATAGCAGTTAAAGGAGTGAGCTTGATCAGCCAATATCTTGATTTTGTTCACGTTGGTTAAATGCATTCAAGCAAACAGCACAATTGTATTCTCAATAATATAAAAAGATATTTCTAGTTCAAAGGATCTATATATGGTAGGCGTTTGGTTACTAGATACTAGATACTGGAGACAAATGTTTTTGGTTGAAGACAGTGAGAAGATAAGGACATAAAAATAAATTTGTGAGATAATTTTGGAGTGAATTTTTGTACCTTCAAAACAGGAGGTACAAAGGTAACATGTCTCCAAAGATAATATTTTTTATTTTTTATCCCTAAACGATAATTGTAAAAACCTCTTAAGTCCAAACTTGTTCAACTTTATGTAAAGATAAAAGTAATTATTATCATATTTTTAAAATCCGACCTGGGGGTTAACCTGGGGCAAGACCCGGGTCATGAGTAGAGAGGGTCTACCCCAATTTTTTTATTTAAAAAGCATCAAAACAAGGATTTTTTTAGGTTGAACCAGGTTTTACCCCTAATTGACCTGATCACGGGTCAACCTGGATTTTTGACCGAGTTAGGGTGGGTCAATCCTTCCTCTAATTTTTCTTAAATACGGACCGGTGCAGAATCCAAGTTGTCCAGGTTTAAGGGCAACCTAGCAGGTCGATCCTCGTTTTATAACTAGAGTTATTATATTATTATTAATTTCAACACTCGATTTAAACTAAAATAGAAAAATAACATCTAATTATTTTTTAAAAATGTGTAGTTTGATAGTGAAACATATTAAGGATAAAATACTTTTTTAATATTTTATTATGTTTTGGCCACTATCAACCAAACAAGACACAGAGACAGTCACTCTATCTTATACTTTACTAAGAAAAACAACTCGTCTCCTCTATTGTTCTATCATGTCTCCAGTGTCCTCGTTTCTTCTATCTCTGAAAAGTAACCAAATGTTATCTACATGTATGACTTCATTTATTGACATTGTGTATGGTATTCATAATTGGAATATAATATTCGTGCCGTAATTTTGTCATTGTAGACAATAATAAATGCTTTGCTCGTCATCTAATCCCAAGGGTACTTCTAGGTCATCTAGAGCATGCAAATTTCTGGTTAATTTTATTTTGACAACATTCATCCACCTAAGCTAAGCTGTTTTCTAGAAGCATCATCTTCTTATTTCCTGGTTGTCCAGAAATCAGCAATCTCGCTATCTAACTACAGCATTTAAAGCATATTTTAATGCAACCACCTAAAGTTAACCCATAAAATTACTTTCATGTTTATAAGTTGATTAGTAAGTTTGATGGACTAAAAAAATGTGGGACCAAAGAAATTATAACTCAGGAACATGCATGTGCACACAGTGTGATTCCTGACAAGGGTTTACCTTCACATACAAGACATTCCTGTACAGCTCTGGATCAAGTGTTGATAGTTCATCAAGAAAGCTATATCGGCCTAACAGCTTTTGAACAAACACATGTGAAAAGGAGTAATCTAGTAATATTCCTTCATATAGAGCTTTCCCAACAACTCTTCCGAGAAATTCAATCATCTGGATACCATTCTCTAGATATTTTGCAGTTGGATTGGGAATTAGATGTCTCTCCGAAGTTGAGGTTTGTGAAAATAGCCCATGCCTTTAACAGTAATAATATGTAAAAGGAGGGTTAAAAGGCTGCTTCTAGGAGAGTACATAATGGAAGAATGAAAGAAACAAAGTAGAAACACCAGGACAAACTTACTCAGGAGAAAAGGCAGATTTTGATATATCTGTCAGAAACTCTTTAGATAGCCCACCGTAGTCCAAACCAGCCTCCGGAAGGCCACATTCACTAACAAATGAAACATGAATGGATGACTTCAACCTTGACCCAAGAGAATTAAGCTGCTGAAATCCATCTTCAACAATATGACTGCGACGAACTACAATCTCCACAGCTCGTGAACCAGGTCCTGTAAATTCACCAGCCATTTTTCTAGAGACTTTATCCATGTTTATGAACTCTCTAAACATTTGAACCCTGCGATGATAATCCATGATGTCAGCAAACAGCTTGGAACATGGAAACAAAACCAAAACTAAACAAAAATAATGAATTTGTGAAGGCCATCAAAGCAAATGGTCCCATGGGAAAAAGAAATTTGGTGAAAACAGGGATGCATGAAAGAGGAGTAATAAACCATGCAAATACACCATCCAAAAACTGTGTGTGTGTGAGAGAGAGAGAGAGAGCGAGAGAGAGCGAGAGAGAGAGAGAGAGAGAGAGATCCCATGAAGATGTGAAGCTACAAGCAAGACTAACATTCAACCGATAGACTAGGAATGAAATTGGAAGCTGATTTAGAGAACTCCACAAAGACAATGGAAAGCTTTCTTTCTAAGGGGTAAAAAGACAGAAAAGAAATACAGGTTTTCATGGAGAAGAATACAAAAAAGAACAAAAAGAAAAATGCCCGTTTATAGAAAGAGTTAGGTCAAACAAAAGTTGACCATTTTGGTGATTTGCAACTCTAGGAGTTTGATTTGAATACAGTGAACAAAATCAAGATGACAGCCATTAGGTATCTTATTCTTACCTTTCTTCAAATGGATATACATGTGGAGTCACCGTGATTACAGAACCCATGCTTGGAACAGTCAGAGCATCATCTGATTTTATATTAGCTGACATAGCTTCATGAGTTCTGGCAGCAACTGCAATTGGAGCCCGGCTCTTTCTAGCAGGTGAAAGCCACAAAACAGGGGGGCAGAACTGATGCCTGCAATCTCTTTCATACATTAAATGCAAGCATCTGATCGCGGAATCCATAAGGGGCCTATCCTGCTGACTTATACTATGGGCCAAGCCATTGTATGCTAAGGTATTGAGCACTGATGCAATTCTTTGTTGTTGCTCCAACATAAATGGAACCTAAATCGCCACAAAAGTGCACAAGTAAATAATATAGACTACAAATCATCAGGGATAACAAAATAAAACAAAAACCTTGCCTGTTTTTCATAGAACTCTATGTCATCAAGAACTAACAGCAGGTGTGAGTAGGTCCCACAGAACAAATGAAGAAGACATGACATTTCTCTTGAAATCTTTTGTGGACCACACCTTAACAGTTCTACATCCCAAGCATCATGCAAATCATCACCAACCTGTGCACTAGGATTCCCATTAACTGAATCTCCATGATCTACCCCTGCTTGTGACTTTCCTGTAAGTTTATGGAGTACGTTGACCAACTTATTACCTCCATCCTTACTGGGTTGTTTTTGTTGTTTCTTGAGAAACCCATCATTTTTGTTTGCTGAAACTTTCCTTGTGTGAAAATCATTAACCACAGAAATGCCTCCATGTCCAGGAAAAAGTAAATTTTCCAATACTTCCCATAGGGTAACAGGAAACCCGGGAGTAAATGACAGCATATTGAGAACAGGCAATGACCCAACTGTAGGATTCAAGATTGCAAATATTCGGAGCATGCAAGAATAGAAATATGCAATACCAAGAAGGTTCAACTTTCCTGAGTATTTCAGAGTTTTTGTGGGCAAAGTCTCATCCCCATTACTATTGGCATCCATCTTTGACATTGCCAAAAGTTTTGTAAGATGCCACTGCTGACAAACAGGTCTGAGTAAGCTCACATATGTCATCTTTAAGGCACATGTTGTTTCAATCTCGCACAAAGCTTTACCGAAGGGCTCAGCAGATGTTTCTGCAATGACCTGAGCATATTGGTTCTCCTTTTCAGTCCCTCCACCACCATCAAGCCATGACAACAAGTTTTCAGCAAGAATGATCACAACATGGACATAGACTGCATAGTCCAGTCCTTGATTGAGGCCTCCAGGTTCCACATAATCATTCTCATCCCCTGTGACTAGGCAAATGGTGTTTGCAAGAGCCCAAGCAACTGGCGGAATTGCTTTGGAAGAATGCAGGATTTTCAATTGATCCATCTCTGACATCTCCTTTAAAATATTATCTCTCAATATCTGTCATCATCTGCCACAGTTTGATCAGTCCCCACATGTTTTGAATAATATATAAAATCAATAAACAAGAACCTTAGGACTTCAAAGACTTCAGGAATTTAAAGACAAGTTAATGACCATATTATTACTTTAAGCTCAGCATGCATGGAAATCTATCAAAAGGATTTGCTGCATAACTAACAGGCTTTAATGGGCTAATTTAGCTACAGACACCATAAAGTTCAATCCATTAAGCTACATCTTTTATTCGGTGACTCAGATACGTACAACAAAAGAAAGGGTGACTATCAATTGATCAAAATTTTCTTTTTCTCATGCTAGCATTACAAATCAAAAGACCTCAAATAAGCAATGCTTTACTATATAGAGAAAATAGGAAGATAAGCTTCATTGGTTTCATAGATCAGAATTAATAGTTAATTGCTGCAAAATTCTCAACCAATCTCTTCTGGTCAGCAATGAGATAGGAATAAGGGAGATTTGAATTAAAAAAAATAGCCAAAAGTGTAATGTTTTAAGAGGCTTTTAAGTTAATGATTGAGCTGATGTAAAATTGTCTGGTGACCTCACTTTGGATTTGAAGGCTCAACTCCAAGTAGAGAACCATATCAAGAATAGACCAACTTACAGGACTGAATCTATAAAGACAGCCTAGATAAGGTAAGTTGAAAAAAACAGTGTATAGTACCGTAAAGTGAGAGAATATGGATCCAATCAATAGAACCATTGACAAACACTTTGCACAAACATTTCCAGTTTGATCAGAATTTAGAAAGTCATGTTTCAGAGCAGCTTGTTTTGCAGGATATGAATTTCTTAGGTCACAATATAACAACTTTCCATTTTACATGCTGTAAGCAAAAGGATGGCGTATCCAGAGGAAAGTTAAAGGGACCAATCTTTTTGCAATGTCCTCTCTCTAATCATCACGTATTTCTGATATGCTATACAATATGAAAGCTAGACAATTATAGATAAGATTGTTTAGTCTGTACCGGGACATACAAAGCTTCAAGAGTACTTTCCACGTCTAAACCTCAATAGCAGACAAACCAATTTGTATAGTTCATCTCTCCATAAACTGGATAAGGTTACACCTGTAACCTACCCTTATTTGAAGCATTTTACTACGTGGATCAAAATGGGCAGAAAAGGCACAGGCATACAAATAAAAACTGAATCAGTTGGCATTGACTGATCATAGAGCACACATGTAGGTACGCTTATGGATAAGTAGCAAAAACAAGAAATAAGCAACTATTTTGTGAAAGAAAAATATTAAAACAAGTCTACTGAAATAAATCATTAGCAAGATTTTACTCGAATCTCAATGATCCTTACCAGTAGAGTCTGGAAACATGGTGAGAGAATAGACTTGTGCTTCAGAGCGGGTAGAAGAACAGCTGGCAGACGTTGAGTGAGCCAGGGAATTGTGAGTAGAAACAAATAGTACTGTGCAGGGGCAGAATTGATGTCCACCACGTCAGGGCCAATAAAATCAAAATTTGTCACGTTAAAAGGCCTTAGAGCTAAAGTTATTGCACTTGCAGTGATCAAGAATCTATCATCTGTCTGTGCCAGTGTGCTTGTTTGTGGACAAAAATGAATATCCAAATTGTTAATGTATCGTCTAATGGATAAGTACAAGCCACTTTTAGGTCTTGCCATAAACCTGACCAAATCCTTCCATGCTACATCTGCATCCTTGGGACTATTGTTGGTAATGCTTTTCCAACACTTCTGATCAGTTAAGACAACAAGAAGACGCATCGCAAGAGAGGTAAGAACCATGATATCTTGAGCCCGTTGATGAGATTTGTCACAATTAGCAAGGATAATTGAGCAAAGAGAAACGAGCTTCTGAGATTGGTAAGTCCACGTTCTTCTCTCTTCTGGTGTACCCAGCGCCAGGGCGCAAAAGTTGTTGCCTAAATCTGCACGAGAGATTGCATCACATCAATTCTATACCAAGTTTAAAAGAGGCATTTCCAAAGGACGGGTAAATGAGTAAAAAAATTAAATTTATGATGTTGCATTATTAGTTTACTCCAATGAAATGCGGTGATGTAAATGAAAATAGAAAAACAGGGCGGGTGGGCGTGCGTGCAGAGTGTACCAGTAGAATTGATGCTTTCAAGAAGAAGCTTGAAGCACGTGTGGAGGCAGGGTATATCTGCATCGCGAATCTTGTGATGCCGAGTCGATAAACAGTGAACAAAGAAAAGGAAAGGTCTCAAAACGCGAGTGGAAATCCAGCTACCACCCATTATGGTTAAATCATTCTTCACCAACGCTGCTTCTGCTTCCCATTCTAATTGAAGCTCGGCTGCTACTTTCTTTGTTACAATGAAGCGTCTCCAAACCCTCTGTATATGAACAAAATAATCAAAATCAATTATGGCTACTAAATAAATAAAAGTTGTTTAATTAATTAACCTGAATAAAGATAGCAGAAGCAGTAGCGCGTCTAGCATAATTGCGTAGCTCTCTTTCGTGAGAGACTTTCTGGAGAAGCGCGTCCCTTGAAATCTCCCTTGCACTTGCTCCTCTTAAAGATACCTAACCTCATCAGATCAAACATTTTAATCCAGTTTCAGTTCAGATATTGATTGATTGATGAAGGAAACCAATTCAAAAAAACAAAAGAAGAGAGAGAGAGAGAGAACCTGATGCTTGCGAGATGGTGTTTCGTCCATTGGAGTTGGATTGGATCGGAGCTGATGATGAGCGTTTAGTAGTGAAAATGTGCGATAGGATCAATCCACAGTGACACGGCTTTCTGTTTTCGGATGCCAACGAACCACGACTACTTGTACTTGATTTTATTTGATGATTCCTCTCTCTCTCTCTCTCGATCTCGAGTTTTCATCACCTTCTTTTCCTCTTCATAGCATTTAGCATTTCCAATGAGAGATGATATTTCGAAGAATAAAATTGATAATATAGTATTTTAAATAGTATAAATACAGGTTTTTTTTCATTTACGTGTGCACTTCAATTGTAAAAGGTTATTTAGATGAATAAATTATATTTTATATATTTGATATATAATTATTTAATAATTTAATTAATTTAATAGATTTAAAAATAACTTGGATGATTTTTAATCAATTTAATATAAAAAAATCTAATTAAAAAAAGAGACTAGAATAGTCTCATAAAAAAACAAATAAAAAAAAAGCTAGTGAGTATTTTTAATATTTTTAAAAAACATATAAAAATAATATTTTTATAAGAAAAATAATAAAATAATATTTTGTTTATCAAGCCTATTGAAACATATAAATTAAACATTAAAAAACTAAAATAATATTTTTATTATTATTATTATTTTTAGCTCTTATTTAGCATCTTCATTACACAACAACAAAATTGACTTTTCATTTCTCATTATTTGTTTATTTAAATTTTAAACAACAAGTAGAACCTTAATGTTTGACGATTCCGTCAAATTGCACCCCTCTCTCTCACTCTATTCGCTGTCTCTTCACCTTTGGGTTTTTATGCGTTTTTTGTTTTACTAAAAAAAAAATGTAATTTGTCTCTCATTGTTCTTCAGCATCCTTATCCGTTCGTTCACTTCCCCTATAACATCGCAGTTGTAGTTGAAGAATACGAGAACGTTTGGTATTGCGTTTGTATCTGCGTTTCGTTTAAATTTGAATTTTTTTTTTTTTAAAATTGAGTGCGGTTTGTACTTTTTGGATCGTTTTGATATGCTGATGTCAAAAATGATTTTTAAAAAATAAAAAAACATCATTGGCATGCATTTCAGCACGAAAAGCTATTTGAAAAGCACCCGCAACCACACTGCCAAACACACTCTACATGTCGAGTAAATTCTTCCAAAATGGAAGAGGTGAGTTCTTGTTGTAACTGCTTCTGTGCCCCTTGTCCTGTTTAATTTTCTGCTATCAAATTGTTAATATTCTCCGCTTAGGAGAAAGTTATAACAACCATAGTTATTAAACCCCCGGTCCGGAGTTGATCCGGCTAAAGAGTCGGATCCTAAATTTTATGGGTTAACCTAAAAAAATTAAAAAAAAATAAAATTTTAATATTTTATATGAAAAAATTTAAAAAAAAATCCATGTAAATATAGGCTATATATATTGTAAATAATAAAGTTTAAAAGAATATTTTAAAAAGTTTTTTATCCCATATTGAAAAAACATAATTTTTTCCTTGAGAACATAGAATATATATATTAATGGATTTCAAATTCCACATTGAAAAACATAGCTTTTTTTTTCTTTGTGAATATAGAGTATATATAATAATGAGTTTCAAATCCAACATTGAAAAAAAATAATTTTTTTCTTGAAAACATAAAGTATATATACTAATTGGTTTCAAATCTCACATTGAAAAAACATAGCTTTTTTCTTGGGAACACAAAGTATATACACTGATGGGTTTCAAATCTTACATTAAAAAAATACTATGTTATCCTTTTAAATTGAAATATTTAAACCAAAAGGTTTTTTTTATCATACATTGAAAAAACATAATTTTTTTCCTGGGAACATAGAGTATATATACATTGGGTTTCAAATTCTATATTTGAAAAAAAAAACACCGAGTCTCGCACTGGTCAAAGATTGACCCGTTGGATTGACCGAGTTGGCCGGATTGTTGCACCGACCTATCTTTTAACAAACCTGAACTGATATAACCCTTGAATTGACTCACCAGGCTAGTTCAAGTTTAATAACTATAATATCAACTTTAGGAGAGTTATATTCTTACCTTGAATTTCTAACCTTCAATTTCTAACTCAAGATCTGTGTTGCTCATGGCTTTTTACTGTTTTTTTTTTTTAATTTTAAATCTGTAATTTTCTAATTCAAGGTGTTTTTAGCTTTTCTAGGTGTATTTAGAGGCGGTTTGCGGCAGCCATGTTTCTTGAAATTTTTTATTTTTTTATTTAAAAATAATTTTGTTATATTTTTTAATTATTTTAATCAATTGATATTAAAAATAAATTTTAAAAAATAAAAAAAATATATATTTTAATATATTTTTAAATAAAAAACATTTTAAAAAAATAATTATCTAAATATAATTAGTAATTTTTAAGTCTCTTTCAGTCTTTTTTTCCTTTTATAAATATTGCATCTTTGAATATAAAGTTAAATATTTAAACACTAGGTTTATTTTCAAGCATGAGTTCATAGCTCCAAATTTCATGTGATTTTAAGAATCTAGGCACTGGTAAAAAAGGATCTCGGTTCAAGTCGCTCTAGACTTCATGTGATTTCAAGACGTTTGATTGTTTTATATTTGGTAGGTCATTGTTGCCATAATAATAAAACATATTCTAATTTTTGGTATTGTAGTTAAAATATTGTTTATTAAAAATTTTAAAAATAAATTTATTTACAATTAATATTTTTTTTAATATCATAACATTAAAAATAATTTTTTAAAAAATATATATTATTAAATAAAAAATAAAAAAACACCAATGACACTATTAATAATACAACGGTGAAGAATGGTTTGAGCACGGTGGTGAACAGGAGAAGACTAGAGATGCATCATTTACAATGGCAACATCCGAAAGCAAGAGAAAAGGTATATAATAATCTTGAGGGGATGAAATTTCGCTGGTTAGATTTTAGGTTTGTTCTTTAAAGATCACCAGTTTAAGTTTTATAAACTTTAGAATCACTAAAGATTTACAAGATGGTTAATTTCAAGTCCGTAAAATTAATCAAGGTACATATAAGCTGGTCTGAACACCTATATTAATTAAAAAAAAACACAAACACCAGCACATGAAACACAAAAACCTTACGTGGTAATATGTAGTGAAGCCAAAAACTTTGGCTAGTGGGAGGGCAATATATAATGACAAAATAAAAATAACATAAACATTAATATTTTTATCACTTGTTTGTCAAAAATATATTTTCTTATGAAATTTATAAAACTCAAGAAAATATATATTTTTATGGAAGGCTGTATAAATTTTCATAAAAATAAAATTAAAAGAAATTGATTTAATCACTTCGTAATTTATCAAATTTTGAATTTTTATAAATTTTATCAAACAAGAGAGAACAATAAAAAAAAAATAAAAGAAAAATACAAGCAAACATGTTTTTCTTGTTCCCACTTTATTATATTCTCAAACAAGTTCAAGGATGTCTAAGTACCTAATCCAAACACTCTAATTAGAGTTTGTCCTAAAATTTCCCCTTTAATTTCGTTGTTTAAGCACGAAAAGGCACAAAGAATTGTTTTTGCAAATAAAGTACAATTAGATAATAAATAAAAAAACATGATTTTTTTAATATATTTTCATGTTTAATACCTTTTCTCCATACTTTTATTTTGTGCTATTTTTTCTAACAAGCGGGCTAAAGAAGAATCTATGATTGTTGTGCTAGATATTGAGATAGCTGGCCTTTGCTTCGATGGTTATTTCTTGGATGTTTTCTAGTCATAATAAAATTTATTACACCTGATTTCAGAGGACATAAAAGTAATTATATATATTTTTTTAAGAAAAACTATTTAAGTTATTTTAACTAAAATTTAGTTAAAAATTAGAAGAGCCTCTTAGCAAATTAAACACAGTATCTAAAACAGTTGCAATTTTGTAAAAGAGGAGACTATGGTGGCCGCCTCTTATTCATGGCTTCCATTTCTCAAACCCCCGTTACCACCGCTATCACCCTATATCCCTTATGTCTTCCATCTCAAAACTCCTTTTACTTCCCTTCAAAACCACCACCAACCACCAGCCAACCACCGCCTCAACCACTTACTTCACACATTCTCTCTAAACCCAATCACCTCCACCGCTGTCATTTCTCCTCCTGCACCTCTCAATTCCTCCTATCCTCACCCCTTTCTCTCACTAAACCCCAAAATCTTGAATCCTCTTTCCCTTTAGACTCTAATTATCATTCTCCTCAGACCAACACTGACTGTCTCATTGAAGTTGACGATTTATTCAATTTGCTTCGCTTGTCGGTCAAGTACACTGACATTGATCTTGCAAGAGCTTTACATGCTTCCATTCTCAAACTTGGAGAGGATACCCATCTGGGCAATGCTGTCATAGCAGCTTATATCAAGTTGGGTCTTGTTGTTGATGCTTATGAGGTTTTTATGGGAATGTCTACTCCCGATGTGGTGTCTTACAGTGCTTTAATTTCGAGTTTTTCTAAGTTGAATCGAGAAACTGAAGCCATCCAACTTTTCTTTAGAATGAGGATTTCAGGTATTGAGCCTAATGAGTACAGTTTTGTTGCTATTTTAACTGCCTGTATTCGGAGTTTGGAATTGGAAATGGGTTTGCAAGTTCATGCTTTGGCAATCAAGTTGGGTTATTCACAACTTGTTTTTGTTGCCAATGCCTTGATCGGTTTGTATGGAAAGTGTGGTTGTTTGGACCACGCGATTCATTTGTTTGATGAAATGCCTCAAAGAGATATTGCGTCATGGAATACCATGATTTCGAGTTTGGTGAAAGGTTTATCATATGAAAAAGCCTTAGAACTGTTTCGTGTCTTGAATCAAAATAAGGGGTTTAAAGCTGATCAATTCACGCTTTCGACTCTTTTGACTGCTTGTGCTAGGTGCCATGCTAGGATACAAGGCAGAGAGATTCATGCTTATGCCATTAGAATTGGATTAGAGAACAATTTGAGCGTGAGCAATGCCATTATCGGGTTCTACACTAGGTGTGGAAGTCTGAACCATGTAGCGGCTCTGTTTGAGAGGATGCCAGTCAGAGATATAATTACTTGGACTGAGATGATCACAGCATATATGGAATTTGGGTTGGTGGATTTGGCTGTAGACATGTTTAACAAGATGCCCGAAAAGAATTCTGTGTCTTATAATGCACTTTTGACAGGATTTTGCAAAAATAATGAAGGGTTGAAGGCACTCAATTTATTTGTTAGAATGGTCCAAGAAGGAGCAGAGTTAACAGATTTCACATTGACTGGTGTCATTAATGCTTGCGGATTGCTTTTGAAATTGGAAATCAGTAGGCAAATTCATGGGTTTATCATCAAGTTTGGTTTCAGGTCAAATGCTTGTATTGAAGCAGCCCTGATTGATATGTGCTCAAAGTGTGGAAGGATGGATGATGCTGATAGGATGTTTCAAAGTTTGTCAACTGATGGGGGTAACTCAATAATCCAAACATCAATGATATGTGGCTATGCTCGAAATGGGCTGCCAGAGGAGGCAATTTGTCTTTTCTACCGTTGCCAGTCAGAGGGGACAATGGTTCTAGATGAAGTTGCATTCACTTCAATACTTGGCGTCTGTGGAACTTTAGGATTCCATGAGGTGGGGAAGCAAATCCACTGTCAAGCTTTAAAAACTGGGTTTCATGCTGAATTAGGGGTTGGAAATTCCATAATTAGCATGTATTCCAAGTGTTACAACATAGATGATGCAATTAAGGCTTTCAATACTATGCCGGGACACGATGTAGTTTCGTGGAATGGTTTGATTGCAGGCCAACTTCTTCACCGGCAGGGCGATGAGGCCTTGGCTATCTGGTCTAGTATGGAGAAGGCAGGCATAAAGCCGGATGCAATCACTTTTGTTTTGATTGTTTCAGCTTATAAATTCACCAGCTCAAATTTACTGGATGAGTGTCGCAGTTTGTTTCTCTCAATGAAAATGATTCATGATCTGGAACCCACTTCAGAGCATTACGCCTCCTTAGTTGGTGTCTTGGGGTACTGGGGTCTCCTTGAAGAAGCAGAGGAGTTGATCAATAAGATGCCTTTTGACCCTGAGGTTTCTGTTTGGCGAGCTTTGCTTGACGGTTGCAGGCTCCATGCAAACACAAGCATTGGAAAGCGTGTTGCAAAGCACATAATTGGGATGGAGCCTCGGGATCCTTCCACATATGTGCTTGTATCAAATCTATATGCTGCTTCTGGGAGGTGGCATTGCTCAGAAATGGTCAGGGAGAATATGAGGGATAGGGGGCTTCGAAAGCACCCATGTCGAAGTTGGGTTATAATTAAGAAGCAGCTTCATACATTCTATGCAAGAGATAAATCCCATCCCCAATCAAAAGACATCTATAGTGGATTAGATATACTAATCTTGAAATGCCTGAAAGCTGGATATGAGCCAGACATGAGCTTTGTTCTTCAGGAAGTCGAGGAGCAGCAAAAGAAGGATTTCTTGTTCTATCACAGTGCAAAACTAGCTGCAACCTATGGACTTCTGAAGACCAGACCTGGAGAACCCATTCGGGTTGTGAAGAACATCCTTCTATGTAGGGATTGCCATACATTCTTGAAATATGCAACAGTAGTCACCCAGAGGGAGATAATTTTTCGGGATGCTTCTGGGTTTCATTGTTTTTCTAATGGTCAATGTTCGTGCAAAGGTTATTGGTGATTGTTCTGTACTTACTAACTAGTCTCCTAAGCATGAATTCCTACTAGTATTAGTTGTATATTGTTTGTATTCAATGGAAATAGGAGACTCTATGGCAAATGGAAAAGAAAGGAAGAAATTAATTTAGTTGATATGGGTGTGTTTATTTGATCTGAGTAGATATATGGAGGGCAGCAGTGTTTGCAAAATGTATTGACAAGTTATTTGTATTATTTAAAGAAGGAAATTAGGATTTGTTTTGAGGTAAAAACAAACAAAAGCTTCATGGATATGTGCGGATCAAATGAAATTATATAGCTTTCAATTAGATAACACTAGATCCGGTGCCCGCTTCAATGGTTAGGGTTTGGATATAAAGGACTGGACAATTTTTTTGCATGCCTGTGCTCCCAGCGAGGCAGCGATTGACTGATAACAGTGTTACGGATTGCTCTAAAGTACATACTAGCACAATGCAGCGTGCATTAGATTCATTGTCGATCACTGAGCTAACAGCATAATGAGCCTAATAAAAGCTTATTATAGAAATTTACATTTCATATATAGTTCTATAATTTCAATCCAAAAAACGTTGCATGGAACCGAGTAATTAACGAGTCTTGTTGTGGCAACCCAAAATAATAATGATAATAATGATAATAAAAACACTTAATTGCTCGTCTAGAAACCTCTTCAATCAATTGAGACCCACTCCTAACACAATTTGCTTGTGATTGATCATGCTTCACAGTAGTTAAATGTATGGATAAACCATAAAAAGTAGAATCTTGTTGTCCAAGGAAAAAGCCTTAGAAGTACTCATTTCACAGGCTTGAATGGAAACGAAAAGCATAAAGAAATAAGTAGGAGCAAAAAAGGGCAAACGTAAAACAATATTCTTCCCACTTGTACGTATCATAACAATTTGCATCCATGTCAACGGTTATTTAAAAACACTTTAAACCAAAGTTCCTACTGATCATAGGCACAACAAGGAAAGCTTGAGAATCACTTCTGATCATATATGGTGCTAGTGCAAAACCAACAACCACCACAACGTTTCTCATAAAGGATGAAATTCTATATGGATGCATTTAGCAGGAACAATTTAAACCCTAGAGATGTGCACTCGAATATCAAGGCTTTTCAAATTTACAAGTGTCTAATAATGCCGACCACAAAAGCATGGACAAAGTCACAGGGCTTGTCAATTTAGTTGTGGATATATTGGAATTTTACCTCCTTTTCTGATTATGACTCTGTTAGTTGTTTCTTCACTGCTAAAAGGTCTTACCAATCACTGCCGTAGAACCATGCAAGTCAAATAGATTGTCTACACTTGGTATGATGGAGTGATCGAAAACACCGGGGGAACTAAGCTTGTGTAGAGGTGAAAAGCAAACAACTAGGTTATGTTGCGAGATGGCAAATGAAAGCTAAGGCTAAACAATCATCAGATTTCATAAACAAAAGCAATTCTTTGTTAAAGATATATAGAGCTGAAAGACTGTAAACTTGTATTGCACTGCTCTAATTGTGAAGTTGAGCCTTCGTCTTGCTTGAGCTCTACGGTCTATGAAAATATTAGCTAGAATTACAGATGCTATTGCCAACAAAGAATCAAGAGTTACAATGTGTGGTAGAATAATGTTTACAGGGGAAAGGGCTCACTAGCTAGTGGTAACATGGAAAATGCAGGATCGTTAAATGATAGAACTTGTCAAAAGAGCTGCTGGGTTTCTAAAAGATGGGTTGGCAAAAACTTCATGAGATTTATATATCTTTGAATACATTGGCAATGATGAGGTCGCATAAGCTAATAACCGATTTGAAAGCTCCAAAGTGCAGTCCTTGGAAGATCCTAGTTTTATTAAGCTTTGCTATCACATATGGGTCTTTGAACTTCCTGTCATAAACCTAGATGTGTGCGGACGCCCCCTAAGAAATTCTCGGCATTCTCACCGACCAATAGAAAATTTATGGTATCCTCTTCATCCATGCAAATACATTCAACCCTAAACCTGCATGAATGGATAGTTTAATTCATTAGATTTTAAGTTTGTTTTTTAATAATTATAAGACCTCTCAGAAACACTTGAAATTTATATAATTTATAATTTCAAGACTTGTGGGATTAATTAAAATATATGTAAGTTGACTCAAAAACCCATATTAATAAAAAAAAATCACTTAAAATCTAGGAGAAAAAAGAAAGAGATAAACAAACTAATATGATTGCAATTTTTCCTTCTTTTATTTTTGTCGAACATAATAATAGTGTGTAGTTTTAATCAAGTTATTTACCATCTTACCGTGGTGGAGTTGATGGAAGATTTTATAAGAACCTATTATTAATTTGGCATCTTGTTGCGCCTTGGATAACTCTAATATATACCACTAACCCTTGAACACATGAAAGTCTATTATGGAAGCTCTGAAAGTGAATCTCTCATTCTTCTAGAGTGAAGGAAAAGTGTTAGAACAATACTAGAAGACCAGAGTAAATTGCATGAACCAAATGGAGAAGCATTTGAATCACTTAGAAAAGCATGTGTAACATTATCAACAACAACCAAACTGTGTACTTTAGTAGAAATATTGTTCTTTCTTACACAAACCTTAATTATGGTCGTGGGGGTTCATACAAAGTATTTCTCTGATGGTCTAGCAATTCCCATTGTTATGCTCTTTTCTAGCATTCGAAAAAGTTGAAATTAAGTTATTGAATCTGCATCGACATCTCTCTAAAGTTGCAAAGAAAACATGAAAACAATCATGCATGAGGCAAACAGCTTAAGTTCATCACTTGTATGTGCAAAGACATTTAAAAATAGGTAGGATAGTTTACAACTCATTATACACCAACAACTCAGGTATATTCAAATTAAAGCACCAATGTGCATGACTTATGATGTTGAGGCTTGGTGTTCTTATAAAGAGAGGATTTCTCATGAAAACAAAAAAACTATAATAGGACTTTGTTGGGCTATATATAGGCATGTCAATGTATGAAATAAATAGACAGATAAAATAAAATGAACATCATGCAATAACTGAAACGAAAGTGTTGTCATGGGTGGCTATTAAGTAAACCAAGAAAATAAAATAAAATAATAGGTTTTCATTGCTAACCCTAGAATTATATGACCTGAAACCCAGCAACAATGATGGCAATTAGAGCTTTTACTTTCTGTAGAGAAGCCTCATCAATTTCTTTTCAATGTCGCTCTCTAAAGAATGTCTCGTAACTCATCACCACTGCATCACACATAAAAACCGTATAAACTACAATTAAGAACCAAATAGAAAACTATCTAGGTGGTGGCCCAGTGGTAAGAGTTTGAAACCAAGAGGTTTGCTCCCTCTATGGTCTCAGGTTCGAGCCTTGTGGTTGCTCATATGATGGCCACTGGAGGCTTACATGGTCGTTAACTTCAGGGTCCGTGTGATTAGTCAAGGTACGCGCAAGCTAACCGGACACCCACATTAAACTAAAAAAAAAACCAAATAGAAAACAATGTAAAATTCAAGGTAATAGATAATAACATAAAAATAATACAATCTAATATTCTCAAGGATGACCTCCCTTTTATTCTCCAGTCTCTTACCACTAACTAACACGTGTTCAATCAGCTGCACAACTTTTAACCTACGTGCCTAGGAAATCTTTGTGCAAATCATAATAAGAATTAATGTTAAATAAGATTCATTGAAGCAACGATGAAACTAATTACCAGGGCAAGAGTTAAAAAAATCAAATAGACATTTAGGACTGGTTCAACATGCCGAGCAAACTTTTATAGTTATTTATCAAGTATAAAGTTGAGTTTAAAAAAGAAATTAAGTCTTACGCCCATTTGTTTGCTAGAAAATAATTTTTTTAAAAGTAAATTTCGGGAAAGTAAATTATTTTCCGATGTTTGGTAGTGTAATGGAAAATAAGTTGAACAACACTTTCCAGTGATTGGTTATGTCATGAAAAATAAGCTGAAAAATAACTTATTAATATTTTATTTTTTTCAAGTTTATTAAAATAATGAGGAACAAATCTTACAAATTAAAAAGTTGAAAGAGAATGAAATTGAAAAAAAAAATAATTTCATAAATTATCTCAAATAAAATAAATGATAATCAAAATAATAAAGATCAAATCTAACAAATAAAAAAAATTGAAAGATGAAGAAATTAAAATAATAATAATTAACATTTCATAAATTATATCAAATAAAATAAGTAACAATCAAAAGAATAAGGACCAAATTTAATAGATAAAAAATTTCAAATAAAAAATGATAAGGAAAAAACAAATAACAATTATAAAAATAAGGACAAAAGTTAATATAAAAATCAAATTCTAAGGGATGAAATTGAAAAAAAAATATTCAAAACAAAATATATATAGCAATTAAAAGCTTGAGGACCAAATTTGATATAATCAGTAAATAATATGACATTCTAATTTTTTAACAACTTCTGGAAAGTGTTTTTCGCCCAAAATAAAAGGAAAACACTTTCCTAGAAACCAAGTCAAATTTTTCTTTGACTGGAAAGTATTTTCTGTTGACCAACTTTTCTAATGATAAACAAACACAAGAAAATTTGGAAAATAATTTCCAGAAAATCACTTTCACCAAACAAACGAGGCCTTAAGCAATGTAATTCAAGTAAAAGATGAGGCTTTTTAATATGTCATAGAACTTGGTTGCATGACTTTATGTAAATGGTCATAATTATTAATCTAATAACTGGATCAAACTGAAATTTATGAAAATATTTTAAGATCTTGTTATCTATAGGGTTAGAATTTTGTAACAATTAAATATCAAGAAGACCTTCCGATGAGGTCTAGAAGTTATTATGTTAATTGAGCTTTTATATATTAAGACATGAATTTTGTTATTTTTTTTAAAAAAGTACTATTAAATTATTTTATATTTGGGTTTTAATTTCAACCTAATATTCAAGTATGGTTTATTTTATTGAACTATAAATACTTTCTCTAATTTCAAAAATAATATTGTACTATTGGTTTTTTATTGAGCTATTCAAAAGTTATCAAAGATTTTTTATTTACAATATTCAACCTTTATAAATTTGATTCTTTATTAAAGTAATCGTTCAGTTTTATCAAATTTAATTTTTATTTTTTTAGTTAGAATTTAACTTTTATTATGTGTTTGTATTAGTAATTGACATCAGAGTTTGGCTTTAAAACTAGATTTTATCTATCTATTTTTAAATTTAGTTTTATTCATGTTTTGAGTTTTATTTTTTGTTGTTAAGTTTAATTTTCTCTTAAAATTATGGAATCCTAATTTTCTTATTGTTTTTTATTTTGTCTTTATCCTAAAATTAATTTTAAAAACATAAATTAATTTTATCATGTTATTTTTATCTCTTTGTCACACAATCACTACAAAACCTTACCATTTATTTTTAAAAATATATATATTTTTAATTTTTTTACAACAGTACATTAAAAATATCTTTTAAAACAAAAATAATTTAAAAAATACTTCTAAAATCATATTCAATCACATAAACAAATACCGCCTGTGCTCACTAGTGTCAGGTGGGTTAAAGTTCCAGCTTTCATCCAGTTTTTCCTTTCTAAAGAAATAAAGACCCAGGGGTCGCTTCCTAAAAAAACCAGCGGTACTAGTTACGAACGCAAAACCATGGGCAGTTTTCTGTCAAACACAACAACAAAACCGACTGCTGCGCTCTCTGTGTTCTGGTTTTATCTACTCTGTCACCATCATTCTCTAGGAACTTCTCACATCTCTCTCTCCCCGTCTTTCCGTTGTAATAAATATTCACCTGCCAAGTCTGAATGGGGCACTAAAATTCTCCAGGGTATTAAAGAAGTTGCTTTGCAAAACCTGATATCATGATGATACTTTTCAGCTTCAATCTTTCAGTTCTTGGTGCTTTGAGCAGTCATCTTTACTTGTTTTTGTTCTGAGCCTCAGTTCACCTACTGTTTCTGGGTATGCTTTCCTTTTCTTTTTTTATCGCCGATCAATTATGCTCTAGAATTTCAATGCTCCAATATCTTAGAAAATCCCAAAGTTGGTTGGATATTATTCCTAAAATCTTGAAAGTGTTAGAGAAGTAGCTGATCACAAACTTTTCTCATTTTTAGTTAATTAATTAAGTGTAACTTCGAAAGTTGATGGAACACAATGGTTTAGGTGGTGGGATATTTCCGGGCATGGGATCAGGAATGTTAGGACTAGAATTGCCGCTCCACCAACCAGAAAACCCACAAAACCCTAACCACATGAACCATCCCCAAGTGTTAGCTTATACCGACCATGAATCTGATCACCGCCAACACTCCCAACAATCTGTCAAACATGCCTATCCTTATGCCTCCTCCACAAAGCCCAAACAATTATTATCGCCATTGAGTGATGAAGATGAGCCTTCTTTCACTGGAGATGACAACACTACTGATGGAAAAAGGAAAATGTCTCCATGGCAAAGAATGAAGTGGACTGATCACATGGTTAGGCTCCTTATAATGGCAGTTTTTTACATTGGTGATGACGTTGGGTCTGAAGGGAGTGACCCTATAGGCAAGAAAAAGCCAGGTGGCCTGGCGCAGAAGAAAGGGAAATGGAAATCAGTTTCTCGGGCAATGATGGAGAAAGGATTTTATGTATCTCCACAGCAATGTGAGGATAAATTCAATGACTTGAACAAGAGGTATAAGAGGGTTAATGACATCCTAGGGAAGGGGACTGCTTGCAGGGTTGTGGAGAATCAAAATTTACTTGATACTATGGATTTGTCACCAAAAATGAAGGAAGAGGTGAGAAAATTGCTCAATTCCAAGCACTTGTTTTTCAGAGAAATGTGTGCCTATCATAACAGCTGTGGCCATGCTCCAAGTTGGGTTGCCTTTGGTAGTAATCACTCACCAGAGATGGCTACAGGCCCATCTCCTGCGCATGCTCAGCAACATCAAAGGTGTTCCCATTCAACTGAAAATGCTCAAGTTGTGACCAATTCAAGGACAGAAACAGAAGGGTCAAAAATGGCAAAAAGGGCAATAAATGAAGAGGATGAGGTAGAGGATGACGACGATGATGACAGCGACAATGATGAAGATGACTGCGAAGATGATGGGGATGAGGCAATAGAAGGCAATTCTAGGCATCAAAACGGGCATGGGCAAGGGGATGAAGACAACCGTGATGAAAAATCATCAAGGAAAAGGCCAAGAAAGGATGTGTTTTCAGCAACATCACCTTTGATGCAGCAATTGAATGGTGAAATAATGAACGTGCTCCAAGATGTTGCAAAGAGTTCTTGGGAGAAGAAGCATTGGATGAGGCTGAGGTTGATGCAATTAGAGGAACAGCAAGTGAGCTACCAATGTCAGGCGTATGAGCTGGAAAAGCAAAGGTTGAAGTGGGTGAAATTCAGTAGCAAGAAAGAGAGGGAAATGGAGGGAGTAAAGCTAGAGAATGAGAGAAGGCGGCTTGAAAATGAGAGAATGGTACTGATTGTGAGGAAGAAAGAGCTTGAGTTGCTTGATACTCAACATCAGCAGCAGCAGCAGCAGCAGCAGCAACTACCTTCAAACAAGCGGAGCGATACATCTTCCATTGCTGGGTAAATTGTAGTTATATCAGATCATCCTACAAGATAGTTTTGATTGATAGGAATGACATTTTGTTGTAGTTCTTCAATGTTTGTTTTATGTAATTTGCTACCATTTTCCTGTACGCGCTACCCTTCAATGATGACAAGTTAAAATATATCCTTAATTAATGTATAGGATCAGGAAATTCGGAGAGTGTATTTTGCTTAAAAACATGTTCTCTTTGTTTTGAAGATGATGCACTGTTCACTTCAGAGTACCATCCTTACATATTCATCTCCCACTAATTAAAACTCTGCTTCGAGAAATGATATGGGCTTAAGATTTTTTTTTTGCAGAAATGGAAAGAAAAAAGTGACAGATGGAGTTTTTTCTTGCGTTAATTTTGCGAGAGTTAAAGCTCCGGGCGGATATTATTTGATGAGAAACAGTGGATAAATCAACAAGAGTCAGCCCCGTTGCTGAAGCAGGGGAGTGAGATTGGGCCAACTAGCAAATTTCCTAAGAGGGCTGGAAAATATAATATTGTCGAAAACCAGAAGTCTTTGTAATATATTTTTATTGTGTTTGATTTATGCACGGAAGTCATTCGAAATTCAAATAAATTTATTATTATACCCTTAAATAATAACAGGTGATAAAATTTAAAAGATCATCAACAATCTTCCTTCCGCGAATAGGAGCAGTCCGATGGCCATTCCCTCCTGTGCGCCTCATGTTACCTTCAGAGGTTATATAATGGTTATTGAGTCCTTACACTCTAAAATGGTTATATAATAGCTTCGTAGCAGGCACGTGACGTCGCCTCACCATTTTCCTATCTAAAATAGCAATAGGATAGGGAGGTGAAGTTGGATCAACGGGAAATGGAAGAGTGCCAAAGTGATCTCCATAAGCAAGTTTCACGTGAGAAACATGGAGTCCAGGATGAATAGAAGACACATAAGGTAGATCTAATACTACAAACCAAGTCAGGTTTGAATTTGATTTTAAAATATTTAATGACCAGTTTTGCAAGATCGAGTATATCTTTTAAACTGTATATCAAAAGAAGCTGAAATTTTATAGAAAGATATTAAACATATGAAAATATATTTTGGTAAATTTTTAGGTTAAACAGAGTTCAAGAATATATTATTTTAGAGAGTCAAAGTTACTAGACAAATCTTGTCAAATCTACCACACTAGACCTTTGTGTAGGGAGATACTAGACATATGAAAATATATTTTGGTAAATTTTCAGGTCAAATGGAGTTCGGGAATATATTATTTCAGAGGGTCGAAATTACTAGACAAATCTTGTCAAATCTGCCACACTAGACATTTATGTACTGTTTGGGACATATTTGAAGTTATATGTGTAAGTTTGTTGCAATTAAGGTTGGGTTGGAAACCAGACATCTCAAGCTTTTCAACCATATATGGTATACCCAATAATTCATCCAAACAAGAGAGAACGATGTGTTAAGAATGTGTGAAAATTAGAGATTCGGAATACATGGAGGAATTTTAGCATGAAAACTTTGTTTTTATTATCTTATTTTATTTATTTTAGAATAATTATTTTTTAATTTAGGTTTGTTCTAGCCCATTAGAAATTGTTTAGTTTGTATTGGCCCATTAGACATTGTTTAAGGATTTATTTCATTATTGGACTTATTAGTTGATTATTAGTTTAGACTCATTAGCTTGCAACCCAAAAATGATTTGTTAGGATTAGTTAGAGAAGACTATATTATATTTTTTTAGCTGCAAATTTCAGCAACAAGTTGGAGAATAAATGTGAGTTTTTATTTTCTTTGTTTGTGGCAAAACAATCTTTCTTTATAGGGACAAAGATCGTTTTTGCATACTTGTCGAAGATTGACTGACATTGTGGCGTAATTTGCATACTTAAGGTTCTTAGATACAAAATTATTTCTGGGTCCAAATCGTTTTTCAACACTTATGGTTCTTAGGTACAAGATTACCTCTGGGTCAAGGTTGTAACAAACCTGATTTTTAGTTTTTCAGGTTGTTATCTATTTTGCTGAGGGTTGCTTGACCACGTGATAAAAATATTCATATCATCTAATGTATAAGAAACCTTACGAACTTTATCAACGACTTTAAAAAGGGCTATAAAATCATGAGGAAAGCTTTTGAAATGGATGACGAGCCACAAAATTTGCTTATAAACCTGCAACTTTAAATATACCATGCCTCCAATCTGAAAATCACAATTAGTTCTCTTCTTATCAGCGTGCTGCTTCATACGATGATGTGTATGCTGAAGATGATACTTACGTAAATGCAAAATAGACTCTGTTGAAGCATGCATTAAGTTTTAATGTTTTCAGTTAATAATCCCCTGATGTTGGTGTAATTTGTTAGTGCAGAATAATATTTGAATTGGTCTAGATTTCTCACCATGTTTTTAGGAAGTAATAACGTGAAGTTTGTTTTTCTATTTTTCCTCTGTAAAGGCTTATATATACAGCCATTAGTGACTGAATAGCTTAAGCTTCATCCTTAAATATTGTGAGTTTCCATTATCAGAAACAAGTGGTATCGAAGCTACCATCATAGGAGCCTGATTGAGTGTTCTAAGAAACTATAGTTTCTTAGCGAAGAAGCAAGAGTGAGTAAGTGATCAAACAAAAGAGAGAGTGGAGAATTATGGCAACAGAAAACAACAGCTTTGTTCAACCGGTGATTCCACGGTTCGATGGTCATTATGATCATTGGGCTATGCTCATGGAGAATTTTCTTAGGTCAAAGGAGTATTGGGACTTGATAGAAAACGAGATACCTGTAGCAACAGAAGAAGCAATAGAGACACAACATAAGCTCATTGCAGATTTGAAACTAAAAGATTTAAAGGTCAAGAACTATATATTCCAAGCTATAGATAGAAATATTATTGAGACCATTCTCAATAAGGAGACTGCAAAGGCTATCTGGGATTTGATGAGATTAAAGTATCAAGGCTCTATAAAGGTGAAACGTGCTCAGTTACAGGTTTTAAGAAGGGAATTTGAGATTCTTGGCATGAAGAAGGGTGAAAAGGTCAATGAATACTTTGCCAGAACACTGATCATTGCAAATAAGAAGAAAACACATGGAGAAAAAATAGAGCAGAGTGTGATCATTGAAAAAATCTTAAGATCAATGACTCTTAAATTCAATTATGTTGTGTGTTCGATTGAAGAGTCTAATGATCTATTTACTATGACCATAGATGAACTTCAGAGCAGTCTGTTGGTCCACGAACAGAGAATGCATGGACAGAAGGAGAAAGAACATGTTCTGAATATCATTAATTCAGAAAATGATAGAGGAAGAGATGAATACAAGTTTGAAGAAAGAGGAAGAGGTCGAAGTAAGGGCAGGCATCCTTTCAATAAAGCTCTTATGGAATGCTTCAACTGTCATAGGCTTGGTCACTATCAATATGAGTGTCCTCGTTTGAGAAATGCTGCAAACTATACTGAGTTGGATGAAGTTGAGGAAATGTTGTTAATGTCATACATCAAGATGAATAATTCAACAACACAAGAGTATGTATGGTATTTAGACTCCGGGTGCAGTAACCACATGTGTGGCATTAAAAGTTTTTTCTCAGACTTTGATGAAAAGTTCAGACAGTCTGTGAAACTTGGAGACAATTCAAAGATGATGGTGATGGGGAAAGGAAATATCAGACTTCAAGTGGGTGGCATGACTCAGGTAATCACTGAAGTTTACTTTGCACCCGAATTAAAAAATAATCTTCTGAGTGTTGGCCAACTACAAGAAAAAGGTCTCACAATTCTTATTCAAAAAGTGATGTGTAATATTTATCATCCAAGAAGGGGATTAATTATGTAGTCTAGAATGTCAACAAATAAAATGTTTGTTGTGTTGGCTTCAGTAATGCCTCAAGTTACAACATGTTTTCAAACTGTGACTGAAGACAACTCACATTTGTGGCACTGTCGATTTGGACATCTTAGCTTCAAGGGATTGAGAACTCTTATCTACAAGAAAATGGTGAGAGGATTACCACTTCTCCAAGCTTCATCAAAGGTGTGTTCAGATTGCATGGTGGGAAAACAGCACTGTGAGGTTATTTCCAAGATGAGCCTTTGGAGAGCTTCACAACGTCTTCAACTGATTCATGCTGATATCTGCGGACCTATCAAACCTGAATCACATAGTCATAAAAGGTACTTAATCAATTTTATTGATGACTATAGTAGGAAGACCTGGGTTTATTTTTTATCAGATAAATTTGAGGCATTTGATGTATTTAAGAAGTTCAAAGCACTTGTTGAAAAAGAAACTGGTAATTCTATTTGTTGCCTACGAACTGATAGAGGTGGAGAATTCACCTTGTTGGAGTTTAATCAGTTTTGCAGCACAAATGGAATAACAAGGCAACTTACTACCTCTTACACACCCCAACAAAATGGGGTGGCTGAGAGAAGCACTGTCATGAACATGGTACATAGCATGCTGTCAGGAAAACAGATTCCTAAGGAGTTTTGGTCTGAGGCTGTCAACTGGGCGATACATATATTGAATCGAAGTCCAACTTCAGTTGTAAAGGAGGTAACACCTGAAGAGGCCTGGAGTGGTAACAAACCTTTTGTGCATTATTTTAGAGTATTTGGATGCATTGATCATGTTCATATTCCAGATAAACGAAGATCAAAGTTGGATGATAAAAGTGAGAAATGTATCCTATTAGGTGTAAGTGAGGAGTCCAAAGCATATAGGCTATACAATCCGGTTTCAAAGAAAGTGATAATTAGTAGAGATGTGGTATTTATCGAAAATGAGAAATGGGAATGGAAAAGAAGCAATGAAGAGATAGAAGTTGATTTATTAGAGTGGGGTGATGAGGAAGAAATCAGGACTCAAGAATCTGAAGAAGGTGTGAATGCTGAGATTGAAGAAGTAGACAGATGAGGTTTTAATTCTCCATCTGGAGACTTAAATACAAATGCAGAAGGTTCTTTACATCCAGTTCAAGGGAGGAACAGAAAAGAGCCTTCTTGGATGCAAGATTATGTATTAGGTGAAGGTTTATTAGAAGAAGATGAGATTGAAAATTTGGTGATGTTCACTGCTTTAGAAGACCCTGCATGCTTCGAAGATGCTTTCAAGAGTCTGAAGTGGAGAGAAGCAATGAAATTAGAGATCAAAGCTATCGAAGAGAATGAGACTTGGGAGTTAACAACATTACTAGAAGGAGCAAAGAAAATAGGAGTGAAATGGGTGTATAAGACCAAGCTTAACGAGAAGGGTGAGGTTAACAAGTTTAAGGCTCGTCTCGTGGCAAAGGGTTACTCACAACAACATGGTATTGATTACAATGAGGTGTTTGCTCCGGTGGCCAGATGGGATACTATCAGAATGGTTTTTGCTTTTGCAGCACAAAAGAGCTGGTGTGTGTATCAATTGGACGTGAAAAGTGCGTTCTTGCATGGAGAATTAAATGAAGATGTATTTGTTGATCAACCACAAGGGTTCACAAAAAGAGGAGAATAACATAAGGTTTACAAACTTAGAAGAGCTTTGTATGGACTCAAGCAAGCTCCCCGAGCTTGGTATAACATAATTGAAAGGTACTTCATTAAAGAGGGTTTTGAGAAATGCTACTGTGAACACACACTGTTTGTGAAAACTGAAGATGGAGGTAAGATTCTCATTGTAAGCCTTTACGTAGATGATTTGATTTTTACTGGAAACAATGAGGATATGTTTGAGAGATTTAAGGAGTCGATGAAGAAGGAATTTGCCATGTCTGATCTTGGCAAAATGAAGTATTTCCTTGGTGTAGAAGTCATACAGGATCATCATGGAATATTTATCAATCAAAAGAAATATGCTCATGAAGTGCTGGAGAGGTTTGGGATGCTGAATAGCAACTGAGTGAAGAATCTAATCGTTCCAGGTTCCAGATTGTCAAAGAATGAGGGAGGAGCTGCTGTAGATACAACAATGTTCAAGCAAATGATAGGCAGCCTTATGTATCTAACTGCTACCAGGCCAGACTTGATGTACTCTATTTGCTTAATTAGTAGATATATGGAGAGGTCTACTGAAATACATTTGCAAGCTGCGAAGAGAATTCTAAGATATTTGAAAAAACGGCTGAGCTGGGGATTGCTTACAAAAGAGGTGGAGAAGAAGAATTGGTGGGGTTTGTTGACAATGATTATGCAGGAGACATTGATGATAGGAAAAACACTTCTGGATACATCTTTATGCTTGGAACTGGACCAGTTTCTTGGTCTTCAAAGAAGCAACCAGTTGTGACCCTGTCCACTACAGAGGCTGAATTCATTGCAGCAGCATACTGTGCATGCCAGGGAGTTTGGTTGAGACGAGTTCTTGAAAAGCTAGGAAATATTCAAAGTAAATGCACAACCATTTTTTGTGATAACAGTTCGGCCATAAAACTGTCAAAAAATCCCTGTCCATTATAGAGGCTGAATTCATTGCAGCAGCATACTGTGCATGCCAGGAAGTTTGGTTGAGACGAGTTCTTGAAAAGCTAGGAAATATTCAAAGTAAATGCACAATCATTTTTTGTGATAACAGTTTGGCCATAAAATTGTCGAAAAATCCAGTCATGCATGGGAGGAGCAAACATATAGATATAAAGTTTCATTTTTTACGTGACTTAACAAGAGAGGGAACTGTGGAACTAGTGCACTGCAGCACACAAGAACAACTTTCTAATGTAATGACAAAGCCTCTCAAATTGGAAGTGTTCTTAAAGCTGTGTGATAGGCTTGGTATGTGTTTGAAGTCAGTAAACTGATTGCAGTTCTGCAATTCAGTTTAAGGGAGGATATGTTGATGCATGCATTAAGTTTTAATGTTTTCAGTTAATAATCCCCTGATGTTGGTGTAATTTGTTAGTGCAGAATAATATTTGAATTGGTCTAAATTTCTCACCATGTTTTTAGAAAGTAATAATGTGAAGTTTGTTTTTCTGTTTTTCCTCTGTAAAGGCTTATATATACAGCCATTAGTGACTGAATAGCTTAAGCTTCATCCTTAAATATTGTGAGTTATCCATTATCAGAAACAAGAGAGTTAACAGATTCCTTATCAAACAACAATTTATCAATTGCCTTAACTTTATTCTAGAATCTCCAAGGAAATAGGATAAATGTAAAGCAGAAGAACATCCATATAAAGCTTCAAAGGAGATGCGTATCATATAATGGTTATTAGTATTGTATCATAAAGCCAAAGAAATCTTTAGGAATTAAAGGTGTCATGAAACATAGATAAGTCTCCAAACATCTGTTAACAACTTCAGATTGCTCATTTATTTGTGGATGATAGGCATTTGACACGTAATTCTATACCTTGCAAAGTAAACAAATCCTTCCAAAACCTGCTTAAAAATGGATTGTGATCAGAGAAAATGGTAATAGGCAATCTATGCAATTTAAAAACATTATATAAGAATGCTTAAGCCACCACATACGCAGAATATGGATGGGCAAGGGGAATGAATGGTGCATATGTGGTTAAACGATCCACTGCAATAATAATAATAATAATATTGACAAGTAACTTTTCAATAAAATCCATGGTTATATTAGTAAAAGTAAACTAGGGAATCAACATGCAATGGTTTTGTATTTGCATTGTTGGCACATCGAATATGGTTTTGTCAGTGAATATATCCCTTAACAAATTGGTTGGTTACACGTTTTTTGTAAATTTCTATATATATATATATATATATATATATAAACTTAATCTAGAAATTAAGATTCATAAAATTAAAAATTAATGTTAAAAGTGAAATTGAAAAATAAAAATAAAAGTGATGAGACACTTGTTAAGAATGGAGAAAATGAACAAGAAACTTTGAGGATAAATTAATATTGAAATTGAAAAATAAAAATAAAAGTGATGAGACAATTGTTAAGAATGGAGAAAATTAACAAGAAACTTTGAGGATAAATTAAGATTGTATGTAAAGGAGAGGTTAGAGTGTAAATAATAAAAAAACAAATATAAAAGCAACCTCCCCCCCCTCTCTCCCCCTTCATGGTCGACTATAGTTGGAATACAAGTGGGGAGAAAAATTTGGTTTTTCTTCAAAAAAACAAATCTTAGATAAAACATTAAAGAATCAAGGGATTTAGAGGGGGGGTAAGAGATCACCATCACACCATTAAACACCTAAACAAGAGAGAAAAGTGAAGGAAATCAAGGAGGGAAACAAAGCACTGTCACGACAGCAAGGGCATTTGACGGAGGGATTCAGAAATTTTTGACTGATTGAGATTCAAAGACTAGATTATAATTCGGTAAAGAGTTCTAAGTTAATCTAGCAATTTCATATAAAGTGGATAACAATTGAGGTGATTAATGAAATTAATGCTAGGGTTTATCATGGAAATTTAGGGGAATTGTAAATTGACTATAAATTAAACAAATCAAATTAGATTAGGTTAGGTTGGGTGTAAAATTAGGTAGAAATGATGAAGAAAATCATAAGGTTCTTAAGGGTCCAATGGCTAGCCAATAAAGGACCAAATTGCATGAAGTAGATTTGTATGTAGTTAAGAGAAATTGTGGTGAACTAATGTATAATTGTGTGAGGAAAGTGATTTTGAAAAACATTAGTTACTATTTAAAGTGTAATTGAAATACTATAATGTTGAGAATCTAGAATTTAGAATTTAGAGAGGATTGGTGCTTTGAAAGGTAAAGAAATATTGGGTAATGTTTGACTTTTCATATAAGAAAGAATTAATTAAAAATGTCAAGAATGAATTATGATAAAAGAAGAGGTGGTAGTGCCAGCCAAAGAAAAAATAATTGAAATAGAAATACGATGATGATTGTAGTATATGAAACGTAGTGTAATTGTAAATGTCGTTAATTCATATGAACCTTGGAAGGTTGAAATTTGAGATATTGTAACATATATATGAGAAAAATGCTTGTTTGAATAATGAGAAGGTGAATGGAATATTTTGTTGTTTGTGTAATTCATGGATAAAAAACTGGATAGTTTCATCTTTTGACTTTCAGAGGAGTTTAGGTCATGAAAATGATGAAATTTGGAATTAGTTTCTTCATAGCAGTTATAACAAGGGACGTTAACTTTCCAACAAAATTGATCTTGCATAATTCGGAGTTATAAAACTTCGGATATAGACAAATATATGAGAGGTATTAGGGGTGAGAATTGTGTTGGACAGTTTCGTCGAGTTGCGATATCAAGTAAATTGGGTGCGTTAAAGGCAAAATTAAGTCTTCCCTTCTTCAGTCTAAATATAGTCTAGTAGTTAGTGAAGATTAGTTACAATCAAAACTAAATTTCTTATGATTATAATTGTGATGTAAATGAGAGACGGTATCCTTGAATGAATAGTCTAAATTGATCAGGATTGGTTAGTATCTACCTTAATTAAAAAGTTATTTTGATGTGAGACTTAATCTGGTAGTGAATATAAGAAAGAAATTTGAATGAGCATACATATGTGTGTGTGTGTGGAATGAGCATGCAATGAAAAATAATACAGAACACTTATTGATACAGGAGAGGTCATAACAGTTGTGTGAGAAAAATGGAGGTACTACTCGAGCTTCGATAGCAAATGGGTGTCTTACACCTCAACATTTTCTTATAGTTTATCATAATAGCTTACTGAGAAACTGTAATATTATATCATATTAAAATCATGGCAAAGGAAGAAGGAATTAGTTTCCTGGTATTGGGACTAATGCCCGGTAATAGACAATGAATTTGGATCACAAAAGAGGGAATAATGCCCGGTAATAGGCAATAAATTTAGATTCCTGAAAGCAAGAATAACGCCTAGACATGAGTGAAGGAAAGAGTTACTCGGTGTTGGGTATTACTTGGAAATATTGAGTTTTAGAAAATTGATATATGGCTAGGGGTAATTGCCATGAATGGGATGATTATATTAAGTTTATGTTAAACAGACAATTTTGATATGGTGAATGACTATTGTAGATTAATGAATAAATTCTTTTGACTTTTAATAAGAAATTATTGATAATATTGAGTTTACAATCTATATTCATTCTTATGTTAATTATGTTTGTTTGATAATCTACATGTTGTAAAATTAATTATTATTTATAAATTAGTTACATGTCATAACCACGAGCTGAATGATAGATAATTAGGATAATGTTTTGATAATTTTGAATGAATATGTAATAGATGCCTCTTTTGTACTGCTGCAATTAAATGTTAATTACCTTGGAGATTATGTAATTTGAATTCGATCTTTTATGTAAACTTACGATATCTCATTAGTTTCTTTTATATTGTCATAGACATTAGTATTGTGATTATGTTTCATTATTTTTAGATAATTTAAGTATTTATCTATCTATCTATTTATCTATTTAAAATATAATGAAATGTGATGGATGAAATATTCTAATTATGTGATACAATGAGTCCAGGATGATTGGACAATAAATGAAATATGAAATGGTTGAGTATTGAAGTATAACAGGTTTCTAGTCGATAACTTAGGACCTCTCGGTATAGAGGAGACTCTCCCGAAATTTTAGCAGATTTTCCATTATATATATATATATATATATATATATATATATATATTCACTTTAAAAATTGTAATATTACACTTATTTTATTCATGTATAACATATTTATTATTAATAAATGCTTTCTTTGTTTTTCATTTATATTTGATTAATAAATCTAATGTTTAATTAATGAATCTAGAGTAAAGATAAACTTCATAAGATAAAAATACTTTGCAAATAAAATTATAAAGTTGTTATAATTATAAAATTTTCATTGTATCATAATATTATTTCTAAATGTTCTTAGTTAATTTTCTATTAATACTAGAGATTAATTAGAGTTGTTAAGACAATACATATTATGTTCTTTTTTTTATGAAAGAAAACAATTACTTTCATAAGCTGAGATATGAGGGATATTTGGAACTAATATATAGGTGCTTGTTAAATGACATGCACACTGAACTGACCCACATGAGAATTCTATATGGAGAGATCACCAATGCCTATGAAAAGGCTCATGTGATAGTGTTGAGAATAAAAATGATTTAACAAAGTCGACATACTTCATACAATAATATCTAGATCATAATATTTTTGAAGAAAGGATATTAATTATACTTAGAAATTGGTTGTTAAAAAGTTAAATCAAACCACTTATGAATTTTCTAATATTTGAGAGATCTTGTTAAGTTGCTAGAGATTATACTTGATCTTAAAACATAAATCAATCAATTGTTGAATTGATAATAAATTAAATTAATTAATTTATTTAATCCTATTTTATTTACAATCATGGTTTATATATGAGGAAACTTATTAGGGAACCTAATGAGTCAAACACATAAGAACCATTGCTTAGAAATTAAAATAAGATGATTAATCAAGTGTGACTTGATTGTAAAATAGTTTTAGAAATTGAGGATTGAAATGTAATTAATAAGGGGATTACAATTCTAGATATAGGAAAAACCAAGTAGGGACTTGATGGAATAAATTTCTAAAATTATCCTTAAATAATATATGTTATATTATTTAAGTAGCAAATTGATACTTTTCTATTTATAGGGTTTTCAAGTTTTCCTATAAATATAATATTATGCATCTTATTTGTTATACAAAGAAAAACTATGTTAAATACGAAAACACTCGAATCACAAAAGAAAAAACAACACTAAAAGTTATAATAATCTTTCTCTCCTAAAAGGGTTTATGATATTTCTCATTGGTGGTTAATTTGAGTTACTGTTAGAGACAGGACACTTGAACGACTTGCAATTTACAATAACCCAACCTTGAAGCAATTATTCAAAGCTGAAAAGAATATATGATCTTCAGATAATATTTATATAAACCCCAAATTAAATTATATTTGTCTAACAAGATTCTTGAAACTCCTGAAAAGTTCTTAAATTTATAGTTTCAACTGCGTATATATTTTTTGAGAAACCCAATAGTTGTAGCAGAGCCATTGTCTGATAACTAGAGTTGTTAAATTGTATATTTTAATTGTTATTGGCATGTGCGAATGATTTGTCCCAAAATTATTTTTTCTCTCACAATTTGTATATTTTTTTTTAAATTAAGCACTATAGGTGTTGCTGCCAATGTTAGGCATGCCATGGGCATTGCTTCTACAGTGCCAGTGTAAATCCCTATATAAAATCTTTGAAGCAAATATTATGTTAAAGTAGTAAATTGAATATTTGAATTAAAAAGATAAATTTGGATTTTGGGAACTTGAAATAAAATGTTCAAGTGTTAATTTAAAAATGAAAATATGAAAAATAGTCAAAAAATAATAATATATAATAATAATATAGAAACACGAATAAAAATTAAATGGAAGTGATGTATGAGAAAAGAAAAGTATTGGAATATAATTCAATTAAATCTAAAATAGCTCAACTTAAATTTGGTATAAACAAGTGATGAAATTTTGGATAATATCACCCAGCCAACATAAATGGTACAATATGTTCCTTAGCTGGGAAATTAATAAAATAGTGCTAAATATGTAGAATATTTATAAATTTGAGGTAGAAATAGTTAGAAAAAATATTTGAGAATTTTCAAATAAGTTAATCTAAGGTTTTTTGTGCGAATGACCTTGACCACTAGTACATGCCCTGTGTACAATTGCGTAGTTCTTAACTTGAAAGGAGCAAAAGTTGAGGAGAATTTGTAGTGTAAATAGGGATGAAAGTTTTTGATGAATTATTTGGAAAACCTTGATGATTTAAATAGATAAAAACACTACAAAAACTTGGATTTTGGCATAAAAATCATGTACTAACCAGTTTTATGACATCGAGCATAATTCTCAATATGACTATTGAATCAAGCTGAAATTTACATGGAGTCCCCTGTTAAATATTTATACCTAGGGTTAAATTTTCAGGGCACTGAGAGTTTGGTAAGGCTTCCCGAGAATAACAATAGATTGGATAAATAAATGGGCTCATTAATGACAAATGTTCTTTTGACCTAGCTCTCCTTCTTTTTAAACTAACGGGAAGTTACTGGGAAAAAAAAGGAAGAAAGGAAAAGAGAAAGATTTAGTGAACACCAAAATCCAAGGGGAAATCATAGGAATTGAGAGATTAAAGGGAGAATAGACAAATTCAATGAGAGGAGCATTTTTTGGAGGGCTTGAGAGAGGAAGATAGGAGAGAGAAAGTGATGGTCAGGGAGAGAAAGAAAGAATTGGTGAAGGAAGAAGAGGAGTGAAGAAAAGTCAACAGGTTAACGTTAGAAGTCCATTTATCATTTGTTAAGGGGTTTCAAACCTATTTATACAAGTTTTAATGAAAAGAAATGATGTTAATGCATTATTTTTTTTATATTTTTAGTTAGTATTCTTAAAAGTAAAATTGGAGAAAATGAGATTTTAATTGTTAATAGATGAAATTAGAATGCATTAGGTTATGGGTAAATGTATAATAATGGTTGAATTGGATCAATTATTGGAAGAATTGAAAAACTCATCATTCTTTAACTTTATGATTCATGGGATAATTAAAAAAATACCTTTAGATATAAAAATTATTTATGTTTAATGATGATATGGAAGATTTAAAGTTAGTTATGAATATTGTGATGTAGATTACCCAAATTATGTTATTGTTGTTACATGTGAGAATGTGGAAATTATGGAAAATTTAATGAAATTATATTGGTTTTGTTACAAATATGATTACAAAATTGTGTTCAAATCATGGTTCTGATGTTGATGCTTGGATATTGAATTATGTTTGTTAATTATATATGAAAGGAAAGTATGGAAAATAGTGACATTATATAAACATTAGTGTTTTTAATTGATGTTGCATGCTTAGAAAGTGATCTAGGAGCTTGTAATTTAAATGTTATGTATATTGAGTGCTAGGCTAACAAGTTAGTGTAATGAGAAAATAAAAAAATATTTGTTGGATGTATAAGAATAATAAGGAAAAAAAATATTTGTTGGATGTATAAGAATAATAAGGAATGTGAAATGACATGCTAAACACAAATTGGAACTTGAAGGAAATTCTAATCCTTGGATTTTTTTTAATATGGATATTTTGGTTATGATGTTATTGATTGATTAATTAAATTGATTATGATGGTTGTAAATGAGTTGTTGTGTGTTTGAGTTACTATTGATATGGATTGGAAAGGGTTTGTATGTCCAAATTTCAAGTATTAAAGGGTTTGAATCCAATGCCTACTATGTGTTTGATATAATGATGAGATTTTTGGACATTGAAAATTCGGTGATGAAAAGTATGTCTTTTGACATTGAAAAATTAGTGACAAAAAGTTATGTCTTTAAAAATTGAAAAATCAGTGATGAAAAGTGATGTCTTCGGACAATGAAAAATTGGTGACGAAAAGTATGTCTTTGGACATGAAAATTCATCGACGAAAAATAAACACTTAGACATTGGGTATTAGTTGATGAAATTTATGGATATTAAAAATTAGACTAAGTAAAGGATTGATGAAAGTATAAAATGTTAAAATGCATAAAGTTTCGATACTGGATGCATATTGACTTTTACTGCTAGATGAATAGTAAATTTTGTTGCTGTATGAATAATGCTCGTTTTATGTTTTTGACTATCTAGAATTTTATGACCCTTTTTGGTTTATGCAAACCAACATGCACTTGCATTGTGTTTATATTATGGTAATTAAGCAAAGTAATGGACATAAAAGGGTATTACAAAAATAGGTAACAATATGCTTGGATAATGAATGCATTATGGAAAGGGGTGCTCATGTAAATGTGTTGACGTTAATAAAATGAATGAAGGAAACTAGTGTGAGACTAATTGTGGAATCCTAAGTTTAATGTATGGTTTGACAATTGTTTGTGTCATGCTGTTATAGGAGAAGCACGAAGAGTTAAATCGCCAGCTACAGGTGCATGATCTTTGACAAGAACATGTAAGTGCTAAATACCCTAACGTAGCTAATTACGTGTTTAAATTAAGTAGGCAATTGCAACTTCTTTTGATTTAGGGTTGTGTTATTAATAATAAGTATGAGTTAGTTACCCTGGTTTAAGGACTAGCGTCTGGTTTAGGTAGTGGAGCTAGTTGCCCTGGTTTAGAAATTAGAGTTTGCTTTGGGCAATGTTAGCTAGTTGTCCTGGTTTAAAGACTAGCATCCAGTTTGGGCAGTGTGAGCTAGTTATCCTGTTAAGGGACTAGCGCCCAATGTGAGCAACGTGATTGGGTACCTTGGTTGAGGGTTTGGACCTGGTTTTGGGTAGAGAGAGAAATTTTACCATGGAAATGGGATGGATGTTCAAGGAATGATTCAAGTTAACTTAGTCAAGTTAAATAAAGAAAATGTATTTAATAAATTTATAAATGTTGTGATTGATGCGTGTCATAACCCAATTCTGAGTTATTCCCTAAAATTCAATTTTTTCAAAATAAAAATAAAAAACTAAAATAAAAGCTAGTAATGTGGAGAAAGTAGGTCGAGAATCAAGCTGTAATTTTGAAGGAAATTCGAAACCTAATTGTACCCCCATTATACCCAAAAATGTAGAAAAAAAATACAAATTTAAGGTCAAATTAAATGCTTATTGGACGAATTAACATAAAAATTAAGACCAAGGACATAATTAAATTTTTAATGGGCCAATTTGATCCAATCATTGGCCAAATTAAAGTTTAATTATGTTTAAGAATTAATTTGGTTCCAATTGAAGGATTTAATTAAGTGCAAGGACTTAATTATACTCTAAAATAGTCAAATTAATTTTATTAGTGGCTTAATTGGTGAAAACTTAAGTTTTTGGACCTAATTTGGGCTTAATTGAGATGATTGAAATTTTAAGAGACCAAATTTAATTTTTACCAAGTTAATTGATTGAAATTAGTGGCAAAATTGCAAGAAAATTAAAGTTTTGGGGTCAATTAAGGGTCAAATTGAAGAAATTCACAGCTAATGACCAATCTGTAAAAGACGCCAAACTATAAGGGTTCATTTGAGAGAAACCAGGGGTGAAATTGAAGAAATTAAAAGTTTAATGGTCAATTAGAGGCTAAATGGCATAAATCCGAGACAAATGATCAAAATACAAAAGGCACATAAATTCGGGGTTCAAATTGAAGTTCGACAGGGACTTAATCGCATTAAATCAAAAATTTAAGGTCAATAAGGGTTATAATCGAACAAAATTGGAAGCTGAAGGACTAAATTGAAGTTGGACAAAATTCCTAATTTAACCTTAAACGACTATGTTTTGAATTAAAAAACAAAAAATCAGACGACGCGTCATCTGCTAACTATTCATTATCTTCCCTGATTTTTAGCAAAAAAGCTATTAGAATGGTTACTTTTCAGGTGCATTTAATGCCTTATATGTCCATCAAATTTGACAACTAGTGAACCAAAATGATTTTCTAACGACCCTCTATCCCCGGGTATGGCCCATTCATTCTGAATGACAACATAATGGCCCTGATGCTAGCCTAAAGTGGCCACCTCAAGCAGCCTTAAACTGTCAGATTTGACAGTTCATGGTGCCTACTTTGAACCAACGGTTGGGATCCCTCCCAACCGAATCAATGACTGCAATTTTTCTCTTTTATAGACATGATTACCCTTTTCCACCTCCTATAAATAGGGGTGGATTTCAAGGCCTGAACATGAGGAAAATCAGTCCAAAGTTGATGAAAAACCAACCACTTCCCCTAGTTTTCTGCCATTTTTGTCCCTCTCTATCTCCGTCGTTCCATCCTTCGAACCACACTACCACCAACTCTTCCACCACTAGCTCCACTATAGAAAGCCAACACAACCACCAACCGACCACCAAGCAGCCACTGTGACTCTCTCTTCTTCTTCCGGCTTTTCTCTCTCCTCTGCAAACCTTTTTCTTCTTCCTCCCATAGCCAACTCCGGCCACCATTCCCTCAACCGATGCCTCCTAAGCCACCGACCGAACCTATTCTCAGTCCAAACCACCATTGCGTCAGGCAGACTTAACAAAGTAAAATGAATAAATTCAATGAAAAAGCTTGGTAGAGGGCCGACCATAGCTGAAGGGCAGGATAAAATGTATTGTGTGATAAAATGCATGTGGATGTTCATGTTGCTTGAAATTGTGTGATTCTGCTTGATTCTAATAACAAACTGTGTGCTAGAACCAAAATGCATGTAGATGTCAATGCTTAAAATTATGTGATTCTGCTGGGTCCTAATAACAAATTGTGTGCTAGAATCAAATTGCATGTAGATGTCCATGCTTGAAATTGTGTGATTCTGCTGAATTCTAATAACAAATTTTGTGTTGGAACCGAAACACATGTGGATGTTCCTACTGAATTATGTTGTTTGCAGCGAATCAGTTTTTGGTGCTGAATTGTGGTGTCTACAACGAATCAGGTTTTCCTGCCAAATTGTGTTGTCTGCAGCGAATCGGCTTTCACTGTCGAATTGTGTTATCTGCAGTGAATCAATTTTCGCTGCCGAATTGTGTTGTCTGCAACAAATCAATTCACTGGTGAATCTGCGTCACTAGCGAACTAGTTTTCGCTAACTAATTTCTGCAGCAGATTTATGTTTCTGAATTGTTCTAGTGATTAAAATAATTGCATTGTGTGGTTGTTATATGTGGAACACTTGAATATGAACTTGTGTATGCTTGTGACATGCATGGTGACAAGTTGTGGATTAATGAATACGAATGTACTGATTTGTGGCCATTGATGCTCTAGGTGATGCGACTAGGATCAGACCTTTGTTAGGATAAGGACACCCTATGGGTGGAACAAGTAGGTGGTTTTCACCTTCTTCTTTCATAATGCTAATTTATGAAATTTTTTTATTATGAATGTTATAATATCATGTTAGTATCAATACCAAGCCGTCAAAAGGAGTATTTGGTGATGAATAAATGATTAGTTTCGGCTGATGACATCCTAAGTGGATGACCGAGATGAACAAATGATTAGCTTCGGTTAATAACATCCTAAGTGGATGACCGGGATGAATAAACGATTGGCTTAAACTAGTGGCGTCCTAAAAGGATAGCTGAATTTGAGAATTATGAGTTAGTTTCAAGAATTGACGGGTCATGTGTACTATGTTTTGTATTTACTAAGTATATGAAAGAACTACGATTGTTATGCTTTAAACAAAGAATAACGTTAATGCTTTTATTAAACTATTTAATTGCTTATTATTAATTATTTATAATTCTTGTAAATATTTGAACTGCTGCAGGAACATCACACTAATGAGATGCCTAAGAACCCTATTACATGGGAACCCTCTTTTACAAAGAACCATGTAGTCACATTTTAAATTACGATGTATTTTGTATGAATAAAGTATACTAAATGTAAACTATTATTCAATACTTTTGTTTAAATGCACGATGTCTATTAGTAGTACAAGAATGCAAACTTATAATTATGTACGTATATTATAATGTGAACTTGTAATCATACAAACATAATATTATGTGTATGTGTAAGAACCACTTTTAATGGAATGTTGATTGGTGTTTTGTGTATGGATTGTATCTCGATAATGAGTGGAAATCGGTTTATCAATTTTTGATTATTTCATATCTAAAGCTTAATAGGTTGCGTCTAGGGTTCCTTAAGAGAAAAGGTTTTATTTTAGTTTGTTGCTGTCTCATAATATATCAGTAGCATAAAGAGTCAAAAAGAAGAAGAAAACATCCAAAAGTCACTTTTGTTGAATCTACCACAATACACAAACAAGGGATAATTTGCACCAAACCAATTCTAAAAATTCTCAAATTTTATATTCTGGTTCTAGGAATCCTAATAGCACCCCATATATAATTTGAGCTTATTTGGAGATCATTTTCTATAGTAACCAAGGTCGGGATTAAAACTTATCGTAATAGGTCAAATTCGTATAAGAAGGGAATCTCAGGTCATATAAATTCTGAAAGCTCTCAAATTATATATATTGAGTTATACAGTTCTAATCGCACCTTATATAAAATTTTAGGTCATTTGGAGTTCGTTTGCTATAGGAAATAAATTCATAATTGGAGCTTCTCGTAATGAGTCTAATAACATCATAATTGATATATTTAGGTGTCATTTATTTTTTTTTATATAATCTTTGAATCTTTTTTTTCATGTCTTAAAAACACCTATTTTTCATACAAATTCACTTGTTACTCGTGAAATTGTAATTGTAGTTGTATTTGCTTGTTTTTTATATTTTTCTTTCTTTTTGATTCATAAACACATATTTGGATACGCTGCTATGACTGTTATATTTGGTGTTGATTTCAGTTCCACAAGAGTCGAAGAAAGGTGAGACAAGAGAAAAAAGGCGTAGTAAGCATAATGATCATGGTAGGGTTCAAATTAGGCCTGAGTGAAGAGAATTTAATGTTAGGAGGGTTGTTAGACGAGTTAACACTAATATGGATAAGTTTGTGGCTACTAATGCGAACATAAGTGATGTTGATTTTAAAGATGTGTCCAGTGGAAATGGGGAATGTTTTGGACAACAACGAAATTGTTAGTTTGTAGGGGAAAAATATAGTGGGATCAGTTAGTGACAAACCGCATGAGGAATTATGAGAGGTAAATTGATACTTGGGATGAGATGAAATCTCTTATGAGAAGGAGATTTATGCACAACCACTATTATAGAGAATTGTATCAAAAGTTGTAGAGTTAGAGTCAAGGTATAAGAGTGTTGATGAGTACTTTAAGGAGATGAAAATTGCTATGATTCGAGCTAATGTTGAGGAGGATGAGGAGGCTACTATGTCTAGATTCATGAATGACCTTAATCATGATATAGCTCATATTATAGAGTTGCATCATTATGTGAAGTTGGAGGAGATGATGTATATGGTCGTGAAGGTGGAGAAACAACTTAAACAGAAGGGTACCATTCGACAAATCCAACCATCAGGACCCTTGAAACCTTGGAGACCCAATTGGAAGGCTAACACCGGGGGTGGTCCATCACAATAGAATGAGAAGGGCAAGATTGAATACCCTAGAGAGAAGAAAGACACCTCGATCGTTTTTAAAGGTAATAATGTTATTTCTACTTCTCGTAATCGTGACATTAAATGCTTTTGTTTTATGGGTTTTGGTATTGCTTCATATTATCCAAACAAAAAGAGTCATAATTATGAAAGCTAATAATGAGGTTGAGACTGATAGGGATGATGAAAAGGAAAATATGCCACCATTGAAGGATGTTAATGGTGTTTGTGTTAAGTATCCAGTTGAGGGAGAGACACTTATGGTGAGGAGAGCAATGAATATGCATGTCAAGGTGGATGATTCAGAAGGTCAGAGGAGGAACATATTCCACATGAGATGCCATGTTCATAATAAGCTAGCTTAATTATAAATGGTGGTAGTTGCACTAATGTAGCTAGTACTGAATTGGTGAGAAAGTTGAACTTGCACATTACCAAATACATGGTTGAATGATGTGGTTGAATGATGGTGGTGAGGTGAAAGTGAATAAGCAGGTTTTGAGTGAGGATGATACAACCCAAGTCAGGTCTGAATTTGGCCTTAAAATGTTTGTTGACTAGTTTTTCAAGATTGGGCATATCTCTCAAACCATACATTAGAACAAGCTGAAATCTTACAAAGATATACTAGATACATGGAACTATATCTTGGTAAATGTTCAGGTAAAATGGACTTGTAAAACATATTATTTTAGAGGGACGAAGTTACTAGACAAATCTTGTCAAACCTGCCACACTAGACCTTTGTGTATTGTTTGGAGCATATATGGAGTTACATATGGAATTTTGCTATCAATCAATTTGAGATGGAAACTAGACATCACAAACTTTCTAACCATATATATGAGACCTAATAATTCATCCAGACAAGAGAGAACAACGTGTTTGAAGTCAAGACTGAAAAACTACCAAGAATGTGCGAAAATTGAAGATTCAGGTTACATGGAAGAATTTTGGCATGAAAAATTTGTTTTTATTATCCTATTTTATTTATTTATTTAATGTTGAATAATTATTTTTTAATTTGGGTTTGTTTTGGCTCATTAGACATTGTTTAGAGGTTTATTTATTATTAGACTTATGTTAGTTGATTATTAGTTTAGGCCCATTAGCTTGCAACCCAAAAGGAGTCCATTAGAGTTAGTTAGAGGAGACTATATTTTTTTAGCTGTAAATTTCAGCAGCAAATTGGAGAATAAACGTGCATTTTTTTTTGTTTGTTTGTGGCAAAACAACCTTTCTTTGCAGAGACAAAGATCGTACACTAACTTTTTAAAGATTAATTGGCTTCGTGGTGTCATTTGGATACTTAGGGTTCTTGGATACAAGATTATATCTAGGTCCAACTCCTTTTCTAATACCTTTGGTTGTTAGGTAGAAGGTTATCTTTGAGTCAAGATTCTATCAAACCTGATTTTCAGCTTTTCGGGTTGTTATCTACTTTATTGAGAGTTGTTTGACCATATGATCAAGAGGTTCACATCAGTTCTGCTGTTAATGTGTTTTTTCTCTAGCTTCTCTCTAAACTCTCTCTAGATGATTTCTAAGCCGATTTCTCCCCACCAAAAATCACTTATATGCACTCAAAGCTCATAATTTTTATTGGTGGAGGAACTTCCATGGTGTTCTGGTCGTTGCATGTAAGGGAGAAAAAAAGGAGTGTGTTTTTTCCCAATGTATCAAAATTAATTTCCAGTATTTTTTTTGTACTGATTTGTGTTGAACTCTTAACATCCTCAAGTTAACTTCTAAAATAATTTTTATCATCCATAATTATTCCTTCATGGTATCCTAACATTTTATTTAATATTTTTCTCTATTAAGTCTTCTTTATCAATTTTTCATCATGTTTCTCAATCATCGTATTTATGATTCATCAGGACTTTATATTAACTCTATTTGATTGCTCGAGAAAATCAATTTAGATATGTCCATAATAATCTAATTAGAATAATATTGATGTGAATCAGGGAGTATCACTAAAAGATCCATTAGATGTACCAATTGGGCCTATTACAAGGTTTAAAACTAAAAGGATCCAAGGAAATTGATTGGGTTGATTCTGGATATTTAGGTTAATAGGTTGTAAATCTGTCATACTAGACCTTTGTGTCCTATTTAGGTTATATTTGGAGATACAGATGGAATCTTATTATGATTTTAGTTGGACTGAAAACTAGACATCTCAAGCTTTCTATCCATATATGGTAGTCCAAGTAATTAATCTAAAAGAGAGAGAACAAAATGTTTGAAGTCAGGCTAAGTTATTGTATAGGTTTTGCTATTTGTTTCTTTTTTATTTGTGGACTTCTTATTAATCAAGGATTTTTTTTTTATAAAGAAAGCATATACAACAGTAATTGGGAATACTATGGAAAGGGTTTCCATGTTAGAAACTTTTTATTTTTTATTTTTTATGGATTTGATCACTAACATGGTTTTCTTATCATTCAAGAACATTAGAGGAGGTTTTTGGGCTTATTTTTCCTAACCCATAGTTTTACGCTAACAATCATAATTTTTTATCTGACCATTGGATCGAGCTAAAATTTTACTAAAATATTCTAGAGTCCTTTTTTATATACGGTTATAATTTTATATCGATCAAACATTTAAAAGGCATTGCGATAATGCCCATAAACTACTATGGAGGAATTGTATTAGTTTCTTAGTTGATTTTAGATTCTTTTTCTTATTTTATTTATTTTATTTATTTTTCCATCATTATTTAGTTAGTTTTGAGCTAGTATAAATATGGTTATTTAACTTGTAATTAGATTTTTTTTAGGGGACTAAATTTGAATTAAGAATAATCTATTATGTGCGGGAGAGGAAATTCTCTTAATTTAGCTCTAGCTTTATTACATCTTTCATACTTCTTGTTCATGTCTTTTTATAGGCGTTAGGTAGGCGCAAGGGGGGGGGGAGTTTGGTTTCTATTGTTTTAGTGCCTTGATATAGGTTATCGTTGTATCAAGCTCAATCACAAGCCTGAAATTAGCATTCTTAGAAAGGGTCAATTTGACTATGGATTTTTGGATTTTTATATCCACAGGGTTCGCATTAATTGGTATTAGAGTAAGGCTCTAAAATCAGGTTATATCCTTTTATCTTGTAGTTTATGTGTTATTTCATCATTGTTGTAATTCCATATAGACTTGTGGCATAATGTGTGTGTGTGTGTGTAATGGAATACTATTTATGATCTGATTGTTTACAATTAAAAAAAGAGGAAGAAAGATCAAAGAAATCACAAAAAAGTTGAAAAAGAAAGTCTAGGGTTAACTACAAATTAGGGTTTTCATCAAATCTTAGATTCAACAACTCAAATCTAAAAATAAAATAATGACTCTTAGGTTATATTAGTATCATATCTTGAAGCTTTTCAGGTATATTTTGTTGGGATATTTTAAAAAATCACAAAATAAATAAATAAATTCATAACGACTAGTTTTGGGTCAATATTCTCATTGTTGATAGTTTCGGCTAAGTCAAACAACAAAAAATAGTATTGCGTAGTTGGGTTATTTGAGTCTTATTTCATTAGTTCTTTTATTTTTGTAATTTTTTCTCGTGTCCTTGTATTGTTCATGTTTTGCACAAATTCGTTTTGTTATTCGTGATTTCATAATCGTGGTTTTGTATTGATAGTTTTTAGTTTATAATGCTTCATGAGTCTTTATATTATTTTTTTATTGCACTATTAAGTGGTTTTTTTTTTACTTGTTATGAATTAGTTAAAGAACTAAAATTTTGAGATTGATTGGTAATTGCATTATTGTGCCTTTGTAACGTTCAAAATTGATGTGGCTAAAATGTTTTGAATTGAGTCATGGAGTCAATCATGAAGGTTAGTTTGATGAGTTTCAAAAGGTTTGCCTGCTAGTGCTTTGCAAGACATACCTTGAGGTTTGATCATGCTCTAAAAACCATCATCATAGAGAAATATTTATTTATTTCAATGAAAAAATTAGACTATAAAAAGGCACAATCCATTAAACATATGATTGATTTTTGCAAAACATCTAAAAATAAAACATGGTCTTGAAGACCTTGTTTACAAAGCTAAAATGACAAAGCATGTTGACTAAAAACAATCTGTCTTATCTTATTTTTTTCAACACTTGAAGCTTTCATAGTCGGCTTATTTGTCCCTCCTCATTGCCCTTGGAGGTTTTTTAGCCCTCAATGTAACATGCTCAGCCTTGATAAGCTGAAGAAGTTTTTCCTTGAAAGAATGACAATTTTTAATATTGTGCCTAATTTCTCCATCATGATATTCACATGTTTTGTTAGGCTCATACCATTTCAGGTGTGGTAGACAAAATGGTTTCTGTGAAATCAGAGTGATTTTTCCTATACTAACCAGTTTCTTAAACATCTCTCTCAAAGGCAAGGGAAAAGGTGACAGGGCCTTCTTGTTTTGTTGTTGATATCCATGAGGCTGCCCTGACATCCTCCTATTGCTCAATTGCTTCCTTGGTTGATTTTGGTCAAACCCCCATTGTGCTCCGTTGCTCCATCATGATATTCATATGTTTTGTTAGTCTCATACCATTTCAGGTGTGGTAGGTAGAATGGTTTCTATGAAATCGGAGTGATATGTCTTATACTGATCAGTTTCTTAAACATCTCTCTTAAAGGCAAGGGAAAAGGTGAAAAGGCCTTCTTGTTTTGTTGTTGATGTTTATGGGGCTGCCCTAACATCCTTCTATGGCCCCCATTACTTCCTTGGTTGATTTTGGTTGAACCCTAATTGTTGGATCTTATTGTCTTCTTTATTTTTTCCGACAGCAATTCTACCTGCTATTATGGCTTGCTTGATTATCTCAGTCACTACCATTATGTTAATGAAGTGTTGGGCTTAGGCTGGAGCACCAATCAGATGATCAAAATAAGGGTCTTTGAAAGTATTAGAGAATAGATTTACTTTCTTTTTCAAGTAGGGGTGGATCAACTTGAGCAACCTTCTCTCTCCACCGTTGAGCATATTCCTGCATTGATTCATGGCTTCCTTTCTTAATGCTAATAGACCGGATCAGTCTAAAGCCATGTCCATGTTGTATTTGTATTGCTTGATGAAGACATCTATGAGGTATTTCCATCCTCGAATCTTGGTGTTATCTAACTTCATGTACTAGCTTGGAGCTACCCTAATCAGGCTATCCTGAAATAAATGCATTAATAATTTTCCATTGTGCACAACTTCTGTCATCTTGTTATAATAGGACTTAAGGTAAATGGTAGGGCACTGAGTTCCAGTGTATTTTATGAACTTAGGTACATGGAAATTCTTTGGTACAATTATATTCAGGACTAGACAAATTTCTGTAACTTGTACGAGGTCATACAAGTCTGCTCCCTCGATAGCCTTCACTCTTGCTTCCAGTCTTGGTATCTTTTCATAGTCAATGTCCTCATGAGACTTTGTTTTTCAGGATTCGCTAGCAAATGCGTCAATGGCTGTTGGGCCTGGTATAAGTATTATGGACTACATAAAGGCTGTGTTACATAAAGGGTCCTGAGCCTGTCCTCCTGCTCTTTCTTCAGACTGGATTATTGCAAAAGTAACAGGCTGATTAGATGGGCCTTGACCATAGAGGTTTCTGAATGTTTGCTCAAACAGGCCTGTGATGCGAGCCATGTTAGCCTTTATGGAGTTCAACTCCTCCTAGAAATGGGCATCACAGTGAGCACGTTCTTCATCTTTCATACGTCTTTATCATAATTGGGTGTTGTAAACTTTGTAGATTGGGGCTTTTTAGAGACCTATATTTCAATCTGTGTATGCATCACATTTAAACTTCAAAGCATGAATGTGTGTATGTTTATGAATGCAAGTGTATATACATCTACATCAACTATGGATTAACCTATTTAAATGGCTAATTTATAACTTCTTTGTTGAAAAAATCATGGTTTTAGCTCAAAAAATCTTGCAGAGTTCAAGATTATTAATCAAGTCTATTTTGATGCAAAATGAATTATTAGGGCGTCCATATCCTAAGGTCAAGTTCTAAGCCATTACATGAAGGGTAAGTTTTTGCCTGTTCTCAAAAGGATCTATGACATGTCCAGTGACCACCTTTCATGAATGCAGTATGGGGTTTACAAGGAATGGTTGGGGCACAATGTGACCACCATTACCAAGTAAACACTTAGCTCATAGTTGGATGTCTCATGAATCTGAAACCCAACTGAAAGTCATGAGACAGACTGCTACTCCCCACCTAACCCAACATATTTATGCATGTGCAGTATGTAGAAAGAATGCATGCTAAAATTAATTAAATAGACCAACAAAAATAATCAGGCAAACAATGAAACAAACAAAGCTCGGTCTGACCAAACAAGTCCCTAGTGGAGTTGCCATATTGTCATGACGTGCATGACATCGAATGATAGAGCTGCCTCTTGGAAATGACGGGGGTTTTGGGTTTAATCATAAAGTTATGATTAAAGGGTTCAAGAGTCATCACCTAGTATTATGGTCACTATAAAACTTATTAGTCTGCGAGGGTCTAATTAAAAGAACTAGTTATGCAAGGGGAAGATGCATCACCTCTAGTGTACTCTACCTATGGTAAGCTGCATTGTTGATTAATTGTTAATCTAAGATATGTTTTTATTTGTTGGTCTTATCTAAGGTTCAAGGCAGGTCTCCCTTCATAAAGAAGTCTCTACCGTATCAGAATAAATCGTAATCATTCTAAGGTTTTAATTTTAGCATCATATTTATTTTATATTTTTGTATCTTTAATACTTGAGGGTATGTACCCCCCCCACAAATATAAATCCTAACACTCTGAATAACAACTAATTTTGTAGGATTTTTTTATACTTTGGTCAAACCCTAATGGATAATTAAACTCGCTATGATATCCCTTTAATACATAATAAAAATACAATTGTCTTTTTTAGAAAATATACATGAAAAAACCTTTTGGATTTGGCCATTTGCACAAAAACAAAACATATTTTTTTGTGTTTTTTTTAATGAGAGAATTTTTTTTTTTCAAAATTTCGGAGAGAAATGAAGTATTTTTAATATTGGGTATGTATCTTACAATGTAAGTCTACAACCATATATTAAATGAAATTCTTAAAAAAAAGAGCGTATTTTGGTATTTTCTGAAATAAAGGAATTGCTTTTTAATTTTTGAATTTTTTTGAAATTCTGAAGAAAAACCATGTAGTTTTAATATCGGATCTATATCTTACAGTGTAAGTCTACAACCCAATATTAGATAATATTGATGTAAAAGCATGTAAGGGATCCAAAAATAATTTCAAAATGGTCTTTAAAAGTTTTCAGATTTTTTTTTAATTTTTTGTTAAGCATTAAAAAAAAGACAAACTAAAACTAAGAGAAATGCGCTATGACGTGTTTTACAAACACAACCTTAACTTAAGGGGTTGGGGTGGTCAGGCCCAACTCAATTGAGGTGGGCCGACTGATAGCCTAACATTTTTTCTCTTTTTTATATGAAAATGGGCGGACCCAACCTATCTCCCTTTGCTAGAGAGAAAATCAGCTGCTGTAGGATATGAATTAATTCACGTCTTGCATGCAACGAAACTCAGCTAAAGAAAGAAAAGAAAAGAAGGTTACCTAGCTAAAAGGAGTTGCGTGCTACCGTGAGGATGGGTTACTGTTGTTGCTGGTGAAGGAGCTGGCGGTTAGCGAGGTTGCTGCTCACGTTGTTGAGAGTAAGAGCTGCTAAAGTTATTGAAACTGGTGTTGCTGCTATTAAGAAGAGGAGGTTGTTGTTGGAAACCCTGGTGGCGCAGGTCTAGAGGCTCTCGGTGGAGGTAGCGGTGGCCTTTTTGCTGGCAACATGGCTGGGTTAGAGTAAATAGTGTTTTTGGTTGGCTAGTCTTTGAGACTATAGAAAAAAGCTATTAGAGAAACCAACTGAAGATGAGGCTGAGCTAATGGAACTGTTGTTATTGGGTGGAACTATCGTTTGTGGTTGTTGGAGAGATAGTTGGTGTAGTTTGCTGGTCCAAGAGGAAGTTCATCTACTGCTATTGCTGTTCATGGATGAAGTGGAGGAGAGGAGCTGGTTGTCTTGGGTGGTTTGGCCAAGGGGGGAGGAAGCTGCTAGTGTGGTCTTTGTTATAAATACTAGTTGGAGCTAGTTGAGGCTATGGTGGAAAGGGAGAAGAGGCTACTATCTTTACTACTGTGGGGGCTGATGATGACCCGAGGAAAGGAAACCATGAAGGGGAAGGGTTGTTGTCCTTGGTGATGGCTGTATGAGTTGTCACGGTGAGGCTAGGTTATGAGGTTGAGGAGAGAGAGTTGCAACTGCTTGTGTAGTGGTTTTTACGGTGGTGTTGAGGTGTTTTGATATGCTCGGTATTGGGAAATGAAAGTGGTGGTTTTTGTGGCTGCTTATGATGATTGCAGAGAAAACAGGTTCTTGACTGGTCTCTTGTGTAGCTAGAGATAGGGTCAGGGTTTTTTTATGTTCTTATGAGTGTGTGAGCTGGAGATAAAAGTGTGGAAAATAGTTTTTGGTTTTTTTTTTGGGTTCCTTAGCCCCCCCTCCCTTTTCCTTGTAAGAGATAACCACCTATAAAAGTGGAAAATTTCATCTTTTTTTCCACTTACTTGGTCCAACAAGCAACCTAAATTCACTTTAATACATTGTTTTTTTCCTTTTCATTTTTGTCCAAATATTTTTTATTATTTTTATTTTTTTATATTTTTTTAAAAATGCTTGAAAAGGTAACGTCGACTCAATGAGAAAAATCAACAATTTTAAAAATTACGCGTTAAAAACTGAACGCAATGAAAAATTTTGAATTTTTTTTAGAAGACACTGAAAATGCTAAAAATGAGACAAATATGTCAAGGACATATATATTTTTTTTGTATTTTGAAAATATTTAGAAAAAAAAAGGGTTAAATTTTGGGTTATGATAGCTAGAATGAAATAAATAAATTAGAAGGCCAAAAATGGTGTATTGTGTGTTAAAATAAAATGTTTGCTTGGAAAAGCCAAAATAGCATAGAATGTGTTAGGATGAGATGAATGTTTTAGCTAGAATAAAATAAATGCATGGAACGTAAAAAATGGCATATGATGTGTTAAAATGGAATGCATGTTTAGAAAGCCGAAGTGGCATAGAATGTGTTAGGATGAAGTGAGTGTTTTGGCTAGAATAAAATAAATTCAAAAGAAGCCTAAATGGCATAATGTATGTTAAGATGAAATGAATGCTTGGGTTTGAAGGAAATGAATGTATGGATGGCTGAAATAACAAAATAAGTGTTTGACTGAATGAATAAGTTGGTGGCAAAAAAGGATGATGTGAATGTGTAAGTGAATGAATGAATTAATTAATGGGTTGATAGCCAAAATGAGATATAAAGAATGCTTAAGATGAACAAATGCATGGGTAACCCAAGATTAATAATGGATGATGATATGATTAGATAATTGAAAAAGATAGATTATAATAAATGGGTATTGATTTAGGTACCTTTTTGATGTCACGAGGGAAATCCAAGGTAGGACCTACAATAAAAAGAGCTCATTAAAAAAAAAACACCAGGAATATGCCCTTCGCCTTACCTTTTCCTTTATTAGAAGAAGGTTTGCAAACTTTAATTGGTACATAAATGAAGTAAATACAAGAATACATAAACATATATATAATTAAGTTTGAAAGTGTACAAGTCGGCTGCAATGGCGGAGACTATTATAATAAAAATAAGTCGATCATAATAGTGATGACTATCATGTTTATATAAGTTAACTGCAATGATAAAGAATATCATGTGTAAATAAGTCAGCCATGATAGTGATGAAGACTATTATGAGATAACGAGTCGACCATAATGGTAAGGACTACTACATGAAGATAAGCTAACCACAAAGGTAAGGTCTATTATGTGAAAAATATGTCAGCCAAATGGTATGGATGAGAAAGTAACAATGAAATGCTTGAAATAGTTGAAACTAAAGGTTTAGGGGAAAACAAGTAAAATTATGGAATTAGGTTATGAGATATATGGATAACGAGATATACTTTTTCTATGTCAAAGTAACGTCAAAACAAGTATAATGAAAGGAGGGGAGATCTAAATCAATGTATTTATGTGATAATCGTGGTTCTATGATTTAATTTCTACTATTATTTGTATCTAAGTAAACTTTTGTAAAACCAATGTATTTATGTAAATAAGTTTATATATGTACTTAAGTTATAATATTATATGGTTGTAAGAAGGTAAAAAGGATAAATTGTCTTAACAAATAACTATAGATAATCTTAAGTATTATAGTAGTTTTATCTTGATGGATGAATTTCATGAAAATTGTATGAAGTTGTTAAGTGTAATAAATGGTGAGCTTGAGGTAAACTTGATGTGAGTAATGAATGCATGAATGAATTATGGGTTGTATTTTTTATGTGTTTACATTTATTAATATGAAACAAAATTTTAGGTAGACCCTCCGTACAAGGAAGGTGCCGATGAAGTTTCATTAAAATTGGATAGATACACTATATGTTTTTAAATGGTAGATCCCTTTGTATGTTTAAGATGTATATGTAGTGAATAATGAGTGTCATAAGTCATGTTAAATTGGTCGGAGGAGTAACATATGATGAAGTAAGATAAGGATAAATAAGTTTTATTAAAAAAACAATTCTAGCCTATTTTACATTAATATGACAAATTGTGAAAGATAATTATATGAAAAATTACGGGAAGATACATGCCATGTCAGGAAAATCATTCTTTCATAGTATTCATAGGTGATCACCTGTTAAAATAATCCATGTGTTGTCACTATGTTAAGGTGACCATCATTTCAATAGTTATATGTAGTTACCATCCACGGTGATTATTCTTTTTCATTAGTAATTACATGTAGTCTAGTACATGTCAAGATGAACATCCTCTATATATTCATATCAATTTTTTACAAGCTTGCTAAGAAAAGATGTAGAAAGATTCCTACATCCTCATCACGTAAGTATTGTAAAATAAAGACTATTATCATTACACATACATGCAGACATATGTGTTGTTGCGTATGCTATGGAAAAAAAATAAATGACTGGAGGAGATAAATATGAATTTAAGCGTCAGAGTTGCTAAGGATATTAAAATTCACTTACATCATTTTGATGGTATGAATTACACAAAATTGATGAACAAGATAGTGTCCCTGCTTATTTCATTAAAAATTTAATATATTTTTAACTCAAATCTATCTGGACTACTTGAACCACAAGAAGATGAATCTACTACTATTAAGATTGAAAGACTAAAACGTGAAAAAAAATAAAGTGTTTTGTCGAGAACATATTCTGAATACTCTGACTAGTCGACTTTATGATATCTTCGCCAAATTAAATTTGCCAAAAGAAATTTGGGCTGCTTTGGAGACACACTACAAGTAGGGAAAATCAAGTTCTGATCGTTTTCTTACTTTATAATTTTTTTAGTATGAGATTAATGACAATAAGCCAATCATGGATCAAGTCCATGAAATTCAAATGCTGATATCAAAACTTAGTGATCTGGATATCAAAGTTCCTGATTCACTTCAAGTGGGGGCTGTTTTATCAAAACTTCCTTCATCCTGGAATGAATATTGGAAGAAGATGTTGCATTCTACAAACAATTATACATTTGAACAATGTCAAACACACTTGCAAATTGAGATTCAATCTCATATGCGTGAATTGCAAGCAATAAATTATAAAGTAAATTTGATTCTGAAACTGGTTTGATAATGACTCAAAACAATCTGAAAGTGCAAAAGAATGGAAACAAATTCAAGAAAAAAACAGAATGCTAACAAGAAGCATATGGTTTGTTTCCATTGTGGAAATAAAAAACACTACATAAAAGAGTGCAGATTCAAGAATTTCAACAAGAAAGGTGGTTCTTTCAAAGTGAATATGGTTGAAAATGACGAAGTTAGGGAGTTGATTGTCATGGTTTCAAACATTCAAATTGGAATGATTACGAAATTAAATATGGCAACTAATGTTGCGAATACTTCATATTGATGACTGAATTCTAATGCAATAGTTCATGTTTGCAACAACAAAGCATGGTTCAAGACGTATGAAGAATTAAAAAAACCTGAAGAGGTTTTGATGGGCAACCATAATTCTACCAAAGCTTTGAGAAAATGAACTATTGAGTTGTACTTTACTTCTAAACAAAAATTGTCTTTAGTCAATGTGTTTCATATTCCTGAGATTAGAAAAAACCTTGTATCTGCTAGTCTCTTGAGCAAGAAAGGGTTCAAGATTGTTTTTGAGTCTGATAAGATTATTGTAACCAAGAGTGGGAAGTTTGTGGGAAAGGGTTATTCTTATGATGACATGTTTAAGTTCAGTATTAATGTAATCATTATTTCAGCTTATATGGTTGAATCTACTTCTCTTCTTTAGCATGCCAAATTAGAACATCTAAATTATAGATATTTGAAATATATGTGAAAGCATGGTTATATTTCATACCAGCATGATAATAATAACAAATGTGAAGTATGTATTCAAGTAAAGATGACAAAGAAGCTTTTTCCTAAAGTAGAAAGGAACTCTCAATTACTTGAGTTGGTCCATTATGATATATGTGAAATAAATGGTATGTTAACAAGAGGTGAGAAAAGATATTTCATAACTTTTATTAATGATTATTCTAATTTACCTATATTTACTTGTTAAGAACTAAAGACAAAGCTTTTGGAAAACTCAAAGAATTCAAGAAAATAATAAACAATCAAAAGGAATGGAAAATTAAAATTTTTAGAAGTGATAGAAATGGAGAATACTTTTCTAAGGAGTTGTCTATATTTTGTGAGGAAAACGAAATAATTCATCAAATGACAGCACTCTATACACCACAACATAATGGACTTGCTGAAAGAAAAAATGGACCTTAATAGATATGGTCAATGTCATGCTTTTAAATGTTAATTTACCAAATAATTTATAGGATGAAACTTTACTTACTGCATCATAATAAAGTATCATCTAAAAAATTAAATGTTTCTCCCTATAAAGCATGGAATGGTAGAAAACCAAAGTTGAATTATTTTAAAGTGTTGGGGTGTGTAGCTTTTTATAAAGTTTTTTATTCTAATAAAAAAAACAAAATTAGAACCCAGAGGCCTTAAGAGTGTTTTTGTTAGTTATACACAAAATTCAAAGGCTTATAGGCTGTTGGATTTAAAAACTAATGTAATTGTGAATTTGTACATGTTGAATTTATCAAAAATAAATTCATAAGTGATTCAAATGTGTAAGAACCAAATCTAAAAGTAATGACTTCTAGCTTAGCATTAAGTGAAAAACGTAAAAAACTAAAAGTAATAAGTTCAAGTGAACTTAGAATAAGTCAAAGAGTTAGAAAGGAAAAACACATGGATATAGATTTTATTTCTACTGATTTAATTGTATTTTTAGTGGAATGTGATAGAAATACAATATTGAAAAGGACACCTATGATCCTAAATATGGAAGATGATCTAAAGACATTCTGTCAAGCTATGTCTTCTAGAGATGTTGCTTTTTGAAAAGAAGCAGTAAATGATGAAATTGATTCAATATTGTCTAATAATACTTAGGTCCTAGTAGATTTACCTCCAGGTTCTAATTCTAAGCCAATAGTGAGTGTTTAGAAGAAAATACATTACCAATGATTTTATACAAACCTTCAAGGCTAGATTAGTTGTCAAAGGTTTTACTAAAAAAGAGAGTGTTAATTATTTTAACACTTATTTTCTGGTGGCAAGAATTACATCAATTAGAGTTTTATTTGCACTAGCAATCAATTTATAAATTGTATGTTCATCAAATGGATGGTAAGATGACTTTCCTAAATGGAGATTTAAAGGAGGAAGTGTATATGAAGCAACCTGAGGGTTTTATACTTCCTTAAAATGAAGAAAACGTCTGTAAATTGGTAAAATTTTTATATGTTTTAAAACAGCTCTGAAATAATAACATGAAAAGTTTGACAAGTCAATTTTGTTAAATGGTTTTCATCACAATGGTGCTAATAAGTGTATGTATTCTAAATTTATAAAAGATTTTGGTGCAATTATTTGTCTCTACATAGATTTTGGTGTAATTTTGGTTTTATACTTCTGGAAATGAAGAAATGAAAAACTCATCTTTAAAATCAATTGTACTTTCCATTGAAAGGGGAAGGCTAAAGCTTTGGTCATCAAGTTGTTTACAAGCAAAAGAATGACTTTTAAAGCTTGGCTTTTCCTACCCAAAATTAAAACGTCCCTGCAGGATAATTTATCTGCTCTTCAACAAATGGAAGATGATTAGAAGATTCCAGCTTTGAAGAAGAAACTAGGAATTTTGTAACGAGGCAAGATCCAAAATCAAAAAATCTGTAATTGACATTCTATTAGTCCAGAACAGAAAGACTTGACACATAATTTGATATGTTGAACAGATATCCATTATACGTCAGCTGCATAAAAGATGTTGCAAATTCAACTATCTTCTATAACACCATTGAAATGCCTAAATCGAATAGCATAACAAAACATATAGTAGAAGACGTCGGCAGAGTCAAGGATAGACTATCCAGGCATCTTAACTAGCCACTGAATCAAATGTGCAAGAGCTTTATGCTATACAGTGACTGCTTTGTTAAAATTAGAAAATGAACACCTAAGGTGGAATCCATGAGAAGTTGACTAGCATAATAAAACACAGAAGATGTCAGCAATTTGTATTGCATCAGCAGAGGCAAGTATACGCAGATCTAGACATCTTAAATCTTATATAGCCATTGAATCAAACACACAAGAACTTTATGCTATACACACTATGACTGCTTCATTAAACTTAGAAACTAACCCTCTCTGGTGGGAGATCTATGCCCAAATTCCCTCTGGAAAGGATAATGCCCTCAGTTTCTTGTAATATCTCATCAAAATGGATTAACCCCTGAAACGAAGAAACATTTAAATACGTGCACAAAAATGACATTGCTTTTAGTTTACCCCGATGGAAAATAGTTAAGTTATGAGATAATGGTTGGTATATGCTAAAAACCTCTATATTCTCAATCTTGGCAAGAGTTTGAGTCTGATATAGATCACCCAGCTTAGATAAGTACCCACGGGCCTGCATCGCAGTGAAGAAAAAAAAAGGACTCTTACTGGAGCCACAAAGACACGAGCTTCATTTGCAAATACAGGAAGATCACTGGTTCAACAAGCCAGGATGCAACAAAAGGGCATTGAATCAGGAAAATACTTACATGGCATACATCTTCTGCATGCCATGTATACGACAGTGAGAGGAAATCAATTTTGTTTTGAACTCCCAGAAAGGGAAAAAATCAGGCATAGAACTTAAAAGAAATAAATGAGGCAGACCAAGATATCTCGTGAAAGAAAATGGATAAATATTATATGACATCCATTATTAAATTGAAGATAGATTCAGGACTGACCTACTTATCTTTATCTGAAAGAGTAGGAAGTTGAGGCATGCAAAGTGAATAAAGACCCAGCCAAGGTTGCCGAATTCTTTATGACACACTGCCCTTCACCTCAGAAACCTGCTCAATTCAATTCCAGGAAAATCACTACAGGTCATCCATAAGCATTTTCTTCCCGGAATCACACGCACACAGTATTAACAGTATTGTGACTAAGTTCCCAAGAGCAATCTCAACTTCTTTAAACCTTAGGTGGCCTCTGGTACCAGGTTAAAAATGAATATGAATTATTAAAGGGTAAATTTGATGTAAAAGTTAGTTTTTGATGATAGCTGGTTTATTAATAAGTTGTAAGAGAAATTGTTGGTGGAAAGAGAGAAAATAAGTAAAATATTAGTAACAATTGCATAGAAAGAAATAAAAATTATTTGAGTGTATTCTTTATGTAAAAAAGGAGTGAGAGAGAATAATAATAATAAAGCTGTAGGTCAGATTTTAACCTCCTTGTTTGGAGGATAATATATAAACACCAAAGCAAGAATCCCACTTCCCTTCAGACAATGACTGAATAATATTTACATTGTAAAAAAACTAGACAGAAGACTATAATCAATGATTAGCAACCAATGTTGTCCTTCTCTTACCTCCAGCCATACAGTAGTCTTCACTGCCTACAAAGACCAGATTGATAGTAATGAAAATTGTATAAAAATTCATATTTATCAATAAATTCACAGTTCCTTTGATCCAGAAAGGAAAACCAATACACTTAATTTTATGTATGATAAACAGATGATAAAAACTAATGTCACAAATTGGATTGTAAAACAGTAGAAAAACCATATTTCTTTTATTCAAAGTTCTAACTTCTTGTTCGTCCCCATGGCTACCCAGATTTCTACATAATCAAACATTTCAATCATTAAAGCACCATAAAGCACCAAGTTTGATCTGGATTTTAAGAGTGGTAATTTGCATTACATACACCTACCCTTAACCAATAATGGTTCCATCAAATAGAAAGACAGAACAATTATTACACCAACAGTATGTTCGCAGAAATGATGAACGAATATATAGAACAAACCTCAGATAGTCCATCAAAATTGGTGGGGAGAACTTCAGAAGAAGCTTCCCGTTGTTGATCTGGAGTCAGAATAACAAAATCATCTGCCAGAAGTGAAATGGGGCTGCCGTTTTTTATGAACAACCTGCAACTCAGCTCCCACAGTGTCGAGCATCACCTGAAGGAAACAAATTGTTTCAACTACTACTACCATTACAATTAGCGTAATAAATAATTTAGAAAACTAAATGAATAAAAAAAGAAACGTACAACATAGAGTTTAGGAAGCGTTTGAGAATGCGGTTCAACTTGCATTCCCAAAAAACTTGAAAATTTATTTTATTTTTTGCTAAAATTTAATATGATTTATATGTTTTGGATCGTTTTGATGTGCTGATGTCAAAAATAATTTTAAAAAAATGAAAAAACATCATTGTCAAGCATTTTGGCACGAAAAGTTATTTGAAAAGCATCCGCAACCACACTGCCAAACAAGCTCTTAGTGGTCTTGACAGCAGCCTTCAAGTTCTCCAAAATCTCCTGGTGATAATCCGGGTCACCCCATGAAAGATCAAACCTAGCCACTGAATGTAAGGGACTTGTTAATAGAGAATAATTAAATAGCCACTCCATGGACGAAGTCCTCAGTGCATGCTCGTATTGGATGAAATTCTGGATATCTTTTTATTTATAATAATAATTTAAATAATAATATAATTAACCACCAGTTCACTACTTATAGAAATTAAACGATAACTAACAACCCATAATTAATAACTATTGCGTAAAAAACTTTGAAGTAACAACCAAATAATTAACTACATATCTTAAATTATATTGAATACCCAAAGACTCAGGCAATATTAACAACCAAATAATTAACTATATATCTTAAATTATTTTGAATACCCAAAGACTTAGGCAATATTACAACCCTATTTTTTCAAGACCCCACGTCCACATCACCTAAAACCATGTCCTCTTAAAAGACCCATGACAATCCTTCCCCCGTCAGAACACCTTGCCTCAAATGGTGAAAGTTTAGTGGAAACATGAATGTTTGTAATATACCATCAATATGCAAGAGGCAACCACTGAGACCACTTTTTAGGCTTATCCCTAGAAAAAAACATCGTAAATACTGCTCCACACACTTATTCACAATCTTTGTTTAACCATCTATTTGAAAATGATAAGCCGATGAAAATTTGAGCTCAGTCCCATGCAATTTGAACAACTCTTTCCAAAATAGGCTAGTGAACACAGGATCTTTGTCACTGACAATAGAGTTAGGCATTCCATGTAATTTAAAAATATTGGCAATAAAAATATGTATGATTTTAGTGGTTGTATAAGGATGTGCATTTGAGATAAAATGCGCATACTTACTCAATCTATCAACCATGACCAAAATCACATTGAATCCATTAGAAAGAGGCAGCCGTTCAATAAAGTCTAAGGAGATATCCGACCATACCCTTGTAGGAATAGACAAAGGTTGGAGAAGACCTGCTGGATGGATGGTTTCAATTTTGTTGCGTTGGAAAATATCACACTCCTTAATGAAATTCTTAATATCAGCCTTCGTGCCCTTTCAATAAAAGTTAGCTCTAGCCCGAGAGAGAGTTTTATGGAACCCTGAGTGGCCTGCCTAAGGGCTTCCATGAGATAAGTGGAGCAACTGATCATTGAGAGTAGTAGAATCACTAATATACATCTTGCCCTTGTAAAATAACAACCTATCCTTCATGCCATATTTGGTCTCATCCAGACCTTGTCCTGCAAAATCAGAATCAGTTTCTGTAATTTAGGATCCTCTGAATAGGAGTCCTGTAAATTTGAAATCTAATTATCAAAAGGAAATGACAAGGCAGTCAACATGGCTAGTGCATTGTCAACTTGCCTGGACAAGGCATCAACGACTAGATTTTCTTTTCCCTTCTTGTATTCCACCGAAAAATCAAAGCCCAACAATTTAGCCATTTTTGTTACATGGGTGTCCCTATGTTTTCTACTCAAGTAGGTATTTTAGGCTTTGATGGTCCGTTTGCACTCGAAAAGTTTGCTCCAAAACATAAGAACGCCATTTCTTGACTGCCAAAAACCAAGGTCATGAGCTCCTTTTCATATGTAGAAAAGTGCAAGGCCTTCCCATGAATAGCCTGACTCATAAAGGAAATGGACCTTTCCTGTTGCATCAGTACAACACCTATACCACAACTAGAAGCATCACATTAAATAATAAAGTGTTTAATAAAGTCAGGAAGAATTAAAATAGGGGGGTTGATTACAGCATTCTTAAGGGCAGCGAAAGCTTCTTTAGCTATAGGGGTCCACTCAAATGAATTTTTCCAGAGTAAAAAAGTTAAAGGAGCAACAATAAAACCATATCCTTTATGAATTTACGATAATACCCTATGAGACCAAAAAAACCAGGGTGGAAGGAAAAGGCCAATTTAACATAGATTCATTTTTTTTATCAGCTCGGACTCCTTTCTTAGAGATCAAATGGCCAAGATATTCCATCTCCTGACATCCAAAGGAACACTTAGATTTTTTTGCAAAAAGCTGATGATGTTTTCAAATATTCAATACCAATATTAAATGGTGTCGATGCTCTTCGGAGTTGGTGCTATAAATAAGAATGTCATTAAAGAAAATTAGCATGAATATTCGCAAGAAAGGCTTAAAAATATGATTCATGAGATATTGAAAAGTGGGTGGAGCATTTGTAAGGTCAAAAGGCATTACAAGAAATTCGTAATGGCCTTCATAAGTACAGAAAGCAGTTTTTGGGAAATCCTCGGGATTAACTCGAATTTGATGATACCCGGAACGTAAGTCTAATTTACTAAAGATAGCTGCCCCATGCAACTCATCTAGAAGTTTGTCCACAATAGGAATAGGAAATTTGGCCTTAATGGTATCTGTATTTAAGGCTCTCTAATCAACACAAAGACGCCAACTACCATCTTGTTTACGAACTAAAAGAACCGGAGAAGAAAATGGACTAGGACTAGGTCAAATGATACCCAAAATAAGCATGTCATTAACAAGTTTTTCAATTTCAGTTTTTTGAAAACAAGGGTATCGATATGGTCCAACACATACTGGTTTAACCCCTAGTTGAAGAACAATATTGTGATTGTGGTCACGATTTGGTGAAAGTCTCGTGGGTTCACTAAAAACTTCCTGGAATTTATCAAGTAAATTAGTAAGAAAGAGGTCAGTTTCAAGAGTAGAAATGCAAAATACATCAGGTGGAAAGGGCTGTAATATCAAACCTTGTTTGTCTTGATTCATAGCCTTTCCAAACTGCTCCCTATCCATCAAGGAAACTTTTGTGGGTGTAATGCCTTGTAAAATATGCCTAGAATTCAACAGATTAAATTCCATGCTTAATTTAACAAAATCTCATAAAATAGGCCCCAAGGTATTGACCCATTGAACTCCTAACACAATATCACAACCACCCAAAGTCAAAACATAAAAATATATGTGATAAGTGTTACCCTGCATGTGAAACTAAATATCCACACATTTTCCTTTACTGAAAAAACTATCCCCATTAGCTACTCTAACCAAGAGTCATGTTGTTGATTGTGAATGAAGATGCGCTCGTTGCTGAATTGAGGGGTCCATGAAATTATGTATGCCCCCGGTATCGATGAGGAGCACCACAACATAACCATTGACATGCCCAAGAATGCACATGGTCTTGGGGCTCGGAGAACCTACCAAAGCATGAATAGAAATCTCAATTGCTGCTTCCAGATTCACCTCCCTTCCTCTAAAAGGACTAACGGCTTCTTTCAAAAGTCATGGTTGTTGAATGGGTTGCAGCTCTTCCCCCTTCGAATCCTCACATTCCATTATAAACAAACGGGCTGATTTGTATTTATGGCTCGGCCCCCACTTCTCATCATAATTGTAACATAATCTGAAGATAAATGGGGATAATCGTTGGATTGGAACAAGTGCCTTTGTATCTGATGTCTGGGGGTTGATAAATGGGCACGTCAAAGTAGATCCCAACCGTGAACTCCGTCTGAAAGCGCCCGCATTTTCCTCCTGCATTTTTGTCGTACCAAAAGCCATTGTGAGGTTAGAGGGATTTAACATACAAACCATGAATCGAATATCCTCTCGTAAGCCGCTTAAAAAACAACTAAGCTTGTATGGTTCCGCCAGCCTTTTAAGTTGATTAGATATGATCTCAAATTGGGACTTGTAAGCCTCTACTATTCTGGTTTGTCGTAGCCTTGTAAGAGTCTCTATTGGATCATCCAAAATGGAAGGACCAAATCTGGTAAGTAAGGATTGTGTGAAACCATCCCAACTAGTGATGCTGCCTGAGGCCTCTAAATCCTGAAACCAAGTGAGGGCTTTACCCTCCATGTGAAAAGAAGCCAATAGGACTCGATGATGAGGGTTAGTTTGATGATAAGTAAAATATTGATTAGCATGATAAATCCAACCATTAGGTTCTTCGCCACTGAACTTAGGAAAGTCGAGACGAATAGCCCGTGTTTGAATTCCACCATGTTCTTCAATTAAAGGATTTCTCATGTGAGATGTTGACCCATATGGAGTATCCTCTTTCTGCTTCTTCTGAGTATGGACCAGGGTTTCCACATTAACAACCACAAGTTATAATCAGGTTGTTAAGCTTCAATTGCCTGTTGCAAGGCTTCCTGATTTTGGTGCTAGATTTTTTGAGTTTGCCAAACTAAAGCCAAAGATTCAACAAGTTGTGAATAACGTGTATTGTGCCCTTTAGCCATGGATCGAATATCTCTGATACCACTTGTAAGGGACTTGTTAATAGAGAATAATTAAATAGCCACTTCGAGGAGGCTAAGTCCTCTAAGTACTCATATTGGATGAAATTCTGGATACCTTTTGTAACATCCCATGTTCCAGGATAAAAACAACAATCTCATGTCAAAGAAAAAAACATAGTAGTTAAATTTCTTTTTCTATATCTATTCATGGTGTTCATATTAAAGTCTACCGAAATTTCAACGGAGTCTCCCCTATACCGGGAGGTCCCAAGTTATTAACATTTAACCTGTTTATACTTCTAACAACCCGCATCTCCTAGCTCAATCCCGACCTAATCATCCTAGGTCTCAATGCCACAAACATCATCATACATATCAAGCACAATATTTATGATATACATTATATAACAAATATCATTATGGATGGATTAAAATATAAATACGCATACATGCAACGTGGTTATATGAACTACAGAGTTAAGTTCATTTAATTAAATTTAAACATTAATTATACAAATTAAGTTATACAAACATTTTCATGTTTACAAAATATAATGGTATACTCCCTAGAACCTAAATTACAAAAGGTGAACATAAGTTAGGATCTACTCCTATCGTGCATGCGATGGTCCTGAAACAAGATACATATTATTGAAACATGAATATCACAATGAATATAACAACACAAATATCAAACAATTTAAAAAGGGCAACATGCATTCATATTTTGTTCACTTCTCCCTTCTGGCTTTCATTAGAATCTTTTTCTTGTTCGACTACTAAAAATTGTTTCCCCTCCCATTATCAATCTCCAATTCTAGTTTTTATAAGATCAATCATGATTATTTCTGCTTAACACATTACCGATACCAATTTCACTGATATCATCATCATCACCCCGTAGGAGTTGATGCAAGGTGATCCCCTTACCCGGGATCCTAACATACACTGAATGTATGCTAGTCAATACATGGTTGATCCCCTTATCGGGGATCCTAACATACATTAAATGTATGCTAGCCATTACATGTTTGATCCCCTTATCCGGGATCCTAACATGCACTAAATATATGCTAGTCAATACATGGCAATCCCCTTACCCGGGATCCTAACATACACTTAGTTCACGCCTCAAATCACACTTCTCATATTTCCATTGTCAGCGATAATTTCATTACTTGACAATTCACACAACAACCATTCACCTAATATCCAATATTCTGTAATTCACATTTCACATTGGTAACATATAAAATCATGGAATTTAACTAGAAAGTATAGTTGTGATTTACTTACCTGCAATAAAAACTCTACTCATGCTCCTCTGCTGCTGTTGTTGCCCTACACTTGTGATCCCTCCTGCAAATCACAGGTTTATCTAATAAATTTTCCTCACTTAAGGATATATTTTATAATAATCATATCAATAACCAATAAGTCTTTCTTTCAGTCATTTCTTAATATTTGAACTATTACTATTTAAACCTTGAACTATTATTGTCCAACTGTTACTGTCTAGACATTGGACTGTTACTGTCCAACCTCTCCTCAGATTTTTAACTATATCTAGAGTTATAGAACTCTGTTTCAAGTGAGATTGGTCTCGTTGGAAAGCTAAGACACAAGGCTACAAGTTCTATGAAGGAAAGAGAACCCAATTCTGCCTCTAAGATAGTCAAAATTTCTCATCAACAAACATTGGATTGTTACTGTCTAGCTGTTACTGTTTTGATATTGAACTATTATTGTCTAATCTCTTCTCAGATTTTTATTTATATCTAGAGTTATAGAACTTCATTTCAAGCGAGATTGGTCTTGTTGGAAAGCTAAGACACGAGGCTACATGTTCTCTGAAGGAAGGAGGACCTAGTTCTGCCTCTAAGATAGTCAAAATTACTCATCAACAAACATTACCTACTACCCTACAAGGTCTGTCATTACCCAATCTCGGTTGGTGACCCATAGCTGGAGTTCTATAACTCCAAATTAAGCAAGACCAATTTCCTTAGTTAGTCAACATACATGCATCAATTCATAATCGACTTTGAAATGACTCAGAAGACCATGTTTAGAACACCTTACCTGGTAAGAATCAAGGTTTCGATCTTCAACTCCCTCCTTTTCTTTCAAATGATAGCCGACCCTCCCCTCTTCTCTTCTTGTTCAAATTTTCTTGTTAATCCCTTACCAACCAGTGTTTATTCTACCTATAACCCTTAATCTTGGATGGGTTCTTGAAATTTCAGTTTCTCTCTTGATTTGCAAAAATGGATACAAAAACTCCCTCTTTTCTTTCCTTACGATTGTTGTAGATTTTTGGTGAGAAGAGGAGTATTTATGCTCTATAATTATTCTTATTTGCATTTAAGGCCCATTTTCTTTAAGTCTATCATTTTTTGCCCCCACATCTTTTTTTCTTTTTATAATTAAGTTATACCTCTTTTCTTTTCTTATAATTTCACCCCACAATTTTTAGTTAGTTTATTTTCTTTAATTTAATCCAGCTTTGATTTTTTTTTCTCGAGTTTTACACCTTTTCATTCATAATAACAATACAATTAACCAACAACCCACTACTTACAGAAATTAAGCAACAACTAACAACCCATAATTAATAACTACTGCGTAAAAGACTTTAATGTAACAACCAAATAACTAACTGCATATCCTAGACTATACTGAATACCCAAAGACCCTAGCTACGTCCATATCCTAGACTATACATTACAACCCCACTTTTCCAAGACCCTAAGTCCGTATCACTTAAGGTCACATTCTCCTATCAGACCCATGACATTGCCACCCAATAATCCCAAATCAATCAGATCCATTTTAACCAAAAAAAAACCCTAAATAATTTATAAACAAAATAAAACAAGGTAAGTATTCCTAGACATTCCAGCCTTGAGGCAACCAGAAATAACCTCAACAAATCAAGATTTTGGACCTAGTGTGCCTATAATCTGTCATCGCTAAGAAACTCTGCAAAAAAATCATAATAATAAAAAAAAAAATCAATCGAAAGCAATAATGAAACTGCAGATTTTAAACTAATAATAATAGTTCCACTAGAATGCTTATAGATTTTGATGGCTCCAGAACTGAAGCATTCCTTATAGGCTCCTCCAATAACAAATGATTTGAATGCATCCTTCTTTCCAAGTTATTAATAACCACTACACTCCTCTTTCAATTATTAAAGACAAACAAAGATGACTCCTAAGGAAGGGAGGATTTGTGTTGTTTTCTGAACCTACTAAAGTCGCAATAACAATATAAACAATAGACCTACGCCGCTTTGGATGGTAATTTTTTAAAAATGAATTTTTAAAATTTTAAATTATTTTTATAAAACATTGTATAAATCAAAAACTTAATATAAACATTTAATCAAATAAATCAATAATTATTTATATAAATAAATAAAAGTTGTTAATAATAACAAAAAAAACTGAAAAATAGAGAAAATAATGTAGGTCAAGATATTTAATACGAGTCATTTAACCAATTGTGTTTAATGAATTTATTTATAAAAATCAATTGTAACAAAAATTGACATACACATAGAATTTATTGAATAAAATAAAAGGAAAACAATTATATTCAAGGTTGCTCATATTAAAAATATTTTTTAAAAAAAATATATTTTTAAAAATAAGTTTAATCTATATAAAGTATATAAAAAATAAATTATAGATGAATCACATTAAGCTCATAAAAAAATTAAACACACTCAATATAATAATAATAATAATAATAATAATAATAATAATAATAATAAAATAATAATAAATTGTTGTTTCAAAAAGGCTAAATAAGCCAAATAACTCACAAAGAAGTGATATTAATCAAAACATAAATGCAAAAATTATTTTTAAAAATATATATAAAAAAGTAGTATTTAAAAAAAATTATATATATAAAGAAAAGAATGGTGTCAGGTATTGTGGGCCTGGTAAGTCAGGCATTGTGGGCTTGGTAAGTCAAGCCTAGCGCATGGCCCATAAAGAAAGGGTTGCATGCAGGCCTGCAAGTCTAGTTTCATGTGCGCGGGCTTTTTTTTTCTAAAGTTAATGGGGCGAACAATGCGTTCTTTTCCAAAAACAAATGACGATGCGTCATCTATAATTTCCTAGAATCCGGCCATTGTGGTGGCCGGAAAAACAGGGCTCTTGTTTTTTCAACCCACTTTTAACCCAAAACACCAAGGAAATACCTTTGGAACCTTGTATAACCAATCTATGGCCTCCCAAAATGCAAAAAACCACCCCAAAACCCATAATCAACCTGAAACAAAAAAAATCTTCTAAAGCTCAAATCTTTTTTTATTTTAGGTGTTTTCAAGGTAAGAAAACACTTAATCTTAACTCCCTTCATCATATGGAAACATTTGACACAAAATCGACCTGTTTTAGTGGTTGAAATCATTGTCAATGATAATTTTCTCTTTTTAAGCCGGAATTCTGCAAACCCCTCTCTTTTCCACTGAAAAAGGACTAAAAAAAAGAAAAATACAGTATGATATCAAAATGTAATATTAAAAATCATAAGGACCGATTACCTAATAGTTTTAAAAGATAGAGGACTAAAATGAACTTTTCAAACGAATTACAGAGCTGACACCCATTTACCCGTATTTTTCACTTAAGCCCGCTTCCTTTCAATTCAACCCTCACCCAAAAAAAAAATGCAATTAGGCTCTAATTTATGCTAAAAAAAGGCTCAATTGTGTAAAAGAAAAGTTTAAAGATCAAATTGAAAATTTTCAAAAATTTCACTATTGACATTCACAGTAAAATGTGAGAGGATGAACAATAAAGTGGTTATAGTAAAAAATGTCACATGCTTTATAGTTTCTTATAACATATGCCTCTCCTGTTCTACCAAGCACCACTAATAAACTGTGTTTTGTTTTCTTACTTTAAACACAAACCTCGTATTAGTCCTCCTTAACTTTCCATTTCTTTCATTTGGTTATTGTCGACAAATTACTTATATCCGCTTAGTGTACTAGTATTGAATGGACTGAAGGAATAGAAACAGTTTGGTTAGAGGAATAAAAACAAAGACATAAAATAAATATCATTGATATTATCTTAAAGTGAATTTTTATTTTTGAAAAATAGAAGGTAGAGAAGACATGTCTCTTTTGTTTTTATTATCTACATCTCTCATGTCTTGAGAAAGTAATCAAATGTTATCTTAGAGATGACATTTTAACTTTTTCATGTATTCAACAAATCTTATTATATAAGAAAATCATCATTCCCCTTCTTATTTAAACATTTATAACTTTATTATTGCTTTATTTGTGTTTTTTTACCTAACTAACAATAGTTAATCATTTAATGTGGGATAATTACTGTTAATGTTTTCTTCAATTATTTTTGAAGAAGATATGATCCATTAGGGAAATTTATTGGATGGGGGATTCAAATGATAAATTTGGTAGTTTGGGGGCTAGATTGATATTTTATATATTGTTGGGGATTGTTATAAGGTTTGCCTTTATTATTATTATTATTATTATTATTATTATTATTAGGGTAATTTATAGTTCGCATTCTGTTGTTTAGTCAACTTTTTACTTTATTTCTATTCTTTCAGAATTTATAATCTATATCCTTGAGTTTACAAGTTCATAATAATATACATCATCACTCCAACACGTCAAAAAAAGTGAACAAAAATATTTGGATTATTTGTAGGATTGTTATATATTCTATTTAATGACTAAAGAGCTTATGTTGCGTGAAAATAACAAAAAAAACCATTAAAGTTATCATTGCTTATTTTCTAAGAAACTAATCGTTGCACATTGCATTAGAAAATGTCATCCTTAAATATTTTTAACTATATTTCTTCTTTTTTTTCTTATCTTTTCCAACCACAAACACAATCAAATTCTTCATAGTGTTTTTACACACTATTCTCTTAACTAAGTAACCATTTTCAACAATTAAAAATTCTAACAACATTATAACACAAACACATCATTTGAGTAAAAATACGTGTTAAAATTTCATCGTACACACCTAAGAAAATTTCATCACACAACAAAAAAATCAACATAAAAGTACAAAAAAAATATAGTAAAAAATTCCCTCACAAACACTACCCAAAAATCCAAAACACACACTACCCAACAACAAACATACACTACCAAGTGTTTTAGAACAACAAGCACACACATTATCAACATATCATCATCTACATGAATTTATAATAGCATACAATCTTGTACCAACTCAAATAAAGTAAAGTTCAAAATGAAAAGCGCATGAACTATGGAAAAAAAGAAGCTGTCAAGATATCGAAAACAAAAGCTAGTAAAAAACAAGTTTATTTTATGGATGTGATTATGGGTCATACAACAATACTTTTATTGATTAGTGTAAACCTCCAAATAAATTTGAATTAACTACGGGGGGAGTTAATGATGTTGAGTGAATATTAGATGAAGTAAATAAAATGAAAGATAAATTATGTAGAGTTTGGATCAATAATAGCAATATGAAGGCAAGTTTGCAATTGTAAGGTTATTGTAGGTAGTTAATTTAGTGTGTATAATCTCAATGTTTTTAACTATTAACACCAATATTTTAACACAAATGAAATAAAATAGAATTATCTCTACTAGTATTTTCTAGTAAACAAAATACATAAAACATCAATATCAAATATAGCAAAACAAAGCATTGACTAACATTTTAAAACAAAGATCCATAATATTTTCTGTTTGCTTGAAATAGTTAAAACAAACTCATAAAGATCCATGATATTTATGTTCTTGTTGCTTTAAATGGTTAAAACAAACCCATGTTGCTCAAAATCACCATTCATCTACATTCTTGAATCATTATAGCTAGTTTGATAAAGTGTTGAGAATCCTTACTAGCACCAACTTGAAATTTCGAAGAACATTGATTACTACTACAACTTTAATTACACTAACATAACTATCATGCATATTTATAACTGATTAGTACTTAAAAGTGTATTTTTATCAAGGTTTTATATCATCATTTTGCACTTGAAGTATCAATAACTCCTTAACTAAAGCATGTTTTATAATAACAAGTCTGATACCATAAGATACCTTTAATTTATGGTAAATATTCATCTTAAATACAGGCCTATCACATAAATGAAAGGATTGATTGATGAGTTTAAGTACGGAAATTGAAAGGACAAAGAGAGGGCCAAACTTAGAAAAGAGATGTTGGTTTAGTCCAAACTAGAACACTATTCGGTCATTGGGTCATATCTGGAGCTGTAGATCTTGGATTTAGATCTGCCTTATATGGATGGAAAGCTAAGACATAGGCCTAAAACTTTCATGGGAGTCCAAGATTTAAAAAGGTCATTTTCAAGTCCAAATTGTAGTAACAACAGAGAAGTCTGAATCTGTCCTGCAGCCCAGATATTGTTTAGTATTCAGCCCATATCTCGAGTTCTAGAAATCCAAATGACCTCAACTTTTTTTTCCTGGAAAGCTGAGACAATTTCCTAGAACTTTCATGATTTAAGTCTATTCAAATTATGACCTTATTAATGACTTTTTGGCAGACAAGAAGATAAGGATTGTCACCAAGTCAAGATGTGGCCACCCACTAAATAATTAGTCAACAAATCAATAGTTTCGAACTTTGGCCTATAAAAGGAGGCATTTGCCATGTATTTAGGCATCTTGTTTTTCAGATCAAGATCATGCTCTTGCTCTCTCTTTATATTTTGTAATGCTTAAGTTTTGCTTATATTAATCTCTTGCTTATGCTTTTCATTTCCTTTCGTTGTTTATTTATGTTTCTCTCTTTCATTATGTTTAACTAAGTTTATCATGTCAAGGTGAAAATGTTACACTAGTGGTGTAAGAATAAGTATAATATAAACTCAACATGGACCTTAATGTTTGATACTAACATGTTTTATATTTGTTATCTTGTTCACTTTTAATACTTTGCTTGTTAAATGGTTAATCTAGATTTATGTTGTATAACCCCTGGTACAACAAATACTTGGCACTTTCATAACCCAACCGTATGGTATAACCGACACCTGTGCTATGAAAGGAAATTGATTTGTTGTTAACATAAGTTATAATCATGAATGCCTGACAACATTTACAAGTATTAGCATTATTCGAATAAGATAACTAATGTAATCATGTTAACAATTTATAATCCGATTGGAACCTCCTTTGTATGTGGTTTCCAGTTGAGTAATAAAAAGAGTTTATACTATACTTGTTTGAAATACCATTAGTGAATCCTCTAACCTTGACAATCATTTAATCCTTACATCAATATCACATCTCAAAGCTCTCTTTAACTTATTATTATTGTTGTTGTTGTTGTTGTTATTTATAATTTATATAGTTAACCTCCATGTGGTTCGACCCCGGTCTTGTCGGGTTATTTATTACTTCGACACTCCTGAACTTGAAAGAAGACATCAATCTTTTGGTCGTGTCAAGTTTTTAGCGTTGTTGCCGGGAAGGTAAATTCTTGTATAAATTATAATATTTATTTTATTTTCTCTTTTCACTTTTCGTGTATCTAACTTTGTTTTTTTTTTTTTTTTGCTTTCTTCTTCCTTTTATTCTCTTCCTACACGTGCATGAGAGTTTGGTCATGTACATTAAGTGGTAGACTTTGTAGGGTATCCTCATCATTTTCAGAAAATATGGCCGAAGAAGATAATCAGTCGCTTCATAATGAGAATAATGAGAATAATCGTTTGAGAACACGTAGAGACCATATGAATCCCACAAGAACAAGTGCACCCTCATGCATAGTTTTTCCTCCTGATGCATCTCATTTTAATTTTAAGCCAGGTATTATTCAACTTTTACCTTCTTTTCATGGCTTAGATTTAGAAAATCCATACTTGCATTTAAGGGAATTTAAGGAGGTTTGTAACACCTATAATGACTCAAATTATAGCATGAACACCATTAGATTAAAGCTTTTTTCTTTTTCATTAAAAGATAAAGCTAAAACATGACTACACAATTTGAGACCAGGATCTATTCGTGCTTGGGATGAAATGCAACAACAATTTTTAAAGAAGTTTTTTCCGTCTCACAGAACAAACTCTTTCAAAAGACAAATCATCATTTTCACTCAAAAACCATGAGAAACATTTTACCAATGTTGGAATAGGTATCGAGACTTACTTAATACTTGCCCTCATCATGGTTTTGAAACATGGAGATTGGTTTCACGTTTTTATGAAGGGTTAACACTTAGAGATAGGCAAATGGTTGAATTAATATGTAATGGAACTTTTGAGGATAAAGACCCTAATGAAGCAATGGAGTACCTAGACTTGCTAGCTGAAATGCTCAAAATTGGGACACTACAGACACTTATGAGGCACCAAGTAAAACCCAACCTCATACATCTAGTGGAGGTATGTACAACCTTAGGGAAGATCATGACCTCCAAGCCAAGTTTGCATATTTAGCTAGAAAAGTCGAGGCACTAGAATTAAAAAAGAGTGGTCAACTAAAATCTATTCAAGACATTGTTTGTCAAATCTGTGAAACCAATAAACATTCAACCAATGACTGTCCAACTTTGCCTTCTTTTAAGGAATGTCTCATGAACAAGCTCATGCTTTAAATAGTTTCCAAAGGCCCAATCATAACCCATACTCGCAAACATACAACCCTGGTTGGAGAAATCACCCAAATTTCAATTGGAAGAGTGATAATAATAATGCACAAACTTCACAGCCACCGTTTCAAGCAAACCATAATTTCCAAAATTCTCATGGATATGCACCTCCTTATGCTCCCCCTTCTAGAAGAAATCTTGAGAAAACATTGCATGCATTCATTGAAAAGCAAGAGACAATCAACACTCAACTTGCTCAAAGCATGACAGATTTTAAAGATACTCTTGCAAAATTAACATCTGCTCTCAGTTTTCAAGAGAAAGGTAAGTTTCCATCTCAACCACAGCAAAATCCAAAGGGGCAATACAATGCAAATGCAAGTAGTTCTGGAAGCCAACACATAGATCAAGCCAAATCAATCATCACTCTTCGCAGTGGTAAGGTTATTGAAAAACTCATTCTTAAACCTTGTGAGAAAGATGATGAGTCAATCTCTAAGGGTAAGGAAGGGGTTGAATCTGAACATTGTAAAGAAAAGACTGATTCTTCGCCAGCACTTCCATTTCCTCATGACATGACCAAACATAGGAAAGTCAATCACAACTCTAAAATCTTTGAAACTTTCAAGCAAGTAAGGATTAATATACCTTTGTTGGATGCTATTAAACAGGTACCTTCTTATGCTAAATTTTTGAAAGATCTGTGCACCGTGAAGAGAAAACTAAATGTGAAAAAGAAAGCCTTTTTAGCCGAACAAGTAAGTGCCATTCTTCAGAACAATAATGCTTTGAAATATAAAGACCCTGGTTGTCCTACAATTTCTTGCTTTATTGGAGAACATAAAATTGAAAGAGCTTTACTTGATCTTGGAGCTAGTGTGAATTTACTTCCATATTCAGTCTTTCAAAGTCTCAATCTAGGTGAGTTAAAACCAACTTCTGTAACTCTTTTACTTGCCGATAGATCTGTAAAAGTGCCTAGAGGAATAGTTGAAGATGTGTTAGTACAAGTCGATAAATTCATTTATCCTATGGATTTTATTGTCTTGGATACACAACCTGTTGAAGCATGTAATTCATTTCCTGTTATTTTAGGACATCCGTTTCTTGCAACTTCTAATGCATTGATTAATTGTAGGAATGGACTGATGAAGCTATCATTTGGAAACATGACATTGGAGATGAATATTTTCAACATTTGCAAGCAACCTGGAGATGATAATGATTTACAAAGAAGTAGATTTTATTGAAGAATTAGTTTATGATCAACTTGAATCTACTTTGAGTAAAATTGAGTTGGATGAATCTGAAGATTTACAAATGATTTATTCCCAGGAAGAAATCACAGATGAAAAAGGCACCAAAAATGTTGATGCATATCTTTTATCAAGAGTGACAACATATTCGACATCCGACATCACACCAATCGATGATTACTTTCCTAACAAATCCTTACTTTCTCTTAGTTCAATGCCTTGGTTTGCTAAAAATATCAATTTTCTTACTTCAGGATTTTTGCCAGCTCACTGGAGTACTGAAGACAAAAGAAAGTTTTTGAGCGACGTGCAAAAATTTTATTGGGATGACCCTTACTTATTCAAATATTATCCTGATCAAATATTTCAAAGATGCATTCCTGACAATGAGGTAAGTATTGTTATTAAACTTTGTCATTCTGAGGCATGTGGGAGTCATTTCTTATCAAAAAAGATGACTGCAAAAATCTTACAATGTGGATTTTATTAGTCCACCATGTTCAAAGACACACATGTGTTCTACAAAGCTTGTGAAAATTGTCAAAAGTCAGGATTTATTTCAAAACATAAGGAATCTTTAGATAATCTTCTATTGACTTTTGAGACATATCCTGGTGGAGATGTGCATTGTGCATTTCAAGACTTATGATCCCAATTCCATAAAGAACATGATCGACTTAGTCTTGGGAATCTGACTATAAAAGACCATGTTTGCCAGCTTTTAAGAAAACTAGATGGGAAGCCTATCCCCGACCCATAGAGGGCGTTGAAGCCGTTCTTAGACGTAAAACCAAGGGAAGATGTGAGCCACAATCACAGCTACCTGTACATACACATGCTCTTTTTTAAATAAATACATAAATAGAGAGAGAGAGAGAGAGAGAGAGAGAGAGAGACTCCAGCTGGCCTATATATAAATGGTATGATTGCATTTTCAATTTCTCATCTATAAAATCTTCTCTTCCTTCCCTTCATTTCTACTCAACCCATACATTCAACAAATATAGAAGTGTGTAGAAATGGCAGGTTCCTCAAGTCATCACATCAGAAATATTTGTGTTTTCGGTGGATCCAGTCCCGGAAAAGAAAAGGAGTTTTTAGAATCAGCAAATCATCTTGGTCAGGTACTAGCTGAGAGAAAAATTCATTTAGTGTATGGGGGAGGCAGCCTTGGGTTAATGGGGGGTGTGTCAATAGCTGCATTTTTAGGAGGTAGTCAAGTTTTGGGGATCGTCCCCAAAGCTTTAGCAAAAGGGGACATCATTGGAAAAACAATTGAAGAGGAACTACAGGTCTCCACAATATCTGATCGATTGAATGCAATGTTTAACCATGCTGACGTCTTTATTGTCTTACCAGGTGGTCTGGGCATATTGGAAGAGATCTTTCATATTTCCTTTTGGGCCCAACTACACATTCACCATAAACCTATAGGTTTATTAAATGGTAGTGGTTTTTATGATAATTTGTTGTCTTTTCTTGATCAAGAAGTGGAACAAGAATTTCTAACATCTTCGGCATGACAAATCATAATCTCTGCTGCTACTGCTGAACAATTGATTGACCAACTACAATCTTTCATCCCTGTAATTGATCCTTCCATCAATATCACATCTCAAAACTCTCTTTTTAACTTATTATTGTTGTTGTTGTTGTTATTTATAATTTATATAGTTAACCTCCCTATGGTTCGACCCCGGTCTTGCCAGGTTATTTATTACTTCGACACTCCTGCACTTGGGAGAAGACATCAATCTTTTGGTCATGTCAATAACACTAACTTATGTTTATGTTGAGGGTTGAGAGGAGACACCACTTCTATTATTATCTGCCAATACCACTAGAACCCCTTGTCGGCACCACTAGAACCCTTGGTAACACTATTAAACCCTAGCAACACCTCTGAACTCCCTGCTAACACCTCTAGATCCCTTGCCATCACCATCAAATCCTTTATCACCACTGCTATTTGTAAGTTATGCAACACCATCTCTCTACCATGTTCTGGAATTATGACCATATTGTTTATAAATGTTACATCTATGTATGAAAGCCATTTTGCTTATATTACCAAGCTGATCTAAAACCTATAAAATGAGATGTAATTGATCTTTTTTTTCTTCCCATTTTATATCATATTGGAAAGGTTATTACACATAATGTATTTCTTAGTAATTACCTTATAGATCCTACATCCATCTATATGAAGAAGAAATCATGTAAAGAAGAGGATTCTTATTTGTACAAATAGTACTTCGAACTTGGAACGAGCATAAAGATACTTTTTATCCTTTGAGTTGTTCTACTAGATCAACTGCTCAAGACTTTGGTCTCTACCCTATATATATATATATATATATATATATCTTTTATTATATTCATATATTCTTTCTTAGTCTACCTACACTCCTTTTAAAGTTTGGAGGTAGAACAATTATATCTCATTCTTTAGATTCTATATAAGCTTTTAGTAATAGGTACACCACCTTAGTGTATGTCTTTCCAAATGTTTTAACAATGTAATACTTATGACAAAAATTCTCTAATTTTATTCTCTTATGAATAGACCATATGTCTTTATGGTATGCTAGACATAATCCATTTATCACATGAGCATTTTTTTTAGCCATATCAATATAAATTTTGGTTTGGCCTTCAGAGACTTTATATTCATTAGAATTTGTTGCAAGTATTTTTATATTTCTTGACTTCTCAACACAACAACTTTCTAATATAGGGTGTAGTCTTTGTTTCCCAACTTACAACCTTAGTAAATTTATCTTGAAACCTAGACATAAGTTTCAACCTAATATTCACTAGTAACATAATAACTGACATACTTTTATTTTCCAATCTAACTATTGAATGACTTAGCTAAACTGCTAGTTATATTTTTAACCTTAACTTTGGCATTAAACAAATACCTAGCCCAAGTCTTATAAGGGATGTTATTCAACCAATTTAAAACTCCAGTATCAATATCTCTAATATCTCTCTAATGGATAATGTAATTGAGATTTGTGTAAGCTTTTAAGGCGCCCTAAAATCTATTTTCCATTTCCAAACCATGAGATCTTTTTTTTAGATTGGCATATATATGCCTTGAACAATGTTTATATGTTACATTTGGGAAAATCTTGGCAACAACTTCAGGTAGACTTTACAAAAAAAAAAAAAGGAAAATATTTACAATTAGAGGGGAAAAAAAGGTAAAACAAATGCAAAAGTTACATAAAACAAAATATAAAGTGAAATATACCTTGTGTCTATTAGACATAATGAAAAATAACCTCTAAGGTATTCCATTCTTGAAGGACCCATATAGAGCATATAAGAATCATTGTCATGTGTTGTTGTTTTCAAACCCAACAATTGTATACGCAATAAAAAACAATCCATTATTGTCATCCAAACCTATTACCGATAATAAGACATCTCCATATGGACCATTGAGATGACATCAATCAATCCTGATGAATTTTCGATAACCATTAACAAGGTTATCCTTTATATCTTCTAAACTACATAAACTCGTTGAAACGTTCTTGGTGAATGAGCATCCAAAATTGAAATTAGGGTCACACCCTAAAAAAAATAAAAACTCGGATTATATTGTTTCAACAACTAGATATATCTTGGGAGTCCTTTAAAATACTATTTGTGGCTTCCTTCAACAAAGTATTTTGCATTTGTCCTAGCTCTCCAAATTTGTAATCCTAAATTTATCATCCAAAATTATTTCAAGGGCTTTATTTGAGATGTTTAGTTTGGCATTGATTATTAGTAGAAACATCTTTGTTATCCATGTTGAACTAACAACTATTATATATGTAGATCGAATGCAAATATGATTATCTCTCAATAACATTACCATGAATCTTGTGCTACTATACCAGGGAAATATATATCCTCCATAAACAACCATCACCTATACATATGACTTCAACCTTCTCTTTTTTATTGATATATTTTTTCAAATAATATCTACCATCCACTTTATATTCTTTCGAAACATCTTTAAAGTTGTAGACATTAATGAAAATTTGGCACTCTTCAAACTTATTGATCCATTAATTGTAATCTTAAATCTCTTACATTTAAAACCAATTGTTGAATCAACATTCTTCTAATTCTACTTCTTTCTCCCTCTTATATATTTCTCATCCTCATTACCACTTTTAAATGTTTCACTAACTTCAATATCAATATCATCATCATTATCACTACTTAACTTTTATTAATTCTTAAAGTTAGAGGCACCATCTAATATTTAACCAACATCACCATGTAATCAATCAGTCCACTCATGTTCAATTTTTTAGTTTTGTTAAAAAAATTCAAATCCTTCCTAATCAAAAGGAATATAGTCATCATCGTCTTACTTATATTCATTAATAACCTTCTTTATTTACACCAAAAGTACCAACAAACCCTATCATTTCCAACATTAACACCTGAAGTACCCATATTAGCACTAGACTTACCAATGCAAAACTTATCATCAACATCATCTACATCAAGACCTTCTTTCTCAGTAAGTAGTACTACTTTAATGTTTCTATCAACATCATCATATGCTGCAAAATATTTAGTTTCAGGCGGCTTGTCATTATTAGGTTTGTCTGGATAACACATTAGCATTCTTAATGTTAAAGGAGTAGAAGTATGATCAAAATTAATATATAGATGAATCTCCTCCACCTTCATGCATATTAAATACTTGCAACATCGATGCATCATCAAAAGTTGGGCTCTCTACATTATCCGTTATATGAAAGTCATTCAAGTCTATGTCAAATACTTACTTGCACATAAATAATATGTTTATATAAGATATATAATGATAGTTGTAACTTCTTTTGATATATGAAGAATTGTCATGATAAGCAAAGATATTTGGCATTTTGTATCTTGTATGATGTACAATACAATATTGAATACATGTTAAACAATATTTATATAAAGGTTAAACCTTAATTAAGCATGCTTTCATCTAAGAAATTAAAATTAAGGTTGTGTAAATAGTAACTAATGCAACCATATTATTCGATAGTTTCACCCATATTTAACTAGTGGCCTATGTTTTATATATAAAATGCCTTGATATTCTTTGTTTTATGTTTTGAAGGCACTTTTGGATGAAAGATGCAAAAAGGAGTAAATTGGAGATAATTGGCAGATTTGACTTTCAGTCGATGTTTTGTGCAGAGCGTGAGCTCTAGAGGTTGAAATGAAGTGATTCTAGTGGCATTAAAAAGCTAACATCCATACCTTTCTGGACATCTAAGGCAAGAAAATATAGTAAGTAAGAGTATGGAAATCGCAGCCTTCAAAGTCAAATCTCGCAATCTGCCAGTGTTGACCTTCGGCTATTCCGACTTAAATATCTGGAGCTACAGAAGTCCAATTGATGCAAACTCAATTTTTTTTGGATTTCTGACTCCAAGGTCTATAAATGCTCCACATTTTAGCCAAAAATGATGTCATATGAGGGCGATATGATTTTTCAAAGATTACAACTGAATTCTGCCAGCAAACAGGTTTCGTGAAGAAACGAGTCCAAATTATGTTTCGAAGCATCTAAATCGATGTCCAAGTTTTTATTTCAGCAATTTAGCTCCTCTAAGTCAAAGCTTGAAGATTTCATGCAATGTTATTTCTCCTTTTTTAGGAAAATAGTTATTGAAGTACTTAAATGTAAACAGTCTACTTAAGGGAGGACTATTTTGTAAAATAGAGACTAGGGTTTTCTAGGATATAAAAAGAATGAGAGAAGAGAAGGGGGGCAGCCAGCGAAGAGGAGAAAAACGCCCCCCTCCTCTAAGAAACACGAAATTATGCATTCTTTCTTCTTTTTGATTAGTTGTTCAACAAACATGCAAGGCTAAACACTTTTTCTTGGTTGCAAGGACACGGAAACCTTCGGATTTCAAGAATTGTGAGATTTATTTTACCTTTTCTTTTCAGTTTATATGATGAATATGTTTGTTCTCCTATGCTTATTTTTCCTATGATTGTTTATTTTAATTGCTAAAGCGGACTCTAAGTTATTATTGTAGACAATCTATTGCTAAGTTTGATATCAAAACCGGAGTTGTAATATATGAACTTGTGAAGCAACTGAGTTTAATAATTATGGCGGATCTACGTTATTAATCTTAGGGAGAACATTCAATCAAATCAAACATAGACTGCATACAATTATGTTTTCTTAATTAATCAACTTATCTAGTTCTTAAGGCTGCCATTGAATTAAATTAATAGTGCAGACACTGTGGTTGTTTGATAGTCAAGGTTAGTTATACTGCGGATCCATTAACTAACCAATGTTAAAAAGAGATAAATATTTAGAATATAAATTGATGTTTCGTTTCCATGATCAGTTCTGATTTCTGTAGGTGGATGTGTGCTTGCAACCAAGGTTTGTTCTCTTGATAATTTCTGATTTTATTAAATTTTGTTTGATAGTTTTCTGTTTTCTTTTGATTTAGCCTAGATAACGTCCACCCCCCCCCCCCAAATTGCATATCATCTAGCATAAAAATCTGACTTGAATCTTCTTCGTGGAATCGACCCCTTGCTTGCTCTATACTATCTTGTGTGTTGTGTTTGAAGTTAGGGTAATTAATTTGTGCGACTGAAACATCGCAACAAATTTTGGCGCTGTTGCCGGGGAAGTAATTTTAGTTGATTCTTGTGCTATTATTTTTATTTTCTATGATTGTTATTTATTTTTCTAAAAAAAACAAAGAAACAGAATTTTTGCTTGCAGCGGTATTGTTCATTACAGCAGCAGTACTGTTCAAAACAGATTTATTGGTGGAATTAGGTATCGGCCTTTTATTTTCTAAAGGAAAACGATGTTCTAAATAGGACTAGTGATTTATCACTAGCCTCAACCTATCGAGGCCAAATTCCACTGTTTTCTAGGGTTTTTAGGCAGTTTTAGTTTTCTAGCGTAGGATTTTCGTACAATTTGCATTGTTTTCGATCTCTCTTGTGTGGTTGGTTTCTTTTGATTTTTCTTGATGATTTATGCCGGTAACCCGTTCTACTAATCAAATTCAAGTGTAGTTGGATCTCGAAATAGAAAAAACTTTACGCAAGTTACGAAAGGAAGCTCGCCTCAACACCATGGTTGTTGCACGACAACAGACACTCAAGGAGCTTGCTGCTCCTAACGTGGAAAATCAGCCATTGTGCATAAACATCGACAATAATGTAAACTTTGAGCTCAAATCTGGTTTTATACATTTGCTACCAACATTTAATGGTCTTGCATGAGAAGATCCTCATACTCATCTCAAAGAGTTCCATATGGTTTGCGTTGGCATGAAACCGAATGGAGTTGATGAAGAACATGTTAAGTTGAAAGCTTTCCCTTTCTCTTTAAAAAGGGCAGCAAAGGTATGGTTTTTCTCTATTCTCTCAGGTTCCATTGGAACTTGGAATGCCATGAAGAAGATTTTGCTTGAAAAGTATTTCCCAGCATCTCGAGTTGCCAACATAAGGAAAGAAATATGTGGGATTCGACAATTTTATGGAGAGACATTTTTCGAGTATTGGGAAAGATTTGAGCAACTGTGCATTCAATGCCCTCATCATCAAATACCCAATCAGCTGCTCATTCAATATTTCTATGAAGGATTGATGCTTACTAACAGTAGTATCATTGATGCTGCAAGTGGAGGGGCATTGGTAGATAAGACACCCAAGGCTGCATGCCAATTGATGTCAAACATGGCAGCCAACTCGAAACAATTTGGCACGCGTGGAGACTTCGCAAACAAACGAGTAAATGAGGTAAGTATTTCTAACCTTGAAAATAAAGTTAATGATCTTACTTCTCTTGTGCGTTCTTTGGCCTGTGGAAATGTACACCAGGTGAAAGTTTGTAGCATATGTTCCTTACAAGGACATACCTCAAATATGTGCCCAACAATGCAAGAAGATTACATTGAACAGGTTCATGCAGTTGATGGAGGATTTAACGGACAGTCCCGGGGTAAATATGATCCCTTTTCCAACACGTACAATCCCGGATGGAGAGATCATCCAAACTTATGTTATGGGAACCCACCTCAACAAAGCAATCAAGGCCGATAGTTCCATCCCCATGGATTTCAGCCCCAACAGAATTATCAAGCTGTGACCTTGCAATAAAATGTCATGTCTTTTCAACAGGAAACAAGGTCAAGTATTCACAACTTGGAGAAGCAAATGGGGCAAGTAGCTTCAAGTTTGGGGAAATTCGAAGCACAAATGAATGGAAAATTGCCCTCCCAAGCATTGAATCCAATAGAGAATGTTAGTGTGATCATGCTGCGAAGTAGGAAAGAACTTGAAGAGAAAAGGTCAAAACAAATTGAGATGGAGGAAGAAAAAGAGATAGAAACCGAATTGAGTACAAGAAATGAACATCCTCCTCCTCCACAAATTGAAACATCGACCAACACTCCAAAAGTAACTCCTCACTCAATGAATTCCAGTTTTAAAACAATTCCACCCTTTCCTATGAGTTCTTCTAGGTCAAAGAAAGAGGACAAAGAAAAAGAGATTTTAGAGGTTTTCAAGAAAGTAGAACTCAACATTCCTTTGCTTGATGCTATCAAGAAAATTTCCAAGTATGTCAAATTCTTGAAGGAGTTGTGTACTACCAAGAGAGCTTTCAAACTGAAAGGTCATGAAATGGTAAGTATGGGTGAAGTTGTATCTGCTGTTGTTCAAAAGAATATGCCTTTGAAGCAAAAGGACCCAGGTGCGTTTACTATCCCATGTGTTATTGGTAATGCTAGTTTCAAAAGGGCCTTATGCGATTTAGGTGCATCCATTAGTGTTATGCCTAAACATATTTATGATTCTCTTAGTCTTGAGCCTTTGAATAAAACTAGCATTGTAATACAACTTGCGGATCGTAGTTTTGTTTACCCACTTGGTGTGATAGAAGATGTCCTAGTCAAGATTGATAGTTTGGTCATTCCATACGACTTTTATATTCTTGATATGGAACATGATTCTTGTGATTCATCAAACAACACTCCTATATTGTTTGGGAGACCATTCTTGAAAATTGCCAATACAAAAATTGATTATGGTAAGGATACTTTGTCTATGGAGGTAGGAGATGAAAAAATTAAATTTAATTTTCATGATGCAATGACATATCCTTATAGCAATGTTTATTTTATCACATGTTATGCCCAAGTTGATAAGTGTGTGCAACAAGTTTATGATTTTGATAGTGAGGATGGATTAAGCGTAGCTTTGAGCTATGGCTGTGATTTTTCCAAGATAGAAGAGATGGAGAGGCGTATATGTGTTCCCTAAAACGTGCATGAATCAGCATTGGCTTTGCAAGCTTTACAAACTGTTCCCCATGATGCAGGAGTCATTTACCCTATCATGGACAGTGAATGGGTGGCGCCTATCCTTTTGGTGCCCAAAAAGATTGGAATTACGTTGGAAGAAATACAAAATGATGCTTATGAGAATGCAAGGATTTACAAAGAAAAGACTAAGGGTCTTCATGACCGAATGATTACAAGAAAAGAGTTTAATGTTGGAGACAAAGTCCTTCTTTATCATTCGCGTTTGAAACTTTTTCCTGGAAAGTTGCGTTCTCATTGGATTGGACCCTTTGTTATTTCTAATGTTTTTCCTTATGGTGCAGTTGAAATTACAAATTTAGAAACCAACAAAGTACTCAAGGTCAATGGGCATCGCTTGAAACCTTTCTATGAAGGTTGGACGACAGAACTCACCGCTTCTGTGGAGTTAGCTGAACCAATCTATGAATTATGAGCATGCAACATGTTGAGCCAATGACATAAAACAAAAGCGATTACTAGGAGGCAACCCAACACAAAAAAAAAACTGATTTGCTTTCTTTTTCCCTTATCTTTTATTTTTTGTATTTTACTTTATTTTTGTCATTCTCCTATATTTCTTTTCTTTTATTTCAACATTGAGGACAATGTCGCGTTTTAAGTGTGGGGGTATTGGGAGAATGTTGGTTTTCTTATTTTGATTGTCTTTATTGTTCTAAAAAAAACAAATTTCTATGTTTGATCTTTTGAACTCCTATTAGTTTATGAGAATGTGAGTATTATATATGAGAATTAATTGAGAAAATAAATCGAACGAAGGAGTGTGCATGCAAGTTTTAAGGTTTAATTGATTTAGGGATTGACTTTGAGAATATGCCATGTTGACTTTATAGTGTTATACAAATGCAAGCTTTTGAGCCTTCAACATTATATTCTTTGATTGTGCCTTCTTTCAATGATATGTATCTCTAGAACTTGCTTCATATCTTGTTGAGATTACATTCACATTACATATATACATGAAGATGATAAAGGCATTAGGAATTTTAACCATTTGAGCTAAAAAGCCAACCTAAAGCATATTATCCTTAGTGAGCCTCTTTTGAGCTTGTTTATCTTTTCTTTGCTTTATCCATGTATAAGCCTTAACTTTTTATATGTTTTCCTTTTCCCCTGGCCAAGGATTAGTAGAGTATATACTTATGATATCTCATGGAATTATGGTTGGAAATTATGTGAAAAAAAAAAAAAAGAAGTTATGCTTGACGAAAGGATGGGCAAAGTTGCCAAAGGTAAAAAAAAAAAAGAAAAAAAAAGAAAAAAGTGTTCCTTTATGTTCTCAAGATTTTATGTTGAAAAAGCTTGAAATCAAAAGAAGTTAAGCATTGGTGATTAAAGATGGAAAATTTATGTGCTTTGATAGAATATCTTGTTTGAAATATCATTTTTCAGAATGCTCTACTTTCTTTGGTTTGAACCTTTTCTTTTACTCTCTTTTATCTCACCTTAACCTTAGCCCCATTACAACCAGAAAATAAGACATTTTGATTCATGCATTGTTTGTAATATGTTAGTAATATAGATGAGATTGAAGAGCAAGCTTATGGTAGAACATATTCATTGATTGAATTTGAGAGATTTAAACACATAAGCCTTAAACACGTGAGTGTTGGAGTGTATATCAATGAGAGGACCTATCACTTTGGCATGTCATAGATTTCATTTAAATCCCGACGATTAATTGAGTTTTGAAGTTTGCATGTAAATAAATTCATGAAAATTTATACTCTTTATCCTTCTTAATTGTGTTCTTGTTTATAATTCATATATTCTTGGATATTGATGGGAGATTAGAAGATTAGTCATAGTATTTAATTTAACTTCAATTTGATTTTACCTATCCTTTCTCGAGGACGAGCAAGAGCTAAGTGCGGAGGTATTTGATGCAACCATATTATTCGATAGTTTCACCCATATTTAACTAGTGTTTTGCCTATGTTTTATATATAAAATGCCTTGATATTCTTTGTTTTATGTTTTGAAGGCACTTTTGGATGAAAGATGCAAAAAGGAGTAAATTGGAGATAATTGGCAGATTTGACCTTCAGTCGATGTTTTGTGCAGAGCGTGAGCTCTAGAGGTTGAAATGAAGTGATTCTAGTGGCATTAAAAAGCTAACATCCATAACTTTCTGGAAATCTAAGGCAAGAAAATAAAATAAGGAAGAGCATAGAAATCGCAGCCTTCAAAGTCAAATCTCGCAATCTGCCACTGTTGGCCTTCAGCCATTCCAACTTAAATATCTGGAGGTACAGAAGTCCAATTGATGCAAACTCAATTTTTTTGGATTCCTGACTCAAAGATATATAAAATCTCCAAATTTCAGCCAAAAAAAATGTCATATGAGAGCGATATGAGTTTTCAAAGATGACAACTGAATTCTGCCAGCAAACAGGTTTCGTGAAGAAACGAGTCAAAATTACATTCCGAAGCATCTAAACCCATATCCAAGTTTTTATTTCAGCAATTTAGCTCCTCTAAGTCAAAGCTTGAAGATTTCATGCAAGGCTATTTCTCCTTTTTTAGGAAAATAGTTATTGAAGTACTTAAATGTAAACAGTCTACTTAAGGGAGGACTATTTTGTAAAATAGAGACTAGGGTTTTCTAGGATATAAAAAGAATGAGAGAAGAGAAGGGGGGCAGCCAGCGAAGAGGAGAAAAACTCCCCCCTCCTCTAAGAAACACGAAATTATGCATTCTTCCTTCTTTTTGATTAGTTGTGCAACAAACATGCAAGGCTAAACACTTTTTCTTGGTTGCAAGGACACGGAAACCTTCGGATTTCAAGAACTGTGAGATTTATTTTACCTTTTCTTTTCAATTTATATGATGAATATGTTTGTTCTCCTATGCTTATTTTTCCTATGATTGTTTATTTTAATTGCTAGAGCGGACTCTAAGTTATTATTGTAGACAATCTATTGCTAAGTTTGATATCAAAACCGGAGTTGTGATATATGAACTTGTGAAGCAACTGAGTTTAATAATTCTGGCGGATCTACGTTATTAATCTTAGGGAGAACATTCAATCAAATTAAACATAGACTGCGGACAGTTATGTTTTCTTGATTAATCAACTTATCTAGTTCTTAAGGCTGCCATTGAATTAAATTACTAGTGCGGACACTGTGGTTGTTTGATGGTCAGGGTTAGTTATACGGCGGATCCGTTAACTAACCAATGTTAAGAAGAGATAAATATTCAGAATATAAATTGATGTTTCGTTTCCATGATCAGTTCTGATTTCTGTAGGTGGATGTATGCTTGCAACTAAGGTTTGTTCTCTTGATAATTTCTGATTTTATTAAATTTTGTTTGATAGTTTTTTATTTTCTTTTGCCTTTTGCTTTAGCCTAGATAACGTCCACCCCCCCCAAATTGCATATCATCTAGCATAAAAATCTAACTTGAATCTTTCTCGTGGGATCGACCCCTTGCTTACTCTAATAAAACATGCCTAATTAGGTTAAGCAATAGTTAAACAAACTTAATAGAAAGGGTTCAATTAACAAACTATATATGTTATAAGTAAAGATTAAAAAATTACGGTTCAATTAATTGTAACCCTAAATTTTTAATTTGTGGTTTTTGTATGGTTTTAAAAAAAACTGTTGCTTTTTCTCTAGTAAAAACATATTTGAGATTTTGAATATTGTCAATTGAACAAAAATATTGAATTTTTAGGGTAATTTTAGCTTTGGGATTTATATTTTTTCAATAAGAAATTTGGCATTTGTTAGTTACATCAAGGAGAAACAATCTATATTCTAATGAATGGATGATTTTTAAGAACAACAAAACACATTATCAATGATTTTCAAAATCTCAATTAAAAATATACATGCATGTTGTTGAGTGCCAGGCAATAAGCATGATAGATTCTAACAGTACAACGTGAGAAAAGGCAAGATTTTATGTATAAAAAAGAAGAAATCATGCAAGAACTGATTAAAAACAATTGATTTTGTGTCAAATTTGGTTTAGATTGTCGGGTTTTAGAAAAGAATAATGTTTGAAAGAGAGAGAAATCATGAATCAAAAAGAGAGAAAATTCAATATCTTATTTGGTCCAATTTCAAATATAATATATAAGGATAATTTGATCTTTTTTGTACAATTTAAAATTTTGGTTTGACCTAGAATATAAACTATAATCTCTAAAAAAATAGGGGTAAATTGAAAAATTAACTAAACCATAGAATGTAAAGACTTTACCCTTATCATCATCATGATCATCATCATTAAGGATAATTACACTAAACATTCTTTAATTTATTCTTTTTTTTTTGTTTTGCCTTCGTTATCTTGAAAATTACACTTTATATCCTGAGTCAAACTAAATTTTTAAATTGAATAAAAAGACCAAACTATCCTCATATATAATATATTAAAAACATCACAAATAAAAAATTATTTAAATAAGATTTCTCTCTCTTCAAACATGACTTCTCTTTTCTCTCCATAAAAATACAAAATCAACGAAAATCAAAATCTGGGTTTTGATGGATTATTTACTAAGAAATGTTTCAACATGTACTAGTAAAAGTAATCTTTGTAATGAAGATGATCTCTTCGCCCAAACATCGACAACTAGGTCTTATATTCTCTCTAATAAATACTAAAAAAATGGGTTGTTTTTGTTGTGGTCACCGCATATAGCCATGTCACCGCTCATTATTGACCAACCCTTATTCATCAACCAACCAACCTGACACTAAAAGATCACCACCAACCAATAAGCCTAACACCAGCATATCACCACCACCTACAACCATGCCACCATTTATAAATAGTAGCCACCCCTGCCAACCAACCCATCTTTATTAACCGACTAGCCTAACACTAACAAATCATCTCAAATTGAATCAACCTAATAGCCCAACCAACCAATCTGCCCAAATTGAACCAACCTAGTAGCCCCTCTTCATCTTCCTCCATCTCTCACTGAATCAACACAACCGTCATAAACTCAACCCTAGTTCCCACAACAACAATCAACATATGTCTAATAACATACCAATCTTCTCCTTTCTTTATCACCAACACTAGCAAACATAAGCCATTATGTCTTCGTACTCTCTCTCACCTTACCAGCTTGATTGATATTATGAGGTGTTTGAGAGTGTGGTAGAGGTTGTTTTTTAAAGTGTTTTTCGCTTGGAAATGCATCAAAATAATATTTTTTTATATAAATTTATTTTTGACATTAACACATCAAAACAATCTAAAAATACTAAATAATTAATTTGAAGATTTATTTTTTTTATTTTTTAACAAAAAAACAGGTTTAACCTCAATTTCAAACAGGTACTTAAAGCTGTTAGGGTTTGGATATGTTTCTGTTGAAATGGTTGCAACTCTTTTAGCTTTGTGTTTTATCTTACATAATCTTTGTGTTTTATTTACTATAGAGAGATATAAAATGTGAGATTGTACATAAGTGAGATTGATGAAATTTTAGGTTTGAGATTAATGAATATTTTCAATTAAGATCAATCAATCAGTTTTGGCATAAAAACATGAGTGAGAAAGGAAAAGGAAGGGTGAAAGGGTCGTGACTAGGATTTTTTTATAACAAAATTGTAATATTTAATATAAAAACATTTTAGTTATTGATTGAAATATAATGATAATTCGGTGAATAATATGATTTTTTTACATGTGTTTATGATGATGTAAAATGTAATAACTTATAAAATTCAGAATATAAAGTAAAATTTCTAAAAGAATAAATGGAGATAAATAAGAAAAATAAGTATATGTGTGATTAACAATCCTCCACATTATTATTATTATCGGAAAGCTTACAAACCTGGTTCCCGTCCGCCCAAAAACTGCCTGACCTTTGCTTTTTGTTCTTTTATGTTTTAAGCTTGGTTTCTAGAATTACACGTGCCACAAATGTACTGTTCGATGGCCCATAGAAATTATTTCGGTGTGGGGGCACTTGAATTTTCATGCGGCGACGGCCCATGGGAAAAAGGATCACCACGTCAGTGAGTAGAGCGTGTCAGATAACATTGGTATTGATTCGTGGATAACAGTAATTGTGAGTAAAGATATATTAAAACAGTAATTATTTTTTAAAATATTTTTTATTTAAAAATATATTAAAATAATATATTTTTATTTTAAAAAATAAAATCACTATATCAAAATAATTTTAAAAAATAAAAAAATATTTTAAAATAAAAAATTTAAATTTTAAAAAAATATAATTTCAAACATATTTTCGAGGGGATATTTTTTTTTTGTTCGGTTTTTATAAAAAAAAATAATCAAACCGGTTTTTTTTAAAAAATTGAAATCGAACCGGAACCGGTTCAAACCGACCGGTTCGGTTCGGTTCGGTTCGGTTATTTTAGAACAAAAACCAATTTGACTCGATTTTTTCAGTTTGACTCGGTTTTTTTTGTTTTGGCTCAGTTTTTCGTTTTGGTTCAGTTTTTCGGTTAGACTTGGTTTTTTCCCGGTTTGGCTCGATTTTTTTCAGTTTGGGTTATGTTCGGTTTGATTCGATTCAGTTTTTTTTATTTTAAACTCATAAAACCAAACCGAACCGATCGGTTTTTTCAAAACTTTAATTGGTTTTTTTTCACGGTTTATTTTTTTCAATTATTATTTTTTTTATTTTCTTGATTTAATAAGTTTTTCAGTTTTTTTTCACCCTTAATATTTTCTAATAAGATTGTTGTGATTATGTGTGTTTTTGGTTGTAATTTAGTAATTTAGAAAAGTTTACACGTGATTTGATGAGGGAGATGCGCACGAGCAAAACAGACTCCTGATGAAAGGAGCGAAAGCGTGCTTTGAGTCAAATCCATGCTGTCCTTTTCCAAGATAGTACGGACGATGAGAGCTAAATTAATATCGTCAAGATACTTACGTATTTCCAAATTATTCATGTTAATTTATTAGATATAATTAAACACATGTCACGTAAATTTTAAATTTAATATTAATAAATATAGTGATTAAAAAGCTAGACAAATCTTAACATTAACACATATAATAATTAAGAAGTTAAAACAACACAGTTATTGAAAATTAGTTTGCTAGTACATAATCTTTATTAATAAACATAAAATTCAAGGTGATTTTTTTATAGGAAGATGGTGTTTAATTAAGTTATAATATCAATTTAGATTGATAAATACTATGTTATTTAATATATATACCTTAAAATATTTTTTATTTATATTTTCAATCTAAATTGTTTTATATAAATATTTCATATGTCTCTGTCTAATTATAAAACGAACCGATTTAGTTACACATAAATAACATCATAATTATAGATAGAGACATAGCAAAATAAATGGGAAGAGGTGATTTAAAAATATTACAGCAATAAATATAAAAATAAAAAAAAATATGGGCTCAAAGTTAAACAACTAAATGTTTAAGGGGGGTAATAACATTAAAAATATTACGTGGATGAACTTATATTTAAGTGAAAAAACACAAGGAAAAAATAAAATAACTAAAATTATCAAGGCTTTCATGTATTTTCAAATTGAAAGACTCCCAAGTATACAAGTTAAATTTAATTGGTTTTATATTTAAGATCTTTTATAGAATGTTTTTGTTAACATAGTTGATCCGTCTAAAATAATCTTCAATATATAATTTTTTTTATGTCAAAATAATTGGTATATCCAAACACCCCTAAATGTATGAATCTATGATAAAATATAAAAATATGAATTGTTTTTAAAACAATTGACTTGATTAAATAACCTTAAATGTGAAAAAAATTATTTTCAAAATAATTAGTATGACTAAAATGTATAAAACTATATATAAAAGAAATAAATTTTTAATAAGTTTTGATTAATTATTATACTCTTTACACAATACGAACAATATAGTATACTACTAATAATAATATGTAAATTCAACCCCACCTCTAATTAGAAATATATCAATATCGATAACTTTAATAAAAATACTTGTGCTGTTCTGCAAAACGAAGCATTAAGGTTTTCTTTTTGGATTTAGCCATAAGAAAACAAAATCACCAAACTCAACAGAATCAAAGAAGCTGGCTAGCAATCGTGAGGGAGATTGGCACTCTCTCTCTAGTGACTGAGAGCTTCTCTCTGTTCCGACCCTAGAGCTCTAACTAAGAGCTCTTTCTTGATTCTTTACAGTATGATTATTGAAAGTGAAAGTTATGCTCATTTTCTAGTACTATACTTATTAAGAAATTGAGTTTAAACATTATTAAGCATGATATACCATATAAGCTTTGATGGTTAAATGAATATGGTGAAGTAATGGTGACTAAACATGTATTGACTTCTTTTTTTTTATTGGAAAGTATAAGGATGAGGTTTTGTGTGATGTGGTTCTTATACATGCTAGTCATTTATTGTTGGGGAGACCTTGGCAATTTGATAGAAAGGCTAAATATGATGAATTTAAAAATAAGTATTCTCTTGAGAAGGATGTAAAAACATACACACTTGCATCATTATCACCTAAACAGATTTATGAAGATAAATTGAAATTAAAAAGAGAAGTGAAGTTGAAATGGTAATACAACAATGTGAGACTATGGTTGTCATGTAAAAATATGTACAAAGGTGGTTAGTAAGGTGTGCTTATATGAAATTATTATCAGCTATGATTTTCATAATGTGTTGTTGGAGGCAAGACTTGGTAAAAAGAGAGCTTTAAAAGCTTAAACAAGATCAATTAAAGTTGAAAAGAGAAAGTAAAGCTGAGAAGACAAATAAACCATATGAGGTCATAAGTTTAAAAAGTGAAAATAAAGTTAGCTTTATAACAAATAAGAGAAGAGAGAAAAGACTCGGATTCGACAAAGGGAGAAAAAAAGTCAATTGAAGTCGAGAGTGCAGAGAAAAAAATAAGGATGAGAAAATAAAAGTGTAGAAAATATAGGTAAACACTTGTGTTTTCTATATATATATATATATATATATAAAAGCTAGATCAAGAGTGCTTATTTTTTTTTTTTGACATGCCTATGATTTTATTATTGTATAAGAAGATATATTTTAACACTAATAATCTTGATTCTTTTATATCTAATGTTGCTATATCTTTGTTACAAGATTTTGAGGATGATATAAAACAATCCAATTCAGAATTGAGCTTAATTTGTCCTATTGCGCAACTTTACATCAACAATCATATTTTATTATTCGATTTTTAGATCAAGCTGAAAGTTTGCCAGAAGTTTTCAGAGATCTTTTTTTTTTATCTTGACTTAAAATTTCAAGACAATCATGGTTTGGTAAAGTTTTCTGATAAAAGGTATAAATTGTTGTCTAGATTTTATTATGTATTTCCTGATGAGATCCATAGTGGTTTACCATTGATAAAAGGTGCAGTCAATAATACTATGGTAAAGTATAGACATTCTATCCTTAGACTTGATAATATTCTTAAATAGCTGCATGGATCTTGTGTGTTTAATAAGATTGATTTGCAAATTGATTATCATCAAATTAAGATGAAAGAAAAGGATAGAGAGAAAAATAACTTTAAAACTAAATGTGGATTGTTTGAATGGTTAGTTATGTTGTTTAGTTTTATTATTGCACATAGTAATTTAATGAAATTGATAAATCATGTATTATGTGCATTCATTGATAACTTTGTTATTGATTACTTTGATGATATTCATAGTAAGAATTTAGGTCAGCATATTGAGCATTTATGATTTTTGTTTAATATGTTACAAAAGATATCATTATGTGCTAATTTGTTAAATTGAAAAAATTATTTACTATTTAAAATAGTTTATTGTTTAACTCTATTATATTTGACTTTTTTACTTGTTGATGAAAGGGTTAGACTTGATAGTAATAAAAAAAAACACAGTTGTTGAAAGCATTGTTTGAGAAGGTAAGACAACATATTAAAAAAAAGAAATAGAAGTATGCATTTTAAGCAAACAAAAGACAAAAAAAGATTGTTTTTTAACCAAAAGATTAAGTTTGGGTGTATACACATAAATAAAAATTTCATGGACATAGAAAATCAAAGTTGATGCTCAGAGGAGATGATTCATTTAGATTCCTTGAAGGATTCAATGCCTACAAAGTGGATCTACAAGATAAGTATAATATTAATGCTATATTCAAAGTTTTTTTTATCTTTCTTTGTTTAATGTAAGTGATGATTCGAGATTGAGTCCTTTTGATGAGAGAAGGAATATGATCCTAGATACAACATCAAAAAATCCATTAGGAGTGTCCATTGAGTCTATTCTAAAGCATAAAACAAAGTGGATTTAAGAGGAGTTCAATGGACTAAGTCAAGAGGCTTGAGTTAAAAAGGTTCAAATTTGTTAATTTGAACCTTTGTCTACTTTTCGAGTCATAAATGGAGTTACATGAGGTGTTTTGATGCGATTCTGATTGGGTTGGAAATTAGACATCCTTATCTTTCCAACAATACATGTTAAGCCTGCTAATTCATATGGACAAGAGAGAATAACACGTTTGAAGTTGGGTTTAAAATCTACCAACAAAGTGCAAGAACAGGAAAAAAAAAAACATTGTTTCTCTAAGAGTTATGGATTTCATTCACTACAAGGAGTCATTAATGTTATTGAGAACTTATATGGCATCATTTGGCATACTTGTTTTACAAGGATTTCATATTAAACAAAAAAAAATTAAATGATTAGAAATTAATTCTTATTTTACAAGACATCATGTTTTTATTTCGTAGTCAACAATTATTTCTCTTGGGTATATTTTTCACTATCAATTGCATTAAAGAATTAAAAATAATTTTAGACTATTGTTTTATTTAATTTTATTATTTTAAATCTTATTTTAATTATTTGGAGCTTCATTTAAATTAAATGCATGTTTGGCCCATTAGTTTTAGGATTTACATAGACTCTCAAGCAATTATTTTTATTTAAATGATGAATTTTTTTCAAAAGTTACCATATATTTAATGCTTATAGTCTTTGTATGATTAAAGAGGTGTCTAGTTCTTCCTCCTCGGATCACGATAATTTTTTATATTCACAACAAAAACGAAACTTTCATTATTAATCAGCAATCAAAAAGTTGAAGATGCAGAGGTGAAATATTTTTAACTTGATCTGACATAGATAGTCGGAACTTGCAAAAACAGAAGCAGACAAGCACGGACAGAGTAGAAATGCAAAAAACACCCGTCAACTGAAAAGCCAGAAGGGAATGCGACAGGCATACAGTGCCCATTATTGATGATGTATAATGCGATATATAGCAGCGCAAGTAATTTGATTGGTCGTCAGCGAAGACCGAGCCAACGTAACAAGCACCCTGCAAGTCTGTTAAGATAACGTTCACTAATGTCTCTCTAGTAAGAAGCTTTTGTCATCGCTCTCATGTTTATTTTTTACACTGGCAAGAAACTCTCATATGCATAACATTATTTGGGATCCAGGAAATCAAGTGAAAAAAGTTGATAGGAGTGGGACACCATACACTCCGTCCTGACTCCCACGAGCCTGCCCAACCAGCATGTACCATAAGAGATTTGCATAGTCGAAAAGATAATTGAGACTAACACCAAAAAATCCGATTATCATATGCAATCCCCTATCTTTCAACCAAGAACCAGCAGTGTGCTTTGAGCTCCAGAATTGAAAATTCGCAGCATAGGCTAATTTAGTTTTGGTTGCAGCGCAACATCTAAGTTGAGGTAGGAGTTAAACAGCAACCTCAAGATTCAATAATATGAAAACACCCAGTAAAAACATTCACAAATTACTCAGCTCTTGCTTCTCCAGAGAGAGAAGTTACATGCAAGCTTGCCTCCAAAACAGAAGCTGGTTAATGATATACAACAAGAGAAACAGGAAAGTGCAATAAGTGCATGAAATTCAAGGAAAACAGGAGAAACATGCCGAATATAAGAAAAGATGAGGGCTGATTTTTATACCTGTTGATCTATCATATAACAACTTGTATATGCTACCTGTTATCTGTTTCTTCCATCCAACAAGAGAAGAAACTATAATTAGAAACTTAATAATGGATTAAAGAAAGCGACAAGTTTCTGAGTAAAATAGCAAAGAAAAATACGTTTGAGGATGGTCATAGATAGAATTGTACATACAAGGCATATAAGATTTAATATTTTGAATCCTAGTAAAAATCACTCTTTATCCTTCTGATAGTTGTATATATATATATTAAAACCCTGGTTATACTGTAGCATCCACTAGTTCAAATGTTAAAAATTCTCTTCTCTTTTTTTTTTTTTTTTTTTGAATAGGACTTGATAGCACTCGCTATTGTGACTCCTGATTTCCCTAAGCTTTCTTTAATGGCTTACAAAGTAAACAGCTACTGTTTAATCAAATGTTATATGATTATTTATTTTTAATTTAAACAATGCTGGAAGCAGCTACAAGCTTCATGGTCAAATTCATTTTCTCGTGCTCCAGGCTTCACCTACCTTTTAGCAAAGCCTGTTTTAGAACATGAAAATATAGCACGTTCCAGGCATTGGCGATGATACCATTAGACAGAGCATGAAATGCTTGCTTTGAAGCTGTTTGTCGTGCTTCTAGCACTTTGCCATCACTAAAGAACTTCAAAATAGCTTCTTCAAGCTCTAATTTTCCAGCTACCTGCATGAACAAAAACAATTTACAGGGCTATCATTTTTCATAAAGCAATCACTTTCATCTTCTTTTCATGGTACGAGGATACAGTGTAGAAGCCCTCTATATGATCTCACAAAATTATTATTATTTATTAATTAAACGACTAGTAATTTTTCACACATGAAAATGGTTACAATTGTAATGACATATCAACGGAAGATATAGTTTAATGCTAAACTGGCTTGGTTGAACTTGTAAAGACAAGATGAAAATCAATGAAAGTTCCTGACTAAAAGTGAGATGTTTAGTGGAGGCATAGTTATCCACAACTATCTTCTGTTGTCTCATAAAAGATCCTCTGAACCTAATTATTATTTATCACATGCCATATTGCAGAGGCATTTCCTATCTCTTCAGAATGTAGAACAGAAACAGTCTCTCTCTCCAATCAATGTGTGATTTAAGGGGTTACGGCAAAAAAATAAAATAAGGATTCTTCAAACCTGCAGAACTGATAAGGGATTTAATCGTTGCATTTCCCGTAACATATGTGAGAAATGCCCAACATGATAACCTGAAAATAGCCAAACAGGAAAGCCTCTCAACAATGGTATTTTACATGCATCGATTGTAACAGACAAGGCCTGACAAAAAATATCCACCGGTCAAAACAGCACAGCCAGCTGCTGCAGCTTCTGATATGTTATGGCCAGCTAATCCCGGGAAGAAGGAACCTCCTATGACAGCTATTGGAGTTAGCCTATACAAGTGTCTCAACTCACCTACAAAAGATAATTACATACGTAAATCTTCCCAAGAAAGAAAATAGAGGTGGCAAATTTTGATACAGGGTCTGCCAAGCAAAAATATATTGGACATGTCCAACTCACTGTTTGCCAACCCTGTAATATATAATTTTTCAAAAGCATAACAATCAGTTACCAAACACTGTTTTTTTACCAATTTTACTTTCATCTCATGGCGCAGAACAACACTGTACATCATAACAACCAAAGCACAACAGAGTAATACCAAACAAGGCCTTAAACCAATCAGTTTCCTCATTTGATCCCTAACCAGCAGCACCCTAACCTCTCAAAGATGTCTTGATTTGAGAAAATTCCCATCATTGCCTAGCCACACTTTACAATTTTGTATAAAGTAAGAGTAGTGCAACATCATGAACCATAAGTCTGACTTGTCTGGTAGTTGCCTATTGAGCCTTTTCATCCACTGACATGCATATGGTAATTAAACAGCACCTAAAAGCTTTCACTTTATCTAGATTCCTGTTAATCTGAATTAAAAATGTTATTCCATCTCTATTTATATACATCCAGAGCCATACATAGCTTATCTTGCCATTTCTTCCTTTTGTTTTCAGTCTCTATATAAATGAACTCAAATACAAACAAAAACAATGCAACCCGTCATTCGTGAATGCCTGGATAGAAAAGGACTTAATTTATTCTTTTAAGAAAATGAAAATCTTATCTATATCATACCACTAACTATATCTCAAATTAGGAATTTTAAGGCTAAACTGTATAAACAGCCACTGAATTATGTGCCTTTTTGATTGACACCTAAATTTTGTTTTCTGATTTCACGTTTAACCAATATAATGTTTTGATTGACAAACCCCTTCTGCTAGATTCCGCCTATTTTAGTCATAAAAAATATTACATAAAAGTCATGTATTTTCTTCAGTAATCACCAAAAAAAATCATCCAAAGTCATAAGAAATTCAAGGGTTGATTTCTAATGATATTTTGATCATGGTGTGGTAGGAGATTGAATTCTTGATGGGTTTTTTTTTTTTTTTTTTTCAATAACATTACACAAGGAAAAATGGGCAACTTGTATCTATTTAATGAAAAAATGGATGAAATCTATCAAAAGGAGTCTCAATAGAACACCCTATAAATCAAGGGTTAATATATATATATATATATATATATATATATATATATATATATATATATATATATATATATATATATATAGTGGCTGCCGGTCAAAAAAGGCCTCCAATCTTAGGGGCCATCCAGATTAGCCGAATGGTCTATGATAGACAAAGTTCATTGTTGAACACCTAGACACCTTAAGTTATAAGAATGTGATTGATCATGCAAAAAGAAGGATTACTTAGCTAATAATGGAATCAATAAGATGTCCCCAATTCTCAAATGTTCCATCCAAAAATAAAAGCGAGATTCTAGAAAAAGTAAACCAAAAAAGTCAAAATAATTGCAGACCTAATGTGTCCACCACATATATGTTTCTTCCTGGTACGATCCTTTGATGTTGAGACCTCAAAGCAACATGCTGCCCTTCTTTCTGCAATTTCTGCATTCCTCGAAACCAGCAAAAGAGCTATTTTATTGCCAACGAATTTGATTAAGGCAATAAGAATTATAGAACAGTCATGACAATCAACAAAGCAACCTATTTGATTTTGTTTGCTAAAAAATTCTCAATGATTTACGAGTTCATTAACTATTGATATATTGCTAATCCTGTGAAAATTTTTAAACTAAAATATCTGTGTGGTGGATTATTATCTAAAATCAAACATTAACTACCATGGTGCCTGTTCTAACATGGAAACTATTATTAAAAATCATGTCTGTTTCTCACTTATTAATAAAAAAAAATCCATTCTGATCATGACACAACAGAATTTATCAGTGTGCGGAATTTGTCAACATGCACCAGTCCTATGGTAATAGGACATATAAGTTATAGTTAACTATTTCCCCCACTTAAGAGATGGTTATCTCTAAAATTTTGTGCAAGGCATAAATGTTTAATCTGCCTTGTGGCTTATAACATTTAAGATTATTGACTCCAATGTTACACATTAATGTATATGCACAGTTGTGACTGAAAAAAACTACCAAGAGAGTTACGGAAGGAGCACAGCCCTCTCAACATGCCCATGTGTGTGCACAAACATGTTTTAGTGAACTGAAAAAATTGCATCATAAATCAAAATCATACTTGTGCTATATCTTTTCCATGTTGTGGATAACGAGGTACAATAATAGTGACCAGATCAGGATACACTTGCTTGAGCACTTTGTGAACTCCTAGCATAACTACAAATTTCAACAAATCAAGCACACAAAATAAATAAATAAAACCCTCAAAACATAGGCATCCTTGATCACAACAAACTACAAGAAGCATACTAACTCTGGTACTTGCATAATTCAACCATAAAGCAAGAGACAATTAAGTTGTATGAAACTTTCAAATAATAACAGTCATCAGTGTCATAAAAAGGAGGCAAGGTACACATAAGATTGTGACAAACAAATGACCCTGGAAATGGAAAATGAATTACAAAATGCAACAGTGGTGGAATAATAGGCAATAACCTTCTTCTTCTCCCCTATGAATGGAAGAAGCCATCCAAACTTTCCTGTGCCCAAGCTGTACCTTCAGATCATCAATGCTTCTGAACTCTTCCTTAGAAGCATCATATTCTACCACTGTGAAGAAGCAATGATAACTTCAGAGTAGGATAACTGCACTTTTGTCTTCACAATTTCCGGAACAAATAATAAAGAAACAGAAAAAAAAGAAACTTAGATGGTAATGATTTGATTTCAAAATCTATCATCAGAAACCATGTATCTATCCCTTAATGTGTACTACATGTATAAGTGGGAATGTGGAGAAATGATTGTGATGACAAAAGAAGGCTTTATTTTTTGCCAACAATATACAAAATATTTTACCTAATATGACTCCTAATAATAATCATAATAATAACAACATCCCTTGATGCAAATTCTGGTATAGATAATTCAGATATTCTTTATAATAACATAAGTTACCACTTCTCACAGTAGGTCAATAAACTAGCTAGAAAAATCCTTTGATTCTAGGCACCTTTCTAGAAAGACAAGAAGGCCTCATATTTCAGAAATCAAGCACAAAGTTCAGATCCTTCAAACAGAAGGCAACACAGATTTTGCACTACTCTATTCCAGATTTGCGTCAGGTGATTTCTTTTCTTTTCATTTTTTTTTGGCATGTAAAAAGTGTTTATGTTTTACATTGAATTTGTGTCAATACTAATCATGGTTATCAAGAGTACTTTTTATATTTAATTGTCTACTTTCTCCAAGATTCAAACCTCTTTTGGAATTTATTTTGATTAAGATCCTTGCAATCCATAGTCTTCTTCGAGGACTCAAATAACTTTATGGCAGACGAGGATATTTTGATTCTATGCTTCGTCACAGAGGGATACATGAATCAAATTCAAATTATCAGACTAGATAAATCTGAGCCAGGTTTCCCACAGTACTTGTCTGGTTGTTACATTAAAGTATTGAAGCAAAAATAATTTAAAATATGTATACAGGTTATAATTTGGTGATAATTTTAACAGTGTTATGTATCTTTTGAATTTCAGTTATGGCAGCCAATATGCCTAATTGCCTGCGCATACCAATTCTAACTTCAGTTAAAGGGAGGGCCAAGATGGGAGGGAAGATAAGAGAGCAATCATAGTGTGCCCTTTTTCTTGACAGAGGTCTGAGACCTGGGTATTGAACACAAAAAAGAAATAAAAGACTGTTATAGTATAAATAGAAGGGCAAGTTTCACAGCGGAAATGCTATGATGTCTTTCTTGGTATTAAGCTCCATACACTAGAATTTTCTCATGTTGTATTATCTAAGTCCTAATTGTGTATTTTCTCTATGTTCTGGAAACTACTTAGTAGATATGGCTTCTAAAATCCATCATATAAATTATGGGAAGCAGGTTAGGATTCATTATCCTTTTTTCATAGTGTATTTTCTTTATGTTCTAAAATACACTGTCAATTATGGGAATAGGTTTTAAGAACTTTCTTCTTTCTGAGAAGATCCACTGGATTAAAAACACAGATGATCATGCGAGTTACACATGACAGAAAATGAAAGTATAGGAAACTTTGACAGTTACTTATCCACCAAGGAAAGCCGTCAATGTGATGGACTACTTTTTTAGTCAACCTGTTCAAAAATGAAAGAACTTCCTACTCAGAGTTTATCTGCATACCATATTTCAAGTCACCAGCAAAGTTGATGATAAAAGGTGGGGCCTGCAAAAGCTGGAAATGGATTGCCTGCATAGAACTCTGAGGCAAACAAAGAAGACAAGTGAGAACAGAATGAAAGACAGAATTGGCATAGAACACATGGGAAAACATACCAGTGGGATAATCAAGGAGAACTTGGAAAGCAATAACGAAATGAGTGGAAAAAGCACAGGAGACGACCATAATTTGAAGGATTTCATAGAAACTCGAGCATTTAATAAGGCCAGTAGAATCTGACATGCATGAGTATAAACCACATAAGAATTGGCATGCAGAGAAATGCTATAAAATGAAATATATGAAAAACTAGTTGGATGAAATAAGCAGTCACAGACCTAGGCAACGTGTGTATCTCATAACACTGTCAGGAAATCAAACTATCTTCGTTAATGAAGCATCATACAGGTTGAAAGGAAGGAATAACTTACACCCTTTCTCGAAGAAGCCATGATAAGATTTGGCCATAGTTCACTCTCTAGTAACATGATTGCATTTGGGTTCCAATAGTCCAGGAAAGCATCCATGGCAGCAGGGGTATCGATTGGAGAAAACTTGTTCAATTAGAAAGATTGAATGCATCATGTGAATAAGAGAGCACAGTAATTTATTCAAATACCAATCGCAGCTTCTCAGACTGCTCATATTGACCAAAAATATAAAAAAGCAACTAATGCGTGAAAACAGAAAACTGGAAAATCATTAGAGTTAGAATTCAGAGGACTTAAATCTCCGCTGAAGAAGTACCTGATGTAGGACACCGGTTGGAAGCTGATTAATTATAACTTCACTGCACAAGAAGGAAAAACATCTTTTATGTTTTGCATTCTGATTCTCTCACATTCAATACTAAATACAAAGTAGAGATCAATGTTGTTCTTTATTAACTCAACTGGTATGAAGGAATTTTAGTCCTAATATTAATAATAATAATAATAATAATAATAATAATAATAATAATTTCTTCTCTTCCGCTTACAAAGCAGACATGGTGGTTGTTGTCAACAAAATGTTCAAATCAGGCCTCCACTTAACGCATTCTTTAATCACCGGAATCGCAGCCATTCCTTCACCTGCAAATACAGAAGCAGTAACACTTAAGAGCTTTTCTTTTATTAATTTAAACAAAACGTATCTTATTATTAACCTAAAGAAACAGCGTGGAACCAAAGGAGCGGGCCAGGAGGTCGAGTCAGGGAAGGCCGTCCCAAACGCTCAGGCAAACGGGTTGGGTGCTCGAGACCTCGGATCTTTCGCCAACGTAGGTGAAGTTGCAGTAGCGGTGATACAACGTAGCTTAACGCCCTGTAAATCTTGTACACTAGCATACCTTTTCTTGCTACCACACCCATTCCTCTCCCCGCAAAATGACTTGCGCTTCGCCTCGACCTCGGCGGCAACAAGTTCCGAAACTGAACCCTGAAAAATAGCTCATCTTATGTTTAGGATAAAATGGTTCGTCACAGCCCAGAATTCACGGCCCATTCATTACCTTGAACTCTAAACTCGGTGGGATTTTCACTGTGTATTTTTTATTGTTTATCTTCTTATATTTTACTATGAAAGGATTATACAAAATTTTATACAATTTAATCCTTAATTTTTTTTGAGTGATTTACTCATATTTAAAGAACAATTAATTTTAAATTCTTATAAAAACATAAAATTAAAAGGGAGGAGACCGAAATGAAAAACGCAGCAAGCAAGGGTAGCATACCATAAGTTTTGAAAAATATGCATTTTGATCCTCAAACTTAAACAATCACGTAAATTATACAATTTCAGTCCTTCAAAATTATTCCAATTCCATTTTGGTACAAAAAATTATTTTTGTTATTTTTTGGTCATTGGTTGAGAAGAGAGAGAGATAAAGATCACCTGATTTCAGCAATAGAGAGATAAACAAGTCGTTAACACCGATTTAGGCCACCAAAATGAGGGATATTTGTGTCAAATTGTTTCATTTGATGAGGGGAGTTCATATTAGGTGTTTTTGTACCTTAAAAGTTCATGAAAAAATAGATCTCGGCTTAGGTTGATTTTTTGTTTCAAGTTGAGTTTGGTTTTGAGGGCGGTTTTTTGAGGTCATGGATACGTTTATCATGGTTTTTAAGGTGTTTTATACGTGTTTTCGGGTCAAAAACGAGTTGAAAAACAGGTTTTTGGTCAAAAGAGCATAAACCCCAATTTTCTGGCCACCATAGTGGCCGAAATCTGGGAAAAACAGGCGACGTGTCATCTATTTTTTTTTTTCAAAAATAAAGGGTGGATGTCTACCCCATGTGCAGATTAAAAAAAAAAGGTCCAGTTTCATGGGCTTGCCCTGGCAGGCCTGCACATGGCCCTTAGTGAAATGGACTAGGCGTGCTAGCCTGGCTTGCTAGGCCAGCAATACCTAACCTTTTTCTTTCTATTTTTTTATTTCAATTAATGCTTTTTTATTTTTTTTAAAAAAAAACTTAATTATATTTACATTAATACCCATTCTCTCTTTTATTCTATTTAAAGAGCCTCTTTTAAGTAATGATGATTTTTTTTTGTTATGCATTTAATTTTCGAAGAGATTTTTCTTATTCATCTATGATTTTTTTTTATATATTTTTTTTATAGATGAACTATGTTTTTTAAAATAAAAAATATTTATTTTCAGATGATATTTCTAATATTTGTAGCTTTACATATTATTTATTTGTTCTTTTATTTTATTCAATCAATTTAATATGTTTGTCTACTATTATCGTTTGATTAAATAAAAAAATATTTTAATAAACAAAAATTAGCAAACATAATCGGGTAAATGCCCTATCTTGCAAGATTAAATACATTGATCTACATTTGTCTCTCGGTTTTTCAAGTTTTGTTTCCAGGTGTCATTAATAATTTTTTATTTATTTATTAACGCACATAGTTCTCAATTTATTTGATTATATGTGTACATAAAATTTTTTATTTATTAGATTTTTTAAACTATAAAAATACGTTGAAAATACTTGCATATATAAAAATTTATTTTTAGATGATATTTCTAATATATGTAGCTTTACATATTTTTTTTATTTAATCAATTTAATATGTTTGTCTATTTCTATTATCATTTGATTAAATAAAAAATATTTTAATAAACAAAAATTAGGTCAATGTCCTATCTTGCGAGATTAAATATTTTGATATATATCTGTCTCTTGGTTTTTCAAGTTTTATTTTCAAGTGTCATTAATGATTTTTTTATTTATTTATCAGTACACATAGTTCTCAGTTTATTTGATTATATGTGTACATAAACCTTTTGATTTGTTAAATTTTTAAACTATAAAAATACGTTGAAAAAACTTGCATATATAATTTTTTTATGGAAGATAAAAATATTTGACCCGCGCTCCGCCGCGGGTCACATAATTAGTGGCATCCTAAAGCATGTTTGAAACCCTCCTGGTGTTTTGCTGTTCCCATCTAGTTGCTGGCTTGTGGCTTCATGCGGGTCAAGTTTAATATTAATTATTAGTTAATTATTAACAGAAACTAATTCACCTTGGAAAAAACAAGAAAGTTAGTATAATGATTAATTTGTCATTCTCATAAAAAATTCTTGAACTAAATATTGAGGGCAGTTTGATCTTTTCACAAAGTTTATTAATCATTATCAAATTGATCATAGACAACTTGGTCTTTTTATAATGTTAAAGCATAGTAAAAATGATTAAATTACTTATAAAATATTTTTTTTAAAAAAATAGCATACAAGGTCTTTTTCGTATTTTTAACTTGATTTTTTTAGTTATAATCAAGTTAGCTGAGAAGTGATTTAGTATTTTAATAAATATAAAATATAACAAAAAAAACAAAAGTGGTTGGCATGTGCAGCTCTTGTGTCAGCGTGTGGGAGGTGCTCATGGTCTTTTGATGGCGCGTGTGGCGCTCTTGACGTACAAAAACTTTCTTTTAGCGTGTCATTGGAATCATCGCGACATCTTCTTCTTGTTGGGTCTATATGTGGTGTTGGTAGCAGGGCGGTTTGTCGCTAGCGGTTCCTTTTTCCCTCCTTTCTCTCTCCACCCCTCGCAAATTATGCTAGTCATTCAAAATTTTAGAATTGTTTTCTTTTGATTTCTAATTTTTTTTCCTAGGTTTTTTTTTGTAAAATTTTGATTTGTTTACAATTTTATCATTCAATCTCAAATCGCAATATGTTTTTTTTTTTAATTTGTCCTTTATTCTTTGGATTTTTTTGTCCTTTTATTAAATTGGTTTTTCATTTCACCCTTCAATAAAAAATATGTAGTTGTCTTCAAGTTTAGTTTTTTATTTCAATTTTGATCCTCATTCTTTTAATTGTTTTTTTTTTGTTTTAGATCCTTCTGTATAATTGGATTTTTTTTTCAATTTCATCTTTCAACATTTGATTGGTTGAGAATTGGTGTGGATTTTCTAGATAAGGTGCTTTGATCTACTAATATAGGTCACGAGTTTGAAAAGTTAATGCAGGTCGACATCATTTTTTTTTCTTATTTTCTTTTTTTGTTTTCATCATTTGACATTGTTTTTTTTTTTTAAATGCGTTTTGTGATTTTCTTCATTTTCTTTTCTTTTAGGTTATCTTGGTTTTGTGATCTAGGTCGCAGGTCTAGCGAGTTAATGACACGATTAAAAGATTGATGTCTTATCCCAAGTGCAGGAGTGTCGAAGTAATAAATAACCCGACAAGACCGGGGTCAAACCATAGGAGGTCAATTATATAAAATTACAAATAATAAATGAAAAGGCATTGAAGAGAACTTTTGAGATGTGATATTGATGTAAGGATTAAACAAGAATAAAACAAATGTTAAAGTTAGATGATCTATTAATGATATTTCAAATAAGTATAATATAAACTCTTTTTATAACTTAACAGGAAACCACACACAAAAGAGGTTCCAATCAGATTATAAATTATTAACATGATTATATTAATTATCTTATTTGAGTAATGCCAATACTTGTAAATGTGGTAAGGTATTTATGGTGATAACTTATGTTAACAACAAATCAAGTTCCTTTCATAGCACAAGTGTCGGTTATACCATACAGTAGGCTATGAAAGTGTCAAGTATTTGTTGTACCAAGGGTTGTACAACACAAATCTAGATTAATCATCTTCATGTATATATGTAATGCGAATGTATTCTCAACAAGACATGAAGCAAGTTCTAGAGATACATATCATTGAAAGAATGCACAATCAAAGAATATAATGTTGAAGGCTCAAAAGCTTGCATTGGTATAACATTATAAAGTCAACATGATATATTTTCAAAGTCAATCCCTAAACCAATTAAACATTAAAACTTGCATGCATACTCATTCATTCGATTTATATCTTCATCTATCTCAATTAATCCTCATACACAATACTCATATTCTCATAAACTAATGAGAGTTCAAAAAGATCAAACGTAGATTTTTTAAAAAAAAATAACAAAAAAAACCAAAATTCTCTTAATACCCCCCACACTTTAAACACAACATTGTCCTCAATGTTGAAATAAAAGAAAAGGAATATAAGAGAATGACAAAAATAAAGTAAAATACGAAAAATAAAAGATAAGGGAAAAAGAAAGCAAATCTGATTTTTTTTGTGTTGGGTTGCCTCCTAGTAAGCGTTTTTGTTCTATGTCATTGGCTTGACATGTGGCATGCTCATTCTTCATAGATTGGTTCAGCTAACTCCACAGAAACAGTGAGTTCTGTCGTCCAACCAGGAAAAAGTTTCAAACGCGAATGATAAAGTAGGACTTTGTCTCCAATATGAAACTCTTTTCTTGTAATCATTCGGTCATGAAAACTCTTAGTTTTTTCTTTGTAAATCCTTGCATTCTCATAAGCATCATTCTGAATCTCTTCCAACGTGATTCCTGTCTTTTTGGGCACCAAAAGGATAGGCGCCACCCATTTACTGTCTATGATGGGGTAAATGACTCATGCATCATGGGGGACAGTTTGCAAAGCTTGTAAAGCCAATGCTGATTCATGCACGTTTTGGGGAACATATATATGCCTCTCCATCTCTTTTATCTTAGTAAAATCATAGTCATAGCTTAAAGCTATGCTTAATCCATCCTCACAATCAAAATCACAAACTTGCTGCACACACTTATCAACTTGGTCATAGCCATAGCTCAAAGCTACGCTTAATCCATCCTCACTATCAAAATCACAAACTTGCTGCACACACTTATCAACTTAGTCACAACATGTGATAGAATAAACATTGCTATAAGGATATGTCATTGCATCATGAAAATTAAATTCAATTTTTTCATCTCCTACCTCTATAGACAAAGTATCCTTACCACAATCAATCTTTGTATTGGTAGTTTTCAAGAATGGTCTCCCAAACAATATAGGAGTGTTGTTTGATGAATCACATGAATCATGTTCCATATCAAGAATATAAAAGTTGCATGGAATAACCAAACTATCAATCTTGACTAAGACATTTTCTATCACACCAAGTGGATAAACAAAACTACAATCCGCAAGTTATATTACAATATTAGTTTTATTCAAAGGCTCTAGACTAAGAGAATCATAAACATGTTTAGGCATAACACTAATGGATGCATCTAAATCGTATAAAGCCCTTTTAAAACTAGCATTACCAATAACACATGGGATAGTAAACGCACCTGGGTCCTTTTGCTTCAAAGGCATATTCTTTTGAACAACAGCAGATACAACTTCACCCATACTTGCCATTTCATGACCTTTTAGCTTGTAGGCTCTCTTGGTAGTACACAACTTCTTCAAGAATTTGGCATATTTGGAAATTTGCTTGATCAAGCAAAGAAATGTTGAGTTCTATTTTCTTGAAAACCTCTAAAATATGTTTTTCTCTGTCCTTTTTCTTTGACCTAGAAGAACTCACAGGAAAGGGTGGAAATGTTTTAAAACTGGAATTCATTGAGTGAGGAGGGTGTTCAGTTTGTGAAGGAGGAGGGTGTTTCTTCTTTGTACTCAATTCGGTTTCTATCTCTTCTTCTTCCTCCATCTCAATTTGTTTTGACCTTTGCCTTTCAAGTTCTTTCCCACTTCACAGCATGATCGCACTAACATTCTCTTTTGGATTCAATGCTTGGGAGGCAATTTTCCATGCATTTGTGCTTTCAATTTCCCTACACTTGAAGCTACTTGCCCCATTTGCTTCTCCAAGTTGTGAATACTTGGCCTTGATTGCCTTATTGAGGTGGGTTCCCATAACATAAGTTGGGATGATCTCTCCATCCAGGATTGTACGTGTTGGAAAAGGGATCATATTTATGCTGGGGCTGTTCGTTGAATCCTCCATCAATTGCATGAGCTTGTTCAGTGTAATCTTCTTGCATTATTGGGCACATATCTGAGGTATGTCCTTGTAAGGAGCATATGCTACAAACTTTCACCTGTTGTACATTGCCAAAGAACGCACAAGAGAAGTAAGATCATTAACTTTATTTTCAAGGTTAAAAATACTTACCTCATTTACTCGTTTGTTTGCGAAGTCTCAACGGGTGCCAAACTATTTCGAGTTGGCTGCCATGTTCGAGATCAATTGGCGTGCAGCCTCGGGTGTCTTATCCACCAATGCCCCTCCACTTGCAGCATCAATGATACTACAGTCAGTAGGCATCAATCCTTCATAGAAATATTGAATGAGTAGTTGATCGGGTATTTGATGATGAGGGCATTGAATGCACAGTTGCTCAAATCTTTCCCAATACTCGGAGAGTGTCTCGCCATGAGATTGCCGAATCCCACATATTTCTTCCTTATGTTAGCAACTCAAGATGCTGGGAAATACTTCTTAAGGAAAATCTTCTTCATGGCATTCCACGTTCCAATGGAACCTGGGAGAATAGAGAAAAACCACGCCTTTACTGGCCATTTTAAAGAGAAAGGGAAAGCTTTCAACTTAACTTGTTCTTCATCAACTCCATTTGGTTTCATGCCAACGCAAACCGTACGGAACTCTTTGAGATGAGTATGATGATCTTCTCTTGCAAGACCATTGAATGTTGGTAGCAAATGTATAAAACTAGATTTGAGCTCGAAGTTTACATTATTGTCGATGTTTATGCACAATGGTTGATTTTCCACGTTAGGAGCAGCAAGTTCCTTGAATGTGTTGTTGTGCAATAGCCATGGTGTTGACGCGAGCTTCCTTTCGTAACCTGCATAAAGTGTTTTCTATTTTATGATCCACCTGTACTTGACTTTGGTTAGTAGAACGGGTTACAGACATAAATCGTCAAGGAAACTCAAAAGAAACCAACCACACAAGAGATCGAAAATAATGCAAATTGTACGAAAATCCTACGCTAGAAAACTAAAACTACCTAAAAACCCTAGAAAACAACAGAATTTGGCATCGATAGGGTTGAGCTAGTGATCCACCACTAGTCCTGTTCAGAACGTCGTTTCCCTTCAGGAAAAAAAGGCAGATACCTAATTCCACCAAAAAATCTGTTTTGAACAGTACCGCTGCCGTAAATGAATAGCACCACAAGAAGCAAAAATTCTATTTCTCTTTTTTTTTCTTTCAGAAAAATAAATAACAATCACAGAAAATAAAAATAATAGCACAAGAATCAACTAAAATTACTTCCCCAGTAACGACATCAAAACTTGTTGCGATGTAACGGTCGCACAAACTAATTACCTTAACTTAAAACACAACACACAAGATAGTATAGAGCAAGCAAGGGGTCGATTCCACGTGGAACGTTCAAGTCAGATTTTTATACTAGATGATATGCAATTTGGAGGGGGGGTTTAGACGTTATCTAGGCTAAAGCAAAAGAAAACATAAAACTATTAAGCGAAATTAAATAAAATCAGAAAATTATCAAGAGAACAAACCTTGGTTGCAAGTAAACATCCACCTATAGAAATAAGAACTGGTCATGGAACCAGAATTCCAGTCAGCTTCTGGAAGCACAGTATACAAAGCTACTTAGAGCAGCGTACCAAGCTGCATTGAGCAGCAACCAAGAGGCCAATCGCTAGCAGACCATCCCTACACATGGAGCCCAAATATGAGGGGAGAGAGCCTCACCCAAACTGTTGGGATCCATAGCCAAATCGAGATAAGCCAGCCGAATCAGACCTGTAGAAGAACCAAATGGAACAGGAGGCAGAATTTGGAGTTGGACTTTCTTCTCTAGCTTGTTATCTCTGGCTTACTGCCATGAGCCTATCTTCCCCTGCATGTTCCCCTTTGTTGGGTGTGCAGGTTGCAGCTGACGTTCGCTGGCTATCCCCATATTGCAGGAGTGACTTAGGTGAAGCTCAGTACCTCCCTACTTTCTATGTGCGATGCTGGCTAATGCGTGGTCCCTGGCCCCTTGTCGGGTCTCTGCTTTGATAGCTTCTTCCTGCTATTGCTAGAATGGGCTTCGTTGATGCTCTCCTCGGTGGGTGGAGGCTGGTTTTTGCTTGTTTCTCCTGTGACTGTCTTTTAGTCATGTCTTTGGATCACCACTTTGGTGCTGTTGCTGCTTTATGCAGGTTTTTCTGTTCCTGGCTTATACAGCTGGGGAGTTGTTTGCCTCTGTTCTTTTTGGATGTTTGGTTACTGCCCCTACATGAGGGATGTTCATGCTATTTGTATGTGGGATCCGGTTCCCTTTCTTTTCTTGTTTGCTGATCGCTATATGGCTTTTGTTGCTAGTTCATGGGAGCATGTTCCCATTGATATAGGTTACTGTTCTGCAAGCTCGTCTTGCTATGGTTTGTTCAAGGGAGCCTGTTCCCTTTGACTGATTCTGTATATCCTTATGTACTGCTAGTTTCCAGCTTGTATCGCAAGCTTGTCTTGCTATTTTTGATCAATATACTTCTTACATTTGATAAAAAAAAAAGAACTGATCATGGAAACAAAACATCAATTTATATTCTGAATATTTATCTCTTCTTAACATTGGTTAGTTAACATATCCGCCGTATAACTAACCCTAACCATCAAACAACCACAGTGTCGGCACTAGTAATTTAATTCAATGGCAGCCTTAAGAACTAGATAAGTTGATTAATAAAGAAAACATAATTGTCCGCAGTTTATGTTTGATTTGATTGAATGTTCTCCCTAAGATTAATAACGTAGATCCGCCATAATTATTGAACTCAGTTGCTTCACAAGTTCATATACCACAACTTCGGTTTTGATATCAAATTTAGCAATAGATTGTCCACAATAATAACTTAGAGTATGCTCTAACAATTAAAATAAACAATCATAGGAAAAATCAGCATAAGAGAACAAACACATTCATCATATAAACTGAAAAGAAAAGGTAAAATATATCTCACAGTTCTTGAAATCCGAAGGTTTTTGTTTCCTTGCAACCAAGAAAAAGAGTTTAGCCTTGCATGTATATAATGAATCTTTGCATGATTTCGGGTTTCTTAGAGGAAGGGGGTATTTTTCTTTTCTTGGCTGGCTGCCCTCCCTTCTCTTCTCTCATTCTTTTTATATCCTAGGAAACCCTAGTCTTTATTTTACAAAATAGTCCTCCCTTTACATTTAAGTACTTCAATAACTATTTTCCTAAAAAAGAGAAATAGCCTTTCATGAAATCTTCAAGCTTTGACTTAGAGGAGCTAAATTGCTGAAATAAAAACTTGTATGTCGGTTTAGATGCTTCGGAACGTAACTTGGACTCGTTTCTTCACGAAACCTGTTTGCTGACAGAATTCAGTTGTCATCTTTGAAAAATCATATCTCCCTCATATGACATCTTCTTTGGCTGAAATGTGGAGCGTTTATAGGTCTTTGAGTCAGGAATCCAAAAAAATTGAGTTTGCATTAAATGGACTTCTGTAGCTCAAGATATTCAAGTTGGAATGGCTGAAGGTCAACATTGGCAGATTGCGAGATTTGACTTTGAAGGCCGTGATTTCCATGCTCTTCCTTATTTTATTTTCTTTACTTATAGTTCCAGAAAGGTATAGATGTTAGCTTTTTAATGCCACTGGAATCACTTCATTTCGACCTCTAGAGCTCACGCTCTACACAAAACATCTACTGAAGGTCAAATCTGCCAATTACCTCCAATTTACTCCTTTTTGCATCTTTCATCCAAAAGTGCCTTCAAAACATAAAATAAAAAATATCAAGGCATTTTATATATAAAACATAGACAAAACACTAGGTGCGGGTGAAACTATCAAATAATATGGTTACATTAGTTGAGCAGAGTCAGACAATTAGAGCTAAAATGAGAGATTTTGAGTTTTTGACTGGGAGACCTCCTCTCCCAAAGAAAGGGAAGAGCGAACAATCATCAGGACAATTCTAGAGAAGAGGTGGGAGTTTCACCTTAGGAGGTAGCTTATGACGATCTAAACAGGTTAGTGGAAGAGGATCCTGGAGAGGACGGGCTAGACAGGGAGTCATAATTGCTAGAGGGTCTACAGAGCAAAAGGGACCAGTATATCCATTCTGTCAGAGTGTGAGCAGCGACACCCTAGAGATTGCTCTGGATGTCGGGGAGATGTTATATTTGTAGAGGAGAGGGGCATCGATATAGAGAGTGCCCGTATATAGGCAGAGGCTGTTACTATTATGAGGACACGAGTCACAGGAAGAAGGATTGTCCCCATAGAACTATCAAGGGAACCCATGGTTAGAGGATTGAGGTTCAGAGCCAGCAACAATCAGTTACAGTCGATCGTCTTATTAGGTCTACCTAGTCAGGGACAAATGCTACTCGAGGGAGGCCTAGAAATCAGGAGGGGAGGACTTAGGGTCGAGTATATCACATGACCTACGAGGATGTGGGAGCTGTACCTGATGTGGTGGCAGATACTTTACAGTTAGATACAATGCAAGTTTATGCTTTAATTGATTTTAGAGCTAGTCATTCCTTTGTAGCTTATAGAATTGTGAATAACCTACATGTGTTATTTAATAAGTTGGATGTAGGAGTAATGGTTAGTACACCTCTAAGAGAGAATATACATATTGATGATATTTATAGAGGGGTAAAACTATATGTTGAAGGGTTAGAATTGAGGGTAGATCTTATGCCGCTAGAGTTATATGATTTTGACTTGATTCAGGGCATGGATTGGCTAAGTAAACATAAGGCACAAGTGGATTGTTTCACCAAAACAATGACAATCCAAGGAATAGGTGATGGGCTGTAGTATGTTCCAAGGGTTGGGCTATTCGCCCATTAAAGCGGTACGTAAGTTGGGTTCAGAACGTTGTGAGACAGTTCGGTCCATATTCGGTGTGGGCGTTAGAGCATTGAGAGGACCTTTCCCTAGTACGAGAGGACCGAGAAGGACGCACCTCTGGTGTACTAGTTATTGTGCCCACGGTAAACGCTGGGTAGCCTTTTCTCTCTTTTTCTTAAGTTTAACCCCTAACTGAGCTCTTAGCTTTCAGGGCATTGCCCGCTGACTAAGACGACTACTGCCTAAGAGGCTACACTGTCTAGCTTACTTACTACCATGCGACGCTTACTATCAACCCTTCGAGTCGGGCTACCCGCTCTTCCTTTTAAAGGGGAAAGAAAAGTAATTCCAAGTTGTGTAATCTCAGTCTTGGTGGCCGGAAAGTTACTAAGGAAGGGTTGTTCTGCTTGGCTAGCCCATGTAAGAGAGCTGAAAAAAGGTAGCATAGATTTGGCTAGTATTCCTGTTGTGAGGGAGTTTCGATATGTATTCCCAGAAGAGTTTCATGGATTACCTTCGGTTAGAGCAATTAAAGTTTCCATAGAAACTGTTCCAGGAATTTCTCCTATAACCCAGTCTCCTTATAGGATGACAACTATGGAACTAACTGAACTGAAGGTCCAACTTCAGGAATTGTTAGATAAAGGCTTCATCCGGCCTAGTAACTCGCCTTGGGGAGCTCCAGTATTGTTTGTAAAGAAGAAGGATGGCACACTTTGTTTATCCATCGATTATTGTCAATTGAATAAAGTGATGGTGAAGAACAAGTACCCACTCCCATGAATAGATGATTTGTTTGATTAGTTGAAGGGTGCTAAAGTGTTCTCTAAGATGGATTTGAGGTCTGGGTACCACCAGTTGAGAATTAAGGAACATGACATACAGAAGACTACTTTCAGAACCTGTTATGGGCATTACGAGTTTTTGGTGATGTCTTTCGAGTTAACCAATGCTCCGATCGTGTTTATGGACTTGATGAATCGAGTGTTTCGGCCTTACTTGGACCAATATGTGGTGGTATTTATTGATGATATCTTGGTGTATTCAAACTCTTACTTGGAGCATGAATAACATCTAAGGGTTGTACTACAGACTTTAAGGGAGAATCGACTATATGCAAAGCTGGATAAGTGTGAGTTCTGGCTCAAGGAGATAGTATTTTTGGGCCATGTAATTTTAGCAGAAGGAATATTTATGGATCCAAAGAAGGTTGAAGCCGTGTTAAAATGGAAGAGACCTACCAACATGACAGAAATCCGGAGTTTTTTTGGTCTTGCTGGGTATTATAGAAGGTTTATTGAGGGGTTCTCCACAATAGCATCACCTTTGACTAAGCTGACCTGCAAGGAAATCAAGTTTGTTTGGTTGGAAGAGTGTGAGACAAGCTTCCGAGAACTAAAGGAGAGGCTCACTTCTGCTCCTGTGCTAGCCCTTCCCTTAGAGACAGAAGGGTTTGTGGTATATAATGATGCCTCAAAAAAGGGTCTGGGATGTGTGTTGATGCAATACGGGCGTGTGATTGCTTATGCATCGAGACAACTTAAGTTGCATGAAGTGAATTACCCAGTCATGACCTAGAACTTGCAGCGGTGGTGTTTGCCCTAAGAGTATGACGACATTATTTGATGGGTCACAAGTTCAAATCTTCACGGACCATAAGAGTTTAAAGTATTTGATGTCATAGAAAGAGCTGAACATACAACAAAGGAGATGGGTAGAGTTGATAAAAGATTATGATTATCTGATTGACTACTGATATGACCAAAAGATTGATGTCTTCTCCCAAGTGTAGGAGTGTCAAAGTAATAAATAACCCGGGGTCGAACCACAGGGAGGTTAACTATATAAATTATAAACAACAACAACAACAACAACACCAACAACAAGTTAAAGAGGACTTTGAGATGTAAGATTAATGTGAGGATTAAACACTGATAAAAATAAATGTCAAGGTTAGAGGATCCACTAATGGTATTTCAAACAAGTATAGTATAAACTTTTTTTATTACTCAACCGGAAACCACACACAAAGAAGGTTCCAATCGGATGATTTGTCATTAATAGCTCATTATAAATTGTTAACATGATCATATTAATTATCTTATTTAAGTAACACCAAACTTTTAAATATTGTCAGGAATTCATGATGCTAACTTATGTTAACAACAAATCAAGTTCCTTTCATAGCACAGGTGTAGGTTATACCATACGGTTGGGCTATGAAAGTGCCAAGCATTTGTTGTACCAAGTGTTATACAACACAAATCTAGATTAACCATTTAACAAGCAAGGTATTAAGAATTAATAAGATAAAAATGATAAGACATGTTAATAGCAAGTTGTTTATGATATAAGCATTGAAGTCCATATTGAGTTTATATTATACTTATTCTTACACCATTAGTGTAACCTTGTCACCTTGACATAATAAACTTAGCTAAACATAATGAAAAAGAGAAACATAAATAAACAAGATAAGAACATAAATAAGATACAAGTTAACTAAGTAAAGGAAAGAAAATGAAAAGCATAAACATGATATTAATGAAAGCAAAACTTAAGCATTATAAAAATATAAAGAGAGAGAGAGAGAGCAGAGCAAGAGCAAGAGCAAGATCTTGATTTGAACAACTAAGCCCCTAAATGCATGGCAAATGCCTCCTTTTATAGGCCAAAATTTGAAACTATTGATTTGATGACTAATTGTTGAGTGGGTGGCCAACTCTTGACTTGGTGACAATCCTTATCTTCTTGTTTGAACAAAACGTCATTGCTAACGTCAGAATTCGAATAGACTTCAATCATGAAAGTTCTAGGAAATTGTCTCAGCTTTCCAGAAAAAATAATTGAGGTCATTTGGACTTCTAGAACTCGAGATATGGGCTGAACACTAAACAGTGTCTGGGCTTCAGGATAGATTCGGACTTCTCTGTTGTTGCTACAATTTGGACTTGAAAACAGCCTTTTTAAATCTTGGACTCCCCATGAAAGTTTTAGGCCTATGTCTTAGCTTTCCATCCATATAAAGCAGACCTAAATCCAAGATCTACAGCTCCAGATATGACCCGATGACCGAACAGTATTCCAGTTTGGACTAAACCAGCATCTCTTTTCTAAGTTTGGCCCTCTCTTTGTCCTTTCAATTTCAGTACTTAAACTCATCAATCAATCCTTTCATTTCTATGATAGGCCTGCATTTAAGATGAACATTTACCATAAATTAAAGGTATCTTATGATATCAGACTTGTTATTATAAGACATGCTTTAGTTAAGGAGTTATTGATACTTCAAGTGCAAAATGATGATATAAAACCTTGATAAAAATACACTTTTAAGTACTAATCACACCCCTGAACCAGCTTATTACTAGTCCCTAGTAATCAAAGCGTTAAAATAGAAAAACAATTTGCAAATTCCACAAAGCAAGACATTCATCATTCAACTTCCATTAATCTATCCAGATAAACAAACTCTCATTAAATTTATATATATGCTCAATACCTCTTAAACAAGATATTAATAAACCTTTCTTTTGTGCTCAATATATCAACACATAGTTATGGGGCTTTACTTGGAAGAAAACAAAATTTTTGTTCTAATGTTTAAGGTTAACTTCTTTAGGTTAAGATTATTATCTTTTTTTTAATATATATACATATAACTTAAAACACAATGCATATTTAACCCATGTAACGAGCTTTCGGCTAATGACTCCCAGACCAGTTGGTCTTAGGGCATTAGGTGTTGAGACACCCCTACGAGCTTAGTAACTTGGGTTGCAGATGTTGATACGTAGATAGTGCAATGTTTGATTCCCTTAAGCTTTTCTCCTCAACCCATGTAACAAGCGTTGGGCCAATAGCTCCCAAGTTAGTTGACTTTAGGGTATTAGGTGTTAAAACACCCATTCAGGCTTAAGTGCTTAGGTTAGGGAGGCTACAAAACCAAACTTCTCTATGTTTTTATTATCATAATTTTTTTTGTTTTTTTTATATACTATCCCTTTCCCTTAGTTGTTGCCTTTAACAAAAAAACATAAATAATATAATAATCCAATGTGCAACCCACAATCATATGTTAAAGTGTGTGTGTGAATGAAGGTTTAAGAGTACTTGTTAAATGAGTATATGAGCGGAATTAAGTGATACAATGCGAGAGTTTGTAAACCTGAATATTTCAAGAAGTATTCTGATAAACCTTATTAAGAATGTTTACTAAGATGCGTCTTAAGAGTAAAAGAACTCCTTTACTCTGCCATCCTAGTAATAATAGTTTTGCAAATGGTTTATGAATTAGAAAACACATTTAATTAATTTTTTTTTAAATATCAACTACTACCCTTCCCCCCCAACCAAAATGAGACATTGTCCTCAATGTCCTAAAGTAGAAAGATAGAGTATAGAAGACATCACCTGAAACAACGAACACTAACAAACCTGAAACACACTTAAATAAAATATAAGAAACAACAAAACACAATAATAAAACCAAAAGACATAAAGTTTTTACAAATGAAGGCTCAAATCCAATCTAAGCTTTTTACGGCTTTCCTTAGTTGACCAATTTATGCGACTCATGGAGGGATCAATTACAGGGATGAAAGATTGTATTTGGTCAATCAATTGTTCAGCAGTAGCAGCAGAGATTATGATTTATCGTGCCGAAGATGTTAGAAATTCCTGTTCCACAGCATGATCAAGAAAAGACAACAACTTATCATAAAAACCATTAACATTTAACAGACCTATGGGTTTATGGTGAATGTGCAGTTGGGCCCAAGAGGAAATATGAAAGATTTCTTCCAATGTGCCCAGACCACCTGGTAAAGCAATGAAGGCATCAGCATGGTTAAACATTGCATTCAGTCGATCAGACATTGTGGGGACCTGTAGTTCCTCTCCAATTGTTTTGCCAATGATGTCCCCTTTTGTTAAAGCTTTAGGGACGACCCCCAAAACTTGACTACCTCCTAAAAATACAGCTATTGACACACCCCCATTAACCCAAGGCTGCCTCCTCCATACACTAAATGAATCTTTTTCTCAGCTAGTACCTGACCAAGATGATTTGCTGATTCTAAAAACTCTTTTTCTTTCCCAGGACTGGATCCACCGAAAACACAAATATTTCTTATATGATGACTTGAGGAACCTGCCATTTCTACACACTTCTATATTTGTTGAATGTATGGGTTGAGTAGAAATGAAGGGAAGGAAGAGAAGATTTTATAGATGAGAAATGGAAAATGCAATCATACCACCTATATGTAGGCCAGTTGGAGTCTCACTCTCCCTCTCTCTCTTTTTATTTATTTATTTATTTTGAAAAAGCATGTGTATGTACAAGTAGTTGTGATTGTGGCTCACATCTTCCCTTGGTTTTACGTCCAAGAACGGCTTAAACGCCCTCTATGGGTCGGGGATAGGCTTCCCATCCAATTTTCTTAAAAACTGGCAAACATGGTCTTTTTTAGTCAGATTCCCAAGACTATATCGAGCATGTTCTTTATAGAATTGTGGCCATAAATCATGAATTGCACGATGCACATCTCCACTAGGATGCGTCTCAAGAGTCAATAGAAGATTATCTAAAGACCACTTACTCAGGCCATCCTTAATGAATTGTATTTTATCTTCACGGTTTACAGATACCATTCCTAAAGAATGACATGTTGCATTACAAGTCCATCTGGCACATCTGTGATAGACTTTCAGTTGTTTTGCACGATGTTTCTTTGCAAAAGTGCTTTTACCTGTTCCAGGCATGTATGAAATGAAAGAATTGGAGGACTCACCTGATAATCAGACCTTTGCTTCAATTAGCCAGCGAACATCTTCAGGAATTCCATGATTCATTAACAACTTCAATCTTGCACATCTAGCATGATAAATTTTTGTAATCGCATTATGAGGCAGAGCGGGAAAATACTTTTTCAATTTTTCAAGAGTGGTGTCCATTTTCAAATGAGAATTGGAGAAGAGATTCAAAGAAGGGAGAAAGAGCAAAGAATTGCACAAATATATACACAGATATCAGTTATCATGGGAAACTGAAAGAACCGACTGAAGTCACGGAGTACCGTTATCCGCCATTTGACCGGGGTGAGAGAGACTAGCAAAACAAAATTACACCAAAACAAAACACAAAACAATGTGAGAAAAAGAATCATTCTTTATATACAGGATCACTCAATTCAATAGAGTCATTTTCAACTGAAAAATTGTCAAAGTAAAGTTTTAAACGATGTCCATTTACCTTGAAAACATTGTCATTCTTTGGATTCTCGATATCACAGGCTCTATATGGATACATATGTTTTACAATAAAAGGATCGCTCCATCTTGATCTTAATTTTCTAGGAAATAAATGGAGTCGAGAATTATAAAGCAAGACTTTTTGACCAACATTGAATGTTTTGCTCAGTATTTTCTTGTCATGAAACTCTTTGGTTCTTGCTTTATGAATTCTTGAATTTTCATATGCATCATTTCTTATTTCCTCAAGCTCGTTTATTTGTAATTTTTGCAGCTGACTAGCATCATCAAGGTTTGAATTGAAAGCTTTAATAGCCCAATAAGCTTTATGTTCAAGTTCTACAGGCAAGTGACAAGGTTTTCCATAGACTAGTCTATAAGGTGACATACCTAATGATGTTTTATAAGCAGTTTGATAAGCCCAAAGTGCATCATTAAGTCTTAAAGACCAATCTTTCCGATTAGGGTTCACTGTTTTGTCCAAGATCTGTTTGATCTCCCTATTAGCAAGTTCTACCTGTCCACTCGTCTGAGGGTGATAAGGGGTGACAACTTTGTGTCTGATTCCATATTTCTTCATTAAAGACTCAAATGGCTTGTTGTAGAAATGTGTTCCACCATCACTTATCATGGCTCGAGGGATTCCAAATCGACTCAAAATATTTTCTTTTAAAAACTTTATCACTGTTTTGTGATCATTGTTTCGACTTGGAATTGCCTCTATCCATTTTGAAACATAAACTACTGCGACTAATATGTACAAGAAACCAAATGATGGATTAAATCTTGTCACTGGGCGGGGCGCTTGTGGGCCAAGATTAAATCTTGGCTTAGAATTGGCAGGAGCATGTCGTCCCTTAGAAGTGCCATCCGGGGGCTGAACTCGAAGAGATCCAATATGGAGTCTCGGATGCGACGCGTCTCCTTGGCCATCACTGTGTATCTTATTTGGGAAGAAAGAAATCGTTGGGTCTTTGATGCACAATCTAGAGAAGTTGATTCTGTTTTTCGGCGATTCCAAATCCTGTTTTACATTGTGTTCCATTTTCATGAAAAAAATCACCAACAACTTGCTGTTGGGTGCCCCTTTTGATGGTTGGTTGCGGGGGTCATCCTTTGCTTGCAGGAGCTTGACTTCTGTCTGTTGTCGTCAGCCTCCGGTTGTCTGGTTTTCTGCCTGGTTCATGTACAGATTTTCATGGCCGTCTCTCTTGAGCTTCTTTGGCTGGTATTGCATGGCGCTGGTTAGGGCGTGCATGGTGTACTGTTTCATGCATGCAATTTCACGTGCTGTAGCTTGTTGTCTGGCCCACCACTTGGGTTTTGTTTTTGTTTTGTTTTTTTTTCTGTGTTTGGAGCTTCTTCTGATCTGTATCTGCGTGCTTGCATGGCTCATGCATTCTAGAGTTATGGTTCGCTGTTGCTGCTGGGCCCTCTGATACGTGGTCTCCAGCTCTGTGCTTTAGGGTCCTTTTGTGTTGGGGCTGCTAATTTTTTGTTTTTGGTTTGTTCTGCCTGTTGTTGCTGGCATTTGTTTTGCTCGGTTATTCTATGCACCTGCCTCTTGGGTTCATGAATAGGCTTGCTGGTTTTCCAGCTTGTCTATCTTTTTGGTCTATATAATTCTAACATTTGATAAAAAAAAAAAAGAAACCAAATGATGGAGGAAATGGACCCATGAAATCTATACCCCAACAGTCAAAGATTTCAATGACAAGAATATGATTTAAAGGCATCATTTGATGTTTTGAAATAGATCCCAACTTTTGACAATTTTCACAAGTCTTGTAGAATGCATGTGAGTCCTTGAACATGGTGGGCCAGTAAAATCCACTTTGTAAGATTTTTGCAGTTGTCTTTCTTGATGAGAAATGACCCCCACATGCCTCAGAATGAAAAAATTTAATGACATTACTTACCTCATTGTCAGGAATGCATCTTCGAAATATTTGATCAGGATAATATTTGAATAAATAAGGGTCATCCCAATAAAAATTCTTCACTTCGTTCAATAACTTTCTTTTATCTTGGGTACTCCAATGAGTTGGCAATTGTCCTAAAACAAGAAAATTAACAATATTAGTAAACCAAGGCATTGTAGAGACATAAAATAAAGATTCATCAGGAAAATAGTCATCGATTGGTGTGATGTCAGATCTTGAATCTGTTGTCAATCTTGACAAATGATCTGCGATAATATTTTCGGTGTCTTTCTTGTCTTTGATTGTGATATCAAATTCTTGAAGTAACAAAATCCACCGCACCAATCTAGCCTTAGAATCTTTCTTAGAAAGAAGAAATTTCAATGCTGCATGATCACTAAAAACAACAGGTGAGCCAACAAGATAAGACCTGAATTTTTCAAATGTAAATACTACTACAAGTAATTCTTTTTCATTGGTGGTGTAATTCATTTGAGCACTATTTAAAGTTTTACTTGCATAGTAAATTACATAAAGTTTCTTATCTTTTCTTTGTACCAAAACAGCACCCACGACATAATCACTAGCGTCACACATTGTTTCAAAAGGTAATGACCAATAAGCAGGTTGAATGATAGGAGCAGAAGTAAGCAAGCTTTTAAGTTTAACAAAGGCTTTTTCATATTGTTCGGTCCATTCAAAAACATTTTCCTTTGTTAGAAGGTTACACAATGGTTTAGATATTACACTAAAATCTTTGATGAACCTTCTGTAAAAACCAGCATGTCCTAAGAATGATCTAACATTTTTAATAGATTTTGGTGTTGGCAAGTTAGCAATTAACTTGATTTTAGATTTGTCAACCTCAATTCCTTTTGATGAAACAATGTGACCAACTACAATGCCGTTTGTTACCATAAAATGATATTTTTCCTAATTCAGTACAAGATTCTTCTCTTCACACCTGTTCAAAACCTTTTCCAAGTTAGTTAAACAATCATCAAATGAATCACCAAAAACAGAAAAATCATCCATAAAAATCTCAAGAAAACGTTCAACCATATCATTGAATATGCTAAGCATGCATCTTTGAAACGTGGCTGGTGCATTACATAATCCAAAATGCATTCTTCGATATACAAAAGTACCAAATGAACATGTGAAAGTAGTGTTCTCTTGATCTTCCAATGCAATTTCAATTTGGTTGTAACCTGAATAGCCATCTAGGAAACAATAAAATTCATGACCTGCAACTCTTTCTAGGATTTGATCCATGAAAGGTAACGGGAAATGATCTTTTCTAGTCATTGAATTAAGTTTCCTGTAGTCAATGCACATGCACCAACCAGTAATAGTCCTAGTTGGAATTAACTCATTTTTCTCATTTGTTATCATAGTGACTCCAGACTTCTTGGGTACAACTTGGGTAGGACTTACCCATTTGCTGTCAGAAATAGGATAAATGATTCCATTATCTAGAAGCTTAATGACTTTATTTTTCACTACTTCTTTCATATTAGGATTAAGCCTTCGTTGTATTTCTCTAGAGGGTTTAGCATCTTCCTCCAAATAAATCCTGTGTGTGCAAATCAAAGGACTAATTCCTTTTATGTCAGCTATGGTCCATCCTAATGCATTTTTGTGCATTTTCAGAGTTTGTAATAACTTACCTTCTTGATGTGCATTAAGTTTTGAAGAGATTATTACAGGAAAAGTTTTATTTTCTCCCAAAAATGAGTATTTGAGATTGAATGGTAACGACTTCAAATTAGGTTTTGGTGGTTGAACACTTGAAGGTATGGACTCAATTGATCGTAGTGGCAATTCTTCAATTTGCGGTCTCCAATTACATGCCTTTGATTCTTCCTGAAAATAGACCATTTGCAAATCATCAGATTCATCAATCTCAGTTTCACTGGAAGTGGTTTGAAATTGATCATGAACTAATTTTTCAATAAAGTCCACTTCCTATAAATCATTATCATCTTCAGGTTGCTTGCAAATGTTGAAAATATTCATCTCCAATGTCATGTTTTCAAATGATAGCTTCATCAGTCCATTCCTACAATTAATCAATGCATTAGAAGTTGCAAGAAATGGACGTCCTAAAATGACAGGAATTGAATTACATGCTTCAACAGGTTGTGTATCCAAAACAACAAAATCTACAGGGTAAATGAATTTATCAACTTGTACTAACACATCCTCAACTATTCCTCTAGGCACTTTTACAGATCTATCAGCAAGTAAAAGAGTTACAGAAGTTGGTTTTAACACACCTAGATTAAGACTTTGAAAAACCGAATATGGAAGTAAATTCACAGTAGCTCCAAGATCAAGTAAAGCTCTTTTAATTTTATGTTCTCCAATAAAGCAAGAAATTGTAGGACAACCAGGGTCTTTATATTTCAAAGCATTATTGTTCTGAAGAATAGCACTTACTTGTTTGGCTAAAAATGCTTTCTTTTTCACATTTAGTTTTCTCTTCACAGTGCACAGATCTTTCAAAAATTTAGCATAGGAAGGTATCTGTTTAATAGCATCCAGCAAAGGTATATTGATCCTTACCTATTTGAAAGTTTCAAAGATTTCAGAGTTGTGATTGACTTTCCTTTATTTGGTCATGGCATGAGGAAATGGAAGTGCTGGCGGGGAATCAGTCTTTTCTTTGCAATGTTCAGATTCAACCCCTTCCTTACCCTCAGAGATTGATTCATCATCTTTCTCACAAGGTTCAAGAGTGAGTTTTTCAATAACCTTACCACTACGAAGAGTAGTGACTGATTTGACTTGGTTCATGTGTTGGCTTCCAGAACTACTTGCATTTGCATTGTATTGCCCGCTGGATTTTGCTGTGGTTAAGATGGAAACTTACCTTTCTCTTGAAAACTAAGAGCAGATGTGAAATTTACAAGAGTATCTTTAAGATCTGTCATGGTTTGAGCATTTTAAGTGTTGATTGTCTCCTGCTTTTCAATAAATGCATGCAATGTTTCCTCAAGATTTCTTCTAGGAGGTGGAGCATAAGGAGGTGCATATCCATGAGAATTTTGGAAAGTGTGGTGTGCTTGAAAAGGTGGCTGTGAAGTTTGTGCATTATTGTTACCACTCTTCCAACTAAAATTTGGGTGATTTCTCCAACCAGGGTTGTATGTTTGCGAGTATGGGTCATGATTGGGTCTTTGAAAACTGTTTAAAGCATGAGCTTGTTCATTGAGGCATTCCTTGAAAGAAGGCAAAGTTAGACAGTCATTGGTTGCATGTTCATTTGTTTTACAGATTTGACACACAATGTCTTGAACAAATTTTAATTGACAACTTTTTTTACATTCAAGTGCCTCGACTTTTCTAGCTAAAGATGTAAATTTGGCTTAGAGGTCATGATCTTCTCTAAGGTTGTACATACTTCCACTAGATGTATGAGGTTGAGTTTTACTCGGTGCCTCATAAGTGCCCGTAGTGTCCCAATTTTGAGTATTTTCAGCTAGCAAATCTAGGTACTCCATTACTTCATCAGGGTCTTTATTTTCAAAAGTTCCATTGCACATCAATTCCACCATTTGTCTATCTTTAGGTGTTAACCCTTCATAAAATTGTGAAACCAATCTCCATGTTTCAAAAACATGATGAGGGCAAGTATTAAGCAAGTCTCGATACCTATCCCAACATTGGTAAAATGTTTCACCTGGTTTTTGAGTGAAAGTGGTAATTTGTCTTTTGAAAGAGTTTGTTCTGTGAGATGGAAAAAACTTCTTTAAAAATTGTTGTTGCATTTCATCCCAAGCACGAATGGATCCTGACCTAAGATTTTGTAGCCATGTTTTAGCTTTATCTTTTAATGAAAAAGGAAAAAGCTTTAATCTAATGGTATTCATGCTACAATTTAAGTCATTATAAGTGTTACAAACTTCTTCAAATTCTCTTAAATGCAAGTATGGATTTTCTAGATCTAAGCCATGAAAAGAAGGTAAAAGTTGAATAATGTCTGGCTTAAAATTAAAATGAGATGCATCAGGAGGAAAAACTATGCATGAGGGTGCACTTATTCTTGTGGGATTCATGTGGTCTCTAAGTGTTCTAACACGGTTATTCTCATTATTCTCATTATGAAGTGACTGGTTATCTTCTTCGGCCATATTTTCTGAAAATGATGAGGATACCCTACAAAGTCTACCACTTAATGTACGTGACCAAACTCTCATGCATGTGTAGGAAGAGAATAAAAGGAAGAAGAAAGCAAAAGAAAAAGAAACAAAACAAAAGAAACAAAGATAGATACACGAAAAGTGAAAAGAGAAAATAAAATAAATATTATAATTTATACAAGAATTTACCTCCTCGGCAACGACGCCAAAAACTTGACACGACCAAAAGATTGATGTCTTCTCCCAAGTGTATGAGTGTCGAAGTAATAAATAACCCGGCAAGACCGTGGTCGAACCACAGGGAGGTTAACTATATAAATTATAAACAACAACAACAACAACAACAACAACAACAACAACAACACCACCACCAACAAGTTAAAGAGGACTTTGAGATGTAAGATTAATGTGAGGATTAAACACTGATAAAAACAAATGTCAAGGTTAGAGGATCCACTAATGATATTTCAAACAAGTATAATATAAACTCTTTTTATTACTCAACCGGAAACCACACACAAAGGAGGTTCTAATCGAATGATTTGTCATTAATAGCTCATTATAAATTGTTAACATGATCATATTAATTATCTTATTTAAGTAACACCAAACTTTTAAATATTGTCAGGAATTCATGATGCTAACTTATGTTAACAACAAATCAAGTTCCTTTCATAGCACAGGTGTAGGTTATACCATACGATTGGGCTATGAAAGTGCCAAGCATTTGTTGTACCAAGTGTTATACAACACAAATCTAGATTAACCATTTAACAAGCAAGGTATTAAGAATTAATAAGATAAAAATGATAAGACATGTTAATAGCAAGTTGTTTATGATATAAGCATTGAAGTCTATATTGAGTTTATATTATACTTATTCTTACACCATTAGTGTAACCTTTTCACCTTGACATAATAAACTTAGCTAAACATAATAAAGAAGAGAAACATAAATAAACAAGATAAGAACATAAATAAGATACAAGTTAACTAAGTAAATGAAAGAAAATGAAAAGCATAAACATGATATTAATGAAAGCAAAACTTAAGCATTATAAAAATATAAAGAGAGAGAGAGAGAGAGAGAGCAAAAGCAAGAGCAAGAGCAAGATCTTGATCTGAACAATCAAGCCCCTAAATGCATGTCAAATGCCTCCTTTTATAGGCTAAAATTTAGAACTATTGATTTGATGACTAATTGTTGAGTGGGTGGCCAACTTTTAACTTGGTGATAATCCTTATCTTCTTGTCTGAACAAAACGTCAGTGCTAACGTCAGAATTCGAACAGACTTGAATCATGAAAGTTCTAGGAAATTGTCTTAGCTTTCCAAAAAAAAAATTGAGGTCATTTGGACTTCTAGAACTCGAGATATGGGCTGAACACTAAACAGTGTCTGGGCTGCAGGACAGATTCGGACTTCTCCGTTGTTGCTATAATTTGGACTTGAAAACGGCCTTTTTAAATCTTGGACTCCACATGAAAGTTTTAGGCCTATGTCTTAGCTTTCCATCCATATAAAGCAGACCTAAATTCTAGATCTACAGCTCCAGATATGACCCAATGACCGAACAGTGTTCTAGTTTAGACTAAACCAGCATCTTTTTTCTAAGTTTGGCCCTCTCTTTGTCCTTTCAATTTCAGTACTTAAACTCACCAATCAATCCTTTCATTTATATGATAGGCCTATGGTATCTTATGATATCAGACTTGTTATTATAAGACATGCTTTAGTTAAGGAGTTATTGATACTTCAAGTGCAAAATGATGATATAAAACCTTGATAAAAATGCACTTTTAAGTACTAATCAACTACCATCCTGGTAAGGCTAATGTAGTAGCTGATGCCTTAAGTAGGAAGGGAAAAACAGTAATGAATGATATGGAGATAAAAGAACAAGGAAGTATAGTGGAATTGAAGAAGATGGGTTTGCGGCTAAGTGTAGAGCTTGAGGGATCACTGTTAACTTAGTTAAAGATCCGATCTGTACTTCGAGACAAGGTCTTGGTGACTCAAGAGGTGGATGGGAAAGTAAAGGAGATCAAGGAGAGGGTAAACCAAGGTGTAAAGACAACATTTCAAATGTTATCTGATGGGCTAATAGCTATGGGTAGGTGAATTTTTTTGCCTGATGATAAGACTTTGAAAGATGAAGTATTGAGAGAAGCTCATGAATCCTGATTTGCTACTCATCCTAAAAGTACAAAGATGTATAAGGATTTAAAAGAATACTACTAGTGACCAAATATGAAGAGGGAAATAACAGAATTTGTGTCGAACTGTGGTATTTGTCAGCAAGTAAAGATAGAACACCAGAGACCTGCAGGGGAATTATAGTTATTGTTGATTCTATAATGGAAATAGGAGGATATTTCTATGAATTTTGTGACGGGATTACCTAGGGGAAAAAAGGGGAATGATGCCATATGGGTGGTTGTGGATCGACTGATAAAATATGCTTTGTTTTTTCCTATGAAAATGACTGATTCGGTGGATAAGCTAGAAAAATTATATGTAAATGAAGTAATCAGACTTCATGGTGTGCCAATGTCGATTATATCGAATCAGGATCCAAGGTTCACATCGAGATTTGGCCTAGCTTACAACGAGCATTAGGGACAAAGTTGAGTATAAGCACAACATTTCATCCTCAGACGGATGATCAATCTGAAAGGACCATTCAAACTCTTGAGGATCTCCTGAGGTCCTGTGTGCTGGAGTTTGGAGGGAACTGGGAGGATCTCCTGCCATTGGTGGAGTTTACTTATAATAATAGCCATCAAGCTACTATTGGTATGGCTCCATATGAAGCATTGTATGAGAGGAAATGTCGTACCCTAATTTGTTGGGATGAAGTAGGAGAAAAGAAGCTTTTATGACCTGAAATGGTGCAACTGACAACTAATAAGGTGAGGGTGGTCAGAAAGAGGATGAAGGAAGCCCATGATAGACAGAAAAGTTACGCAGATAATCGAAGAAGGCCTTTGGAATTCCAAGTGGGGGATAAGGTATTTTTGAAGGTGGTGCCTTGGAAAGGCATCATTCGATTTAGAGTAAAAGGGAAATTAGCTTCCAGATATATTGGCCCCTTTTAGATTAAAGAAAGAATCAGACCAGTTGCCTATCGATTAGAGTTGCCTGCATATTTGGATAAGATTCACAATGTGTTCCATGTGTCATTGCCACGAAATGCCAAGATGGACCCCTCACGGGTATTGCCACATGTTCCTATGAAGATTAAAGGGGATCTAACCATGAAAGCTAAACCTGTCAAGATTTTGGATTGAGATGTGAAGGTGTTGAGGAATAAGAGAGTTCCTTTGGTGAGGGTATTGTGGAGAAGCTCTCAAATAGAAGAAGAAACATGGGAAAGAGAATCCGATATGAAGGCGAAATTTCCGTGTTTATTCTCTGACATAGGTACGTAACTTGAATTTTGATGACGAAATTTATATTAGAAGGGGAGAATGTAAACCCCGGGGAAATAAGGTTGCATAAATTGCAAACTAACTAAATGGAAATAAAGCTAAGAAATTCATGCATATGGTTAAATAAAAAAATGGGAATTTAGAAATTTTTAGGATAAAAATTTCCAGGCCAAATATTTCGAGACATTATAAATTAACCCGAAAATGTTGAGGATTGGATTAAATTGAGGAAAATAAGCTAAACTAAAAGTTCTGAGGTGGAGTTATAAAAAAAATGAAAAGAGGTATAGTTTGATTATAAGAAGAAAAAAAAATGAGGGGGCAAAAATAATACACTTAAAGGAAATGGGGCCTAAGTACAAATAAGAGAAATTATAGAGTATAAATACTCCTCTCCTCACCAAAAATCCGCAGCAACCCAAAAGGAAAGAAACGAGGGAGTTTTTTTTGTATCAATTCTTGCAAAATCAAGAGAGAAACACCAAAATTTCAAGAACCCATCCAAGATTAAGGGTTTATAGATAGAGTAAACACTTGTGGGCAAGAGATTAACAAGAAATTTAAACAAGAAGAGCAAGAGGAGGGTCGGTTGTGATGCGAACCCTAGAGGAATTTAATGGAATTCGCGACCCCAAGATCAATCTAATCCAAGTTTGTTGAGATTTGAATGAGCTTATCACAATGGAAAACTTGCTTCAAGGCAACAAGACTATAAACCAACTTGATCACAACGCCTACACCTGGAGACGAGCAAAAGAAGTGTAAATTCACAAAAAAGAACCAAGATTGAGCAACCAAAAGTCGGCTTCAATGTTGAAAATATCATCAAAAGTCTACCCTAAAATTATTGCTAAAGAGTATTTGTACTCCAAGCTAAAACTCTAGTTTCTCTAATGGGTCTCACATAAGCCTAATTTAAATAATAATCAACCCAAGCTAAAACTAGCCCAAACTAATTAAAATAAACAAAATAAACAAGTCTAAGACCCAAATAAAATGCCTCCTCTCAAAATAAATAAAGTTTGATAGCCCAACTAATTAAATAAGACAAGTTCGTTGTTTCCACATTCTGTCTGACAGCAGCAAAAGCCCAACTTAAAATGGATGGTTCTCTCTAGTATTAATTAATTAGAAGGCATGCCATATACCGTTGGAAAGGTATGGAAGTCTAGTTTTGATACCAACTAGAATCACATCAAAATTAGATCTGTATCTCTAGTTATGACCAAAAGAGTAATGAAAGGTCAAACTGTCCGAATCTAGTCTTCTTCTCCCAATTCTTGTGTAATGGTCTTGGTTCCACCAACAAGCCCCTCTTGAACATGAATCAGATTAATCAAGGCTTGCTATTTATTATTATAAATCCTCATGAAGTCTACCTTAGCCCATGTCTCTTAAATAAGTCCATTGAAAGCTTCTTTGAACTTCTTAGCCCTAAGCCTAGTAACTGGACCAACTAGAACCTCCAATGGATCCTTTGATGGTTGGATCACATCATCCCCTCTCTCATGAAATGGATTCAACCTTGAATCATCACCTATATAAAACAAAGAAAGATTAGAAACATTGAATGTAACACTAACACCATATTCACCTGGTAGATCCACTTTGTAGGCATTATCATTAATCCTTTCTATGATTTGATAAGGATCATCTCCTCGAGGTATCAACTTTGATCTTTTTTGTTCAGGAAACCTGTCCTTCCTCAAATTCACCCAAACCCAATCACCTGGTTCAAATCTCACCAAGTTTCATCCCCTATTGGCTTTGTTTGCATATTGTTCATTCTTCTTTTCTATTTGTTGTCGAATCTTTGCATGAAGATCTTTCACCACCTGTGCTTTTTGATTACCATCAAGACTTAACCCTTTCATCAACAAGTAAAGGAATCAAATCTAATGGTGTCAAAGGGTTAAAACCATACACAATCTCAAATGGTGAATAATCAGTAGTAGAATGCACACTATGATTATATGCAAATTCAATGAATGACAAAAAAGCGTCCCAATTTGATTAGGCATCTAGTATGGAAGATGTTCTCCCTTTGTTGCTCCACATCATCCTCCTTAGTCTGAACACTAAGCGACCTTCTAATCACCAAAACTATATCACCAACAACATACTTTAAATCACTAGCATCCTTAAGTGGTGGCATGTCTCTCCATCATCCCTTAGAATCATAACTCGCCAATTTGCACACTTTGATGCATAGTGTCCCAATCCCTGACACTTGAAACACTTTATATCACGATTACACTTTGGTTGGACTTTTCCTTTAAGTTTTTGTTCATTGCCCGCAACCTGCTTCTTCATGAAGGTAGGTTCGGCATTTTTATAAGCCATCAATGGTTTTGTTAGTGCAGTACGCTCTCTCTTATAATTCATTCTCCAACCCGAAGAAGACCCCGTACAATCCAAATCGTGTGTTATCCTTCCTTTTCAACTGTCCTTCAACCTTAATGGCTAAGTGTACTAACTCCTCCAAATTAACATATGATTGCAACTCCACAACATTAGCTTTGTCTATATTCAAGCTATTAAAAAACCTAGACATAGTCACTTTCTCATCTTCATTAACATTAGCCCTAATCATAGCCATCTCTAATTCTTTATGATACTCCTTCACACTCTTATTACCTTGTGTAATCATTTGTAAACAATTAAACAACTCCCAATAATAGTGTTTAGGAACATACCTCTTCTTCATTATTGTCTTCAACTCCTCCCATGTGCTAACTGGTCTTTCTCTATTCCTTCTTCTTTCTACCACCAATCTCTCCCACCAAACCATGACATTGTCAATAAACTCCACTATAGCTAACTTAACCTTCTTCTCTTCCGATTACCTATGAATGTCAAAAATCATCTCTACCTTTCTCTCCCACTCTAAGTAAGCTTTAGGGTTAGTTTTCCCTTAAATGCTGGGATTTTCAACATAATACTACCCAAATTTTGATCTACATCACCCAAATCATCAAAATTCCTCCTATGCCCATAATCCCTATCTGGCCGAATTCTACCCCTCTTTGGTCGAGCCTCATACAAGTCATTCCTATATGTACGGAACTCACTACCACGATTAAAATCATCTTCGGCTCCTTCTGTAGAGTTTCTATAGCTTCTCTACCCTTTTTCCCAAGCCCACTTTCAACCTTAGTCTCCAATTTTTCAAACCTATCTTCAAACTTAATCATCATCTCTCCAAACATGAACTCCATCTGTTTTTGCATTTTAGATAGCCCATCCTCTGGAACTCCTCTCTTTTTCGGTGACACATTGCTAGAAGACATTATCTTTTTTTTAATACCTGCACGAAATTGTTAGCAATAAAAAAATAATAATACCTCGCACACTCGTGTTTCACACAAAAATATAGGCTTTTCCCTCTAATATGCTTACCACGCTTTTCTTTTTTTTTTTCAACTCAAAATTGCCTTTTTTTAGTTCTTAAGATCACTTAGCGACAATTTCAGAAAAACAACCAACTACGCAATTAATTTATAAATGCAATATAGACTCAAGAAGCAAAGAATTACAAAACTAACAAAACGAAACTCGATGACAAATTCACGAATAGCAATGCAAATTTGTATGAATAATATGACGATTTGAAGACACGAAATAAAAAGAATCAGAAAAGAGCTAAACAATTATGAATTATCAAGAATCAAAAGAAATTTCCAGAAACTCAAGAAATCAACTAACTACCCAAATTTTCAAGAAACACAATCAAGACTACTAAAAGATTCACGAATCAAGACTATCCAATTGTCTAATGATCAAGGTTTCTTCAAGCATGTATTCGGCCAAAACTCAAACAAAGTGATTTTTTTTCTTTTTTTTTGTGCGACAGCAATCAAGATTTCAAGATCAAGCCTCCCTTATATATATATATAGGTCGCCGAATCTATCAAGAAACAACAAAGACTCAAATTGAAGGATATAACTTGTGATTAGATCAACTCTGATACCAACTGATGCGAAACCTAGCGGAATTTAATGGAATTCGCGACCCCAAGATCAATCTAATTCACGTTTATTGAGATTTGAATGAGCTTATCACAATGGAAGACTTGTTCCAAGGCAACAAGACTATAAACCAACTCGATCACAACGCCTACACCTGGAGACGAGCAAAAGAAGTATAAATTCACAACAAAGAATGGTTAATTCTTTGAAGAGTTGAAAGTTCAATCAAGAACCAAGATTGAGCAACCAAAAGTTGGCTACAATGCTGAAAATATCATCAAAAATTTGCCCTAAAATTATTCCTAAAGAGTATTTATACTCCAAGCCAAAACTCTAATTTCCCTAATGGGCCTCACATAAGCCCAATTTAAATAATAATCAACCCAAGCTAAAAATAGCCCAAACTAATTAAAATAAACAAAATAAGCAAGTCTAAGATCCAAATAAAATGCCCCCTCTCAAAATAAATAAAGTTTGATAGCCCAACTAATTAAATAAGACAAGTTCGTTGTTTTCGCAATCTGTCTGGCAACAACAAAAGCCAACTTAAAACGGGTGGTTCTCTCTCGTATTCATGAATTAGAAGGCGTTCCATATACCGTTGGAAAGGTATGGAAATGTAGTTTCCAGTCTAACCGAAATCACATCAAAATTCGATTTGTATCTCCAGTTATGACCAAAAGAGTAATGAAAAGTCAAACTGTCCGGATCTAGTCTTCTTCTCCCAATCCTTGTGTAATGGTCTTGGTTCCACCAACAAGCGCCTCTTGAACATGAAAAAGATTAATCAAGGCTTGCTCTTTATTATTACAAGTCCTTTTGAAGTCCACCTTAGCCCATGTCTCTTGAAGAAGTCCATTGAAAGCTTCTTTGAACTTCTTAGCCCTAAGCCTAGTAACTAGACCAACTAGAACCTCCAACGGATCCTTTGATGGTTGGATCGCATTAGGGGTCCTAATATACAATAAACGTATGCTTGTCCATGCCCCATATTACACTTCTTATATTTCCTTTGTCAGTGATAATTTCATCACTTGGCAATTCACACAACATCCTTTCACCTTGAATATTGTTCAAAATATCGACATCATTACGCAAAATTCTCTCCTTTCCTATAATATCCAACATTTGGTAATTCACATATCACATCAATAACATATTAAATCATGGAATTTAATTAGAAAGTATAGGTGCGGATCACCTACTTGCAGTAGAAGCTCTACTTGTGCTCCCCTGCTGCTGCTGTTGCACCACACCGGTGGTCCTTCTTGCAATCACAGACTCATCTCATAAATTTTCATCATTCAAGGATGTGTTTATAATAATCATATCAATAGCTAATAGGTTTTTCTTTCAATCATTTCTTTCGTTATATTTAACATTTTTCTCATTACACCATTAATGTTGTCATTCTTTATGCAACCATAGCTATCATTCCTTTCTTTATATTTGAACTATTACTATTTAAATTTTAAACTGTTACTGTCTAGACCTTGGATTGTCCAACCGTTACTATCTAGACATTGAACTGTTACTGTCTTGAACCATTACTGTCTTGAACCATTAATTTAGTTTTTGGCATCTTTCAATCATTTCTTCCGTTATATTTAACATTTTTCTCATTACACCATTAATGTTGTCATTCTTTATGCAACCATAGCTATCATTCCTTTCTTTATATTTGAACTATTACTATTTAAATTTTAAACTGTTACTGTCTAGACCTTGGATTGTCCAACCGTTACTGTCTAGACATTGAACTGTTACTGTCTTGAACCATTACTGTCTTGAACCATTAATTTAGTTTTTGGCATCATTTTTGGCTGAAATTTGGAGCGTTTATAGACCTTTCAGTCATGAATCCAAAAAAATTTAGTTTGCATCAATTGGACTTTTGTAGCTCCAGATATTCAAGTTGGAATGACCGAAGGTCAACACTGGCAGATTGCGAGATTTGACTTTGAAGGCTGCGATTTCCATGCTCTTCCTTATTTTATTTTCTTGCCTTAGATGTCCAGAAAGGTATGGATGTTAGCTTTTTAATGCCACTTGAATCACTTCATTTCAACCTCTAGAGCTCACGCTCTGCACAAAACATCGACTGAAGGTCAAATCTACCAATTATCTGCCAATTTACTCCTTTTTGCATCTTTCATCCAAAAGAGCCTTCAAAACATAAAACAAAGAATATCAAGGCATTTTATATATAAAACATAAGCAAAACACTAGTTAAATGTGGGTGAAACTATCGAATAATATGGTTGCATCAAATACCCCCACACTTAGTTCTTGCTCGTCCTCGAGAAAGGATAGGTAAAATCAAATTGAAGTTAAATTAAATTAAATCACTATGACTAATCTTCTAATCTCCCATCAATATCCAAGAATATATGCATTATAAACAAGAACACAATTAAGAAGGATAAAAAGTATAAATTTTCATGAATTTATTTACATGCAAACTTCAAAATTCAATTAATCGTCGGGATTTAAATGAAATCTATGCCATGCCAAAGTGATAGGTCCTCTTATTGATATACACTCCAACACTCACGTGTTTAAGGGTTATGTGTTTAAATCTCTCAAATTCAATCAATGAATATGTTCTACCATAACCTTGCTCTTCAATCTCATCTCCATTACTGACATATTACAAACAATGCATGAATCAAAAGGTCTTAATTTCTGGTTGTAATGGGGCTAAGGTTAAGGTGAGGTAAAAGAGAGTAAAAGAAAAGGTTCAAACCAAAGAAAGTAGAGCATTCTGAAAAATGATATTTCAAACATGATATTCCATCAAAGCACATAAATTTTCCATCTTTAATCACCAATGCTTAACTTCTTTTGATTTCAAGTTTTTTCAACATAAAATCTTAAGAACATAAAGGAACACTTTTTTCTTTTTTTTTTCTTTTCCTTTTCCTTTTCTTTTCCTTTTTTTTTTTACCTTTGGCAACTTTGCCCATCTTTTCATCAAGCATCACTTCTTCTTTCTTTTCACATAATTTCCAACCATAATTCCATGAGATATCATAAGTATATGCTCTACTAATCCTTGGCTAGGGGAAAAGGAAAACATATAAAAAGTTAAGGCTTATACATGGATAAAGCAAAGAAAAGATAAACAAGCTCAAAAGGGGCTCACTAAGGATAATATGCTTTAGGTTGACTTTTTGGCTCAAATGGTTAAAATTCCTAATGCCTTTATCATCTTCATGTATATATGTAATGTGAATGTAATCTCAACAAGATATGAAGCAAGTTCTAGAGATACATATCATTGAAAGAAGGCACAATAAAAGAATATAATGTTGAAGGCTCAAAAGCTTGCATTGGTATAACACTATAAAGTCAACATGATATATTCTCAAAGTCAATCCCTAAACCAATTAAACCTTAAAACTTGCATGCACACTCCTTCATTCGATTCATATCTCCATCTATCTCAATTAATTCTTATATGTAATACTCACATTCTCATAAACCAATAGGAGTTCAAAAGATCAAACATAGAATTTTTTTTTTTGGAACAACAAAGAAAACCAAAATAAGAAAACCAACATTCTCCTAATACCCCCACACTTAAAACACAACATTGTCCTCAATGTTGAAATAAAAGAAAAGGAATATAGGAGAATGACAAAAATAAAGTAAAATGCGAAAAATAAAAGATTAAGGAAAAAGAAAGCAAATCGGTTTTTTTTTTTTGTGCTGGGTTGCCTCCCAGTAAGCGCTTTTGTTTTATGTCATTGGCTCGACATGTTGCATGCTCATTCTTCATAGATTGGTTCAGCTAACTCCGCAGAAGCGGTGAGTTCTGTCGTCCAACCTTCATAGAAAGGTTTCAAGCGATGCCCATTAACCTTGAGTACTTTGTTGGTTTCTAAACTTGTAATTTCAACTGCACCATAAGGAAAAACATTAGAAACAATAAAGGGTCCAATCCAACGAGAGCGCAACTTTTCAGGAAAAAATTTCAAACGCAAATGATAAAGAAGGACTTTGTCTCCAACATTAAACTCTTTTCTTGTAATCATTCGGTCATGGAGACTCTTAGTCTTTTCTTTGTAAATCCTTGCATTCTCATAAGCATCATTTTGTATTTCTTCCAACATAATTCCAATCTTTTTGGGAACCAAAAGGATAGGCACCACCCATTCACTGTCCATGATGGGGTGAATGACTCCTGTATCATGGGGAACAGTTTGTAAAGCTTGCAAAGCCAATGCTGATTCATACATGTTTTGGGAAACACATATATGCCTCTCCATCTCTTCTATCTTGGTAAAATCATAGCCATAGCTCAAAGCTACCCTTAATTCATCCTCACTATCAAAATCACAAACTTGCTGCGCACACTTATCAACTTGGTCATAACATGTGATAGAATAAACATTGCTACAAGGATATGTCATTGCATCATGAAAATTAAATTCAATTTTTTCATCTCCTACCTCCATAGACAAAGTATCCTTACCACAATCAATTTTTGTATTGACAGTTTTCAAGAATGGTCTCCCAAACAATATAGGAGTGTTGTTTGATGAATCACAAGAATCATGTTCCATATCAAGAATATAAAAGTCGCATGGAATGACCAAACTATCAATCTTGACTAGGACATCTTCTATGACACCAAGTGGGTAAACAAAACTACGATCCGCAAGTTGTATTACAATGCTAGTTTTATTCAAAGGCTCAAGACTAAGAGAATCATAAACATGTTTAGGCATAACACTAATGGATGCACCTAAATTGCACAAGGCCCTTTTGAAACTAAGCATTACCAATAACACATGGGATAGTAAACGCACCTGGGTCTTTTTGCTTCAAAGGCATATTCTTTTGAACAATAGCAAATACAACTTCACCCATACTTACCATTTCATGACCTTTTAGTTTGAAAGCTCTCTTGGTAGTACACAACTCCTTCAAGAATTTGGCATACTTGGGAATTTGCTTGATAGCATCAAGCAAAGGAATGTTGAGTTCTACTTTCTTGAAAACCTCTAAAATCTCTTTTTCTTTGTCCTCTTTCTTTGACCTAGAAGAACTCACAGGAAAAGGTGGAATTGTTTTAAAACTGGAATTCATTGAGTGAGGAGTTACCTTTGGAGTGTTAGTCGATGTTTCAGTTTGTGGAGGAGGAGGATGTTCCTTCTTTGTACTCAATTCGGTTTCTATCTCTTCTTCTTCCTCCATCTCAATTGTTTCGACCTTTTCTCTTCAAATTCTTTCCCACTTCGCAGCATGATCACACTAACATTCTCTATTGGATTCAATGCTTGGGAGGGCAATTTTCCATTCATTTGTGCTTCCAATTTCCCCACACTTGAAGCTACTTGCCCCATTTGCTTCTCCAAGTTGTGAATACTTGACCTTGTTTCCTGTTGAAAAGACATGACATTTTGTTGCAAGGTCACAGTGTTAGAAGCCAAAGTTTTCATCATCTCATGAAGATCATCACTGGATGACGACCCCATAACATTGGAGTTTGTGAAGGCGGGGGTTGTCTTACTTGATAATTCTGTTAGGGCTGAAATCCATGGGGATGGAACTGTCGGCCTTGATTGCCTTGTTGAGGTGGGTTCCCATAACATAAGTTTGGATGATCTCTCCATCCGGGATTGTACGTGTTGGAAAAGGGATCATATTTACGCTGGGACTGTCCGTTGAATCCTCCATCAACTGCATGAACCTGTTCAATGTAATCTTCTTGCATTGTTGGGCACATATCTGAGGTATGTCCTTGTAAGGAACATATGCTACAAACTTTCACCTGTTGTACATTTCCACAAGCCAAAGAACACACAAGAGAAGTAAGATCATTAACTTTATTTTCAAGGTTAGAAATACTTACCTCATTTACTCGTTTGTTTATGAAGTCTCCACGCGTGCCAAATTGTTTCGAGTTGGCTGCCATGTTTGAGATTAATTGGCGTGCAACCTCGGGTCTCTTATCTACCAATGCCCCTCCACTTGCAGCATCAATGATACTACGGTCAGTAGGCATCAATCCTTCATAGAAATATTAAATGAGCAACTAATTGGGTATTTGATGATGAGGGCATTGAATGCACAGTTGCTCAAATCTTTCCCAATACTCGGAAAGTGTCTCTCCATGAGATTGTCGAATCCCACATATTTCTTTCCTTATGTTGGCAACTCGAGATGCTGGGAAATACTTTTCAAGGAAAATCTTCTTCATGGCATTCCAAGTTCCAATGGAACCTGGGAGAATAGAGAAAAACCATGCATTTGCTGCCCCTTTCAAAGAGAAAGGGAAAGCTTTCAACTTAACTTGTTCTTCATCAACTCCATTCGGTTTCATGCCAACACAAACCATAAGGAACTCCTTGAGATGAATATGAGGATCTTCTCCTACAAGACCATTGAATGTTGGTAACAAATGTATAAAACCAGATTTGAGCTCAAAGTTTACATTATTGTCAATGTTTATGCACAATGGTTGATTTTCCACGTTAGGAGCAGCAAGCTCCTTGAGTGTTTGTTGCCGTGCAACCGCCATGATGTTGAGGCGAGCTTCCTTTCTTAACCTGCGTAAAGTGCTTTCTATTTCAAGATCAACCTGCACTTGAATTTGATTAGTAGAACGGGTCACAAGCATAAATCGCTAAGAAAACTCAAAAGAAAGCAACCCACACAAGAGATAAAAAAAACAATGCAAATTATATGAAAATCCTACGCTAGAAAACTAAAACTGCCTAAAAACCTTAGAAAACAGTGGAATTTGGCCTCGATAGGCCACTAGCCCTGTTCAGAACGTCGTTTCCCTTAAGGAAACAAAAGGTCGAAAGCTAATTCCACCAAAAATTCTGTTTTGAACAGTACCGCTGCCACAAGTGAACCGCTGCAAGCAAAAATTCTGTTTTGAACAGTACCGCTGCCACAAGTGAACCGCTGCAAGCAAAAATTCTGTTTCTCTTTTTTTTTTGAATCACAACAAATAAAAATAACAGTACAAGCACAAGAATCAACTAAAATTACCTCCCTGGCAACGACGCCAAAATTTGTTGCGATGTCGCGGTCGCACAAATTAATTACCCTAACTTCAAACACAACACACAAAATAGTATAGAGCAAGCAAGGGGTCGATCCCACGGGGAAGATTCAAGTCAGATTTTTATGCTAGATGATATGCAATTTGGGGGGGGGGGTTTGGATATTATCTAGGCTAAAGCAAAAGAAAACAGAAAACTATCAAACAAAATTTAATAAAATCAGAAAATTATCAAGAGAACAAACCTTTGTTACAAGCACACATCCACCTACAGAAATCAGAACTGATCATGAAAACGAAACATCAATTTATATTCTGAATATTTATCTCTTCTTAACATTGGTTAGTTAATGGATCCGTCATATAACTAACCCTAACCATCAAACAACCACAGTGTCCGCACTAGTAATTTAATTCAATGGCAGCCTTAAGAACTAGATAAGTTGATTAATCAAGAAAAGATAACTGTCCACAGTCTATGTTTGATTTGATTGAATGTTCTCCCTCAGATTAATAACGTAGATCTGCCACAATTATTAAACTCAGTTGCTTCACAAGTTCATATACCACAACTCCGGTTTTGATATAAAATTAGCAATAGATTGTCTACAATAATAACTTAGAGTCCGCTCTAGCAATTAAAATAAACAATCATAGGAAAATAAGCATAGGAGAACAAACATATTCATCATATAAACTGAAAAGAAAAGGTAAAATAAATCTCACAGTTCTTGAAATCCGAAGGTTTCCGTGTCCTTGCAACCAAGAAAAAGTGCTTAGCCTTGCATGTTTGTTGAACAACTAATCAAAAAGAAGGAAGAATGCATAATTTCGTGTTTCTTAGAGGAGGGGGGCGTTTTTCTCCTCTTGGCTGGCTGCCCCCCTTCTCTTCTCTCATTCTTTTTATATCCTAGGAATCCCTAGGTCTCTATTTTACAAAATAGTCCTCCATTAAGTAGATTGTTTACATTTAAGTACTTCAATAACTATTTTCCTAAAAAAGGAGAAATAGCCTTGCATGAAATCTTCAAGCTTTGACTTAGAGGAGCTAAATTGCTGAAATAAAAACTTGGATATCGGTTTAGATGCTTCGGAACGTAATTTGGACTCGTTTCTTCACGAAACCTGTTTGCTGGCAGAATTCAGATGTCATCTTTGAAAACTCATATCTCCCTCATATGACATCGTTTTTGGCTGAAATTTGGAACGTTTATAGACCTTTGAGTCATGACTCCAAAAAAATTTAGTTTGCATCAATTGGACTTTTTTAGCTCCACATATTCAAGTTGGAATGGTCGAAGGTCAACACTAGCAGATTGCGAGATTTGACTTTGAATGCTACGATTTCCATGCTCTTCCTTATTTTATTTTCTTGCCTTAGATGTACAAAAAGGTATGGATGTTAGATTTTTAATGCCACTTGAATCACTTCATTTCAACCTCTAGAGCTCACTCTCTGCACAAAACATCGACTGAAGGTCAAATCTGCCAATTATCTCCAATTTACTCCTTTTTGCATCTTTCATCCAAAAGTGCCTTCAAAACATAAAACAAAGAATATCAAGGCATTTTATATATAAAACATAGGCAAAACACTAGTTAAATGTGGGTGAAACTATCGAATAATATGGTTGCATCAGAGTCAGTCACAACTCAGTCTCGGTTGGTCACCCATAACTGGAGTTCTACAGCTCTAAATTGAGCAAGACCAATTTCCTTGGTTAGCTAACATCCAAAACTACAATTTCTATGAAAGAATCTGATCCTAGTTCCCTCATCCTCCTACCCGAAATCTCACCAAAAGTCAGGAGACAAGCCTGTCCAGATTCGTCACTCCCTTCCTTTCACACATAACATTCACAAACTACATTTTCTAGGTAAATTATCATGGTTTCACACCACCAAATCACATACCACACATAAATTAACTTAATTTTAACAACTGATACTTTTTCCCTAATTCAAGTCTAAGAACCCTAATCTATAATTCAACATCAAAACATCCATTCATAATCGAATTTGAAATGAATTATAAGATCATGTTTAGAACACCTCACCCGGTAAGAATTAAGGTTTCGATCTTCAACTAGTTGAAGATTTTCAACTCCCTCCTTTTTTTCTATTGACAGCCTGATGCGATCCAACCATCAAAGGATCCATTGGAGGTTCCAGTTGGTCCAGTTACTAGGCTTAGGGCTAAGAAGTTCAAAGAAGCTTTCAATGGACTTCTTCAAGAGACATGGGCTAAGGTGGACTTCAAGAGGATTTGTAATCATAAAGAGCAAGCCTTCATTAATCTGATTCATGTTCAAGAGGGGCTTGTTGGTGGAACCAAGACCATTATACAAGGATTGGGAGAAGAAGACTAGATTCAGACAGTTTGACCTTTTGTTACTCTTTTGGTCATAACTGGAGATACAGATTGAATTTTGATGTGATTCCAATTGGGCTGGAACTAGACTTCCATACCTTTCCAACGATATATGGAATGCTTTCTAATTCATTAATACGAGAGAGAACCACCCGTTTTAAGTTGGCTTTTGCTGCTGCCAGACAAAATACAGAAACAACGAACTTATCTTATTTAATTAGTTGGGCTATCAAACTTTATTTATTTTGAGAGGAGACATTTTATTTGGGTCTTAGACTTGTTTATTTTGTTTATTTTAATTAGTTTGGGCTAGTTTTAGCTTGGGTTGATTATTATTTAAATTGGGCTTTTGTGAGACCCATTAGAGAAACTAGGGTTTTAGCTTGGAGTATAAATACTCTTTAGGAATAATTTTAGGGTAGATTTTTTATGATATTTTCAGCATTGTAGCTGACTTTTGGTTGCTCAATCTTGGTTCTTTTTTGTGAATTTGTACTTCTTTTGCTCGTCTCTAGGTGTAGGCGTTGTGATCGAGTTAGTTTATAGTCTTGTTGCCTTGGAGCAAGTCTTTCATTATGATAAGCTCATTCAAATCTCAACAAACTTGGATTAGATTGATCTTGGGGTCGTGAATTCCATTAAATTCTGCTAAGGTTCACATCAATCCCGAGTAAGGGGATCACCATGTTTTGACTAGCATACATTTAATGTATGTTAAGATCCCGGGTAAGGGGATCAATAAATATTGACTAGCATACATTTAATGTATGTTAGGATTCCAGGTAAGGGGATCACCATGTATTGGCTAGCATACATTTAGTGTATGTTAGGATCCTAGGTAAGGGGATCACCTTGCATCAACTCCTACGGGGTGATGATGATACCAATGAAATTGGTATCAGTAATGTGTTAAGTGGAAATAATCAAGGTTGATCTTATGAAATCTTGAATGGAGGTTGATAATGGAAGATGAAACAATTTTTTAGTAGTTGAAGGAGAAAGAGTTTCCAATGAAAACCAAAAGGGAGAAGTGAATAAAATATGAATGCATGTTTGCCTTTTTAAATTGTTAGATATTTGTGTTGCTATATTATTATGACATTCATGTTTTAATAATATGTATTTTGTTTCAGGACCATCGCATGCACGACAGGAGTAGATCCTAGCTTATGTTCACCTTTTGTAATCTAGGTTCTAGGGAGTATACCATTGTATTTTGTAATATTACAACTTTTATATAACTTAATTTGTATAATTGATGTTTAAACTTGAATAGATGAATTTAATTTTGTAGTTTGTATAACCATGTTCCATGTATGCATGTTTATATCTTTTATCCATTCATAATGATAATTCTTGTTCAATGTATATCATAAATATTGTGGTTGACATGAATGATGATGTTTTGTCGGATTGAGACCCAGGATGATTGGGTTGAATTGAGTTAGGAGATGCGGGATATTAGAAGTGTAAACAGGTTGTATGTCGATAACTTGGGACCTCTCGATATAGGGGAGACTCTGCCGCAATTTTAGTGAAATTTTTGATAAATTTTAATATGAACACCCTATATATATATATATATATAATTACCTTGTTTATCAGTTAACATGAGATTGTTGCTTTATCCCGGATCAAGGGATGTTACACTCCCTATATGTACGGAACTTACTACCACGATTAAAATCATCCTCGGCTTCATCTGTAGAGTTTCCATCAACACTCTCCTCCTTCCTAGCTTCTCTACCCTTTCTACTATGTCCCTCATCAGACCTAGTCTCCAATTTATTAATCCTAGTCATCGGTTCACCAAACATAAATCCCACCTGTTGTTATATTCTCGCATAATATTATTTCTTTTAAATGAATATGTTACAAAGGATCTTTTACCATCTTGTGTGAATAATGAATCGTTCATAGAATGTGGGATTGGATTTTGATGATTAGCTTCGGCTAATGGCATCCTAAACGGATTATTGGGCTTGGACATGATGATTAACTATGGTTAATGGCATCCGAGATGGATGACCGGGTTGAATATTATGATTAGCTACAGCTGATGGCATCCAAGATTGATGATCGAGATGGGGTCCTTTTGCTTGCTGTTGTTACTTGGCAGGTTGTTGTACAGATGTGCTTGTGGCCCAGCTGGTTGGGTTGGTTAGACTCTATTGATCTTCTATTCTGTTGAGCTCTGTTGTGGGGTCTCCTGCTGGTCCTGGTGTGCCCTATTATGGGGCTTTGGTTCATGCAATTGGCTTGAAGTTAGTGGTCCACGCTTGATGCTGGCTCTAGGGAATCTGTTCCCTTTGGTGCTGTCACTTGGAAATCAGTTGGTCCAGGCTGTCTTGGCGCTGGTTTGCTGTTTGGTGGCTTCTATTTCGGCTTAGTGGGGGCATGTTCCTCAAGGTCTTTTGTTCCCTGCATGAGGGATGTTCATGCTATTTGTATATGGGATCTTATTCCCTTTTTTAAGGGAGTGTGTTCCCGTTGATCTTACTATGGTTTATGCAAGGGAGTCTGTTCCCTTTGCCTGGATTTGTATGTCCTTTTGTATTGCTGGTTTCCAGCTTGTACTGCAAGCTTGTCTTGCTCTTTTTGATCTATACAATACTTACATTTGATCAAAAAAAAAATGGATGACTGGGTTTGAATATTGTGATTAGCTACGACTAATGACATCTAATATGGATTACCGGGTGTGTATTTTATGATTAACTTCAGCTAATGGTATCCAAAATGGATGACCAGGTTGAAAGTCGTAAATAGCTTCGGTTAATGACATCCAAGAGGGATAATGGGGTTTGAATATTATGATTAGCTATGACTAATGACATCCAAGATGGATGACTGGGTGTGTGTATAATGATTAGTTTCGGCTAATGGTATGAAAAATGGATGACCAGGTTGAAAGTCATAATTAGCTTCGGCTAATGGCATCTAAGAGGGGTGACAAGATTCGAATATTGTGATTAGCTACGGTTAACGATAACTGAGATGGATGATTGGGTTGGAACAATGCGGATAAACATATTTAGTGGTTTTGTAAAGGATGACCGGAATAAAACAAAACAAAATAACTTCGGCAAATGAATTAACTTCGGTCCCTACCACTCCTATAGAGGATAATATGGTTGAAGAAATAATAAGGGTTGTATTATGTATTGTAAGAAGTAATGAAAAGATTATACTTATTTAGGCTATAAATGGAAAGTAACATTATTATTTTTTTAGTTATCTATCATCATGTTTTAAATTGTTTATAATTCTTGTATTCATTTTTGTATCGTAACAGGGACGTCACACCAACAAGGTGTGTAGGGAATCCCATTCCACAGGTCCACATATTTTAGAATAAATTTTGTATTCGCATGTTGTAAGGTGTTATGTATTTTGTATGAACAAAAGTACTAGTTGTGTAATTTTCGTTTGATATTTTTGTATAAACTCGTGATGATAACGAGGCTAGAACATGAATGTGAACTTATGAATATGTAAATATAATATTATGGGTATGTGTATTGAGTAACTGTTTTATGGGGATGTTGATTTATGAAATCATATGAGTATTGTACTATACTAACGAATGAAATATAATTATGAATTTTCAAAATGCTATCGTGAGAAGTATCGAGGACGAAAGGGCTTACAAAAAAAATTTACCACCAATCTCGATCATGAAATGATAAGAAATCTCGAGTCATTATAATTGGTATTAGAGTGTCTGGTTTGGGTCTTGAGAATCGATGATAATAATGTTGTTGTGATCTATTTCAGGATGGTGCGTACTCAATAGGGGATACGAACCGAGCCACCCTCCATAGAAAGGAGGAATAGAGGCCAAATGTCCAAGACTAGTAGGATGAGGATCTATTGGATGATACTGCTTCTCATGCTCCAATAAGATAATTTCAACCCTTACGGGGAAGAACCGCAGAAGCTGATGAAGAGCTGGTAAGCAAGAAAAAACAAAGGCACACCCTTCGACCATTCCAACGGGGATGTCTCTGCCTTATATCAATCCGGGACTCCTAGTCCAAATAATTAAGGCAGTGATGGAAGAATAGGGGATACGAACCGAGCCACACTCCATAGAAAGGAGGAATAGAGGCTAAATGTCCAAAACTAGTAGGATGAGGATCTATTGGATGATACTGCTTCTCATGCTCCAATAAGATAATTTCAACCCTTACGGGGAAGAACCGCAGAAGCTGATGAAGAGTTGGTACCCCAGCAGGGGTGAGACAACAAGAAAAAACAAAGGCACACCCTTCGACCATTCTAATGGGGATGCCTCTGCCTTATATCAATCCGGGACTCCTAGTCCAAATAATTAAGGCAGTGATGGAAGAATAGGGGATACGAACCGAGCCACCCTCCATAGAAAGGAGGAATAGAGGCCAAATGTCCAAGACTAGTAGGATGAGGATCTATTGGATGATATTGCTTCTCATGCTCCAATAAGATAATTTCAACCCTTACGGGGAAGAACCGCAGAAGCTGATGAAGAGCTGGTACCCCAGCAGGGGTGAGACAGCAAGAAAAAACAAAGGCACACCCTTCGACCATTCCAACAGGGATGCCTCTGCCTTATATCAATCCGGGACTCCTAGTCCAAATAATTAAGGCAGTGATGGAAGGCTTGGCTAGTGATTAGTACTTAAAAGTGCATTTTTATCAAGGTTCTATATCATCATTTTGCACTTGAAGTATCAATAACTCCTTAACTAAAGCATGTTTTATACTAACATATCTAATAATATAAAATACCTTTAATTTATGGTAAATGTTCATCTTAAATGCAGGCCTATCACATAAATGAAAGAATTGATTGATGAGTTGAAGTACTGAAATTGAAAGGACAGAAAGATGGCCAAACTTAGAAAAGAGATGTTGGTGCAGTCCAAACTGGAACACTGTTCGGTAATCGGGTCATATCTGGAGTTGTAGATCTCGGATTTAGGTCTGCCTTATATGGATGGAAAGCTAAGACATAGGTCTACAACTTTCATGCGGAGTCCAAGATTTAACAAGGCCGTTTTCAAGTCCAAATTGTGGAAACAATGAAGAAGTCCGAATCTGTCCTGCATCCTAGACACTGTTCAGTGTTCAGCCCATATCTCGAGTTCTAGACGTCCAAATGATCTCAAATTTTTACCTTGGAAAGATGAGACAATTCCCTAGAACTTTCATGATTAAAGTCTGTTCAAATTATGACGTTATCAATGACGTTTTCAGCAGACAAGAAGATAAGAATTGTCACCAAGTCAAGATGTGGCCACCCATTCATCAATTAGTCAACAAATCAATAGTTCCGAATTTTGGCCTATAAAAGGAGGCATTTGCCATGTATTTAGGATCTTGGTGTTCAGATCAAGATCATGCTCTTGCTCTCTCTTTATATTTTGTAATGCTTAAGTTTTGCTTATATTAATTTCTTGCTTATGCTTTTCATTTCCTTTCCTTGTTTATTTATGTTTCTTTCTTTCATTATGTGTTGCTAAGTTAATTATGTCAAGGTGAAAAGGGTACACTAATGGTGTAAGAATAAGTATAATATAAACTTAACATGGACCTTAATGTTGGATACTAACATGCTTTATATTTGTTATCTTGTTCACTTTTAATACTTTGCTTGTTAAATGGTTAATCTAGATTTATGTTGTATAACACTTGGTACAACAAATACTTGGCACTTTCATAGCCCATACTGTATGGTATAACCGACACCTGAGCTATGAAAGGAACTTGATTTGTTGTTAACATAAGTTATAATCATAAATGCCTGACAAAATTTACAAGTATTAGCATTATTCGAATAAGATAGCTAATGTAATCATGTTAACAATTTATAATCTGATTGGAACCTCCATTGTGTGTGGTTTCCAATTGAATAAAAAGAGTTTATACTATACTTGTTTGAAATACCATTAGTGGATCCTCTAACCTTGACATTTGTTGTTATCATTGTTTAATCCTTACGTTAATCTTCCATCTCAAAGTTCTCATCAACTTCTTCCTCTTCTTCTTCACTATTATTATTATTGTTGTTGTTGTTGTTGTATTATTGTTATCTATAATTTATACAATTAACCTCCCTGTGGTTCGACCCCGGTCTTACCGGGTTATTTATTACTTCGACACTCCTGCACTTGGGAGAAGACATCAATCTTTTGGTCGTGTCAGCTAGCATTACAACTCAAACAATTTCGACCACATAGGTTCCACAGGCCACCCTAGGGATTGTCTCGACCATGGATAACGTGGTGTTACTTGTGTGGTTGTTCAAAAGTATGAGGGAAATGGGCTGTAAACCGTATGTGGGGGAGCAAGATGTTGGGATAACAGAGAGGTGGATCAGGAAACTAAAGAAGATTATGATCCAGATTAACATACCTGAGGGCTTTTGGGTAAATTATGCCACTCAGTTGTTGTCTAATCAGGCCATGACATGGTCGGAAACCGTTCAACTTTGGTGTGCAATCAAAACACTGGCTTGGAGTGACTTTAAGTTGGAGTTTGAGAATCAATTCTATTCTAGGTACCATTGCAAGGTGAAAGAGCAAGAGTTCCTAGCATTGAGACAGGGTGAGATGTCAATGTTGGAGTATGAAAGGAGATTCCATGATTTCTCATTGTTTGCCCCATACTATATCCTAACCGCACATGATTGAAAAGCTAAGAGATGGGTTTCGACAAGAATTGAGGCAAGGGTTGATCGCCTTACAATTTAAAACTGTAAGGGAATTAATTAAGGCAGCACAAGCTTTAGAAGCTTGTATGGGAGAGGGTCAATAGGGGCACCAAGGAACAAGCAAAAAGAGATATGAGGATTATTCTGCTAGCATACCATCGCTTCTGAAGAAGGGAAAGAGTGGAATGTTTGATCAACACAGAAGAAAGGAGCATTGTCAGTGTTGTTTAATCAACGGTCGAGCGGATGAATGATAGGAGGTCAGATACATTCGAGGATGAACTTTTCAGGGCAAACCAGTTACTAGAAGAATGTGAACTACCCTCACTATGTAAAGTGTGAACAAAGGCACCCTGAAGACTGCTCAGTTTCATCAGGGCAATGTTTTATATGCAGAAGGGAGGGCCATATATGGAGAAACTATCGATATCTGGGGTAAGGATACTATTATTGCGGTGAAAGAGGGCACGATAAAAAGGTATGCCCTAACAGGAACACTAGACATGCATTAAGCTTTAGACAACCACACTAGAGTCACCAATAGTCAGTCACCGTGAATAGGTAAGTGAGATTTTCCCAATCAGGGGCAAACTCCATCTGAGGGAGGCCAGGGGCACAAAATAACCAAACCCTAGAAAGAGTCTTTCACCGGACACAAGAAGAGGTCAGGGCTATATCCAATATGGTGGTAGGTACACCACTGATGAATAACTTAAATATGTTTGTGTTATTTGATCCGGGTGTCACCTACTCACTTATTGCTAGAAAAATTGTCACCAAAATAGAGAAGGGGGTGAAAGTAATAGAAAAAAGGTTCATTATTGGAACTCCAATGGGAAACAAGATAGAAACAAATAGTATATGTGGGAGTGAGGGTTAGTCTAGCTGGATATAAAACAAAAGTAGATTTGATACCTGATTAGTACTTAAAAGTGCATTTTCATTAAGGTTTTATTTCATCATATTGCATTTAAAGTATCATTAAATTCCTTAACTTAAGCAAGTTTTATAATAACAAGTCTGATAATATAAGATATCTTTAATTTATGATAAATGCTCATTTTAAATGCAGGCATATCTCACAATTTAAAGGATTGATTGATGTGTTTAATTATTGAAATCGAGAAGACAAAGAGAGGGCTAAGCTTAAAGAAGAGATGCTGGTTCAATTCAAACTGGAACATCATTCAGTTATTGGATCATAACTAGAGCTATAAAACATGGATTTAGGTCTGTTTTATATAAATAAAAAGCTAAGACATAGGCCTAAAACTTTCATGGGAGTCCAAGATTCAAAAAGACCGTTTTCAAGTTTAAATTGTAGCAACAAAAGAGAAGTCGGAATATGTCCTACAGCCCAGACACTGTTCAGTGTTTAACCCACATCTCGAGTTTTAGAAGTCCAAATGAGCTCATTCTTGTTTTGTTGGAAAGCTAAGACAAATGCCCAGAACTTTCATGAAGACTATTTGTTCAAATTCTGATGTTAGCAATGATGTTTTGTTCATATAAGAAGATAATGGTTCTTACCAAGTCAAGAGGTGGCCACTCACTCAATAATTAGTCATCAAATCAATAGTTTCGAATTTTAGCCTATAAAAGGAGGCATTTGCCATACATTTAGACATCTTGGTTTTCAGATCAAGATCTTGCTCTCTGTCTTTGTATTTTGTAATGTTCAAGTTTTATTTCATGTTAGATTAATCTTTTGTTTACGTTTTTCATTTCCTTTCCTTTACTTAGTTAATGTATATCATTATTATGTTTTTATTTTGTTTATTTATGTTTCTCATGTTCATTATGTTTAGCTAAGTTTATTATGTCAATGTGAAAAGGGTACACTAATAGTGTAAGAATAAGTACAGTATAAACTCAACATGGACTTTAATGTTTGATACTAACATGTTTTGTATTTGTTATCTTACTTACTCTTAATACCTTGCTTGTTAAATGGTTAATCTAGATTTATGTCGTACAACCCTTAGTACAACAAATACTTGATCCTTTTATAACAAACTGTATGGTATAACCGACACATGGTAAACTTAAAGCTCCTTCTTTTATTACTCCATGGGTCTTATAACCCGATGGATACTGGTGTTACATTAAAACGACTACTGCCCATGGCAGGGGCATGCGCTGCGCCTTCTATTTTTGGTTTTGTGCCACCATGCCGAAGGCGCAAATCCTCTCCTATTTCACCTTTTCCTGTAGCTTTCCAAATTTTGTATTTTTCGCATGGACCTTCAAATTAGAATAAAGAATTATGGCTCGGCCTGGGAAAGTGCTAGCACCAATAGAAAGGAAGGGATCCATGTAGTTGCCCGCCCCCTTCTTAGTCAATGGGGCAGCAGGTTCCATTCAACTTCATACTGAACGAGAACTTCTGGTGCTGCTAGCATCCATGCTCTTCCCTAGATGGACAAGCCTAACCTACAAGAAGGAAGGATTCCTAACAGGGAGTAATGAAAGAGGCTTGGTATTCAGTATCAAGAACTCACGAAGCCACTTCCTCTTGAGCACTTTTAGCCCTGCTGCTCTAGCAATATGCTCCAGTTGCTGCTGATACTATTGGTGGTGCGTATGGTACTTCAATTCAAAAGGATCTGGTACTGGATACACTACTTGATGTGGGTTTGAAGGACTTGAGGTTCTTTTTCCGAAGGAGCTGAGAAAGGAAGCATCATTGGCTAAACCCACGAGCCAGAGACGGAATTCCCAAGTCGAATGGGAACCATTTCTTCTAGGAAATCCTCATCATTTTCAGAAAACATGGCTGAAGAGGATAATCAGTCGCTTCATAATGAGAATAATGAGAATAATCGAGTTAGAACACTTAGAGACCACATGAATCCTATAAGAACAAGTGCACCATCATCTATAATTTTCCCTCCTGATGTATCTCACTTTAATTTTAAGCTATACATTATTCAACTTTTACACACTTTTCATGACTTAGATCTAGAAAATCCCTACTTGCATTTGAGAGAATTTGAAGAGGTTTGTAACACTTGTAATTACTCAAATTGTAGCATGAACACCATTAGATTAAAACTTTTTCCTTTTTCTTTAAAAGATAAAACTAAAACATAACTATAAAATCTGAGGTTAGGATCCATTCGTGCTTGGGATGAAATGCAACAACAGTTTTTAAAGAAGCTTTTCCCTTCTCATAGAACAAACTCTGTCAAAAGACAAATCACCACATTCACTTAAAAGCCAGGAGAAACATTTTACCAGTGTTGGGATAGGTATAAAGACTTGCTTAATACTTGTCCTCATCGTGGTTTTGAAACATGGAGATTGGTTTCACATTTTTATGAAGGGTTAACACCTAAAGATAGGCAAATGATGGAATTGATGTGCAATGAAACTTTTGAAGATAAAGACCCCTGATGAAGCAATGGAATACATGGACTTGCTAGCTGAAATGCTCAGAATTGGGACTCTACAAGTACTTATGAGGCACCGGGTAAAACGCAACCTCATATATCTAGTGGAGGTATGTATAACCTTAGGGAAGATCATGGCCTTTAAGCCAAATTTGCATCTTTAGCTAGCAAAGTTGAGGCACTAGAATTAAAAAGGAGTGGTTAATTGAAATCTGTTTAAGAAATGGTATGTCACAGAACTCAACCAATGATTTTCCAACTTTGCCTTCTTTCAAGGAATGGTCTCCATGAACAAACCAATGCTTTAAACAGTTTTCAAAGGCCAAATCAAAATCCATACTCACAAATGTATAACCCTAGTTGGAGAAATCACCCAAATTTCAGTTGGAAGAGTAGAAACAATAATGCACAAACTTCACAGCTAACATTTCAAGCACACCATAATTTTTAAAATTCTCAAGGATATGCATCTCCTTATACTTCCCCTCCTAGAACAAATCTTGAGGAAACATTGCATGCATTCATTGAAAAGCAAGAGACAATCAACACTCAACATGCTCAAACCATGGAAAATTTAAAAGATACTCTTGCAAAATTCACATCTGCTCTTAGTTTTCAAGAGAAAGGTAAGTTTATGTCTTAACCACAACAAAATCCCAAAGGGCAATACAATCCAAGTGCAAGTAGCTTTGGGAGCCAACACATGGATCAAGTCAAATCAGTCACTGCTCTACGCAGTGGTAAGGTTATTGAAAAACCCATTCTTGAACCTTGTGAGAAAGATGATGAGTTAATCTCTGAAGGTAAAGAAAAGGTTGAACCTGAACATTGCAAAGAAAAGACTGATTCCCCACCAGTACTTTCATTTCCTCATGCCATGACCAAACAAAAGAAAGTCAATCACAATTCTGAAATCTTTGAAACTTTTAAACAGGTAAGGATCAATATACCTTTGTTGGATGCTATTAAACAGATACCTTCTTATGCTAAATTTTTGAAAGACTTGTGCACTGTGAAGAGAAAATTAAATGTGAAAAAAAAACCTTTTTAGCCGAACAAGTAAGTGTCATTCTTCAAAACAATAATGCTTTGAAATATAAAGACCCTAGTTGTCCTACAATTTCATGATTTATTAGAGAACATAAAATTGAAAAAGCTTTACTTGATCTTGGAGCTAGTGTGAATTTATTTCCATATTCAGTTTTTCAAAGTCTCAATATAGGTGAGTTAAAACCAACTTCTGTAACTCTTTTACTTGCTGATAGATCTATAAAAGTGCCTAGAGGAATAGCTGAAGATGTGTTAGTACAGGTTGATAAATTCATTTATCTTGTGGATTTTATTGTCTTGGATACACAACCTGTTAAAGCATGTAATTCAATTCTAGTTATTTTAGGACGTCCATTTCTTACAACTTCTAATGTGTTGATTAATTGTAGGAATGGACTGATGAAGTTATCTTTTGGAAATATGACATTGGAGATGAATGTTTTTAACATTTGCAAGTAACCTGGAGATGATAATGATTTACAGGAAGTAGACTTTATTGAAAAATTAGTTTATGATCAATTTGAAACTACGTCCAGTGAAATTGAGTTTAATGAATCTGAAGATTTTTAAATGGTTTATTTTCAGGAAGAATCAAAGGCAAGTAATTGGAGACCAAAAATTGAGGAATTGCCACCACGATCAATTGAGTCCATACCTCCAATTGTTCAACCACCAAAACCTGATTTGAAACCGTTACCATTCAATCTCAAATACTCATTTTTAGGAGAAAATAAAAATTTTTCGGTAATAATTTCTTCCAAACTTAATGCTCATCAAGAAGGTAAGTTATTACAGACTTTGAAAATGCACAAAAATACATTAGGATGGACCATGGCTGACATAAAAGGAATTAGTCCTTTGATGTGCACACACAAGATTTATTTGGAGGAAAATGCTAAACCCTCTAGAGAAATGCAACGAAGGTTTAATCATAATATAAAAGAAGTAGTGAGGAATGAAGTCATTAAGCTTCTAGATAACATAATCATTTATCCTATTTCTGACAGCAAATGGGTAAGTCTTACCCAAGTTGTACCTAAAAAGTCTGGAGTCACTATGATAACAAATGAGAAAAATGAGTTAATTTCAACTAGGACCTAGGACTATTACTGGTTGGCGCATGTGCATTGACTATAGGAAACTTAATTAAATGACTAGAAAATATCATTTTCGTTTACCTTTCATGGATCAAATCCTAGAAAGAGTTGCAGGTCATAAATTTTATTGTTTCCTAGATGGCTATTCAGGTTACAACCAAATTGAAATTGCATTGGAAGATCAAGAGAAAATTACTTTCACATGTCCATTTCATACTTTTGTATATCGAAGGGTGCCTTTTGGATTATGTAATGCACCAGCCACAATTCAAAGATGCATGCTTAGCATATTCAGTGATATGGTTGAACGTTTTCTTGAGATTTTTCTGGATGATTTTTCTGTTTTTGGTGATTCATTTGATGATTGTTTAGCAAACTTGAAAAAAGGTTTTGAACAGGTGTGAAGAGAAAAATCTTGTGCTGAATTGGGAAAAATGTCATTTTATGGTAACAAACGACATTGTACTTGGTCACATTGTTTCATCAACAGGAATTGAGGTTGACAAATATAAAATCGAGTTAATTGCCAACTTGCCAACACCAAAATCTGTTAAAGATGTTAGATCATTCTTAGGACATGCTGATTTTTATAGAAGGTTCATTAAAGATTTTAGTGTAATATCTAAACCATTGTGTAACCTTCTAATAAAGGATAATGTTTTTGAATGGACTGAACATTGTGAAAAAGCCTTTGTTAGAGTTAAAAACTTGCTTACTTCTGCTCCTGTCATTCAGCCTCCTGATTGGTCATTACCTTTTGAAATAATGTGTGATGCTAGTAATTATGCCATGGGTGCTATTTTAGGACAAAGAAAAGATAAGAAATCTTATGTGATTTACTATGCAAGTAAAACTTTAAATAATGCTCAAATGAATTACACAACCACTGAAAAGGAATTACTTACAGTAGTATTTGCATGTGAAAAATTTCGATCTTATCTTATTGGCTCACCTGTTGTTGTTTTTAGTGATCGTGCAGCATTGAAATATCTTCTTTCTAAGAATGATTCTATGGCTAGATTGGTGCGGTGAATTTTGTTACTTCAAGAATTCGATATCACAATCATGGACAAGAAAGGCATCGGAAATGTTGTCACGGATCATTTATCAAGATTGACAATAGATTCCACATCTGACATCACACAAATCAATGACTACTTTCCTAATGAATCTTTACTTTCTATCTCTCCATTGCCTTGGTTTGCTAACATTGGCAATTTTCTTGCAACAAGAGATTTGCCAGCTCATAGGAGTACCCAAGACAAAAGAAAGTTTTTGAATGAAGTAAAGAACTTTTATTTGGATGACCCTTACTTATTTAAATATTGTCCTGATCAAATATTTCAAAGATGCATTCCCGACAATGAGGTAAGTAGTGTCATTAAATTTTGTCATTCTGAGGCATGTGGGGGTCATTTCTTATCAAAGAAGACGACTGCAAAAATCTTACAATATGGATTTTATTGGCCCACCATGTTCAAGGACACCCATGCATTCTGCACAACTTGTGAAAATTATCAGAAGTTAGGATCTATTTCAAAACGTCACATGATGCCTTTAAATCCTATTCATGTCATTGAAATATTTGATTGTTGGGTATAGATTTCATAGGTCAATTTCCTCCATCATTTGGTTTTGTGTACATACTAGTCGCAGTGGATTATGTTTCAAAATGGATAGAGGCAATTCCAAGTCAAAATAATGATCATAAAACAGTGATCAAGTTTTTGAAAGAAAATATTTTGAGTCGGTTTGGAATCCCTCGATCCATGATAAGTGATGGTGGAACACATTTCTGCAACAAGCCATTTGAGTCCTTAATGAAGAAATGGTAGGTTCCTCAAGTCATCAAATAAAAAATATTTGTGTTTTTTGTGGATCCAGTCCTGGGAAAGAAAAGGAGTTTTTAGAATCAGCAAATCATCTTGGTCGGGTACTAGTTGAGAGAAAGATTCATTTAGTGTATGGGGGAGGCAGTCTTGGGTTAATGGGGAGTGTGTCAATAGCTGCATTTTTAGGAGACAGTCAAGTTTTGGGTATCATTCCCAAAGCTTTAGCCAAAGCGGATATCATCAGAAAAATAGTTAGAGAGGAACTACAGGTCTCCACAATGTCTAAACGAATGAATGCAATGTTTGATCATCCTGACGCCTTCATTGCCTTACCAAGTGGTCTGGGCACATTAGAAAAGATATTTCATATTTCCTCTTGGGCCCAACTGAACATTCACTATAAACTTATAGGTTTGCTCAATGTTAATGGTTTTTTATGATAATTTATTATTTTTTCTTAATCATGTTGTGGAACAGAAATTTCTAACATCTTCGGCACGACAAATCATAATCTCTGCTACTACTGTTGAACAACTGATTGATCAGTTGCAATCTTTCATCCCTGTAATTGATTCCTCCATGAGTCGAATAAACTAGTCAAACAAGGGAAGCCGTAAAAAACTTAGATTGGATTTGAGTTTTAGTTTGTAAAAACTTGTGTCTTTTGGTTTTATTAATAACATAATATTTTTCTGTTTTGTTATCTCTTATATTTGTTTAAGTGTTTCAGGCTTGTCAGTAGTCGTTGCTTCAGGTGATGTCTTCTATACTCTACCTTTCTACCTTAGAATATTGAGGACAATGTCTCATTTTGGTTGGGGGGAGAGGTAGTAGTCGTAAGTTATTAAAAAAAAACTAACTTTTTGTTGTCATTAAAACCATTTGACAAAACTATTATTAGGATGGCAGAGTAAGGAGGAATTCTATTGACTTTTGAGACGCATCTTAGTAAACATTCTTTTCAAGGTCTATCATAACACTTCTTGAAATATTCAGGTTTACAAACTTTCGCATTGTTACCACTTGATTCTGCTTATATACTCATTTAACAAGTATTCTTAAACCTTCATTTTCACATACACACACTTTAACATATGATTATGGGTTGCACATTGGATTATTGCATTATTTATTTTCTTTTGTTAAAGGTAACAACTAAGGAAAAATGATAGTATATAATTTGCAAAAAAAAAAAACAAAAACAAATTTATAATAAAATGAATAAATAAAAAACTAGATAAGTTTGGTTTTGTAGCCTCCTTGACTTAAGCAATTAAGCCCAAAGGGGTGTTTTAACACCTAGTACGCTAAAGTCAATTAACTTGGGAGCTATTGACACAGTGCTTGTTACATGGGTTGAGGAGAAAGCTTAAGGGAATCAAACATTGCACTATCTACATTTTAGCATCTGCAACCCGAGTTACTAAGTTCAAAGGGGTGTCTCAACACCTAATGCCTTAAGACCAATTAGTCTAGGAGTCATTAGCCTAAAGCTCGTTACATGGGTTAAGGATGCGTTGTGTTTCAAGTTATCAAAATAATAATAATAATAATCCCAACCCAAGAAAGTTAACCTTAAACATTAGAATAAAATTTTGAATTCTTCCAAGAAAAGCCCTATAGCTAGGTTTTGATATAATAAGCACAAAATGAAGGTTTATTAATATCTTGTTTAAGAAGTATGAAGCAGATATATAAATTTAATGAGAGTTTATTTATTTGGATAAATTAATAGAAGTTGAATGATGAATGCCTTGCTTTTGAATGTCGCAAATTGTTTTAACGTTTTAGTTACTAGGGACTAGTAATAAGCTGGTTGGAGGGTATGATTAGTACTTAAAAGTGCATTTTTATTAAGGTTTTATATCATCATATTGCACTTAAAGTATCATTAAATTCCTTAATTTAAGCATGTTTTTAATAACAAGTCTGATAATATACGATATCTTTAATTTATGGTAAATGCTCATTTTAAATGTAGGCATATCTCACAATTTAAAGGATTGATTGATGTGTTTAATTTTTGAAATTGAGAAGACAAAGAGAGGGCTAAGCTTAAAGAAGAGATGTTGGTTCAATTCAAACTGGAACATCATTCGGTTATTGGATCATAACTGGAGCTGTAGAACATGGATTTAGGTATGTTTTATATAAATGGAAAGCTAAGACATAGGCCTAAAACTTTCATGAAGAGCCCAAGATTCAAAAAGACTGTTTTCCAATTTAAATTGTAGCAACAAAAGAGAAGTCGGAATCTGTCTTGCAGCCCAGACACTGTTCAGTATTCAGCCCATATCTCGAGTTTTAGAAATCCAAATGAGCTCAATCTTGTTTTGTTGGAAAGCTGAGACAAATGCCCAGAACTTTCATGCAGACTATTTGTTCAAATTTTGATGTTAGTAATGACGTTTTTGTTCAGATAAGAAGATAATGGTTATCACTAAGTCAAGAGGTGGCCACCCACTCAATAATTAGTCTTCAAATCAATAGTTCTGAATTTTAGCCTATGAAAGGAGGCATTTGCCATACATTTAGACATCTTGGTTTTCAAATCAAGATCTTGCTCTTGCTCCCTGTCTTTGTATTTTGTAATGTTCAAGTTTTATTTCATGTTATATTAATCTCTTGTTTATGCTTTTCATTTCCTTTCCTTTACTTAGTTAATGTATATCATTATTATGTTTTTATTTGTTTATTTATGTTTCTCATCTTCATTATGTTTAGTTAAGTTTATTGTGTCAAGGTGAAAAGGGTACACTAATAGTGTAAGAATAAGTACAGTATAAACTCAACATGGACTTTAATGTTTGATACTAACATGTTCTGTATTTGTTATCATACTTACTCTTAATACCTTGCTTATTAAATGGTTAATCTAGATTTATGTTGTACAACCCTTGGTAAAACAAATACTTGATCCTTTCATAATAAACTATATGGTATAACCGACACCTGTGTTATGAAAGGAACTTGATTTGTTGTTGACATAAGTTATCATCATGAATACTTGATAATATTTACAAGTATTGGCATTACTCAAATAAGATAATTAATATGATCATGTTAATAAGTTATAATTCGATTGGAACCTCCTTTCTGTGTGGTTTCCTGTTAAGTAATAAAAAGAATTTATATTATACGTATTTGAAATATCATTAGTGGATCCTCTAACCTTGATATTTGTTTTATCCTTGTTATTCCTTACATCAATATCACATCTCAAAAGTTCTCTTCAACACCTTTTTATTTGTAATTTTATATAGTTGACCTCCCTATGGTTCGACCCTAGTCTTGCCGGGTTATTTATTACTTTGACACTCCTACACTTGGGATAAGACATCAATCTTTTGATCATGTCAATACCCTTAGAATTACATGATTTTGATGTAATCCTGATCTCTAATGAAATTGTTATGTTCAATGTATAACGAGAATTTATATAACGACCCAGCTTTTTCAAAGCCAAAATCAGTGGGTTTTTTTTAATTAATTTCTCGATACTTCTCACAATGATATTCCGTGAATAAGTAATTAGGTTCCCTTCCTTATCATGGCATCATGCAGATATTGTTTTCGTAAATCAACATTCTCAAAAGATGGATACTCAATACACTTGCCCATAATATTACATTTTCATATTCATATATTTACATTACATCATATTGACATACTCATGAGTTTGCATTCCTATTCTAGTCTCGTTATCAACACGAGTGCCGAATGACAATTTTACACAACTAGCACTTTTTTTCATATGATCCTCACGTGATTTCACAACACAATATCCTCATAAAAGAGAATACCATATAAATTGTAAACCCCGGGAAACTAATGGTTGCGTAAATTTCAAAAATAATACACTTAAAGGAATGGGGCCTAAGTGCAAATAATTGAAATTATAGAGTATAAATACTCATCTCCTCACCAAAAATCTAAAGCAACCATAAGGAAAGAAAAGAGGGAGTTTTTGTATCCATTCTTGCCAATCAAGAGAGAAACACCAAAATTTCAAGAACCCATCCAAGATTAAGGATTTATAGGTAGAATAAACACTTGTGGGTAAGGGATGTAACATCCCCATATCTGGGATTAAGCAACAATCTCATGTCAATGATGCAACCATATTATTCGATAGTTTCACCCACATTTAACTAGTGTTTTGCCTATGTTTTATATATAAAATACCTTGATATTCTTTGTTTTATGTTTTGAAGGCACTTTTGGATGAAAGATGCAAAAAGGAGTAAATTGGAGGTAATTGGCAGATTTAACCTTCAGTCGATGTTTTGTGCAGAGCGTGAGCTCTAAAGGTCGAAATGAAGTGATTCTAGTGGCATTAAAAAGCTAACATCCATACCTTTCTGGGCATCTAAGGCAAGAAAATAAAATAAGGAAGATCATGGAAATTGTAGCTTTCAAAGTCAAATCTCGCAATCTGCCAGTGTTGACCTTCGGTCATTCCGACTTGAATATCTGGAGCTACAGAAGTCCAATTGATGCAAACTAAATTTTGTTGGATTCCTGATGCAAATTCCTATAAACGCTCCAATTTTCAGTGACAACGATGTCATATGAGGGAGATATCATTTTTCAAAGATGACAACTGAATTCTGCCAGCAAACAGGTTTCGTGAAGAAACGAGTCCAAATTACATTCCGAAGCATCTAAACCAATATCCAAGTTTTTATTTCAGCAATTTAGCTCCTCTAAGTCAAAGCTTGAAGATTTCATGCAAGACTATTTCTTCTTTTTTAGGAAAATAGTTATTGAAGTACTTAAATGTAAATAGTCTACTTAAGGGAGGACTATTTTGTAAAATAGAGACTAGGGTTTCATAGGATATAAAAAGAATGAGAGAAGAGAAGGGGGGCAGCCAGCGAAGAGGAGAAAAACGCCCCCCTCCTCTAAGAAACACAAAATTATGCATTCTTCCTTCTTTTTTATTAGTTGTTCAACAAACATGCAAGGCTAAACACTTTTTCTTAGTTGCAAGGACACAAAAACTTTCGGATTTCAAGAACTGTGAGATTTATTTTACCTTTTCTTTTCAGTTTATATGATGAATATGTTTGTTCTCCTATGCTTATTTTCCTATGATTGTTTATTTTAATTGCTAGAGCGGACTCTAAGTTATTATTGTCGACAATCTATTGCTAAGTTTGATATCAAAACCGGAGTTGTGGTATATGAACTTGTGAAGCAACTGAGTTTAATAATTGTGACGGATCTACGTTATTAATCTTAGGGAGAACATTCAATCAAATCAAACATAGACTGCGGACAGTTATGTTTTCTTGATTAATCAACTTATCTAGTTCTTAAGGCTGCCATTGAATTAAATTACTACTGCGGACACTGTGGTTGTTTGATGGTTAGGGTTAGTTATACGGCGGATCCGTTAACTAACCAATGTTAAGAAGAGATAAATATTCAGAATATAAATTGATGTTTCGTTTCCATGATCAATTTTGATTTCTGTAGGTGGATGTGTTCTTGCAACCAAGGTTTGTTCTCTTGATAATTTTCTGATTTTATTAAATTTTGTTTGATAGTTTTCTGTTTTCTTTTGCTTTAGCCTAGATAACATCACAACCCCCCCTGAAATTGCATATCATATAGCATAAAAATCTGACTTGAATCTTCCTCGTGAGATCGACCCCTTGCTTGCTCTATACTATCTTGTGTGTTGTGTTTTAAGCAAGGGTAATTAATTTGTGCGACCGCGACATCGCAACAGTCAACTAATACACAGAGTAAATTTTTTTTCATATATAGATATGTATATGCAAGGTGTTCATATTAAATTTTACCAAAATTTTCACTAAAATTTCGGCAGAGTCTCCCCAACATCGAGAGGTCCCATGTTATTGACATTTAACCTGTTTACACTTCTAATATTTCACATCTCATAACTCAATCACGACCCAATCATTCTAGGTTTCAATCCCACAAACATCATCGTCATCACAACCATAATATTTATAACATACAATGAACAACAAATATCATTATAGAGGAATAAATGAGATAAACATGTATACATGGACACATTCATATGAAATTCAGAGTTAAGATTATCTATTCAAGTTTAAACATTGATTATACAAATTAAGTTATATAAAAGTTCACTACCAGAAATTCGCTTAATACCAACGAAATTGTCGACGGAATAATTCTGTCAGTAATTTGAGGTCGCCATTACCGACCGAATTTACTCCGTCGGTAATTTCATCGGTAGATACCGACGGCCAAATTTCGTCGGTATATACCGACGACATTACAGACGGAATGTTGAGAATTAAAAAAAAAGGGCAGTTCGCTGACGTGGAGGTTATTGCGGGCAATTTTTACCGACAGAATCACCGAGGGATTCAAAACATCAGCTTCGTACGGTGACGTGACCAATTCACCGATGACAATGCCGATGGAATCACCGAAGGATTCAAAACGTCAGCTCCATACGGCGACGTGACCGATTCACCGATGAAAATGCTGACAGAATCACCGAGGGATTCAAAACGGCAGCTCCGTACGGTGATGTACCCTGTTTGCCGTCAGATGAGTCGACGGAATCACAGACAAAATAGTTCGTCGGTGAAGCCGTCGGCAAAAGTCATATATCTTGAAGTCTCCCCCCTATTTCTCCTTCTTCTTCCTCATCTCAACTCTTCGCAACTGCAAACAACCAGTGCCCCCCCCCAAAAAAAAAATCTCCCTCTTCTCAGCACAAACAAGTCATATATCTTGAAGTCTTCTTGTCACAGCATCCGTGTTCTGATTTACCGACAGATTTTTATCAGTTTTTGTAAGTAATTCTATCTTTTAAAATTTTAACATTTAAATGTGAATTTTATTGTTTTTTTAGTATATGTATTTTGTTAGTGGATGTACATGTTTTATTGTTATTTCTCAAACAAACTTGTAGTTTATGAATGTATATTTTATACTTGTTATGGTTTGTTTTAGATTTTGTAAGATTGTATTTGTTTGTAAATTGTTGAAACTTTATTGAATTACAGAATTACGTGTTGTTTTGAAATAATTAATAGTTTGTTTAATGGGTCCGTTTTAATTTTTATCATCAATGGTATTGCGAAGTTGTAATTTCCGTAAATTGATATATATGTATTAATTTGTATGGACGTTGATAACTGATAATGAATATTTAATATTTATGAGAAGTTGTAATTGGTTTGTTAGATAATCTTGAGGTAAACCAATATTTTTGTAAATTTATTAATTTGTATGAACGTTGATAATTGATAATGAATATTTAATATTTATGAGAAGTTGTAATTGGTTTGTTGGATAATCTCGAGGTAAACCAATATTTTTGCAAATTTATTTACCTAACATAGTTAATTAATACATGTTGTCATCATAATTTTATAGAGGTTCGATAGAAGTTATGGATGTATCGAGATTCACCCCAAGGATTGCGGAGGATGGATTATTGTAACGGGGTTCAGGGTTTTATTAAGTTCGCAACATCTATTCCTAAAAATTTTACTAGAGGCGGTATTAGGTGTCCATGCAAGAAGTGTCAAAATAAAAAGTATCCGCATCCAGATGTTGTAACGATGCATCTTCTACACAAGGGTTTATGGAGAATTACCAGTGTTAATATGCACACGGAGAAGTATTTGTTAGTAAGAGGAGAATGGAAGAAAGGGTGGTTGGGTCAACTTCTAGTGCTAGCAACATGCATATAGCGGGAAATGACAACACCAATCCTTACAGGAATATGGTTATGGATGCAATGAGAATGAATCAAAGTAATGTCAGTCAATGTCCAATTGTAGAAAAAGAACCTAATGCAGATGCAACTAGGTTTTTTGATTTGTTGAAAGACTCTGACGAACCATTATAGGATGCCTACACGAACCACAATAAATGATCGGCCGTAGCACAGGTGTTCACTATCAAGTCAGATCACGGGTTGAGTGAGGCCGGGTATGACAAGATTATTGAATGGGCAAGAAGCATTTTACCTTAAGGGAACAAGCTGAAAGAGAACTTCTATGCTGCGAAGTCCATGATGAAACCCCTCAGTTTAGGATACCAGAAAATTGACATGTACCCTAACTTCTGCATGTTATACTACCTTGAAAATGTTGAGATGGCGGAGTGCATGACATGTGGGCATTCCCGTTACAAACCCAAAACTGGTAGGGGAAAGACTCTAGTGGCATATAAAAAACTTAGATACTTCCCAATCACATCTAGACTGCAGAGGTTATTCATGTCACCAAGGACTGCTGAGCACATGACATGACACCAATCACATGATGCGGTTGATGGAGTGATGGTGCATCCTTCTGACAGTGAAGCGTGGAAACACTTTAATAGTATGCATCCTCAGTTTTCAGCTGAATCAGGGAACGTGCATCTTAGGTTGTGTACAGACGGATTCAACCCATTCGTGTCATTTGCTGCTCCTTATTCTTGTTGGCCGGTCATACTGACGGTTTATAACTTTCCACCAGGGATGTGTATGAGGCCGGAGTTCATGTTTTTATCTATGGTCATACCAGGTCCGAGCAGCCTGGTTCGAAATATAGATGTTTGTCTTCGACCATTGATTGATGAGTTGGCGCAGTTGTGGTCCTCCGGAGCTTTGACTTATGATATATCAAGGAAACAAAATTTCCTTATGAGGGCGGCTTTGATGTGGACTATCAATGATTTTCCAGCTTATGGAATGCTTTCTGGTTGGAGCACGCATGGGAAACTAGCATGTCCATACTGCATGGAAAACAACAAGGCATTCAAGCTAACAAACGAAGGTAAAGCTTCTTTTTTGGACTGTCACCGTCATTTCTTGCCACCTAATCATAGGTACAGAAAGAACAGAAAAGATTTCTTTGTTGGCAGAGTTGAAAAGGATGTTGCACGCCGCGTCTTTCTGGTGAAGAATTGCATGATGTTGTATCAGAGTACGGTGATGTTGTGTTTGGTCTCCAATCAGGCAAGCAGAAGTTTCCTGGTTTTGGTTTGACCCGTAATTGGGTAAAGCGAAGTATCTTTTAGGAGCTTCCTTATTGGAAGACCAATCTTCTCCGCCATAACCTTGACGTCATGCACATTGAAAAGAACATGTTTGAGAACATTTTCAACACCGTCATTGATGTGAAGGGGAAGACAAAGGACAACATCAAGGCTAGATTGGATGTAGCTTTGTTCTGTAACCGTCAAAATATGGAGTTAGTTTGTGATGAGTCACGGGTCGCAAAACCAAGAGCAAGCTTCGTGTTAGAGAAAAACGCACAACTACTAGTCTACAAATGGCTTAAGAGTCTACGTTTTCTGGATGGACATGCCTCGAACATATCAAGGCTGGTTAATATGGAGGAATGCAGATTGTATGGAATGAAGAGTCATGACTGCCACGTGTTTATGCAAACACTCATCCCATTAGCTTTTCGTGATTTGTTGTCAAAGGGGATATATGGGATGCACTCACGGAGATCAGTCATTTCTTTAAAGATATATGTTCCATCAAGTTGAATGTTGATCACATTGAGAGGCTTGAAACGAATATCATTGAGACACTATGCAAACTTGAGATGATATTCCCTCCATCATTTTTTGACTCAATGGAGTATCTCCCCATACATCTACCGTTCGAGGCAAAAGTTGGAGGACCGGTCCAGTATAGATGGATGTACCCATTCGAACGATTATATATTACAGTTGCAATGTAATTCATATATAAAAGTATTTTATTTGTTTTTCTTAATTGAAAATATTTGATTAATTCAATGCAGGTACTTGTTCAATCTCAAGAAAAAGGTTAAGAACAAGGCGCATGTTGAGGCTTCGTTATATAAGGCCTATATTGTTGAGGAGATCTCAACATTTATCTTGTACTATTTCGAACCTCATCTGAGAACGAGAATCAATCACGTTCCACGGCATGATGATGGCGGTGAAGTGTCTTCCAGAGAGAACTTGTCAATATTCTCCAATCCTGGACGACCCACACATAAAAATGTCGTAAGAGGAAGATATTTGTCAGAAATAGAGTTCAAACAAGCACATAATTATGTTCTATTTAACTGTGATGAGATGAGACATTTTATTCAGTAAGTGTATATATGTGTAATACTAATTAAACTTTGTCAATAATATACTATTAATTATATATTGTAATATAATACACTCATTACCATTTGCAGGGAACATTGATAATATTTGTTGTCCAATAACTCACAGTTGACCGAATCCTAGATCTTTCAATTACAAGATGAACAATTTGTCACATGGTTCAGAACACACGTAAGCACTATCACAAACTCATTCTCACTTGCAAAATTATTGTACGCATGTCATTACGTGATTCTCGTTTACTGTTCATTGATGTACATTATATACAAGGTTTATCAAATGAGAAGAAGTGCTGCTAAGTCATTGTCTTCACTAAGCCTGAGCCCTGAAAGAAAAGTTAAGTGCTACAACGGGTATTTTGTCAATGGATATGTTTTCCATATTGAAGAATACAGGCATGGAAGAAAAACATACAATAGCGGTGTTTGTGTTAAGGGATCGACTAGTAGTGAGTTAGAAGTTGACTACTATGGTAGATTAGAAGAGGTCGTCGAACTGCAATATCATAGCGAGCAGAATAGAGTGTTTTTATTCAAATGCTATTGGTATGACACGACTGACAGAGGAATCAGAGTTGATCCACACTATGATCTGGTCAAAATCAACTCAAAAGCTAGACTCTGCAACGTAAACGATGTCTTTATTTTTGCAAAGCAATGTCAACAAGTTTATTACACATACACCCCTTCTTTTAGAAAGGATCAATCAAGAGTGGATTGGTTGTCCGTTTTAAAAACGAAACCCAGGGGTCGTGTCGAGCTTATTCAGGATGAGAACGAAGACACTAGTGTGCGAGATGAAGTCTTTCAAGTTAGTGAGTTGGTTGAACCATATCGAGTTGCTCGTTCGATTGACTTGGAAGAAAATTCAAATTTTCGTGTTTTCGATGATAGTCTTATTGATGTTGACGCAGAGGAGTTGAATGTTGTTTTGAGCTCTAGCGGACAAGCAAATGTCGATGAAGATGATGATATCCATATTGAAGATTGTGATGAAGGTGATGACTATTCAATTGACGACGAAGAAGAAGAAAATTCGGACTAACTATTGGAATGAAGCCCTATGTAAATTTTTTTTTTCATGTAATATATATTATGGATGATATATTTTGTAACATGAAATATTTATTTTATAAGGTTTTGTATTGTTTAAGCATTGTTGTTATTGTTTTGTGCGATGAATAGTTTAGCAATCAAAAATATTACTCGAAATGCCACTATCACCGACGTCCATACCGACGGACAAACGTCCATCGGCATTTCATAGAGAGTTGAAAAATAATTACTTGAAATGCCACCATCACCGACGTGCGTACCGACGAACAAACTTCCGTCGACATTTCACAGAGAGAGTTGAAAAATAATTACTTGAAATGCCAGTATCATTGACGTCGATACCGACGGATTCAAGTCCGTCGGTATGTTGTTGGCGGGTCACTATTACCGACAACATCACCGACGGACTGTGCGAATCCCAAAGAGCGGTGCATTAAATGCATCTCTGACCGCGTCATTTTGCCGACGGAATTACCGACGGACCGTGAAAATTATGGAGGGTAATACAAAACGTTGGTGTGAAATTAAAAAATTACCAACGGATTTTCGAAACTTCACCGACGGAATAATTTAAAATAATATTATTTTTAATTTCCGTCGGTGAATCCGTCGGTAAAACGGCCTTATAAATGCCAGCAACCACCCCTTCAGTTCATTTTTTCATCTCCTCCGTTCTTAATTTCCCCTCTTCTTCCATTTTTTTCATCTCATTTCCTTCAAGATTTGTACAAAGGTTACTAGTTTTATTTTTGAATCTTCATCAAATTAAAAGGTAAGTGTTTCCTCTATTTCATTTTACTTTAAGGATTTTTTTTTATTTTAGCTATTTTTATTTTTGTTATGTTTTTTGTTTTGGTGTATTTTTATAATGTAGATAAAGTCTTGAAATAAACACATTATTAAGGTAAGCATATTTCATTCCTAAAGTCTATAGTTTTTTTTTTTTGAATTTATTGAATATATTTTTATTGTTATATTGGCATAATTATTGAATAATTTGTTGAATTATAATTGTTAATGTTGAATTTACCTTAGAATAAGTAATTGAATATGTTGGAATAATTAGTAATTTTACTACATTATTGCATGATTTGTGTTTAATTATTTGCATTAATTTTAATTGTTAGTCTAGAGTTTTTTTAGAATTTATTGAATATTTTTTATTATTTGTATTTATATAATGATTGAATATGTTGTTAATGTTGAATTTACCTTGTAATTAGTATGAATGTTATATGTATAGATGTTATGTTATATACAATATTAGTATAGATGGAGTCAATTGGTTGTGGCTTTTGTCAATATTTGCAGGTTTGTGGATTTGGGTAGTATCTAGTATAGGGGAGGTGCTATCGAATTTTTTTTAACATTCGAATTTAATTATATAATTATTCGTATACAATTGTGTAGATGCGTAGAACGAAAACCACAGCTCGTCGCTCACGTATGGTCACAGCTAGTTCTTTTAGTAGCGAGGATGACGTATCCTTAGGTGCCTCTCAAGAAGAGGCACCTGCGCCGTCAACCGATGCTGCCTCTTCCATCGCGGGTTCACAGCGCAAAGGTGGCATGCCTTCGCAGCAGAATCAATTCACTCGCAAGTACGAGGCACAGTGGAAGGATGACCTTTCAATGTAAGTTTGTTAAGGTTTTAGTTTTTTCTTTTAAATTATAACATAATTTATGAACAACTAATCAATATTTCATTAATTTATTTTATTTTCAGGTTCACAAACATTGAGGCCGCCCGAGTAATATCATAGGCGTTTAAATCGTCGTTGGAGATTCCATTATTTCAATGGAGTCAGGTATCCAGACATCCTGAATGGATACCTCAAATCGATGCATGGTTTAACAGATTTGAGGTTGGTATTAATTTCTAATTTCCAGCTTATTTCTAATAATTTATTAATATAATTTTAAATAAATTATTATTTTTATTTATCTAATTATTTATACACAGCACAAATTCACCTGGGATAGGGCGCATGACAAAGTTGTGAGGAGGGTGTAGGAAAATCATGCCGCAACTAGGTAACATCGAAAACAATACAATCTTTTTTTAAAAAAAAATTTATGTTTCAACTTCTAATTTCTCGTTATGGAAGTAGGTTGCGTGATTTTTGGTATGAATCACAAAAAAAGCAAAAAAAAAACCGCGAGAGATAGGGGTCTCCAAGGCTGGAATGATGTGGCGGTTTGGAAGGATTTCAAACCGATATACATCCCGGAAGATATATGGCCGCACTATCTTGAGCATGTGACGTCTAAGCAGTTCACACGACGCTCACAGTCCGGTGCTGGCAACCGGAATCGGCCAATTCATGGATTAGTGACAACGCACACCGGCGGCTCCATTTGATTTAGTGCACATGCGAAACGGATGGTAAGATTAATTTAAATGAAATATATCGTTAAATTAATTTGTTGTTAATTAATCTTTTTTCATTATAGGCTACATCTCTTGGACGTGAGCCGAGCCCGATGAAGCTGTTTGCGGAGACGCACGTGCGGAGTCAAGACTGCTAAAAGGGAGCGCAACAGTTCGTTGACAACTGTGCTCAACACTTCGTGGTATGTTTGTTCAACCATTTTATTTTGTAAGTTATTATTTTTATTGAATTGAGTATGATGATTACTTTTTTTTATTTTCATGAGACCTATAATAGCCGGTTGAGGGAGAGATATGGGGACAATCCTTTGACCCATCCAGAATTCAATCTGGATTTGTGGATGGAGGTTGGATCGTCTAGTAGACCCGATAAAAATCAGGTTTACGGGCTCTCCAACACTACGGTCAAGAACTTGCGGGCGGCTCGTAGTGTTTCAACCGTTGGGAGCTCCCAATCAGTATCGAGCACCCAATCTAAGGAGTTCGTGGCCTTGCAGCAACACACGGCTCAGCTCACCGAAAAATACGACCACCTATCAGCGGAGTATGCATAACTCAAAGCGGAGCATGCACAACAAAAAGCGGATCATGAACAGCTTCGCAAAATGGTCATGAACATGGCATCACAGAGTGGTGATACATGTGCGCCTCCTCCTTTTTGGCCGTATAACAACCAACCTCCTCCTCCTCCTCCAGCTCCACCATTATGTTAATTTGTAATGAATATTATTTAACTTTAATAGTTAATTTAATATTTTTTTTAAACACATTCAATTTATAATGAATATTATTTAACTTTATTTTTTTTGTTTTTGATGTTTAATAAAAATTTTATTTGCATAATTGGTTTTCATTACCATTAATTTATATAATTTTATATTATGTATTCTAAATAATTTTTTAAAAACATATTTAAAAATAATCACAGAGGGTTTTACCGATGGAATATATCCGTCGGCATTTGACAGTAGCTGCCACAGTCACTAACGAATTTACAGACGGATATATTCGGTCGGTATTATACACTCACTAAAAAATTTATCGACGGACTTAATCCATCGGTATTTGACAGTACCTACCACAATGACCGACGAATGTATAGGCGGATATCTTCGGTCAGTATTCCAAACACTCACCGATAAATTTACCGACGGTATGTATCCGTCGATATGTCACACTATCACCGACGGGATAAATCCGTCGGTATATTTCAAGCAGGAAACTTTTTTTTTGCGCGTAATTTTCGTCTGTAAAACCATCGGCAAATGTTTTTTTTATTTTTCCGACAGATATAGCGACGGACGCTGGTATTACCGATGAAAGGAAAGCCGACGGATGTATTCCATCGGTGATGATGTCGGTAAATAAATTACCGACGAACTCTTAATCACATACTGACGGAATATTTCTGTCGGTAAAACTATGAAATCTTGTAGTGGTTGTAATATTACAAAATACAAGGGTATAACTCCCTAAAATCTAGAATTACAAAAAGTGAACATAAGCTAGGATCTACTCCTGTCGTGCATGCGAGAGTCCTGAAACAAAAAACATATTATTGAAACATGAATATCACAATAATATAGTAACAAAAATATCCAACAATTTAAAAAGACAAACATGCATTCATATTTTATTCACTTCTCCCTTCTAGTTTTCATTGGAAACTCTTTCTCATTCAACTACTAAAAATTGTTTTCTCTTCCATTATCAACCTCCATTCAAGATTTCGTAAGATCAACCATGATTATTTTCGCTTAACACATTCTCGATACCAATTTCACTGGCAGCATCATCATCACTCCTAGGAGTCGATGCAAGGTGATCCCCTTCCCCGATATCCTAACATACACTAAATGTATCTTAGCCCATACATGGTGATCCCCTTACCTGGGATCCTAAAATACACAATCTATATGCTAGTCAATACATGTTGATCACCTTACCCGGGATCCTAACATACACTAAATGTATGCTAGTCCACACTCTATATCACACTTCTCATATTTCCATTGTCATAGATATGTTTTATAATAATCATATCAACAACTAATAGGTCTTTCTTTCAATCATTTCTTTCTTTATATTTTACATTTTTCTCATTACACCCATTAATGTTGTCATCCTTTATCCAACTATAGTTATCATTCCTTTCTTTATATTTGAACTATTACCGTTTAAATCTCGAACTGTTACTGTCCAACTGTTACTGTCTAAACCTTGGAATGTTATTGTCCAACCGTTACTGTCTTAACATTGAACTGTTATTATCTTGAACCGTTACTATCTAGACATTGATCTATTATTGTCTTAAACCGTTACTGTCTAGACATTGAACTGTTACTATATGCAAAGGTCATATTTCGACCTCCTCTTAGAGTTTTAACTGTATCTGGAGTTCTAGGACTCCGTTTCAAGCAAGGTTGGTCTCGTTGGAAAGATAAGATATGAGGCTACAAGTTCTCTAAAGGAAGGAGAACTCAATTTTGCCCCTAAGATAGTCAAAAGTGCTCATCAACAAATCAGACTTACTGCCCTATACGGTCTGTCATGACCCAGTCTCGGTTGATAACCAATAAATAGAGTTCTACAGCTTCAAATTAAGCAAGACCAATTTTCTTAGATAGCTAACATCCAAAAAATACAATTTCTATGAGGAACCTGGTCCAAATTCCTTCATCCTCCTATCCAAAATCTTACCGAAAAACAGGAGATGAGTCTGTCCAGATTCATCACCCCCTTCCCTTCACGCATAACTTTAAAAAACTTCATTTTCTGGGTAAAGTATCATGGTTTCACATCCCCAGTCACATACCACACATGATGATGTGATCCAATCATCAAAGGATCCATTGGAGGTTCTAGTTGGTCCAGTTACTAGGCTTAGGGCTAAGAAGTTCAAAGAAGCTTTCAATGGACTTCTTCAAGATACATGGCCTAAGGTGGACTTCAAGAGGATTTGTAATAATAACGAGCAAGTCTTGATTAATCTGATTCATGTTCAAGAGGGGCTTGTTGGTGGAACCAAGACCATTACACAAGGATTGGGAGAAGAAGACTAGATTCGGACAGGTTGACCTTTCGTTACTCTTTGGGTTATAATTGAAGCTAAAGATAGAATTTTGATGTGATTCTAGTTTTTATCGAAACTAGAATTCCATACCTTTCCCACGGTATATGGCACGCCTTCTAATTCATTAAGATGAGAGAGAACCATCCATTTTAAGTTGGGCTTTTGCTGCTGCCAGACAGAATACGGAAACAAGGAACTTGTCTTATTTAATTAGTTGGGCTATCAAACTTTATTTATTTTGAGACGAGGCATTTTATTTGGGTCTTAGACTAGTTTATTTTGTTTATTTTAATTATTTTGGGCTAGTTTTAGCTTGGGTTGATTATTATTTAAATTGGGCTTCTAATTTAAATACCTTTCCAACGATATATGGCACGCCTTCTAATTCATTAAGATGAGAGAGAACCATCCATTTTAAGTTGGGCTTTTGCTGCTGCCAGACAGAATACGGAAACAAGGAACTTGTCTTATTTAATTAGTTGGGCTATCAAACTTTATTTATTTTGAGACGAGGCATTTTATTTGGGTCTTAGACTAGTTTATTTTGTTTATTTTAATTATTTTGGGCTAGTTTTAGCTTGGGTTGATTATTATTTAAATTGGGCTTATGTGAGACCCATTAGGGAAACTAGTATTTTGGCTTGGAGTTTAAATACTCTTTAGGAATAATTTTAGGGAAGAATTTTGATGATATTTTCAGCATTGTAGCCGACTTTTGGTTGCTCAGTCTTGGTTCTTGATTGAACTTTCAACTCTTCAAAAAATTAACCATTCTTTGTTGTGAATTTATACTTCTTTTGCTCATCTCCAGGTGTAAGCGTTGTTATTGAGTTGGTTTATAGTCTTGTTGTCTTGGAGCAAGTCTTTCATTATGGTAAGCTCATTCAAATCTCAACAAACTTAGATTAGATTGATCTTGGGGTTGCGAATTCCATTATATTCTTCTAGGGTTCACTTTAGTTGGTATCAAAGCTGATCTAATCACAGGTTATATCCTTCAATTTGAGTCTTTGTTGTTTCTTGTTTGATTCTTGATAGATTCAGCCACATATATATATATATATATATATATATATATATATATATTCAAGATCAAGCCTCCCTTATATATATATATATATATATATATATATATATATATATATATATGAGGCTTAATCTTGAAATCTTGATTGCTGCCGCACAAAAAAAAATCTCTTTGTTTGAGTTTTGGCCGAATACATGCTTGAAGAAACCTTGATATTTAGGCAATTGGATAGTCTTGATTCGTGAATCTTTTAGTAGTCTTGATTGTGTTTCTTGAAAATTTGGGTAGTTAGTTGATTTCTTGAGTTTCTGGAAATTTCTTTTACTTCTTGATAATTCGTAATTGTTTAGCTCTTTTCTGATTCTTTTTTATTTCGTGTCTTCAAATCGTCATATTATTCATATAAATTTGCATTGTTATTCATGAATTTGTCATTGAGTTTTGTTTTGTTAGTTTCGTAATTCTTTACTTCTTGAGTCTATATTGCATTTATAAATTCACTACATAGCTGGTTGTTTTTCTGAAATTGTTGCTAAGTGATCTTAAGAACCAAAGAAAGGCAATTTTGAGTGAAAAAAAAATAATAAAAAAAGAGAGGCGTGGTGAGCATATTAGAGTGAAAAGCTTATATTTTTATGTGAAACACGAGTGTGCGAGGTATTATTATTATTTTTTTTGCTAATAATTTCATGCAGGTATAAAAAAAGATAATGTCTTCTAGCAGTGTGTCATCGAAAAAGAGAGGAGTTCCAGAGGATGGGCTATCTAAAATGCAAAAACAGATGGAGTTCATGTTTGGAGAGATGATGAGTAGGTTTGAAGATAGGTTTGAAAAATTGGAGACTAAGGTTGAAAGTGGGCTTGGGAAAAAGGGTAGAGAAGCTATGGAAACTCTACAGAAGGAGTCAAAGATGATTTTAACAGTGGTAGTGAGATCCGTACACATAGAAATGACTTGTATAAGGCTCGGCCAAGGAGTGGTAGAATTCGGCTAGATAGGGATTTTAGGCGTAGGAGGAATTTTGATGATTTAGGTGATGTAGATCAAAATTTGGGTAGTACTAAATTGAAAATCCCCGTATTTAAAGGAAAAACTGACCCAGAAGCTTACTTAAAGTGGGAGAGAAAGGTAAAGATGATTTTTGACATTTATAGGTACTCGGAAGAGAAGAAGGTTAACTTAGCTGTAGTGGAGTTTACTGACTATGCAATGGTTTGGTAAGAGAGATTGGTGGTAGAAAGAAGAAGGAATAGAGAAAGACCAGTTAGCATATGGGAGGAGTTGAAGACAATAATGAAGAAGAATTATGTTCTTAAACACTATTATCGGAAGTTGTTTAATCGTTTACAAATGATTACACAGGGTAATAAGAGTGTGGAGGAGTATTATAAAGAATTAGAGATGGCTATGATTAGGGCTAATGTTAATGAAGATGAGGAAGTGACTATGTCTAGGTTTTTGAATAGCTTGAATAGAGACATGGCTAATGTTGTAGGGTTGCAATCATATGTTGATTTGGAGGAGTTAGTGCACTTAGCCATTAAGGTTGAAGGACAGTTGAAAAGGAAGGGTAATACAGGATCTGGAGCTTGTACGGGGTCTTCTTCGGGTTGGAGAATGAATTATAGAAGAGAGCGTAGGGCACCAACAAAGTCATTGATGGCTTTCAAAAATGTTGAACCTACCTCCATAAAGAAGCAGGTTGCGGCCAATGAACAAAAACTTAAAGGAGAAGTCCAACCAAAGTGTAATCGTGATATAAAGTGTTTCAAGTGTTAGGGATTGGGACACTATGTATTAGAGTGTGCAAATTGGCAAGTTATGATTCTAAGCGATGATGGAGAGAATGTGTCCACTAGTGAGGAGTCTGATTGTGATGACATGCCACCACTTGAGGATGCTAGTGATTTAGAGTATGTTGTTGGTGATAAAGTTTTGGTGATTAGATGGTCACTTAGTGTTCAGACTAAGGAGGATGATATGGAGCAACAAAGAGAGAACATCTTCCATCCTAGATGCCTAATCACTGATAAGGTATGCAGTATGATCATTGATAGTGGTAGTTGTACTAATGTTGCTAGTGTTACTTTGTTTAAAAAGTTGGGATTGAATACCGTAAAAGCATGAAAGACCTTAGCAGCTTTAATGGTTGAATGAATATGGTGTTGTTATAGTGAATAGACATGTGATGATTTCTTTTTCAGTAGGCAAATATAAGGATGAAGTGTTATGTGATGTTGTGCCTATGCATGCTACTCATCTGTTACTAGGGAGCCTTGGCAATTTGATAGAAAAGCCAAGCACGATGGGTTTAAGAACATGTATTCATTGGAGAAGGATGGAAGGATTTATACACTTACCCCACTCTCACCAAAGCAAGTGTATGAAGATCAACTTCAATTGAAGAAGGGTTATGAGGAAGAGCAACATGTTTCGGCCAAAGTGGAGGAACAAAAAGATTCAGCCAAAATGGAAAAACAAGCTGAACAACACGGTGAGGATGTGAGGAAGAGAGAAAAGAAAGTGAGCCATGAGTTAAAAACAAAAGGGAACAAAGTTTCGGCCCTTAGGACCTTAGGGGAGGGTCACGACCAAGAACAAAAAATCAAAGGAAGGCCGAGAGTGGAGAGAAAATAAATGGAGAGAAGAAAGAAAGGGTGAGAAAAGAAAGGTGTGTAAAAAAAGTAGGGAAACACCTTAATTTTTTTGCAAAATCTAATGATCTTAAACATGCATACCTTTCTGACTTGCCTATGATTTTACTTGTGTATAAGGAGGCATTCTTTAACTCAGATGATTTAGATTCTTGTGTTCCTAGTGTTGTTAAAGTTCTTTTACAGGAATTTGAGGATTTTTTCCGGATGACATTCCTAGTGATTTGTCGCCAATTAGAGGTATTGAGTATCAAATTGACTTTGTTCCAGGAGCATCTATACCAAATAGGTCGGCTTATAGGAGCAATCCTGAAGAGACTAAGGAGCTTCAAAGGCAAGTGGAGGAGTTGATCCTAGCTATAGGAGCATGGGACCTTGTGTAGTTCCCGTGCTTCTTGTTCCAAAAAAGACAAAACTTGGCGAATGTGTGTGGATTGCCGAGCTATCAATAACATCAATGTAAAGTATCAACATCCCATTCCTAGATTAGATGATATGTTGGATGAATTACATGGTTCTAAATTGTTTTTGAAAATTAATTTGAAAAGTGGTTATCATCAAATTAGGATGAAAGAAAGGGATGAATGGAAAATTGCTTTTAAAACTAAATATGGTTTGTATGAGTGGTTGGTTATACCTTTTGGACTTACTGGTGCACCTAGTACTTTTATGAGATTGATGAATCATGTGTTGCGTGCTTTTATTGGTAAGTTTGCAGTCGTTTACTTTGATGATATCTTAATTTATAGTAAGGAGATTGATGAGCATATAGGTCATTTGAGACAAGTTCTTGATGTGCTTAGAAAAGAGTCCTTATATGCTAATTTAAAAAAGTCTGACTTTTGCATGGATAAGATTGTTTTTCTTGGATATGTGGTTAGAGCAAAAGGTATAGAGATGGATGAGGCTAAGGTTAAGGCTATTCAAGAATGGCCTACACCAAAATCCATAATAGAAGTTAAGAGTTTTCATGGTTTGGCTAGTTTTTATAGGAGATTTGTTAAAGACTTTAGTACAATAGTCTCTCCATTGACCTGAATTGTTAAGAAAGCCGTGGGTTTCAAGTGAGGAGAAGAACAAGAAAATGCTTTTTAGCTTGTTAAAATCAAAGTTGATTTCGGCACCTTTACTATCTTTACCTGATTTTAATAAAGCTTTTGAGATTGAATGTGATACTTCAGGAATAGGTATTTGAGCTCTTCTAATGCAAGAAAAATGGCCCATTTCTTATTTTAGTGAGAAACTCAATGGTGCAACTCTTAACCATCACACATATGATAAAGAGTTGTATGCCGCAATGAGGGCTTTGGAGACTTGGCAACATTATCTGCGGCCCCGGGAGTTTGTCATACATACCAAATAGTCGGCTTATGAGGGAAGCACATGGGGGCGGTTTAATGGGGCATTTTGGAATTACTAAAACTTTGGAGGTTCTGCATGAGCACTTTTATTGGCCTAATATGAAAAGAGATGTGCAAAGAATATGTGATAGGTGCATAATATGTAGACAAGCTAAGTCTAGGGTAATGCCTCATAGACTATACATACCTGTGTTTGTTTCTAAGGAACCTTGGGTTGATATTTCTATGGATTTCATTTTGGGTCTGCCTAGGTATAGGAAAGGGAGAGATTTTATATTTGTTGTTGTGGATAGATTTTCTAAGATGACACATTTCATTGCTTTCTATAAAACCGATGATACAACAAATACAGCTGACCTATTCTTTAGAGAGGTATTCTGCTACATGGTCTTCCTAGAAGCATTGTATACGATCGAGACGTTAAGTTTTTTGAGTTACTTTTGGAAGGTTTTGTGGGGTAAGTTAGGAACTAAACTTTTATATTCTACTACTCGTCATCCACAAACAAATGGAAAACTGAAGTTGTTAACCGGACTTTGATTCAATTGTTAAGGGCTATCATTCAAAAGAATCTTAAAAATTGGGAAGATTGTTTGTCATTCATTAAATTTGCATAAAATTGTAGTGTGCATTATACTACTGATTATTCACCATTTGAGATTGTGTATGGTTTTAACCCTTTGACACCATTAGATTTGATTCATTTACCTATTGATGAAATGGTTAGTCTTGATGGTAATCAAAAAGCACAGGTGGTGAAAGATTTCTATGCAAAGATTCAGCAACAAATCAAAAAGAAGAATGAACAATATGCAAACAAAGCCAATAGGGGACGAACATTGGTGAGATTTGAACCATGTGATTGGGTTTGGGTGCATATGAGGAAGGAAAGGTTTCCTAGGTGCATATGAGGAAGGAAAGGTTTCCTAAACAAAGAAGATCAAAGTTGATGCCTCGAGGAGATGATCCTTATTAGATCATAGAAATGATTAATAATAATGCCTACAAAGTGGATCTACCAGGTGAGTATGGTGTTAGTGCTACATTCAATATTTCTTATCTTTCTTTGTTTGATGTAGGTGATGATTCTAGGTCAAATCCTTTTCAGGAGAGAGGGGATGATGTGATCCAATCATCAAAGGATCCATTGGAGGTTCTAGTTGGTCCAGTTACTAGGCTTAGGGCTAAGAAGTTCAAAGAAGCTTTCAATGGACTTCTTTAAGATACATGGCCTAAGGTGGACTTCAAGAGGATTTGTAATAATAAGGAGCAAGCCTTGATTAATCTGATTCATGTTCAAGAGGGGCTTGTTGGTAGAACCAAGATCATTACACAAGGATTGGGAGAAGAAGACTAGATTCGGATGGTTTGACCTTTTGTTACTCTTTGGGTCATAACTGAAGCTACATATAGCATTTTGATGTGATTCTAGTTTTTATCGAAACTAGACTTCCATACCTTTCCAACGGTATATGGCACGCCTTCTAATTCATTAAGACGAGAGAGAACCATCCATTTTAAGTTGGGTTTTTGCTGCTGCCAGACAGAATGCGCAAACAAGGAACTTGTCTTATTTAATTAGTTAGGCTATTAAATTTATTTATTTTGAGAGGAGGCATTTTATTTGGGTCTTAGATTTGTTTATTTTGGTTATTTTAATTAGTTTGGGCTAGTTTTAGCTTGGGTTGATTATTATTTAAATTGGGCTTACGTGAGACCTATTAGGAAAACTAGGGTTTTGGATTGGAGTTTAAATACTCTTTAAGAATAATTTTAGGACAGACTTTTGATGATATTTTCAGCATTGTAGCCGACTTTTGGTTGCTCAATCTTGGTTCATGATTGAACTTTCAACTCTTCAAAGAATTGACCATTCTTTGTTGTGAATTTATACTTCATTTGCTCGTCTCCAGGTGTAGGCATTGTGATCGAGTTGGTTTATAGTCTTGTTGCCTTGGAGCAAGTCTTTCATTGTGGTAAGCTCATTCAAATCTCAACAAACTTGGATTAGATTGATCTTGTGGTTGCGAATTCCATTAAATTCCGTTAGGGTTTGTATCACATGAATTAACTTAATTTTAACAACAAATACTTTTTTCCCCAATTTAAGTCTAAGAACCCTAATCTATAATTCAACATCAAGGCATCATCAATTCATTATCGAATTTGAAATGAATTATAAGATCATGTTTAGAACACCTTACTCGGTATGAATTAAGGTTTTGATCTTCAACTAGTTAAAGATTTTCAACTCTCTCTTTTCTTTTCTAATGACAGTCGGCCCTCCTTCTTCTCTTCTTGTTCAATTTTCTTATTAATCCCTTACCCACAAGTGTTTATTTAATCTATAAACCCTTGATCTTGGATGGGTTCTTGACATTTTGGTGTTTCTCTCTTGATTTTGCAAGAATGGATACAAAACTCCCTCTTTTCTTTCCTTTTGGTTGCTGCAGATTTTTGGTGAGGAGAGGAGTATTTATATTCTATAATATCTCTTATTTGTACTTAAGCCCCATTTCCTTTAAGTGTATTATTTTTACCCCCATTTGTTTTTTCTTAAAATCAAGTTGTATTCTTTTCAATTCTTATAAATCCACCCCAAAAGTTTATTTTGTTCAATTAAATCCAACCCTCGACATTATCAGGTTAATTTATAATGTCTCGAATTATTTCGTCCGGAAATTTATATCTAAAAATTTCTGAATTCCTGTTTTTATTTAACCTTATGCATGAATTTCTTCACCTTTATTTCCCATGTAGTTAGGTTGCAATTTAAGCAACCTTTATTTTTTTTCCCGGGGTTTACATTAACAAGAAAATTTGAACAAGAAGAGAAGAGGGAGGGTCGACTGTCATTAGAGAAAAAAAAAAGGGAGTTAAAAATCTTTGACTGGTTGAAGATTGAAACCTTGATTCTTACCGGGTAAGGTGTTTTAAACATGATCTTATAAGTCATTTCAAATTCGATTATGAATTGATGCATTGATGTTGAATTATAGATTAGGGTTCTTAGACTTGAATTGAGGAAAAAGTATTAGTTGTTAAAATTAAATAAATTCATGTGTTGTATGTAATTAGGAGTGCGAAATTAAGATGATTTGTCAAAGAAAAGGTATGGGTAATTAAGTAAAGGATGGCCGCCATATAAAGAAAGGAAGGGGAAATCGTGGTTTTTCCTTCTAGAATCTATTATAATAGGTTGTTTGTGGATGTTGTGTGTAAATGGAAAAGTTGATGAATCTGGACAGTTTCATCTCCTGACTTTCGGAGAGATTTTGGGTAGGAGAATGAAGGAATTAGGATCAGGTTCCTTCACAGAAATTTTAGCTTTGGATGTTGACAAAGGAAATTGGTCTTGCTCAATTTGAAGCTATAGAACTCCAGTTATCGGTCACCAACTGAGACTGGGTCATGACAGACCCTATAAGGCAGTGGGTCTGATTCGTTGATGAGCAATTTTGACTATCTTAGGGGTAGAACTAGGTTCTCCTTTCTTGAGGGTACTTGTAGCCCTGTGTCTTAGCTTTCCAATACGACCAACCTCGTTTGAAACAGAGTCCTAGAACTTCGGATATAGTTAAAAATCTGAGAAGAGGTCGGAATGCAACCTCTGCAGACAGTAACGGTTGGACAGTAACAGTCCAATGTCTAGACAGTAACAGTTCAATATCTAGATAGTAACAGTTCAAGACAGTAACGGTTGTACAGTAACAGTCCAAGGTCTAGACAGTAACAGTCCAATGTCTAGACAATAACAGTTCAAGATAGTAACAGTTGGACAGTAATGATTCAATGTCTAGACAATAACAATTCAATATCTAGACAGTAATGATTGGACAGTAACATTCCAATGTTTAGACAGTAACAATTCAATGTCTAGACAGTAACAGTCCAAGGTCTAGACAGTAACGGTTGGACAGTAACAGACCAAGGTCTAGAAAGTAATGGTTCAATGTCTAGATAGTAACAGTTGAAGACAGTAACGATTGGACAGTAACAGTCCAAGGTCTGGACAGTAACGGTTGGACAGTAACAGTCGTTGAAGACAGTAACGGTTCAAGACAGTAACGGTTAGACAGTAACGGTCCAAGGTCTGGTTATTAACTGTTCAAGATCTAGACAGTAACAGTTCGACAGTAACAATTCGAGATTTAAACAGTAACAGTTCAAATATAAAGAAATGAATGATAACTATGGTTGGACAAAGAATGACAATAGTAATGGGTATAATGAGAAAAACATAAAATATAAAGAAATAAATAATTGCAAGAAAGACTTATTAGCTGTTGATATGGTTATTTTAAAACATATCCTTGAATGAGAAAAATTTATGAGATAAGCTTGTGATTGCAGGAGGAACCACAGGAATGGTGCAGCAGCAGCAGCAGCAGGGGAGCACGAGTAGAACTTCTACTGCAAGTAGGTGATCCTCACCTAAGCTTTCTAGTTAAATTCAAGAATTTAATATGTTAATAATGTGAGATGTGAATTTGCAAAGGTTGGATATTATGTAAAGGATGGAAGTTGGTATAATGATGTTGTTATTTCAAATAATATCCCAAATGTATATGTGTTCAAGGTGAACAACCCTTTTGTGAATTGCCAAGTGATGGGAGTACCACTGACAAAGAAATTATGAGAAGTGTAATATGTGTTTCGGCTAGCATACATTTAATGTATGTTAGGATCCCGGGTAAGGGAATCACTATGCATCGATTAGCATAAATTTAGTGTATGTTAAGGTCCCAGGTAAGGGAATCACCGTGTATCGACTAGCATACATTTAGTATATGTTAGGGTTTCGGGTAAGGGGATCACCATGTTTTTTACTAGCATACATTTAGTGTATGTTAGGATCTTGAGTAAGGAGATCACCATGTATCGACTAGAATACATTTAGTGTATGTTAGGATCCCGAGTAAGGGGATCACTGTGTTTTTTACTAGCATATATTTAATGTATGTTAGGATCCCGGGGTAACGGGATCACCGTAATGTTTTACTAGCATACATTTAGTGTATGTTAGGATCTCATATAAGGGGATCTCCATACGTTAATGCTAATGGGATGATGATGATACCGATGAAAAGGGTATTAGTAATGTGTGGATGAAACAGTTGCGGTTGATTTTAATGGAATCTTGAATGGAAGTTGGAAATCAAAGATGAAACAGTTTTCAGTAGATGAATGAGAAAGAGTTTTAACGAAAACGAAAAGGGAAAAGGAATAGAATAAGTATACATATCTACCTTTTTAAATTATTAAAAAACTGTACTTATCGTGATATTCATATTTCAATAATATGTATTTTGTTTCAGGACCATCGCATGCACGGCAGGAGTAAATGTTAGCTTTTATTCACTTTTTGTTATGTAGTCTAGGTTGGATGACCTTACATTTTGTAAATATGAAAACATTTGTATAATTAATGTTTAAACTTGATTAGATGAACTTAACTATATAGTTCATAAAACCATGTTCCGTGTATGCATATTATGTCTTTTATCCATCCATAATGATATTTGTTATTTAATGTATATCATAAATATTATGGTTGATATAAATGATGATGTTTGTGGGATTGAGACCCAGGATGATTGGGTCGTGATTGAGTTAGGAGATACGGGTTATTAGAAGTTTAAACAGGTTATATATCGATAACTTGGGACCTTTCGGTATATGAGAGACTCCGTTGAAATTTTGGTAGACTTTGAACACCATGCATATATATATATATATATATATATATATATATAAGAATTAAAAACAAAAATTTAATTACTCTGTTTTTCGGTTGACATGAGATTGTGTTTTATCCCGGATATGGGGATGTCACATAAATATATTAATAACATCGTATCTACATGTTCACACATCCACATTCGCATTCCATTACAGTTTTCATTACAAGTCCTTACAAAAGTGTTGAATGGCAAACATTCAACATAACACCTGAGACATATTATTATATAGCATCTTTTAAAATATGTGAACTCTTGAAACGGGCTTTTCTACGCACCTTAATTGTGTGATGTCCCTGTTACAAAAACAACATGGATACAAGAATTGTAAATAATCTAACATAATAATAAACAACTAGAAGTACATTATCGTTACTTTTCGTTATTAACTTAGAATGGGTAGATTCCTTCTTTTACTTCTTATATACATTGTACATCTCTTATTATTTCGTTAAGTGTACTTTTCTCATTCACATACCCCAACATCTCCATAGGAGTTGTAGGGCCAAAGTTTAACATCGGTTGAGATTAATTACTTCATCTTAACTCGGTCATCCACCTTGGATACTTTTAGTCGTAGCTAATCGCAACATTTAAACTCAACTATCCATCTCAGATGTCATTAACCAAAACTAATCACGAAATCAAACCTGTCATTTCTACGAATACCATTAGCCAAAGCCAATCATCATAATCAACTCAGTCATTCATCTTAGATGCCATTAACCGAAGCTAATCATCAAACACAACCCGGTCATCCATCTTAGATGTCATTAGCCGAAGCTAATCATCAAACACAACTCGGGTATCCATCTCAGATTCCATTAGCGAAGCTAATCATCAAACACAACCTGGTCATCCATCTCGGATGTCATTAGCCGAAGTTAATCATCAATCACAACCCGGTAATCCATCTCGGATGTCATTAGCCGAAACTAATCAATAACTCAATCAACATTTCATAATTGGTTTAATATTCGTCAACAACTCAATCGAAATTTCATAGTCGGTTTAACATTCGTCAACAACTCAATCAACATTTTATAATAGGTTTAATATTCATCAACAACTCAATCAACATTTCATAATCGGTTTAATATTTGTCAACAACTCAATCAATATTTTATAGTCGGTTTAACATTCATCACAACGCAATAATATATATCATCCTCAAACAAATTATTTCAAAACATTAACGTTATACAAGAAAAAGGTGGAAACCACCTACCTGTTCCTCCTGTGGGATGTCTTTGCCCGGTCGAATGTCCAATCCCATTCGCATCATCTAACACATCACTAGTCACAAATCAGCACATTTGCATTCTGAAATCACATGACTCATCACCATACATATTTCAAGAATCCACATGTTCACATTCAAGTGTTCCACATATTACACAATCACACAATGCAATCATTTTAATCACTAAACCAATTCAAATATGTAAATCTGCTGCAAAAATTAGTAAGCAAAAACTGGTTTGCTAGTGTCGTAGATTCGCTAGAGAATTGATTCGCTGGAATGCAGAATCGTCAGCGAAGCTGGTTCGCTAGTGATGCAGATTCGTTTGCGAACTGATTCGCTGGAACGTAGAATCGTCAATGAAACTGGTTCGCTAGTGACGCAGATTCGTCAGCGAATTGATTTGCTAGAACTCATAATCCTCAGCGAAACTGGTTCACTAATGACACCACAATTCGACAATGAAAACTGGTTCACTGCTGACACCACAATTCAGTAGCAAAACTGGTTCACTGTTGACACCAAAATTCAGTAGCGAAAATGATTCGTTGCTGACATCAAAATTGTTGACGAAAACTGAGTCGCTGCCGACTCAAAAATCATCAACGCAACCCCTGTCGCTGCCGATTTAGAAATCGACAACGGCGATGGAATCGTTTCTGGTTTCATTTCTTCCTTTTGGTCAAGCGTAAGGCTTACGCTAGGCTTCCTTTACCAATGTTTCTCACCCAAGGTGGACATAGAACTCACTGAATCACACTCCATTCATCATTCATCATCAAACAACACAAGCGATAACAATTCTACAACACATAATGATTCTATTTCATTTTTATCACACGGACAGTCATAAAATTTTGTTGCAGCCTATTTCCATCTAAAAATTCAAGCAAGGACATCAACATCATTTCGGTTTCAGCACACAATTTGTTCTTAGCATCCAGAAAATCAAACAATTTCAAGCATGGACATCTACATGCATTTCGGTTGCAGCATACAATTTGTTCGTAGAATCCAGCATAATCATATAATTTTCAAGCATCAACATCTACATGCATTTCATCACATAATACATTTTGTTCAGCCATTCAGTTATGACCGACCCTTTACCAAGTTTTGTCCATTCAATCTATCCATTTTTCTTTGTTAAATGTTTTGGAATTAAGTCTCCAGCCCCATTTTTGTCCCTCCTTTTAGTTTGGGTTTCCTTCACAGCTGGTATAAAAATTCTAGGCATTCCCTTATGGTTTTTTCCTTATCCTTTCGGTTCCAGGGTCACAAGAACAGGTGAAAGGAGGTACAAGACCCATACCTTACAAATCTAAGTAGATTTGGGGAAAGTTTGATAGTATATCTTTTCTTCTTCTCCTGGTTTTCCCTCCTTCTTCTCTCGATTTCTCCTCCTTCTGTTGGTTTCTTCCCACCGATTCCATACCTCTACTCCAACCATGTCTACAGTTGTTCAACCTCCTCTCAAGCTCTCCCTTCTCTCTCTCACGCCTAAGGAAGACACATGCAACAAGGGTTTGTTCAACTCTCTTTAGGAAGAAGGAAAAGGGGCAAGAGCATGCAACTAGACACATACAGCTGGTTTTGGGAAGAGTCGTCATTTCTCTTTCCTTGTATTTATACCCCCTCTTAAATGAGATAAGGTGTTTGGGTTATTTTAGATTAGTTTCTATTTTAATTCTCTCTTAGAATATACCAATCATTTTTGTTGGGTTTTACAATGTCACTGCTAATTTAGAAATCGACAGTCAAAACTGTATCGCTATCGATTCAAAAATCAGCAGCCAAAAACTATATCGTTACTGATTTAAAAATCAGCAGCAAAAATTGTTGCTATCGATTCAAAAATTAGCAGCGCTCTAGCTTTACTTTTTTTTTTTTTTGTTGAGTGTTTACAATTTGGGCGAAAAGAAATAACAGAAAAAACATGAACTGAAGAATTCTTCGGGCCAAAACAAGTTGAAAAACACTCCTTTTAGATATCTTTCACTTCGTCTGGTTGTGTTGTTTAGCTGCTCGCGCAATGTGGGGTGAAATATTGAAATCTCATGGCATCTGAACATTACCTTTTCATGATTGGAACAAAGTCAATTTTGGAAAACATATTCTCAATGATGTGCAATGCCGATGAAGCTACTTCTCATTAAAGCTAATTTAAGTTACAGACTTTACATACAAAATTATGACTTTATACAATTTCCCCACCATAGGCAAACAATATTTGTCGCAGCAGAAATGATAATTGGAATATCGATCCAATTCCTTGGGTTGTGATAAAATTCAGAATTCCCAGCTGCCATGGGAATAGAATGGACAACAATGATTTCTGCAAACAAGCAAATAAAGACGGGTATCAGCACTTTAAACACACCGATTTCAGCAATTCACGCCAACCAAAAATGTAATATTGGAACTAGTAAAAAAACCTACACACTAGGGATCCAATTACGAAACAAATGCTAACCCATCATTAATTTCCAGCCAGGTTCTCGTATAAGTGAAGATGCGAACTTTGTGGTTACGAATGAATTGCTATAAAAGAATTCCAAGCTTTTCTTAATTTTCCAACAAAACCTGGTTATATCTCAGCTAACTTTACTCCGGCATCGTTCAATGTTAGTGTATTAAACTGGATCTCACCTGAGACTATCTAAACAGTGGTTATTCCTGTCAAACATCTATTCTCAAAAGAATGCTGTATTATGTGCACAAAGACTGTTGATGTTCCAATGCTTCAGGCAAGCAAAGTCATGCCTGCAAGACCAGGTTGGGGTGTGGGAGGTTTAATCAATGACCTCAAAGATTCCATGACACTGGTAAAGGAAGGTCGTTTCCACGGTTCACTGTAGTAGTAAAAAAAATGAGGTGAAAATAGCATACAACTGAAAAGGTTTGAAATAAGAAGCCAGATCTTTGAACTTACTTGGCCCAGCAAGACTCAATTAATGCAACCACTTGAGGATTTAAATCCCGAGGAATCTCAAGCCTTTTGCCCTTGAAACCAACAGCCGCTACAACCTACAACATAGTATCCATATCGATAATATGTATCTTGTAATCAATTTCAAACAATGTATCCTCACCAGTATTTGCAAAAAAAAAAAACAAGGTACCAAGGAACCAAACCTGAATCAACCATAAAAAAGAAAATAGAAGATGAAAACAAGCATAAAAAAACATCATCACACTGGCAGACCACCACAATAACCAAAATGATACAGAGCCACTTGCAAACACTAAAATTAAATGAAATAATTTCAATAACCACACGCATGCAGCCAGCCTGGCTCCTAAATAAGCTGGAAAAGCTTTGATAAAAGAACAGGAACAGCTGCTACACCCCTCAAGAAACAGAACTGGTCCCTATTTTAGCTCATTGCTGGAGCCTGGAGTGGACACCTTCAATATAGGTCACGCTCATTTATGATTAACATAGAACTTCAGAAAAATCCAAGAAACGTGAAAGCAAAGGTATCTATTTTGCATGGATATTTAGGCATAAAAACGAGCATCAGAAAGCAACTCTCCAACCAAGGACCTTATCAGGAAAGCAAAAACACAATACATGGTTCCCATAATTAGAGAGGCCTTATCAGGACCTTGGCAGAGGTCTTTTAGTAGTTACAGTCATACTTATTATTACTGTAGATATGTACTTGTAGGACATTGTCTCTCATCTAATAATATTCTGGATATCCACTTCCAAGATTTTTCTTAATAAGTTAAATTGTCAATAACGAATAATCTTACTCCATTCACATTCTATCATTTCCAAACCAACTATGAAACTTCATAACACAAACCTGTGCTGGATTTAAATTGCTCCAAGGTTGCTGCAATGTTGCTAGCTCCCACAGGATTACACCAAAGCTGTATACATCGGACTTCTCATTTGATGGTTCATCACATAGAACTTCAGGTGCCATCCACTCAGGCTAATAAATTGGAAGAAGTATTGTTAAGCTCATATTTTGATAAAGAGTGTCCCAAGCCATCTTAAAACGAAGATCCAGTCATGTTGTTAAGTTACTGCACTTACAGTCCCTGCTGCTGACTTTGATGAAAGAAATGTGTTTGCTTTCAAACGTGAAAGCCCAAAATCACAAACCTGAATTGATCAAACAAAGTGAGCAAAAGGTAAGGACATGCATCAAAGTAAAGTACTCGATGAAGAAACTGAAATCTTACAGGGGAGAAAAAAGAAAAGAAACAACTTTTGGAGGCCACAGAACACACTCATACATAAAGCTATTCTGACCAAAGAAAATAAAAGATGCCAAACAAATTTTCCTCCATAAATATGCTCACTTATTAACAGAATCACATATCCCTCCGATCATGGCATAAAATAATAAAACATTAATCCCTAGATTTACTAAAGAAATTTCAGTGAGAAATAAATGAGATACTACTACTCTTTTCACCGTGCTAAAATTTGCAACTTCATCATGCAGTATAAGACATTAACAATATGTTGATTTCAAACTGGTCAACAAAATGATCAAAATTTTGCGAGCATTGCCAATGTGATACATCCTACAAGCAAGACAACTGACTATCCTGAACAGGATGGCCTCCTTCTACAAGACAAACTTAGAAATAGTCAAAGAAAAACTATAGCAAGTAACAATACCAGTACATGGTAACATCTAAACATGTACGGAAAAATATTACATCACATGAACCACCTAGATCAGCTGTCTAACAATATTTTCTTCAAAGCCTACCAAGGCATTGCATCTTTACAAATTAAACTACATGATTGCAAAAGGCAACAGGATTCAATTGCGTTTCCATCCTCAATAATCATAAAATGGGAAATTGGTAGTCTTTCTGCTACTTGCAATATCAGCCTTACCTTCACTGTATATTTTTTGTCCACCAAAAGATTAGGAGATTTCAGATCTCTATGGACAATGGGAGGATTATGTTTGTGAAGATAATTCATACCCTTTGCCTGTGAGCAACAATGGCAACTCAATTAGCTATCCAAGGCAGTGGAGGAGATTTGAATGCCCATAACAAGTTTAAATATAGAAAAAGAAGAGAGTACAAAAAAAAAAAATTGAAGTTTCAAATCCATACCACATCATAAGCCATACTCAACCGACGCCTTTCATCCAACACCTCTCTTGCACCTGACTTGTGTAAAAGCCTATACAAGCTACCCCTGCAGTGCAAACCAAAATATTTAATTTGTTTAACTTCAGTAGTGATAGAATTAACATTCAAATAAGTGAAGCAAAAAATGGTTTAACTCTGTAGACTCCACATTATACAAGAAATAGGAGGGGTTTCTAAGAAGACATCACGAAACCTTGATAAATATTCTGTCACTATGGATAAGTTTGGGGGCTGTGTAACGGCACCCATAAAAAGAACTATATTTGGATGCCGCAAGCGTTTCATTATTGCAACCTGAACAAAAGATAAGAAACTCGGCAGTTCAAATACAAACCAAGAAACGTAAACAGAAATTTTCTTAAGCTTAGTGCACAACACACTCAATTCTAGATAAAACACACCTCCCTCAGAAATTCCTTGAAGCGTTCGGCGTGAAAGTCTTGCTCCATGAGAATTTTCACAGCAACATCCTGCAATTAAGACATAAATTTGTGTGTGTGCGCGCGCGTGTATTCAAAATTCTGTACAAATCAGTGGAATATAAAATATTAGTTTAAAAAAGACTTCAAGAAAAATCAATGAAAGGAAAAGGAAAACAACATTTAAATCTCCAGAGTACAAAAAAAAAGACTACATATATAAATGTGACTACTCCTATTTACATGTGCAAGAATGACAGTAATGCAACAAGAAATCAGTAAGGATAGAAGGAAAAATTAGAACAAGATAAAGGACAGGAACTTGGCAAGATAAAAATGCAAAAATATTGCGTGATAAACAATACATCCTAGGTATCTTGCTTGAGAATGGCAATATTATTTGAATATAATACCATACATGCACTTCACAGAACTGTGTGGTTAGGAGATTGTTACAGTCCTTCAGATACTATGATGAGAAAAAGGCAAGCCAATAATAAACTTCGACTCAAACTTTCTGATATAAAATAATAAACTTTTTGAGTAGCATCCTAAAGTTGACATAGTACAAAATGTCATCCATGAAGCCAAAATAGTGTTTTCTTTTCGAACTTGGATTTGACAGAAAATTAACAGTCTCGTATATAGTAAGTTACCTATTCCAAGAGATTCCATCAAGTCAACAAGCAAATAACCATTCTTCAAAAAAATTCTCCCCCAAATTAATATAAACAGATCCTCACTAATCTATCACAGATAGAGATCAAAATTCACAAACCAGAGAACAAATTGGAATGCAAAGCATGCCTTCCCCATTTCTATTGTTATGTAACTGTAGAAAAAAATATTAAATACTTACCGAGCCATGCCAATCAGCACGATGGACAGTTCCAAAAGAACCTGAAAATACACCCATTCACATCATAAGTACAGTCTCCACAAGAAAATTGGCATAATGGCATGAGAGAAACATTGGTGATATGCTAATACACCATGGTCATGTTTTCTTTTCCAACTCTATCAAGAAACATACCTGCTCCAATTCTTTCTTTTAAAACAAGATCACTCCAAGGAATATCCAAATCCTCCACATCAAGTGAAAGTTCTTTACTTGTTTTGCCAGAAACCAGTTGACTACCTTCAGAAATGGAATCTTTACTAGCATCAACTCTTTGATCAGACAATGATATAAGTGGCCGGATATCTCTACGCACAACTGGTGGGATTTTCTTTAATGGAATTGGATCTCTGACCTCATTCATTGATTGTTTAGCATTCTGGGATGGATTGTACGCTTTATCTAGGCCACTTATATGATTAACTTTCAGTTGCCGAGGTAACTTTGAAATTTCATTGGTGTTACTTGGGAATTGCACAAGGTTATTTCTTTCTGGGCCTGTCCTGTCAATTTGTTTAGAATTCATAACAAATCCAGGACCTGCACCATCATCAACAGTGCCTGCAATGACAGCAGTTAACAGCAATGGAAGCTTCAGAATTTTCTCCTCTACATGGAAAACTAATGGAAGTATCAACTTGTGTGAAAACCCAATTTGCACTTTGCATTTGATAGAAAAATGGAAACATCAAAATCAACTACCAGTTTCACATGGGAATTCAATAACTAGACATGTCTGGTACTAGCAGAGGGAGAAATTTTGGCAAAATTTAGTATAATTGACAGTCAGTTTATCATGCATATGGGTAATGGAACCAAAGAAGTCAATAAGAATATACGATGAAAGTAATTGGATTGAAGAAATGAAAAAAGACAAGAAGTAATAGCAATAACATGGAAATACAAAATGCACATGAACAAAACCAACATGACCTATATATATTAAGCTTCCATGACAAGCACATGGTTAGAACACCTAAAAAAGGTGCAATTCACTGAATGAATAAATAATAATATGTATCAAACTTAAAATGAAATAATCCTCTAGCTACAAGATTTGTCACATATTAACCATATAAATAATGGGTGAAAATGACCAAATGTCCTTATACTTTCAAATTTTGGTTATACTGGCCTCCGTACATGATTTTAGTTTACAACAATCCTTTTACTAGACAAGTTGGTAGTTATTGATTTCTCAGTATACAAGTCCGTTATATTGACAAACTACCGTCAGTTTACCAAATTAAATGCGTTGAGAGCATGCCATGTGTATGGTTTATATGAATATAAATAAATATTAATTATTAATAATATTAAGAAAAACTAAATAATTTAAAAAAAATAATAATAAAGTTTTTAAAATAATAAAATATTAAATTGAAAAAAATATAAATACATTTTTAAAAAACAAAATGAAAAACTATTTTTTTCTCATGTGGTTATATGAGATTCTAACCTTAATTTTTTAAAATTATCTTTTTTTTTTTCATTTTTCAATTGAATAATTTTTTTAATGGTTAAAAAATATAAAAAAATGGTATTTCTTTTTTTATTATTATCCAAATTGTTTTTTATTTAGTATAATAATTTTATGTATTTTAAAATATTTACGAAAAGTTGAAGAATTATATTTTATGTAGTTTTTCTTAATTTTAATAATTAAATGTTTTTGTATTCCAACAAACCGTTGATGTGGTACTATCTAAAACTTTTATTTGAGTCAGCTAACGGTAGTTAGTCAAACTAACTGGCCTGCATAATAGAATTGGATAGAGGGTTAATAAATAACAACTTGTCCCATAGAAGAGTTGTTGCATACGGTGCTTTTCACCCTATAAATAAAACTCCACCTCTGCACTGCCATTTGAAGTTAAATGCAATTCTCGAACCAAAATTAGATAAGGTGATAAGCCCTAGGAAAACCATTCTTTATATTGGCAAGCGACTTCAAAAGTAGAGATAACAAGTTCAAAACATAGTGAATCATTGACTGGTTGATAGCCCTTTTGTACTTTTTGCACCTTCTCTTAGGTGTCAATAAAGTTTTTTATTTCCAAAGCAACCAAACATTTCAAGACATCCAAAAGGCAAAGTTTTGCAAACAATTTTGGCCTCCATAGAAAATTCTGAAATTTAGTGCTCAATTTCGTAGAGATAACATAGCAGTAAATCATTGACTTATGGTACGGAACTAGATGCATTGCCTTCTACTATTGGATGTTATCTCTTGATATAATTTTGAATGAGATAAATACATAAGCCATTATAAAAATGGTAGAAAAAAGTCCAACCCCCTAGTTATTGATCAAACTAGAAATAGTCTCTAGACAAAATTAGGGATATGATCAGTGCCTTCCATTAAGTGAATTAGATTTCCATCCCAATTTTGATAAGTCACATGCCCCTTGTGTGTTTCACTTAACCCAATTGGATGGAAACCAAATTTTTCTTAACAAGATACGTGATTAAGTACCCAAATTTATTCAAGGGCTAATTGCACCAAATAATTTGTTCATGGATTATCTCTACTTCGACCATTGAGCACCTTTTACAATTTACCCTTATGAAAATTTTCAATTAACCAGACCATTAACACCATGTTTGGAATCAATTCTATGTTGAAATTGAATTCATTTCTATAAGCCAAATTGAATTCCTCTTTTTTCTAATTGAATTCCCCTATTCATAACAGCACTAACATGGTAGAATTTAGTTCTTTGATAATCTTAAATTAAAAAATATTAAAAAAGAAAAACAAAATTAGTATAACCATAATGTCATTAAGAATATCCCATCAAATAAAAAATAAATTCTCAAATAAAACATTGTCTTTCATAGGGGAGGCTTCTAAACAAAAGTAAACTAGTAGTTCCTTATCCACCGCCACAGGTTTGTACAAGAATCAACAATTATCTTCTATTATGGAGCTTTATGCATGCATCTATGTGACTCTGTATTTTTATTTTTTATTTTTTTGCTTGAAGTTTTCTCCTTGTTTATACATTATCCCTCTATCATCACCTCTCCTCTATGTAACTTTTTCATGAAGATTTTTTTTTTTTTTTCCCTATCTTCAACTTTTGATGACAACAATAAAAGAAGAGATTGTGTATATATATATATATATACTTCGAGAATTTTCTAGTTGGGTGGATCCTAATATGAATTTGCAATATATTTGTTTGGGTCAATGAATTGTATTTGATCAGCAACCATTCTTTAGCCAACTGTGAAAGTTTGTGATGTTCCAATGAGAATGTGATTAACTTTTGACAAAGATAAACACTATATACTAGGAAATGTTGAGGGCATTTTGGGAATATGAAGTTTGCAATGGCATTTACCATGGAAATCTGAGTAAATCCCATCCCTTTCAATGGGATTTTGAAATGTACGGAAATCTTCAATTTCTTAAGTTGTTGAAATCAATTCTTAATTGACGTGCTGGTTCTAAATATGAGATTTGATAATACCTACAGAATTGATATCTATTCTTGTGAAATTCTAATGATCAAAATGGGCTATAAATTATTTCTGCACTCCATCGAACCCAAACTAAATTATTCCATACCAAAACACCCATTTGTTTAAATGACAGATTAACACTGCTGGAGTTTTTAAGTTACCAAGCTAAATACACTTTGAGAGATGAGTTAAAAAAAAAAACCTAATTTCAACTTTTAGTAAAGGAGGTCTCTTAAATACACATAAGAGAAGTCAACATGGTTTCCTATCCTTCCAAAAGTGGTTGGATCTTTACCCAAGATCAAGTCTTTTCCTCCAAAATCAGTTGTGAGATGAGAGGATATTATTAGACCACACGACCATCTTCTTGGTCTTTGCTATCAAAGTTACAGGGCAGTTAAGGCATGCATATCAAAACCCATCAAATCAATCTTATGAAGCTAGAAAACTAAAACCCTTGACATACTGTAAAGACATAAAGTAGTGAGGAAACAAAATATCAGGGAGAGTGAGCACAAACCTTTCTGATCTTGCAAAAATGGGAAAGGGAAGATTAAATTAGAAAATTTGTCTACAGTAAAGTAGGTTACCGAAGGGTAGTTCAGTCCAATACATTTAAGTATTTTAATGAAAAAATGATAGCTCACTTTTTGGGTTTGATAGGTACACATGAATTTAAGTTGGAAAAATTATTAGGTGAGCTTGTTCATGCCACGGACCAACCAATTATGGAAGGACATATCATCTTATTTGGCCACATCACCAACTTTAAAATAAACGAACAATAAATATGGCTATAAAGAAATATTTCTCATTGTTAAGAAGAAATTAGAAAAATGATTATTTCCCTTTCATGGTTAGTTCATTCATGGTCAGTTCATTGATATGATCCAAGAAAAGGTTAGAGGAAATTTGGATTTTAGTGTAATTGTATCTATTGTCCAATTTTACGCTATCGAACATAACTCTCAATCAGACCGTTGGATCGGGCTGGAATTTTATTAGGAGTTTCCACACATGATGTTCCACATTGAGTTAAAATTTCAGGTCAATCGGAATTCGATAAGGTCTTACGATACAAATCAACAGATGCAATACAAATTTTGTTATTTGTTGCCTTTTGACTTATGAACTTTTTATTTGAAGATGATTCATTTCCTCATAACACAAGAATATTCAGCGGCTTATTTTTGAGAATTTTTTAGTTCTATAAGAATATTTAATGGGTAACATCATAGTTTTCAAGTGTGGCAAAGATTCATTTATATTCCAAAATCTTTTCTTACAAGAATTCCTTCTTTATCCTAACTACATAAGGAAATGAGTGCTGGAATATTTAATGGCAGATTACTTTTTGGGTTGAATTATTTTTATATATTAAGCTGAATTATTTTCAGGTTTTATTTTTTATTTTATTTCATTATTTGGATATTTATATTCAGTTTAGGGCTTGTGTTTTAGTTTTGTTTTGTTTTGATCCAAAATTAATGTTTTAAACTATTTTAGGCATTAGACTTGTGTTAGTTGATTATTAGCTTGGATCTATTGATTTGCAACCCAATAAGAGTCTATTATGATTATTTAGGAGGACTATACATTATTTTCTTTGCTACAAAAGTCAGCAACCATAATGTTAGGACAAAGATCAACAACTGACTTATCAAGATACAACCGACCTTGTGGCGTATTTGTATACTTCGGGTTCTTGTTTCGCTATAAACAACGGATCCAAGTTCTTTTCCACTTCCTTTGATTCTTAGGTACAGGTTATCTCTGGGTTAGGTTTCTATCTAAACCTGAATTTCAGTTTTCTTGGGTTGTTTATCTACATTGTTGTAGGTTTATGGATCTTTATATCCACTGTTTTTTTTATGTCTTGTTTCGAGTCAGTTTTATTTTCTCTTCTTTCAATATTGTATAGTTTTGTGTTAAGGATCATTTGATAAAAAAAAAAAAAGTCCAACATTTAATTCTATCCAGAATATCTATTTAGAGTAAAAAAAATAAAGAAATTAACAAGATTGCAAATTTTGGTTTATAGGGGGAGATTCATTCGGGTAAGTAAATTGAAGTTCTCGAGATTGGTGTTAAAATCAGTGGGGTACCTATAGTTTCATATTCAAAATTTTAGGTTAGAATTCCTATTCCATAATGTTTTTATATCATATCTTGCTTTTCTTTCATCTCTTTTTTGTATTTATGTCATGTATTCACCAAGAGAAAGGGAATGAATAAGGGTTTTCGCTCAAGAAAGCAAAGACATCTCGTATGTTTGGGGTTTTAAAGCAAGAATTTGTTAAGTTAAAAGAACTATTCAATGAATGCCAAGCTTAAGAGATAAGAGCAACAACATCGAAAGAATGAAAGACAATAGAGAAGGATGCAATTTTCATAGAAAGTTGTTAGAAGCAAGTGTTGACAAGAAAAGAGCTTTGAAAACTTAAACAAAATGTCCTATAAAACATCTATTATACCTATTGGTGATTCGAGGATGAATCATCTTGAAAAGAGTGAATGATATAATCCAAGAAAAGGTTGAACAAGGAAATTTGGATTATAACATAATTGTGTCTACTGTCCAGTTTTACGCTATCAAGCATAACTCTCAATCCGATTATTGGATCGAGCTGAAATTTTACCAGAAGTTTCCAGAAATATTGTTCTATATTGGTTAAAAATTCCATATCAATCGAAGTTTGGTAAGGTCTTGCAATACATATCAACAAATGCAATGCGAATTTTGTTATTTATTATCTTTTAATTTGTGAACTTCCTATTTGTAGAGGATTTTTTTTCTCGCAAGGATATTCAGTAACTTATTTTTTTTAGTTTCGTAATTTTACAAGAATCTTTAATAGGCAGCATCATAATTTCCAATTGTGGCAAGAATTCATTCATATTCCAAAATCTTTTTTTCTTACAAAGATTCCTTATTTATCCTAACTACACAAGAAAAGAAGGGTTGGAGTATTTAATGGTAGATTACTTTTTGGTTGAATTATTTCTTTGTATTACTCTGAATTATTTTAAGATTTTATTTGTTGTTTTATTTTATTATTTGGATATTTACATTCAGTTTAGGGCTTGTGTTTTAGTTTGAGTTTGTTCAGACCCAAAATCAATGTTTTATAATTGTTTTAGGCATTAGGCTTGTGTTAGCTAATTATTAGCTTGAGTCCGTTGGTTTGCAACCCAATAAGAGTTTATTATAGTTATTAAGGAGGACTATATATTGTTTTTATTTTTGCTACAAAAATTCAGCAGCCATAATGTTTTAAATAAACTTGTGTTTTACGTGATGCAACACTTTTCTCTTTGCTGAGACAAAGAACAAATTTGACTTATCAAGGTATAACTGACTTTGTGGCGTCTTCAAATACTTCGGGTTCTTGATTCTCTATAATTAACGGGTCTAAGTTCAATTTTCAATACCTTTGGTTTTTGGATACAAGGTTATCTCTGGGTTAAGGTTTATCTATCACAAACTTGATTTCAACTTTCTTGGGTTGTTTATCTACTTCATTATGAGTTTCTGGATATTTATACTCACGAGGTTCGCATCATCCATAGCCTCACATGGTGAACCATGTTCATTTAATAATTACCTCCTGCATGAACACAATGCTCTAAACAAATTTATCAACTAATTACAAGTTTTAGTAGCAAGACTCCAAGATAACAGCAATGAAAATATATACAAATCCAACTAATAAATTCTCGTAAAACGATAGCTTTGGGCAATTAATTCAAGTTTGCAATTAAGGGCATGCAACATGAGCAATTGGCAAACACATATTATACTCATTAATGCAGGCAGATAATAAAAAGTGCATGTTGAAGAGAAATAATCACATCCAAAGACAGGTCACGGAAATATGGACTTTGTGTAGTTTATGTAGCTGCTTTGTAAAATATTTACCTGCTGAAGCATCATCAAATACGAAATTAAGTGATTGGCAGTCCAAGAAATATTGTTCGGCCAATGACCTGAAATCAACGGTAGGTTCAACTGATTTGATTCGAGGAAAGCGCAATGGTGAAGAAATTGAGATGGAAGAAGGACCATTGAGCAAGGAATCAGGTTCGCATAAACAGCCAGGCATTCCAACTAAGTCAACTAGATACTCCCTGAAATGAATTAAATGTACTTTGTCAGATGTTACTCACAAACTGTAGCTGTAATTATGAAATATGCAGAGCCTAGAGTCCTAGACTACCAAAAAAATCTAGACTGCATCATTAATAAAAAAAAATGACCCAATTGTAGTGTTAGGGAATAATATAAATCATATCTTGGAACCTCACCTAACAGTTTAAGCTATTGGGTTGAGATAGTTCTTTGACATAGTATCAGAGCCTTGATGACCAAGCGGTCACGAGTTCGAATCTCACCATCTCCATTTATTTGATAAACATTAAGCACAAGATAGTGTGGGTCTGTGCAAGTTTCAAGTTCAAAGGGCTTTCACTTAAGGGGATGTGTTAGAGAATAATATAAATCATATCTTAGAACTTAACCTAACAGCTTAAACTATTGGGTTAAGATGATTCTTTGACATGTACCACCCCAAGGAAGAAAGGAGAGAATAAACCACAACAATCAACTGGCAACAGGAATCTAACATTTATTGATATAAACTATTTTGTTTAGCTTTACTCGAGGTATGAATTACGTTGAATTTGTATGCAATGTGTCTACTTTTGTAAATCTTAAAAAAAATCTTCTCCAATGTTGTTAACAAGTAATAAGGATGAACATTAAAATAGATCTTAGAAGAAGCAAGGTTATGTTCACAAGAAAGAAAAGGAAGAATCTACAACAATGAGAGGATGTCAATAACTCTGAATAAACCAACTAAACTTTGATTCATTTAATTTCACACTTAAACCAACTAAACAATGTTGGATAAATTGTTGAATTGGCAACAAATAATAACAGAAAGATACCACGATGATTGGAAAAAAAATACCTGTCAAGCTCGAACTGAACAAGACAGGAGGAAGCATCATCTCTTTTACAATATTTACAGCCCTTTGCAATTCGACATGGCAAATCAATAGTGTCAGCTAACACCTACATAAATCATATAAGTTAGCATCAATCCCTCTCTGCTACCAAGAAAAACAATAAACAGATTCACAACCAGGACTCTTTAGTGAGGGGGTTGAGAAATGTTCTTCATCATACTTGTTATCAATTTTAAAATACTGCAACTCCAGCAAAAGTTGCAAGCAAAATGCTAGTTAATTGTTGAAAACAAAAATAGAAATCACTGCATAAAAATATGAAAGGCCTTCTTACCTTGAATAGTAAAGCTCTATGACTACATAGACCACTGGATAGGCTGCCTATTGGAACCACAACAGATCCTAAGCAATCTTTTAGATCATCACTGCATTCCTTCCAGATGGAAACGAAATCATCTTCTCGTCTGCTGGCTGACCCCCTTATGATAGCAATAAGACCATGATGAACAAAGTATTGTATAAAAAGCTACCTCTTAGACTTTTGCATGAATAAAGACTGGAACTCACCCCATCCGATTGCAAACAAGCTTTGCCAGCTGATCAACTACCTCTTTTGTTGTTACACAGCTACAAGAAATGCCATGGACCCTATTCTGGAGTTCCTTTAAGCATGGATCACTACGTTGATCAATCAATACCACTTCCATTGAAGAATCAGCATTGGGATCAACAGACTTTAGTGATTCAATTGATGGAATACGGCCATTCTCTTGCGAATCAGTGCACACAGTCCACACATATGGATCCATTCCATGTATTAGGTAAAATCCATCGGGAATTTTGTCTAAATATGATAAGCATCCACTCACCTGATGTGCACTACACTAATAAGTTGCATCTTTTAACGGTGAATTCCAATAAGCAAGGTTTGTTATTATGCTACAGGAGGAACCAAATAAAAAGTGGAGCTATGAATATTTGACATTTCCGTTCGCTGTACTAAAATGAAGAGACGTGTACAGTCTTATTGGGCTAGGCCAGATGCTACTACGCAAAACCATAAGTGGAATGAAAGTTTTGGAAACTGGATCCCACATCCACCTCCAGGTTACTTCGGACTTTCAGCCTCCAGTGCACCCATATACACAGGGAAAATAACCATGCTAATCTACAAAGCATGACATGCAAACAACAGCTAACCTAAAGAAGTTTTGATTTAATACATTACACTAACCCTCACCCTTTTGCCTAATGATTAAGGTTAAAGTTGGTAGTAGAGTAGGCTAGCACCAATAGACCCACTCATAAATGGTACCTCTCCCCTCTTTCATTTCGCAGTAAAATGTCTATGGGGCCCACCATATCATCCATCTGCATTCCATCCATCCTAGAGTGAAAAATAAGCTTCACTTTAGCAGCTAAAATGAAGACAATCTTGGCTTCCCTCCAGTGACACAACATAATTCTATGTCTGAGTTTCAATCCACTAAAAGCTAAAGTTAGAAGAAACCTACTTGGATTGCAGCAAGAATGACCGTAAAGCGAAAAGGGTTGTCTACTTAGTTCCTACAAGGTTAATGTACAGTATGGTTCCGAGTAGCAAGTTCAATCCACAAATACAAATTGAGGAGAATTAATAAGACTGAATTAGAGGGATTGCATGCAATCATCCACCTAGAGCAAAAGGGACTTTGCAGGAGGGCTAATCAAGAAAGGGTTGTTTCATCAACTAGGAAAGTATGGCAGCTTCTTATGTCCACATGTATATTTCTTAATTTGACACATCGAATCACTTTTATAGCTTTTAGTTTTGATCCAGGCTCACGATAGAGAACTACGGTTTTGTTATGAGCAGACCAGAAAATGATTAAAAACTTCATTCTTCCCCAAATTATCCCAAACAACACCTCTTGTCTTCGACATATTCTAACCTCTAGCTTGCATATTATTAGTTCATTTTCAATGCACAATTGATTAGAATAGATTTCAAACATTAGTTATCAACTAAATCAATTTTCCCTCGTCTCGTCACCCAAACTATGTAAAATAATCTAATCCATAAGTAAGAGCTCGAGGTCAACATTTCTATATGAATAAGATCCCACGAATATATTTTTATTATTATTATTTGAAAAAAAAACAATAAATTAGCAAGCATACCCAAAATCGATGAGACAAGGCCTCTGGCGAGTTAGAGGTAGAGGAGCGCAACGCTGATTCAGCCGGAACAGAATCGAGAAAATTAGGATCGTCAGCACAGGTGGCCTCGGACGACAATCTCAAAGCCAAAGCCAACTGTAACTGATAACTTTCTTGAGTTTGCTGCGCCCAACTCTTCCCAGAGGATCCATTAGAGGGGAGTCTGGCCGCCGTCATAAAATTCCCATCCTCATACCCATACGCCTGATCAATCTCATTTACTCCACCGGTTGACAGAGTAGTCGGCGGGTAATACTCTCCTGATAAGGAACTCTCTCCGAAACTACTCCAACTCGATTGCCTTTGCAAACCGATCGCTGCTGACGATGAAGAATACAAACCAGTTCGATTACTGTTTCCTCCCATTATTCTATGATCAGGCTCCCAATCCACGAAGATTCTCTCTTGCTGCTTTATTATTAGTTTGTTATTTTTTGAGTCACCAGAGAGAGACGACGACTCGTAGTATGGCGGCGGTGCTTGCTGTTGCTCCTCTGCCTGCTGGCTAAGGAGAATGTAGTTGTTGGATCTTCGACCGGGCATTTCCATGGAGATTCCTTTTATTTATTTATTTCTCTTTCGAGGTTAAAAGAGAGTAAAAACCACCATCTTAGAGAGAGAAAGACTAACTTCAAAGTCTGGTACAGGTGAACTGAACCTCAACTATTTTTCCCCTTTCAATCTCTCTCTCTAGAACTCCATTGTTGGAGAGAGAAAGCAAAGTGGTGTTGTTTATTTAGTGGCATAATTGTAATTATGCTATGGGATTTCAATTTTTCAACATATAAATTAATGATTAATATTAAGTAAATTATTACTATTTCAATTTCTTGACATTAAATTAAAAAAAAAATCTAAAATGAAGGGTGGTGTTCAACATTGTAAAACATTATTCATATCACAGTACAATATAAACTCAAGCAATGTTTTTTAAGATTTTTTCATTTTAATCCCTTAATTTTTTTTTCTTGATTTAGTTCTTCTATTGTCAAATTGATATCCAATTTCTTTTTATTTATTGACTAGGAGACAAAATTAAAAGAATAAGGATTAATGTGAAAAAAGCACCGAAAATAGATGGTGTGTTTGAAGTTGGCGCTAAAAGTTCAATTTGATCCTCTAATTTCTAAAATTATACCTTTTGGTCCCTTAATTTTTTTTCAAATTCAATTTTGGATCAAGACTTTATTTTTATTATTTTCAATCACTGGATTGTGAGACGAGATAGAGAGCATCATTGGATTCCGCATGTAAAAAGAGAAAATTGTTGTTTTCACCAATTCTAACTACCAAAATAGTTGATCTTGGTATCCACAAATTTCATTTGTTAAAAAGAGTTTGGTGTTATTGTTTAAAATCTCAATGTTGTCTAAAAAAGTATATCTAAATTGATAAATTAGTATAGATATTCTAAGAGTGTTTATAAAATGTTCTTTTCAAAAAATGGATTAGAAAATAAATTAGTAAAAAAAAATTGCCTTGATTTTCTACCACCATAGTGGTGGATAAAATTTAGTCAAACAAATAACATGTTGTCTGCATCAACAGGTGATGTGTTGTTTGATTTTTTCAGGTTGTTCGCCCCTTAAAAATAATTAAAAAAACAAATATGTCAAGCCTAGGTGTGTAAGGCTTGCACATCTAAGCTCTTTTTAGAACTTTTTATTAATAATTTTGTTATTAGACCCGGTTGAGTTCATGATCTGGATTATAGGTTCAACGGGTTTAGCTACAACGTTCAAGCTTTTTTTTATTGTTGTTTAATGTAAATTTTTATCCCTTAATTTAACCATTTGTTATCGATGATTTTTTTTTATTGTTTAACTTGAAATTAAAAAAAAAATCAATTTCACCATTGCTCCTTTGCTATCATTTAGCTTAAAAAATTATATCTACTTTTGTTATCTGAAGGGTTTTTTCTACAACAGAAAATATTGTGCATACACATACAAAACACCGTGGATATATATTGCATGAATCTCAAGACAGGAAGGGAAAATGAAGGAAGTAAAGAAAAGGTTGTCGAAGCCATATTAGGAGTTTGACGCCAACATGTGTTGCCCTAAGAGAAATGGCTTGACAAGATTATTCTGGTGACGCTAAAGAAGACAACCATCGGATCATAAAGGAGGTTGCACACTCATCCTCAATTTCCACGGCCTCCTTAAATACTAGCGTGTGAAATGCACTCTTTAGGCAGCTTTTTTCTCCCTAATCCTTTTATATCAATTCAATTTAGTCATATATTTAAGCTTTTTTTTTTTTGTTCCTCAATTCTTTTTTATAACTCTTTAATTTAATCCAGAAATTCATTCAACTTGTGGCTAATTAAGGCCTAGCCATGAAGAGAGTAAGGGATAAGAAAAAAAAGAGACATGTTGTCCAAATAGTTTACCTAATTAAGATTATGTTTATGACCTGGGTTGTGAATTTTATAGGTTAACTAAGATTGGTTGAGGTCGATACAATATGACATATATTTTAAAAAAATTTCTCCAATTTTTTTCTAACTCTTCAATTTAGTTCTAGATTTAATCCAATCCAATGTCAATTAAGACTCAATCAAGTTTCAATCGAGAAGAGAACAAAGGAAGGAAAAAGAAAGAGAGAGATTGTCCAACTGAGTTAATTCATTATAGTCGTGTTCATTACCCGAACCATAAATTTCATGTGTTAACTCGGGTCAATACAATATATCATTGTCTTTTCATTTCACTCTTTAATTATTTTTTTATTAATCCTTTCATTGTTCGTTGTTTCGCATTTAAGCTAGGGTTAGACAAATGTTAAAACGACAACAACATAATTTTTTGACCAAATCACTATTTGAATGGATGACTAGTTCACTCTTGTCCCACTAGTTTGAACAAGCCACACTGATGTTTTTCATTTATTAACACATATGGTGGTCGATTAATTTGATCTGATACACTGGTCGAGTTTTTAATCCTCATCACGTGCAAAAAACAAAATGCTCACTTTTTTATTCAATAATTGGTTTTTAATCCGACCTGCAATGAAGCTCAAGCCCCATGCCTAGTACAAACTATTATAATAATTATTATTATCATTTATGACAAATCTCATATCAGTATTCACCGTATAAGGTTTCTCAATTCAATCTCTATAAACCTTTTCCTTAGTTAAATCTAAAGATGTCAATTATCAAATATACTAAAACACATCGCTAAAACATCGCTAAAATACTGTATCAATCTATAATAGTGCTAATAATTTTCCAATTTGGTCCATAAACATTTTTTTCAATTGCATTGTTCTATGCCTAATTTGTCAAACACTGTTAAGAGGAGAAAAATTAAAAGAAAAGGGACCAAAGTGTGAAACAAGGAGAAAACCCATGGCCATGTAAAAATCGAAGGGGGGGTTCTTTTTCATACTTATACATTTCTTTTCTTACCTTTACAATCCCAATATTTTTTGTAATTTCATATTTGATCCAAAAAATTATTTATTTTACATTTTAGTCTTTATAAGTGAGAGTAGAGATAAAAAGTCACTGGATTTTAGTTAAAGAGATAGAAAATCATCAGTTGACACCGATTATGTCCAAAAAATCATCAATCTTTGTGTCAACGGGTTGCATTCGACGATAAGATTTTAATAGTGGTTTTTTTTTACCTTAATCTTACCTAGATAAACATATCAAGGTCGAGAGAGAAAAATCTTTTCTCACTTTGATTTCTTATTTTTGAACCATTTTTTCGGTTTTTTGGTTGATAAATGGGGTTCTGGAAATTCTAAATGTGTTTATTAAGTGTTTTAGGTGAAAATAGTGTTTAAGAAAAAAAATCACACCTGAATTTCCAGCCACCACAATGGTGGCTGGATTCTGAACAACAATAGACAACGCATTGTCTATTTCTTTTTTTCAAATAATAATTTTGTTTAGAAAACAATTTTGGCGTAAATGATCAACAAGGGAATATATGTTGAGTGCTGAAAGTGAAGGGCTTAAAATTTTGTTAAGTTTCATCGCACTGGATTAATTCCTTCTTTCAATATTATTTTGATCAAAACAATTAAATATAAATTATTAATAATCAAGAATTATTTCCTTTTTACTTTATTAGATAGTTGAATTGCTAATCAAGAATTATTTTTTATTTTTAGTTTTTTAGTTTTTCTTTCCTTTTTATTTTTTATAGAGCTTTCAAGTTTCTTAAATTTGTTTTATTATTTTAAATTTGAAGTTTTAAAAAATCATATTTTCTTGTGGTGATTTGAGGAACATTTTTATAAAAACGAAACATGACATATAAGAAAAATGTTAATATATAAAGAATTTTTTTTTAAAAAAAAACATTATTTAATTTATTTCATTAGTTATTTGAATTTCTAACCGAGAATAATTTTAATTTTCTTAAAGCGAAAAAACAAACTTTAACAAAATACACAATTTAATACATACATACATACATTTGTGTGTGTGTGTGTTAGAGAGAGAGAGAGAGAGAGAGATTCAACCATATTATTCGATAGTCTCACCCATATTTACCTAATGTTTTGCCTATTTTTTTATACATAAAATGCCTTGATATTCTTTATTTTATGTTTTGAAGGCACTTTTTAGATGAAAGATTAAAAAAGAAGTAAATTGGAGATAATTGATAGATTTGACCTCTAGTCGATGTTTTGTGCAGAACTTGAGCTCTAGAGGTCAAAATGAAGTGATTCCAGTGGAATTAGAAAGCTAATATCCATATCTTCTATACATATAAGGCAAGAAAAATGAAAAAAAAAAAAGAAGGAAGAGTATGGAAATCGCAGTCTTCAAAGTCAAATCTTGCAATCTGCCAATGTTGACCTTCGACCATTCCAACTTGAATATCTTGAGCTACAGAAGTCCATTTGATGCAACCTTAATGTTTTTGGATTTCTAACTCAAAGACCTATCAACGTACCACATTTTAGCCAAAAATGATCTCATATGAGGGAGATATGATTTTTCTAAGATGACAAATGAATTATACCAGCAAACAGGTTTTGTGAAGAAACGAGTCCAAATTACATCCCGAAGCATCCAAACTGACATCCAAGTTTTTATTTCAGCAATTTAACTCCTCTAAGTCAAAGGTTGAAGATTTCATGCAAGTCTATTTCTTTTTTTTTAGGAAATAATTATTGAAGTACTTAAATGTAAAATGCCTACTTAAGGGAGGACTATTTTGTAAAATAGAGACTAGGGTTTTCTAGGGTATAAAAAGAAAGAGAGAAGGAAAAGAGGAGAAGAGAAAGGGACGACCAACAAAGAGAAGAAAAACGCACATTCCTCCAATAGAACCCAAAATCATGCTTTCTTCCTTCTCTTTTTGATTAATTGTTTAGTAAACATGCAAGACTAAACTCTTTTTCTTGGTTGTAAGGACACAGAAACCTCCAGATTTCAAGAACTATGAGATTTATTTTACCTTTTATTTTCAGTTTATATGATGAATATGTTTGTTCTTCTATGCTTATTTTTCCTATGGTTGTTTATTTTAATTGCTTGAGCGGACTCTAAGTTATTATTTTAGACAATTTATTGCTAAGTTTGATATCAAAATCGGAGTTGTGGTATATGAACTTGTGAAGCAACTGAGTTTAATAATTGTGGCGGATCTACGTTATTAATCTTAAGGAGAACATTCAATCAAATCAAACATAGACTGCAGACAATTATGTTTTCTTGATTAATCAACTTATCTAGTTCTTAAGGTTGCCATTGAATTAAATTACTAGTGCGGACATTATAGTTGTTTGATGGTTAGGGTTAGTTATACGGCGAATCCGTTAACTAACCAATGTTAAGAAGAGATAAATATTCAGAATATAAATTGATGTTTTGTTTCCATGATCAGTTCTGATTTCTATAGGTGGATGTTTGTGACCAAGGTTTGTTCTCTTGATAATTTTCTAATTTTATTTAATTTTGCTTGATAGTGTTCTATTTTTTTTTTGCTTTAGCCTAGATAACTTCACAACCCTCCCAGTTGCATATCATACAGCATAAAAATTTGACTTGAACCTTCCTCGTGGGATCGACCCCTTGCTTGATCTAAACTATCTTGTGTGTTGTGTTTTAAGCTAGGGTAATTAATTTGTGTGACAACGACATCGCATCAAATTTTGACGCCATTGCCGAGGAAGTGATTTTAGTTGATTCTTGTGCTGTGATTTTTATTTGCTGTGATTGTTATTTATTTTGTTAAAAAAAAAGATATTTTTTCTTGCGGCAGTACTGTACAGTACAGTACAATTACTGTTCAAAACAAATTTTTTGGTGGAATTAGGTATCGGTCCTTTGTTTCCTGAAGGGAAACGACGTTCTGAACAGGACTAGTTGCTTTTGGCCAATAGCCCCACCCTATCGAGGCTAAATTTCATATTTTTCTAGGGTTTTTAGGCAGTTTTAGTTTTTTGGCGTAGGATTTTCATTCAATTTACATTGTTTTCAATCTCTTGTGTGGCCGATTTCTTTTGAGTTTTCTTGATTATTTATGTTTGTAACCCGTTCTACTAATCAGAGTCAAGTGCAGGTAGATCTCGAAATTGAAAACACTTTACGCAAGTTACGAACAGAAGCTAGCGTCAACACCATGGTTGTTGCACGATAATAGACACTCAAGGAGCTCGCTGCTCTTAATGTGGAGAATCAACCATTGTGCATAAACATTGACAATAATGTCAACTTCGAGCTCAAGTCTGGTTTTCATATTATCGACTGATGATCTTCGTGAGATGATGAAAACCTTGGCTTCTAATATAGTGACATTGCAACAAAATGTCATGTATTTTCAATAGGAAACAAGGTCAAGCATTCACAACTTAGAGAAGTAAATGGGGCAAATAGCTTCACGTGTAGAGAAATTGGAGGCATAAATCAATGAAAAGTTGCCTTCCCAAGCATTAAATCCAAAACAGAATGCTAGTGTGATCACACTGCGAAGTGGGAAAGAACTTGAAGAGCAAAGGTTGAAACAAATTGAGATGGAGGAAGAAAAGGAGATAGAAACTGAATTGAGTATAAAGAAGAAACAACATCCTCCTCCTTCACAAATTGAAACAATGACCAACACTCCAAAGGTAAGTCCTCACTCAATGAATTCCAGTTTTAAAATAATTCCACCCTTTTCTATGAGTTCCTCTAGGTCTAAGAAAGAGGACAAAGAAAAAGAGATTTTAGAGGTTTTCAAGAAAGTGGAACTCAACATTCCTTTTATTGATGCTATCAAGCAAATTCCCAAGTATGTCAAATTCTTGAAGGAGTTGTGTACTACCAAGAGAGCCTATAAGCTCAAAGGCTATGAAATGGTAAGTATGGGTGAAGTTGTATCTGTTGTTGTTAAAAAAAATATGCCTTTGAATCAAAAAGACCTAGGTGCGTTTACTATCCCATGTGTTATTGGTAATGCTAGTTTTAAAAGAGCCTTATGCGATTTAGGTGTATCCATTAGTGTTATGCCTAAACATGTTTATGATTCTCTTAGTCTGGAGCCTTTGAATAAAACTAGTATTGTAATACAACTTACGGATCGTAGTTTTGTTTATCCACTTGGTGTGATAGAAGATGTCCTAGTCAAGATTGATAGTTTGGTTATTCCATGTGATTTTTATATTCTTGATATGGAATATGATTCTTGTGATTCGTCAAACAACACTCCTATATTGTTCAGGAGACCATTCTTGAAAACTGCCAATACAAAAATTGATTGTGGTAAGGATACTTTGTCCATGGAAGTGAGAGATAAAAAGATTGAATTTAATTTTCATGATGCAATGAAATATCCTTACAACAATGTTTATTCTATCACATGCTATGACCAAGATGATAAATGTGTGCAACAAGTTTTTGATTTTGATTGTGAGGATGGATTAAGCGTAGCTTTGAGCTATGACTATGATTTTACCGAGATAGAAGAGATGAAGAGGCACATATGTGTTCCCCAAAATGTGCATGAATCAATATTGACTTTGCAATCTTTGCAAACCGTTCCCCATGGTAATATCTTTGTTGATTTAATACTTTCACATAAAAAGCTTTTTCCATCTATTTTACAAGCCCCCGAGTTGGAGTTGAAACCTTTATCTGATAATCTGGAGTATGTATTCATTGGAGACAACAATACACTTCCTATTATCATAGCAAAAGGTTTCACAAGTGCGCATGAGGAAAAGCTTGTGAAGTTGTTGTGCGATCACAAAACAACCATTGGATTGACTTTAGCTGACATCAAGGGCATTAGTCCCTTGATGTGTATGCATCACATACTATTGGAGGATAATGCAAAACCTACGAGGGAAAGCGAAAGAGGTTGAATCCCCTTATGATGGAGGTAGTGAAAGCTGAATTTTCAAATCGAGAAATCAAGTCCATTTTAAAGAAAACAATGCAACCTAACCGGAGAGAGTGGAGTCTACGACTTCGTAATGCACTTTGGGTTTATCAGACTGCTTACAAATCACCTATAGGAATGTCACCTTATAGGATGATTTATGAAAAAGCATGTCATCTACCAGTAGAGCTTGAGCACAAAGCTTTTTAGGCCATTAAACAATGTAACATGGATTATGATGCTGTTGCGATTGCAAGAAAGTTGCAATTACAAGAGTTGGAAGAGATTTGAAATGATGCTTATGAGAATGCAAGGATTTACAAAGAAAAGACCAAGAGTCTTTGTGACCGAATGCTTACAAGAAAGGAGTTTCATGTTGGAGACAAAGTCCTTCTTTATCATTAGTGTTTGAAACTTTTTCCTAGAAAGTTGTGTTCTCGTTGGATTGGACCCTTTGTTGTTTCTAATGCTTTTTCTTATGGTGCAGTTGAAATTACAGGTTTAGAAACAAACAAAGTGCTCAAGGTTAATGTGCATCACTTAAAACCTTACTATAAAGGTTGGACAACCGAACTCACCGCTTCTGTGGAGTTAACTGAACCAATCTATGAAGAATGAGCATGCCACATGTTGAGCCAATGACATAAAATAAAAGTGCTTACTAGGAGGCAACCCATCACAAAAAGAAAAAAAATCAGATTTGCTTTCTTTTTCCCTTATCTTTTATTTTTCATATTTTACTTTAATTTTATCATTCTCTTATATTCCTTTTCTTTTATTTCAACATTGAGAACAATGTTGTGTTTAAAGTGTGGAGGTATTAAGAGAATTTTTGTTTTCTTTGTTGTTTTTTTTTTTAAAAAAAATCTATGTTTGATCTTTTTTAAATCTCATTGGTTTATAAGAATATGAGTATTATGTATGAGAATTAGTTGAGATAGATGAATACATAAATCAAATGAATGAGTGTGCATGCAAGTTTTAACGTTTAATTGGTTTAGGGATTGACTTTGAAAATATATCATGTTGACTTTATAGTGTTATACCAATGCAAGCTTTTGAGCCTTCAACATTATATTATTTGATTGTGCATTCTTTCAATGATATGTATCTCTAGAACTTGCTTCATATCTTGTTGAGATTACATTCACATTACATGTGTACATGAAGATGATAAAGGCATTAGGAATTTTAACCACTTGTGCCAAAAAGCCAACCTAAAGCATATTATCCTTAGTGAGCTCGTTTTGAGCTTGTTTATCTTTTCTTTGCTTTACCCATGTGTAAATTTAACATTTTATATGTTTTCCTTTTCCCTAGCCAAGGATTACTAGAGTATATAATTGTTGATATCTCATGGATTATGGTTGGAAATTATGTGAAAAGAAAAAAAAAAGTGATGCTTGATGAAAAGATGGGCGAAGTTGCCAAAGGTGAAAGAAAAAAAAGAAAAAAAAAGAAAAAGAAAAAAAAAAGAGAAAAGAAAAGAGCTCCTTTGTGTTCTTAAGATTTTATGTTGATGGAGTTTGAAATCAAATGAAGTTAAGTATTGGTGCTTAAAGATGGAAAATTTATGTGCTTTGATGAGATATCTTCTTTCAAAAATCATTTTTTATGCTCTACTTCCTTTGGTTTTAGCCTTTTCTTTTCCTTTCTTTTACCTCACCTTAACCTTAGCCCCATTACAACTAAAAAGTAAGACCTTTAGATTCATGCATTGCTTATAATATTTTTTAGTAATGGAGATGAGATTGAAGAGCAAGCTTATGGTAGAACATATTCATTGAATTAAATTTGAGATATTTAAATACATAAGTCCTAAACACATGAGTGTTGGAGTGTATATCAATGAGAGGACCTATCACTTTGGCATGACATAGAAATTCATTTAAATCCCAACGATCAATTCAGTTTTGAAGTTTGCATGTAAATAAATTCATGAAAATTTGTACTCTTTATCCTTCTTGATTGTATTCTTATTTATACTGCACATTCTTGGACATTGATGGGAGATTAGGAGATTAGTCATAGTGATTTAATTTAATTTATTTTCAATTTGATTTTATCTATCATTTCTCGAGGACGAGCAAGAGATAAGTGTGGGGGTATTTGATGCAACCATATTATTTGATAGTTTCACCCACATTTAACTAGTGTTTTGCCTATGTTTTTTTATATATAATTAATAATTAAACTTTTGTTCAAATTATTAAAATAGTAATCAATATATTCACCATATGAAATTTATGAGTAAAAGATTGATTAAAGTTGTTGCACGTACCCCGCGCGGCATCCGTTGGCGATTTTCGTTCGTTTTGCTTGATTTGGGAGTCGCCACCTAGTATTTGATTGAGGGTTACTAGGAAACCCGGATGTACTGGTCTTTGTCAGAGATTCACGGGTAATGGACTAATTGTGGCTAGGGAAGGTATTAGCACCCCTAGCGCACCCTACCCGAGGTAAGCTACTTTGCGGTTTGATGTGATTTGAAAATTTGAAATATTAGTCAAATTCTTAAGGCTTTAATAAATCAGTTATTAAATCCCAAAATAGATGTAGAAACATGTTTTTATATTTTCACGGGAAATACAACATGATTTTATTTGTCCTTAAAATACTTGACCATATGCAAATTAAATATTAAATTCTTTTTTCTTCTTTTTATTATTTTTGTTTTTTTTTCTAATTTTAACATTAAAAAAAAACATACATAAAAGAAAATACAAACACACACGCTAACATTGCTTGACCGCTTTTTATGATCGGCTTGTTTTAACTCGCAAGTGCACGAGTGTACGATGTAGCAATTAACTCGGTAAGATCGAGGTCATATCCACAGAGAGCTAGATCTGGAAATTAAGTTAGGTAACAAAAAAAAACTCAAGAGAAATTAAATTAACAATAACTTGGTTGAAAATGATTGATGGATTTGTTTTCAAAGATGAAAAAGTGTAAATAGATTTTAAATGATAAGAAAAAGTAAGTCTTTGTCCAAATCAATTTTAATGGTGATGTATTGGTGATTCCTTCAACATATATAAGATAACTCAACCTAATATCAACGATGGTGATATTAGATCAGAAGATATTACAATGAAGTTTAAAAAGATGAAGATTGATTATTGCTTAAGAATGAACAAGTATTTTCATATTAAGTAAGACATTGAATCAAGCAATCTCTATACCAAAACTAAGGTTTGTGCATAAAAATTCAAGATTATAACATTACCTAAATGATTTCTAAAATTTCTTTGCAATAATAAAACATTCATGAAGAAAATGAAAAGATAGACATTAAAATTCATTCATATCTTAAAGAACTCACATCAACCACCATCATCCGTGATTTGGATCCAAGAAGGAGATTAGCCAACCATGATTATATAAAATAACACTTTAATAAACATGAAATAACTTGAATCAAACTGAAATAATGAGTTTTACAAGCTAAACAACCGAAATCTATAAAGAAGAACACAACACAATTTCAGTAAAAATTCGGACACAAATCTGACTCTAACTTTGGACAGTAATTCGACCCTCTTAGAAGCCTCTTTTGAAGATGGCTATTAGAGACATATTTATAGGCCATTATGTTAGCTTTTCAGATCATTAAATAAAATATCATTTGGACATTTGAGTCAAAAGTTATGGGCAAAACACCAAAAGGTGTTCTGGAAAATCAAATCATGCCAGCTTGGAGAACACTTTGGTGCACGTTTTTCTTCCTCCTTTGTGAGCTGTCTCTTTCTTCTTTTTGACCCAAAATAATGTAACAATGTCCCCTCCAGCTTTCCATCCATGTGTTTGCCCTCTTGGATCAATGAATTACCCAAAATAAATCAAATGTTATTTGTTGTGTGGACATGTAAGATCATGGATTGTGCTTGGGCTGATTTGGAGGCTGATTTGGGGCTGAATTTAAGCATCAAATAAAGATACAAATGTACCTATTATTTGGGCTAAGATTGACATTAAAACCTTGAGCAGTTTGATGGTTGAAGTTTGCACACAACATAAGGCAAGTTTGGGCTTGAAATAGATCATATGATATTCTTTTCTAGAATTGGAAATAGAATTGATTTTTGGGGCAAATTTGGAGCACTTATTTGAACCAAGATTTTCTTCAATCTTCAACTAAATTTCTCTTCAATTCTTTGTTCCAAATTCCGACGTTGAATTTTCTAAAATAATTCATTTAAGCTCCAAAAACCTATTGAAACATTAAAAGAAACTTCATTACTAAAAAGCACATCAATTATTATAAAAAACCCAAATAAAAACAATAAATACATATGTAAAATAAAAGACTTAATGATACTTTTGATGCACAATCAAACATCATTTTTTTTACTATGTTTACTCACCATAGGTACAAGCTTACAATGTAAACAGAAATTCAAAATTACCCAAACAAAACCTTAACAAGCCCAAAATTACAAAATACAACTCCCAAAAAATAACAGGAACTACAGGGAAGTCGTCTGGAATCTGCATGAACAGTTGCGGCGCATCTTCTCCACGCGCCGCCACCGCAGGAAATGCCCTGAAATGGGTGGATCGGGCCTGCTTTCTTCTTCCCTTCCTTTCTCTACCGACTGTGAGGACCACCGTTACCTACAACAAAAGAAAAGACACAACAACAAGTTTTGGTCCCCTTTCCTTCTCGGTTTTTAGATCTGCTTCTCCATACAGATCTGTTTTCCTTTTCTTTTGGCTTCGCCTTCTTCTCTATTTCAGGCGGCCGGCTTTGAGGTCAGGGTGTCTGGCTTGTGGTCGGCAGGTCCTGTGGGTTCTGCCGTGCTTGGATTGTTGGCGTTGGCCTCGGCGAAACTGGAGCTGATGGTGGCGCTACGGTGTTGCTGTGGCGCTGTTGTCGGTTCTGGGAGCGAAAATCCCAAAGCAGTGGGCGGCTCTGTTTTTTTTCTTTTCAAAGGGCCGGGTGACCAGGAGAGGAAGATGGGGATTCTGGTGTTTTGGGGAAGGGTCTTCTATTTGTGGGGCGATGGTGGTTGCAGAGGAGTTGGTGAGCGAGGAAGATAGGGAGTTATGGCTGGGTGTCTGTGGCTGGCTCAAAAGGGAAGAAGAAGGAGAGGCAGCAGTGGGGAGAGACAGCCGAGAGAGGGAAAGGTCTGTGGAAAATGGGGGAAAGATCGGTCGTGGCCTCTGGTTTTGGGAGAGGGGTTTCTCTGTTTTTGATAAAGAGAGGGAGCGGCGGCTTGCCTTTGAAAAAGATGAAAGTTTTGGTCTCTTAGGGTTTTCTTTTTTTCTTTACTATTCCCCCAAAATTTTCTCTTCCCCCTTTTTTTCATTGTAGACTGGTATTTATAGGAGAAGTGTGGCTTGGCTACAATCACATTGATCCCTCAACTCTTTTTTTTTTTTGTATTTTGAATTTATTTTAAAACAAACAATACCAACGTCGACTCAATAAGAAAAATCAGTGATTGTAAAATTAACACGTTAAAAGTTGAACGCGTTCAAAATACCTTTGAAAATTTAAATTCTTTTGAGACGATGCTGAAAATGCTAAAAACGATGCAAATATATCAAAAATGCATTTTTTGGGGGTTTTCGTTGTTTTTTTCTATTTTGTGGTTTTTTTTGAAAATTTATCGAAACATTGGGTCAAAAATTGGGTAGCAACAGTTGCCCCCTCTTTACAATGCTTACGAAGCAAAAATTCCTTAATGTTTTGCATAGTAAGCTTATAAAGAAAACAAAAGGTCTTCTTGGCTTACTGAGTAATCCACTCATCTCAGAACTTTGTCTTTTCTTTTCTTTTCTTTTCTTTCTTATTTTTTTTTCTCTCTCTCTTACTTTTTTCCTTTTCTTTTTGGGTTAACCTGAGATCCTATCTAGCGATCTCTTTTAACCAGAATCAAAATAGGTGTGTAGCTCAGTCAACCTGAAATCTCATCCGGCGATTCCCTTTAACCAAAGCTAAACTCTATGCGTGGTTAGGTTAACCTGAGATCCCATCTGGCGATCTCCTCTAACCATAACCAAAAGTCGGTGTATAACTCGATCAACCTGAAATTCCATTTGGCGATTTCCTTTAACCAAAGCTAAACTCTATGTGTGGTTGGGTTAACCTGAGATCCCATCTGACGATCTCCTTTAACCAGAACCGATACAAAGATGTGTGTGTGGTCTCATTGTAATGGGTGACCTACCCAGAAAAAATGATGGTTTCATTGTGATGGGTGACCTACCCGAGTGGAAAAAATGATGGTCTCATTATGATGGGTGACCTACCCAGAGAAAAAAAAATGGTCTCATTGTGATGGGTGACTTACCCAGGTGGAAGATGATGGTCTCATTATGATGGGTGACCTACCGAAATGGAAAAGTGGAAAATGGTCTCATTGTTATGGGTGACCTACCCAAATGAAAGATGAAAGGTGGTCTCATTATAATGGGTGACCTACCCAAATGATAGAATGTGACTTACCTGGCAAAAAGACTCGGCTGGAGAAGTCCTGATTCCTGACAGGATAAGGCTGACAAACTTGGCGCTTCCTGATTACAGGGTTGACATGAAGACTTCTCTCTCTTGATGATAAGGTTGATCTCCCCCTTTCTTTAAGATTTTTCTAATGACATGATTCATCTCATTCTCTTCTTATTCCATGATCAAAACCGATTCTTTGTTATCATCAACTCAATGATTCTTTTTTTTTTCTTGCTAGACTTCATTGAGGATTTTCCTGGAACAATTAAAAAATATGTGCAATGCTTTGAGGTTAGATGACATGCATGCATCCTTACCTGATTTAAAATATAAGTCCCCCCCTTTTTGATGCTCCATCATCATAGGGTGTCTTGGTTTGCATTCTAAAGCCTTCTATGTTCTTTCGATGCATTGGCTCCTTCATGTGCTAGCCATCCACTCAGTTGTAAATGCAGTGCCCATCCTAGGCTGTCCGCGATGATTACTACTCTCATTGTTTATCAAGTTTGACTCTACCCCCAAGTGTGGTGTGGCTTGATTCATCATGAATGAGCTTAACAAATCATTCATCTCCTGGATTCTCTCGAGAACCGTTCTTTGATTAGCTGTGTGCCTCCTGCAAATGCCCATCAAGAGGTTGTTTAGCGTCGACCTCATCTTAGATTGTCAATTAGCCACGGATTTACCCCCAGTTGAAACAATACTCTTCTAGTATATGTTATCATCAGCCTTCATAGAACTATCAAGTCGTTCAGACATGTATCTCATAGCTGCAGTAAAAGGCTCATTGTTACATGCTTAGTGTTTCTCAATAGATTTCTCTCAGCTCATCTAATCAGATTGTGAAAAGAAATGCCTCAGCCTTATCAATGATGTTGCTTTTATCACCCCTACTTATGCGGTGAAGTGCGCCTTTGGGCTTTAGAATAGATAGTCCCACAGTCAGTCTTGGTGGGTGTATCCTTCCAACATTCATTCAAATGTAACTATGTGATAACATCGATTAAAAGTCATAGCCATGTTGGAGATGATAAACCAAGATAAAGATATGAAGATATCCTTTAAGTGTAATGCTGCTCATCAATTGCTGTTGGGATTGTCTTTGAACAACATTGCCCCCAATGTGATCTGAATGTGCTCGTTCATTGATTATCTTTCTTTAAACACCATTGTCCTCAGCTCACTGATTCATCATTTAATCATCTTTCATTGCCCTCTAGCTGATCTGAATACTTTGTTTTCCTTCTCAGGGTCCACTATATTGCCCTCAGATGGTCAACTTTTCAAGGAGTGTCAAGAAGTGTTGACGTCATTCTTGTCAAGGATTTTGCAAATTCGACCGATGTTCTTATTTGACAATCATTCTTGTTCTGGAATCAAATCTCATCTTTAAAAGATTATGTCTGTTCAAGTCTAATTGTTGAAATGAAATCAGAGAGATGTTACTTTTAAAAAGTATTTTTGAAAGGTAAGCTTTGGTCAAAGATCCAACACACGTCATTCAAAATATGCAATCCTTTAATTATCTTGTGTTTTGAAAACAGAAATTGACTCGACATAAGATTAAAATGGCTTTTTCCATGGTTCTTTGTGTCAATTTTAATCTTTGATCTTGGGCATATCATTTAATGGTCTGTGATGAGGTGACCTTCTGTGGATTTCAAGAAACAAGATGTTCAAGTCAAAACTTGAGGCTTTATCAAGAAAGATGGTTCCTTTTTCTTAGCATCAATTTTATCAGCATGCATAATAATCAGTAGCTTGATTCATGAAGTCACTACCCTTATAGAACAACTTTTCAAGTTTTGAGATCGTCATCTATTAGTTCAGATTGCTTACTTGATTAAAAAGGGCTTTTTAAAGCACGTAATATAGGCTATGGTTTATGGCTATGAAAGAAAGGGAATTTTAGGCTCAAAAGGTGTTTAAGGGTTTCAAAGACCTAGGATCAGCCTCAACCATTCATCAACTCTTTTTCTCTTGTTGTCATTGTAGAGAAAGTGACATATAACCCTGTTAATCTCAAATATCAGAATTCTCTTAACATAGGACATAATGCAAATCCAACTTTTTCTTTGATGACTAACCAATCTAATTTTTTTGAAGACACTAGAGGCTTTATCCTAGACACATCAAAAGATATGAAGCTCAATTTTTTCTTTGACTTTTGGCATTTGTTGTGTCTTTCTTCAATTGAAACCTCTTTTGCCCCTCTTAGAATTGATAGGCATTCTCCTTCCATTCCATTTTTTTGTTACTTTTACATAGCTTTCCTCAAAGTTTTCTTGGATGGCCCTCAATCTATGGCTTTTTCCTTCTAGCCCTTTCTTAATCATTGGACTTTTGTTCTAAGCCTTTCTTTTATCCATTAATTCTATCAGTGTCTTCAAAATATCTCTCATTTGCTCCTAGTATGGGGTGTGATCCTGGTCAGGGTTTCTTGAAAGAAATATTCTATCAAGCTCAAATGGGGACCACAAGGGATATAACCTTTAGAAAGTGAAGGGATAACAAAAATAGCCTTTTCTCATTTCAAGCAAGGTCGGTTAGAAACCAATAAATTTTGACCTCGTCTAGTGTAATGATTTGGACTTGTAAGAATCCTGATTCGCGAGTCCATAACTACTGAATCCACTACATGTCATTATGCATACTGCTAAAACCTAGCTATATGATGTGTGGTTTGGTTTCATGTGCGAGTTCAAAATTGTTTGGTCACCACATATCATTTTCAAGCACCGAGTTATTTCTGCAATCAAAACACTTTTAATCTTTTAGGATTGACTAGCCTTAATTTTGCATATTGGAGTTTGATCAAAATATTTTGTCAAAATACCCTTTGAAAGAAGCATCTCTTAATTTCAAAATAACAGGAAAACAAAGGAAAGACATGTTTCGTTCAAGGATGAGATGTGACCTCAACACAAAATGCAAAATGGCAAAAATCCATAACAAAAATGATTGACAATTCAAACCCTTATTGGATTAGTTACTCTAGCAATATTTGTGTTTTGCCAAACAATTTCAATCACTTGTCATTCTGAGGATGTTCCATGACAGTATGGCCAATGACCTCATCTTTCAGAAATTCAATTTGCCTTTTGTTCACTATCCTCTCAACTCCGTTCTTGAAATTCTTGCAATTGTTCAACTGAATGGCTTGAAGTCCCCCCATGATATTCAAATCTCTTGTTTGGATTATACCACCTAGGAAATAGTGGTTGCATTGGATTTAATAGACTCGAGGCAACACGTTTGGAATATGATAGATGTTGTTAGGCAAACTTGAGTGGCAGAGGTATGCCAATCTTTGGCAAAGACATTTGAGTAGTTGATGCTTGAGCGAGACTAGACTAGACCACATAACCATGGTTTCCTACCTTCAGAGTCATCTACTGATTCATCTCTCATCATTGTTCTGGAATCCTTGGCAGAACCTTCAATCTTTCCCATCTCAATAGCTTGTTCAATTCTTTTGGCAATCCATACAACTTTATGTCAATCTTCCAATGTTGTGGTTGTTGTTTTAGGATTGTTGGAAACTTCCAATAGCTAAGTAATCTTGGCAGCGCCCTGAAACTTGCAGCACTGCCATTGCCGACGTGTGGAATCACACATTGTCTCTATTGGAAGAGAACCTGATGAATCTAAAACTCTTATGTCTCATCTTTGATTCCTCACTGATAGTATAGCAAACAGACACATGTAGAGGGAGTTCTGCTATGTTGAAATTTCAATCTTTTTCCTGTTTTTCAACCCAGATCTATCTCTTCTCCCAACTTACCGTGTTTTCATTCTGTCATTGGTGGAAGAAAATTGTAGATGATATGAAACTAACATCTCCTCTTGGATTCCTCGCTTGCAGATCCACAAACAAATCTCTATAGAGAGAGCTCTGCCACATAGAAGTTTGATGTCTGCTCATGTTTTTTAGACCAGGTCTAACTCTTCTGCCTACTACAGTGTTTTGGTGCTGGAACTGATGAGAGAAAGTTTTGTAGTGTATGAAACTACTGCATCCCCTCTTGCATTCCCCACTAGCAGATCCACAAACAAATCTCTACAGAGAGAGCTCTGCCACGTAGAAGTTCAGTGTCTAATCATGTTTTTTTCTTCCAAACCCACATCCTATGCTGCTGAACTAGAATTGAGCTCACAGTGGGGGTAACTTCAAAGAAGACTAATGCACTATGCACAAAAGGCTAGTAGATATTGGGTGCCATTGAAAGATGTGGAGGCGATGAACAATAAATAGTGCAGCTGAACTAGAAAGAAGATCATCTTTAATTGATGATTGAAGGTGTTGTTGCTGCTATTCAGGACTCAAGTGAAGGAAAAGGCAGAGCATTGATGTTGTGCCCACTACTGGTGGAATGCTTACAAGAAAAGCCAATCATTTTTTCTTGTGTGTGCCGTAGACTAACAGTGTTCCCACGAAAAGCAGTGCAGACATTCCCTTTCTTTTTTTTCTTAAAGCTCAGTGTTTGTTCAAACACATGTGAGTCTAGCTACTTCACCTTTGATGCTCCAATTTTCTTTTGACAATGAGCCTTTATCTGACCATTTTCTTTATTTTCTCATCCTTTCTCAATCAGTGCAATTGACCTCAGATGGGGGAACCTACTTTTCATCCCGGTGCATGTGTGACAAATGTATGAACATGTAATCTATATGATGAACTCGCCCTTCGAGAGGTGACATATGGTCGTAACTCTTGTATGATGAAACAAGAATTTTTATTCTTGCTCAAACTCTACAATAGAAATTTCTTAAGTAATAACCATTATATCCCCTGTAAGTCCTGAATTCAAGATGCTTCAAGAAGGTTTTACTCAGATGCAAAACAATGTGTACGAAGCATACATCCTAAAGGCAGGTTCTAATCTTTTTAAGTGAGACAAATGGTAGGTTTACTACTTGGTTTCTAAAAAGGATCTCTCTCTACTTGAAGGCAATATGGGGGCTCAGTAGGCAATGAGTTGACACGTGTACCAATCATTACCAGTCTAAGCACTCAACGAAGAGTTGGGGTTTACACAAACTTAAACCTTGACTAAAAGTTGTAAGGTAAACTGCTAGTCCCCCACCTAACCTGAAGCTTGTCTGTACTTTCAAAAATTAAAACATGTGATGCATGAGACAATTCTATACAATGCATGGATAAAACAGAAATAAAACAAAACAAAATGCAAAGAACTTAAAACACATCAAAAACGCAAAGCTTAGTCCAATAATGTCAGAAATAGTATCGTCCCTAGTGGAGTCGCTATTCTATCGCACGTACCCCGCGCGGCGTCTGTTGGTGATTTTCGTTCATTTTGCTTGATTTGGGAGTCGTCACCTAGTATTTGATTGAGGGTTACTAGGAAACCCGGATGTACTAGTCTTTGTCAGAGATTCACGGATAAGAGACTGATTGTGGCTAGGGAAGGTATTAGCACCCCTAGCGCACCCTACCCGAGGTAAGCTACTTTGCAGTTTGATGTGATTTGAAAATTTGAAATATTAGTCAAATTCTTAAGACTTTAATAAATCAGTTATTAAATCCCAAAATAGATGTAGAAACATTTATATTTTCACGGGAAATACAACATGATTTTATTTATCCTTAAAATACTTGACCATATGCAAATTAAATATTAAAATCTTTTTTCTTCTTTTATTATTTTTGTTTTTTTTTCTAATTCTAACATTAAAAAAAAACATACATAAAAGAAAATACAAACACACACGTTAACATCACTTTTTTACTATGTTTACTCACCATAGGTACAAGCTTACAATGTAAACAGAAATTCAAAATTACCCAAACAAAACCTTAACAATCCCAAAATTACAAAATACAACTCCCCAAAAATAACAGGAACTGCAGGGAAGCTGTCTGGAATCTACATGAACAGTTGCGGCACATCTTCTCCACGCGCCGTCGCAAGCAATGCCCGGAAATGGGTGGATCGGGCCTGCTTTCTTCTTCCCTTCCCTTCTCTGCCGACTTTGAGGACCACCGTTACCTGCAACAAAAGAAAAGACACAACAAGAAGTTTTGGTCCCTTTCCTTCTCGGTTTTTAGATCTGCTTCTCCATACAGATCTGTTTTACTTTTCTTTTGGCTTCGCCTTCTTCTCTATTTCAGGCGGCCAACTCTAGGGTCAAGGCGTCTGGCTTGTGGTCGGCAGGTCCTGTGGGTTCTGCCATGCTTGGATTGCTGGCGTTGGCCTCGGCGATACTGGAGCTGACGGTGGCGCTGCGGTGTTGTTGTGGCGTTGTTGTCGGTTCTGGGAGCCAAAATCCCAAAGCAGTGGGCGGCTCTGTTTTTTTTTCTTTTCAAAGGGAAGGGGCGACCAGGAAAGGAAGATGGGGATTCTGGTGTTTTGGGGAAGGGTCTTCTATTTGTGGGGCGATGGTGGTTGCAGAGGAGTTGGTGAGCGGGGAAGTTAGGGAGTTATGGCCGGGTGTCTTTGGCCGGCTCAAAAAGGAAGAAGAAGGAGAGGCAGCAGTGGGGAGAGATAGTCGAGAGAGGGAAAGGTCTATGGAAAATGGGGGAAATATCGGTCGTGGCCTCTGGTTTTGGGAGAGGGGTTTGTCTGTTTTTGATAAAGGGAGGGAGTGGCGGCTTGCCTTTGAAAAAGATGAAAGCTTCGGTCTCTTAGGGTTTTCTTTTTTTCTTTACTATTCCCTCAAAATTTTCTCTTCCCCCTTTTTTTCACTGTAGACTGGTATTTATAGGAGAAGTGTGGCTTGGATACAAGCACATTGGTCCCTCAAGTTTTTTTTTTTTGAATTTATTTTAAAAACAAACAATACCAACGTCGACTCAAGAAGAAAAATCAATGATTGTAAAATTAACACGTTAAAAGTTGAACGCGTTCAAAATACCTTTGAAAAACTAAATTCTTTTGAGACGATGCTGAAAATGCTAAAAACGATGCAAATATATCAAAAATGCATTTTGGGGGGTTTTCGTTGTTTTTTTCTATTTTTTTTTGTTTTTTCTAAAAATTTATCGAAATATTGGGTCAAAAATTGGATAGCAACAAAAGTATTATTCAATTAATTTTTACACTTCAATGACTAATTAAATAGTTTCAAAGAGTTATAAAAAAATAAATTATAAAAGTTCTTAAGTCTACATTAATTAAAAAAAAGTCTATGCAAAGTTGTTATTTGTATAATATATTTTGATATTTAATGAATAATTAATATCATTTTATTTTAGCAGGCATGTTTGGCCTGTTTTTTTTTCTTTTTCTTTTTGCTGAATTTTAGCCTTTAACGTAGGGATTCTGTTGAGTTGTTTTCAATTTTATTCTTCAATATTTGTTTAATTTTAAATTGGTCTTTATATTTACTTATCATATAACTAAATTAAAAAAAAAATATTATTGAACCCATTATAGTCCATGACCTGAATCATGAATTTGATGGATTCACCAGGGTCAATCAAATACTTTGTTTTTTTTTTTAAATGTATCTTAAAAAAATATTACATTAAAATAGAATTGATGTGACCTCTAACATAGCATAGGAAGTAACCTAAATCCTATGGATATTCATTCAAGGTTATCTAAATGACAAGGTTTGTTTTGGTAAAAAATGAATTTTTTTACTAATTGGAAAAAATAAAATAAAAAACATTTATGATTATACTTAGATTATGATTTTCATAGTATTCGAATCGGAATCTAAACCATATCTTATATTACATGCACAATTTCGATTTATATAGTATTGGCAAAATATTATAAAAATACTTAATTCATTCCATATCTTAAACACATACACACATTTTATAGTTATATAGTATATACTAGATGATTGGTTTGCACCATGTTGTAGGTCGAATCATTTTTTTTAATATAAAAAAATTGTCTAAGTGTTGATAATGTGTATTCTAATAAGAAAATTTAATCATAAAAATATTTTTTTAAAATGTTGATACAATAACATATTGAATGACATTTTCTTTTCAACTATTGAGAATGAGACATATTGAATCGACTCATGTTAACTTATCAAATCTATAACCTGGGTCATGAGACTATGATAAACCTATAGAAAGAAAATCAAGATAAACTGATACAATCCAGGCAAGGTCAAATTCGGATTTTGACGTAAAAAGTGCATCTATCCAATTTTACGGAAACAATCATAATTCTCAATCAAACCGTTGGATTTGGCTGAACTTTTACATGGAGTCTCCTGACATGTTGTCCTATCTTGGGTTATAATTTTAGATCAATCAAAGTTCGGGAAGGCATCGAAACACGGGTCAACAGAGGCTGTACGAATTTTGTTATTTACTTCCTTTTGACTTGTGGACTTCCTATTTGGCTAGGATTCTTTTCCTAAAAGGATGTGGCAGCTTATTTTGGGAATCTCCTATTTCTACAAAGATTTTTAATAGGCTGCAACATAGTTTCCATGTGTGGCAAGGATTTAAAAATGTTTTAGAATCATTTTCTTACAAGGATTTCTTATTCATCCTAGCTATAAAAAAAGGAAAGAAGATTTCATAATTAATTCTACCTTCAGATTTGATTCTCCTAGCTTATATGGGACTTCTAAAGGGCAACAAATCTGATCCTATTATATTTAGGATATTAAATTCGGATTTATTATTGTTATTATTATTTTCTTCTTAATTTAGGGTTTATTTATATTATTTGGGTTTAATTGTAAGTGGGCATCCATATAAAGGGTCCATTAGGGTTTATTTTAGATTGGAGTCACTATAAATAAGGGCATAACCAGACATGTAAGGTTAGACAATTCAGATTAATAAAACTTCTTGTTTATCGCACTTTGTGTGTGTGTGTGTGTTGGTGAGATAATCCCCCTTCCATGGTTCTTAAAAGAACTGAAAAATGACTTATCGAAGAACAACTATCTTCGTGGCGTCATCCTTATACTTCTCGTTCGCAAATCAATATTCGTTAGGTGAGGGTCTTTGTTTCCAATAGTGCTGGTTCCTAGATACAAGTTATCTTTGTGTCACACTCCTATCAAAGCTGATTTACTTGGCTTTTCTGGGAATTGGTATCTTTGCGTGTGGGTTGTGTGACCATGTGATCATGAGGTTCGCATCATAAACTATAAAGGTCGATTCCTAATTAACCCAATGTTGAAAGATTTGGCTTATTTCATCATCCTATTTGAATAAGATACGAATGAAATAATAGTTGTTGAGATAAAGAGATTATTCAACTTGTGGTCCTCTAAGTGGGATGTGTTTAACCATGAAGAAAATGGTGAGGAGATGACCATAAATATGGGATGTATAAAAAGGGAAGATAAGAAAAATAAAATGGCAACCAAAACAAAAATTAGATCATAAAAAAGGTGATTGTTAAATAGCACATCATAAGATAATGAACCCCAAATAGGTCGTTGTAAAGACTTTGTCTAAAAATAGACCCTCATGACTAGATCATCTTTCATGTAAATGAACCAATGTAGGTCGCTTCTTAAGAGGACCAGGAATAAAAACTACATTCTTTAGAAACTATGAGTGAAATCTTAAGTATTACATGATAGATAAACCTTAACAAGGCATTATCCATGGGTTCTTCCTAGGATTTAGGTTGAGTTTAATAAGTCTATTGGTTATTCATTGAAATGACTTGATAAATTATTGGTTACAAGTTATGATCAACAGTAACCAACTATACATATGTCAATTCACCGAGTACCATCAAAAGATAATAATTAGAAGTGATAAAGATGATCAGATCTTAGAAGAGTTAGGCTTAAACCAACTACTCAGGGTTTAACTGATTGTAGTAGATCTATTATCACCCGTGTAGATAAGTCAATGGTAGATTAAGCATAACATACTGTTAGGAATAAAATACAAATAACCATAGTAACTTACCTGATATAAGATGCTATAGGGTAATAATATCTTCCATTTAGCTTAACCAGTCATTACCTTAGAACTCTAAATACCAATTACGATTTTCTAGTGACTATAATATTAGGTGACGACTCTTTTTAATAACATAAGACCTTTTCCCCGCTCTAAACACAAAAAACCTTTATCCTTCCTAAGTAAAAAGGTGAGTTACCATGATGTCTAGTGCGACAAATATCACATATATTATTTTAAGATAATTTTAGAAATTTATTCAATCAAATCCATAGTTGATTTTTTAGGTCTAAATTTGTAATATTATATATTAATTATATTCTATTCATTAATTTATATAACTTATTTATAATAAAGTCACACTTGATTAATTATCCCAGATTAATTTCAAATCAATAGTTGTTATTATATGTGACCATTTAGGTTCCTAGTGTAACATCCTGTAATTTGAAATACAACAATACTAACACTTATCAAGTAGGTATGTAAAATAAAACCAATTTTTTTTAAACCCTTGCACTATTTTATTTCCTTATTGCATTTATTTATTTATTTAAACATGTCTTAATAATTATCTTATCACAATTTAAATTGTATTCGGTATTGAATAGGAATCAACCCAATGTGCACAATATTTTGAACATGATTTTATTTATACTTTCATTACTTTATCTTTTATCCATCATGTTACTAAATTATACTTTCTATAAATTCTTTTCTTGACAATATCCATATTATATTTTCTATTATTAAGCCCACTTTGCACTTAATGAATTTTTATAAATTCTAGTATAGTCTCCCTTATACTAGGCTCTACCCAAATTTTTCCCCGCCAAACTTTCATAAAAACTCAACCCAATAATGTTCGCATGGTAGCGTCATGCATTCCCTAGTTCATTTACACCTTTAACTAACTTGTCATTAATAATTAATTGTAACTCAACAATCTATAATTTTAATTCAAATTATTATCAATTCATCATCACATGTTAAAGATATGCAAGTAAATAAGCATTCATCCTTAATTCCACAACTTCTTATTTTTCTCCTCTTATGGTCAACCCTCCTTTCAACTAAAACACCAATTTTTTCTTCAATTCATTTCTATCCTATTCCACCTTAATTCCATAATTTCATCACAATTTCATTTCTCCTAAAATTCATCCAAGAACCATAATTCAAAATTTGAGAATTTTATGTAAAACTCATTTATCCTCACTTAAACATGTATAAATGAGTTTAGAACTCCTTACCCAATAATTATATGAGCTTTGAATGCCAACCAATCAAAAAATTTCCACCCTTTCTTCTTTCCCCCTCAAAATGCCATGGTTTGTCTCTCTCTCTCTAACACCCATCTTGCACTTGATTTCTTTTTAATTCTTGTGTTTGATGTGTTTAAACACTCACTATCTCATGTAAATTGCCCCAATTCATGATTTCCCTTAAGAAATTTTAGGTAAAAATCAAGAAAAGATGAAAAACTCCTTATTTATTTCTTTCTAGCAGGACCAACTGTTATAAGAAGAGAAAATAGCTGAAATTTCAAGCTTATCCAGTTATTTACTAAAATGCCATTAATAAGTCTATTATTTTAAGTCCGATGACATTCTTGTATAGCTTTCTTGAACCTTGATTGCCCTAAACTTTTAACATAAGATATAAGAACATGTCAAGTGACTCCTCATAAAAGTTCAGCCCGATTCAATAGTAGGATTGAGAGTTAACTTGATAGCATAAAATTGGTCGATAGATGATTTTACACCAAAATCTGAATTTTCTTGTGCCATCCTTGCATGGATCGTATCAATTATTCCACTAAATCTTCGGGACCATTTCTTCATTCCAAAATATATTTATTTTATCTTTTTATCATTTAGTTCATTTATGGACTTATTATCGTTTCATAGTAATGTTATCGTTTCATGGTAATGTTTTGATTTAGACACTATAACATGGAGTGTATTTACTATATCAAATCATGTTTTATTCTAACATATGGTCATTGATTCTTTAAATAAGATATGAAACTGTTTTCAAATTTCATTTAACCTTGCGCAAGGATTTCACAATCATTACTATTTGAGAATAGGTGAAATATTTTTTTCTAATTCACATAGGGTAATAAATCCTCTCTTGATCACTCAAATATCTTTATATAGTTTATATTATACCTAATATCTGCCCGTTTGCTATCCTTGATTAAGACAACGTGTAGTTATGAACAAATTATAACATTTCTTATATAAGATAACTTAGTGATCTCAAGTCTAATGATCAAATCTATAACTATCATGTGAGTCTTTCCATAGACATGAATGTTCTCTCCATATAGAATTCTTATGTAAGTCAAGTTAGTGTACATGTTATTTGACAAGCACCTATATATTAGTTTCAAGTATCTTTCATATCTCAACTTATGAGAACAATTGTTTCCTTTCATAAAAGAAAGAACTAAATATGTATTAGTCTCATTAACTTTAATTAATATTCATTTTTAATAGATCATCGACCAAGAAAATTTAAGAACAATGTTTTGATGTAATAAAAATCTTATAATTATAACTTTATAATTTTCTAGCAATGCAATTTTGTTTTAATGACTCATTAATCAAACATAAATGAATATTAAAATTAATAAATGTCTTTATTAATAATAAATACATTTTGCATGAATAAAGCTAGTATCACGTGTAACCAACCAATTAACTATATGATATATATACTAACAAGATATTTGTTAAGATAATCACTTTTTTAGCATAAAAACATTATGCAATAACATAAGTCTTTATGTTTGTGTATATTTCTTGATCCTCCATATGAATTTTTGATTTAGTGGTACTATGAAAAAGCATAAAGAAAACTAAGAATTCCATGTCATGTAATAGTTTCCACCAATCAATATTCTTTCAAGTAAAATCTTAATTTCATCACATCGAGTCTACATAAAGTCCTTAGGTTTGTGAATGATTTCAATAAAGTTCTTAAGTTTGTGTATATTTCTCAATTCTCTATATGCATTTTGATTTAGTGGTATTTGAATTGGTATTAAAAAAACTAAGAATTCCATGCAATGTAGAATCAATATTCTTCCAAGTAAAATTTTAATTTAGCCATATTAGGTTTACATAAAAACACCACTTTACATTTCTCATTTATGAAAAAATTGTACTAAGAAACCATTCAAGGTATTAAACCAAATAATTTGAGTAGCTTGTTTATCTCTTTATTTAGTACTAGTTATTTTAAAAAGCAAATCTCATCTTCTTTTGTTTAATTGGTATAACATTTTTTTTATGTTTTTTTTTGGTTAATGATCTTTGATGAAAATTATTGCACCCGACATCGCGGTGGCCTGCTCTTTTTCATAGGAAAGGAAAGGTGCGTGTTTGTGTTAAGAGGGGGGGGGTGGGGAAGGTTCTATATTAAAAAGAAGTCATTATCTAGTATTATGGTCACTAGAAAACCCTAATTGGTCTTTAGAGTTATAAAGTAAAGGACTAGTTATGCTGAAAGAAAGATTTTATCACCTTAAAGCATTTTACCCAATGTAAGTTGCATTGCTACTTCTTTTCTATTCTGGTGGTCTATCTACATGGGTGATAATGAGTCTACTGTAATGAGTTAAACTGTAAGTGGATGAGCGGGTTCGAGCTTATCCATTATAAAGTCTAGATCATCTTTTTCACTCTCTATTGTTTGGTGAATTGAAATATCTACAACCATTTACTTCCAATCATAACTTGTGATTATTAATAGTTTATCAAGTCATATCAATAAATAATTGGGTGGGCCTTTATTGGGCTCATTGGAGCCAACCCAAATCATAGGAGTTGTCATTAAACATTTTGTTTATGTAGTAGTGGATCATGGATAATGACATATTCAGGTTTATTTATCGTATAACACCAAGGTTTACTCATAACGTTTTTGTTGAATGAGATTTTTGTACCTGAGTCCAAAATATCTAAGTAGTAATAATTATGGGTTGATTTAATATTAGAGGTAGGAGCTAATAACATGAATGTTTTGGACTTAGTAAGAAAATTAATATCCTCGATTAACACTTAGATATCATCGATGAATATCACAACGAAAGGCTTAAAATTTGGAAAGGAAGATATGTTTGGAAAACAAAGGAAAAAAAGGTGTTACTCTTCATTAATATTTAAAATAATATCTCGTTATGTGTTTATTTATCTCAAACACTACAAGTGAATAACAAAAAATTTTATTTTCAATGCAATTTTTTTAAGTGGAAGTTTTAAAAAAGGGTTTTGGAATGTTGACCCATCAAGGCTTTTTTCATGTGAGTCGAATCTCAATAGATTTTATAAACAAGTTATAAAACTCAAAACAAATGCATATAAGATGAAAAATATTTTTTCTATTTTTTATTTTAAAAGTATATACATGCGAACGTAAAATGAAGATGCTAAGATGACGATGACAATTAACAAGACCTATATGAATATCAAATAAATGAAAAAAAATATTTTTTTGTTTTTGATGTGTGAGAGGCTTGGCCAAATTGCAAGATTGAAAAAAGAATTTTAACAAAGTTTTTGGCATTACAAAGCAATAAAAAATCCATGTTACTATCAACAATTAATAAAAGCTCTAGATAAATTGCCTTCTAAAGACTTATTAGACACAAACCCTAAATCCTTCAAGCATGAAATCATAGTTACATGTCATCACTTCCTTTGAAGGTTCCAAATTCCTTAGAATTCAAAACTACCACAACATTTTGTTATTCATAAAGAAGAAAACAAAGGGTATTAAGACTATTCCACACTTTTATATGAATTGTTTTTTTATTATAAGTTCAAACACAATAAGGGAATAATAGAAAGCACATTTTCTCTATTTTATTGATGTGCAATTAAAAACTTCTTATATGTATAAAGGGATAAGCTTGTCACACTAAAAGAAAAGAAGGCTATTTTGTTCTCAAACTTATAAAAACCAAACCATAGCCTACTTTGTTTTACAAAAAGCAACATTAATGCCCTCAAGCCTTACCAAACATAAAGGCATGCAACAACTCAGAATAACACACATTTAAGAGGGTCTGCCCATGCTTTCCTATTAAAAACTGATAGGCAACCATGCAAAAAGGGAATTATATCCCCTTCATTTCTCTAAGTAGCATAAACTAGAAGATCTAAGCATCACACACAAAAGAAAACACATGAACAAAGTTTAAAGAAGGAGAACAACCATATCGTAACAAATTATCCTACGGTTCTCAACCTAAAAAGAGGCTAAACATCTTGTAGGTAATAATTTACTTTCCCAAAACAACATGCATAAAATAACCACAAATGAGCATGCATATGATAAGCACTAAAAAGAAAGGACCACAACTCCTCTCCTACTATCCTCAAACCTAGAAGCTAAGTTATGAAACTTGTCTTCTTCTACCTAAAAAGGTGCAGGTGTTTTATCTTCATTAGAAACCTAAACTAACCTCTTTCACAATTCCAAGGATCCAACACATGACCAAAACATAAACAATCTCATAGATGTCCCATAGCAAGGTTGTTAAAATCGCGAGTTGACTCGTAAAATCGTACGATTTTACGAGTCAATACATGCTTAACGTGCAAAATCGTTTTAAAAAACCCGAAAATAGGTAAAATCAGGTAAAAACGGATGAAATCGCGAGTTTACAGTCGTTTTTACGATTTTAACAAAAAAAAAAATCATATACTGCAGTATTCCTGAAATTTCTTGTTTATATGTCATTTCACATTTATTTGATGCTAATCGCCCAATTTATCATTCCAAGCGACCGTTCAGGCAAAACATTGTTGGCCACACGAAGCAACTCCAAGCACAGACCACTAGATCTATGTCAGTGGTTAGTTTTGTCGAAGGAAAAGTAAGAATCTTACATAGGATCCATTTTCTGCTGCCAAAAGGTCACACTTAAGATTAGTTTTTGACATAAAAATGAACACTTTGACATGACAATACCAAAATAAGTAGCCCAACTTTAACTTTTAAATTGCAGGGAACTAATTTTAAATAATTAAAAAAATATTTTTTATTTTTAAAATTCAATATTAAGATATTAAAATAATTTAAAAATATTAAATTTTTTTAACTTAAGATAAAAAAATCAAAATTTTAAAAAAAAAGTGAAACTCACGTATAAACTCCTGTACATATATTGAATTCTAAACCAACATCTATAGCACCTAATATCTTTTTGAACCCTGTTTGTTTTTGTGTTTCAAAAATATTTATAAAAAAATTTAAAATGATATAATATTTACAGTGTACTGATATGCAATTTGATATAGTCATAATTTTATTGACTATTTATTGATGATGTTTCCAAAATAAAATATGTTTATAAAATATCTAAGTTGTGTTTGTATTGATCACAATTTGGTTCTAATAATCATGTTTGAATTAATTACAAGCTGATTTAAATTGATTCTTGAATTACTAAACACATGGCATCTAGAAACAATTCCTCTGGTAATAGGCTTGATGTAGGATGACAACATGGTATAGATATTGATAAGAATTCAAAAAAAATTCAGTGTAAGTATTGTCAAAAAATTTCCTTGCGATTTTACGATTTTACAATCCGTTTTTACGATTCGAGTTTGTTTTGCATTTTCCGTGCCGTGTCAAAATCGCGATTTTAACAACCTTGTCCCATAGCCATATGGTTAATAACTAAACCTTTTCAAAAACCAGCCTATACTTACTGACTAAGAAAGAAATATAAATAAACATATAGAACCAAAACATTAAGGGAAATTGCAAACTTAGCTACTATAAGGAAAAAAAAAGTTGGTTTCCTCCAACCTTTACCCTTTTTTTTTATTTCTCTTTTCTTAAGAGGACACAAGAATTTATCCTATATAGGAGAGTTAAACCCTAGGCTACTTGATTACTAGACTTCTAAGGCATAAAACCTCATCTAACAAAAAAAAAAAAAGTGAAGGAAAATAAAAGGAAAAACAAAATTGGAAGATGAAGGCTGAAATAACTTAAGAATGAAACTCTGAAACTGATATCTTTCAAATACAAGAAAAAATAGGTCTACACATGTAAAGAGTGAAATTACCATTGTCAATTATCAAACTATATACCTTATTTTGCACATGGCACCTTATATGGAAGATGTTTTTCCTTTGCACCTCTAAACCGCCCACCTTCACATGCATATCAAGTGCTCGTTTCACCACAAGCACCCCCCCTTAACAGGATGTTCAATACACACTCATCGTTAGCATCTGTCAATGATGGCATCTCCACCTCAATGTTATTCTCCTCTTTAGACTCAATCTCACCATGGGCTCTTATAATCATAACCTTCTTGTTTGGACATTGTCGCACCCTCGCGAGCGGAGCGCGGTGTCGCGGCGATCCTCGATTGGTTTCGGGGTCTTTTGTTTTATTGTGAATAAGGGAGTCGCCACCTAGTATTTTGGTCACTAGGAACCCTAACTGGTCTTTCAGAGATTCTAAGGCAAGGGACTGGTTGCGTAAAGGGAAGGTATTAGCACCCCTAGTACGCCCTACCTAAGGTAAGCTGCTTGGTGTTTGGTTTCTTTATAATTGCTATGGTGTTGGTGTTTTCTAATCCCATCAGTTTTCCTAGGTTTGATTCAAACTAAATTTATAGATATCCAAGGAGATTCCATGTGCTTTAAAAGCTCATTTTTCCCTTAGTATTTCAAGAGTCGTAAATCGCAAGGAGGAGAGACAAAAATTTAGAAATCTAAGGAAATTCAGAGCGCTTTAAAAGCATATTTTTGCCTTAGTGTTTCATACTCTCACGGCTCGTAAACCGTGGAGTAAACAAATTGAAATGTCCTCGATTATAATTAAGGCTTCTTTCAAGGATGTGTGATGACTTATTATTCCTAGAAAAATATTTTGGATATTAACCACTTGAGGTTTCTTTATCCAAACATTAACAGCGAATAATAACAAGTTATTCCCAATAATATTTTGGATATTCATCCCTTTGGGATTTCTTTATCCAAACATTAACGGTGAATAATAACAAGTTATTCCCAATAATATTTTGGATATTCATCCCTTTGGGATTTCTTTATCCAAACATTAACGGTGAATAATAACAAGTTATTCCCAATAATATTTTGGATATTCATCCATTTGGGAACGGTGAATAATAACAAGTTATTCCCAATAATATTTTGGATATTCATCTCTTTGGGATTTCTTTATTCAAACATTAACGGTGAATAATAACAAGTTATTCCCAATAATATTTTGGATATTCATCCCTTTGAGATTTCTTTATCCAAACATTAACGGTGAATAATAGATGACTTCCCCCAAAAAAATAAGATTTTTGTATTTTTTGGAATATTGGCCAATACCCTTTGGAGTTTTACAAACATGTTGTAAAATCCAGAAATGCAAGAGAAATAATTTTTTATTGTGTTTAAGAAATTCATGCGAAAACACATTTTCAAAACTTCAAATATTTATTTTTTTATATATATATAAAAAAAACGTTCAAAACATGTTAGGGTATTGGCCGTATGCATGAAAACATTTTATATATATATATATATGTATATTTGCCATCTTTGCGTTGAAAACCGGGTATTCTAAATGCGAGATTGATATATTTTTATAATAAAAAAAAATACAACCTTAAAATAAATATGCTAGAAAATCATCAATCTCTCTCTCTTTCTTTTTTTGGAGAAAAAAAAGGTGAAACCAGTAGATCCGGCCGGGTCACTTGCCAAAGCAAGTGACCCGGCTGGACACAAGCAATAAAAAAAAGCTACTGTTCAAGTGAATTATAATTCATTTGAACAGTAAACACAAAAGGCATGCACAGTAGTTATGTAATTAAAATGCAAAGTGAAGAGAATGCATGGAAACTTACCTGGCGCTGAAACGGGCGAAGGCGATGGCGCTGAGACGACTGGACGCTGCTCATGAAGGAAGATCCAGCCTGCTGCTCTTGCTTATTGCTTCTCAAAGTGGCTGAGGAATTGCAAATGGTGATGACCGCGCCCCTGCTGGTTCTTGCTCCCAGTGCAGAGAAGAAAACACAGCTACTGCTGGCGATGGGGAAGAGATATGGACGACTGGGATCAGCTGCTGGTGCAGAGACGAGACTGGTCGCCATCCTGGATTGCTGCTGTGGCTAGTACCTGCTCCTGGTGATTGAGGGGCTGCGAGTCAGCGATGGCTTCCGGAGCTGAAGACGACGCCGCTGTTGAAGCTGGAGACGGCTGTGTACTGGTGCAGGACTCAGAGAAGAGCTGTCTGTTTGGAATGTTAAGCAGAGCTCCTGACGCTAGCTGCTTGTGGCTCACGGTTTTGGCTGGTCTTAAGAGAAGTTGCCGGACCGTGGGGGAGAATCTGGTGGTGATGGGGAGAAGCCAAAAAGAAAGAAGGAGAGGACGAGGCTTTGGTTTTCTTGCTGTTCGGGTGATAGAGGGAAGATGTGTTTTGGTTTTGAGAATGGAGATGGAAAGGGCAGTGTGCGGCTGAAGGTGAGTGGTCGAGAGAGAGTCTGAAAGTTTGTGTTGATGAGCGGCTATGGGCTGTTTTTTAGACTGACGGGAAGGGAAAACTTTGCTGAGGGAAGGGGAAGGTCTATGAAAAGAGAGATGGGGCTGTGACTTTAAATGGGGTTCTCTGGTTTTGCATGCAAGGGAAGAATGGAGATGGGGAACTAACAGAGAGGGGAGCTGCTGCGTTTTGGAGGAGAGATGGCGATGGTGGAACGGCTGAGAGGGGAATGGGGGTTCTAGTGAAAGGGAGAGGGGACAGTGTATGGCCAGAGAGAGATCCTTCGTTTCCTCCGATGGAGGGGCTGCTTCGTTGTTTTTATTTTCAAAAGATGAGCAGGGGCTACGGCTTCTTCGCTAGAGAAATAGGGTTAGGGTTTTTCTATTTTCCCTCTATTTTTGTTTGTCTCTTTGCCCCTTGTAAATTTTTTTTGTGTATATGGCTGAATGTTCATTTATATAGAAAATCTTTACACGTTCTATTTAAAGAAATATTGCAATAATTATTGTAGAGATTGTCTTCTACAACCAGCATCAACAAATCCTATATATATGGTATTTTTTATTGCAGTGATTATTTTTCATAACCAGCACGAATCAAATCATATATCTATGATATTGCAGTAATTATATATGATTCAGTAATTATCTCCTTGATATATTGCTTCCTTAACCCTGATGCTCTATGTTCTTGCCACATGTAAATCTTTATTTTTTTTTATTATTTTAAAAAAATTATCAAAACATGGGTCAAAATTTGGGTAGCAACAGATGTCCCCTCTTTACAATGCTTACGAAGCACAACTCCTCAATGTTTTGCATAGTAAGTTTGTAAAGAAAAAAAGTCTTCCTTGCTTGCTGAGTGATCCACTCATCCAAGGACTTCATTTTCTAAAAGAATATTTGTCTCGTTATCATGGGTGACCTGCCCCCTTTTTTTTTTAAGAAAATTGATCTATTTTCACAGGCGATCTGCCCACACACATCCAAACCTGGTCTATTTTCAGGGGCGACCTGCCCTCATACTAAAGCTGGTCTATTTTCACGGGCAACCTACCCTTTTGATTGGGTTAACCTGAGATCCCATCTGGCGATCTCTTTTAATCCGAAGCAAAGTCGGTGTGTAGCTCGGTTAACCTGAAATCCCATCTGGCGATTCCCTTTAACCAAAGCTAAACTCTGTGTGGGTTTGGGTTAACCTGAGATCCCATCTGGCGATCTCCTTTAATCCGAAACCAATACAAAAATATGTGTGTGGTCTTATTATGACAGGTGACCTACCCAAATGCAAGATGGTCTCATTCTAACGGGTGACCTACCCAAATGCAAGATGGTCTCATTGTGATGGGTGACCTACCCAAGTGGAGAGAAGGGAAGAGTAGTCTCATTCTTATGGGTGACCTACCCAGGGGAAGAATGGCCTCATTATAATGGGTGACCTACCCAAGTAAAAAAAAAGATGGAGAATGATCTCATTCTAATGGGTGACCTACCCAAGTGGAAAGGGGGAAGAGTGGTCTCATTCTTATGGGTGACCTACCCAAGGGGAAGAATGACCTCATTATAATGGGTGACCTACCCAAGTAAAAAAAGATGGAGAATGGTCTCATTCTAATGGGTGACCTACCCAGAAAAAATGGTCTCATTGTGATGGGTGACCTACCCAAGTGGAAAAGGGGAAGAGTGGTCTCATTCTTATGGGTGACCTACCCAGGGGGAAGAATGGCCTCATTATAATGGGTGACCTACCCAGGTAAAAAAAAAAGATGGAGAATGGTCTCATTCTAATGGGTGACCTACCTAGAAAAAATGGTGGTCTCATTGTGATGGGTGACCTACCCAAGTGGAAAGGGGGAAGAGTGGTCTCATTCTTATGGGTGACCTACCCAGGGGGAAGAATGGCCTCATTATAATGGGTGACCTACCCAGGTAAAAAAAAAGATGGAGAATGGTCTCATTTTAATGGGTGACCTACCCAGAAAAAATGGTCTCATTGTGATGGGTGACCTACCCAGGTGGAAAATGATGGTCTCATTATGATGGGTGACCTACCCAGATGTAAGAGAAAATGATTTTAGAAAGGGGTCTCAATATCTGGAGACCTGCCCATTTTATTTTATTTTTATTTTTATTTTTTTAGAAAAACTCCATGCTTTTTCTAGGGAATGGTCTCAAAATCGGATGACCTTTCTATTTTAAAATTTTTAGAAAAACTCACGTTTTTTTTTTCAAAAAAATGGTCTTAATATCGGGTGACCTGCCCGTTTTGAACTTCAAAAGAAATCATCTTACCTCGAGGAGTGAAACAGTGCCGGCTCACAATTCATATTCTTTTCCGTAGTTCCGTTGACCTGAGATTCTGTATCTCAGCGAGTCCCAAAAACTTGGAACTATTTGGCTTTCGTCACACCTTTCCTGCCAGGTTAGTGTTATGACAATATAGCATGCATGTTTTTTGTTATCTATTTTTGGAAATATAGGTCCCCTCTTTCCGTTGTGGACTTCTTCGAGCTCTTGTTTCCATTTGTTTGTACGACCTATCCTCTTGAACTGAAATATGCTCCATGCGCTATATTTCCTATCCTTTTCATGCTTGATGAAGAGATCTCCAGTTCCTTATGGGGCCCTTTCTTACTCCATTAAACGTTGCTTTGTATTATAGTTTTGCCGATGTTTTAATTGCCTTTTCCATTTTTTGAGAAATTAGTTTTAAAAGGAAAACTCAAAAAAATTGGTTTTGTTCATGAAAACTAAAACTTTCAATGCAATCATCATATTTTTTTTAAGCAACTCTCATAAAAGGTGTTTCAGAAGTTCTAATGATGATACCCCTTTGGGCTTTGGTTCACTATAGACCCCTATGTGCACTTTTTGCCCCCTAGTGTGGTGTGCAATACCTATCAGGTTTAAATTTGGTTTGCATCCCTTCAATTTGAGAATTGATGGAGTCATCTTCTTAGTCATGTGTAAAAACAATTCTTTTAAGTAAAAGATTTTGAATGCTATGAGATCATGCGCTTTATGAAGAAAAGGTTCTTTATAGAGAGAATTCATGGCCGAACTTTATTTTATGGATCTGGAAGCATAGTATTTCTTTATAGAGTCAGCATTCACATGTCTAACAAGATCTTCTCAATCCATTCTAGATAACAATAAAGCTCCTCCCGAGAACGCTTTCTTTACCACGTAAGGGCCCTTATTGTTTGGCACCCATTTACTCTGATCTTCTCCTGGTAAAGGCTATATTTTCTCCAGTACAAGATCTCCTCATGGAATCCTCGAGGTCAGACCTTCTTATCATATGATTTGGTCATCCGTGATGATGATAGATTGCAACTATCCTCTTTTTACTGATCAGATTCAACTATTCATATCTAACTTTTACCCACTCTACCTCTTCTAGCTTAGAGTCTATCAATACTCTTAATGAGGGGATTTCAACTTTTAAAAGCATCACCGCCTCCATTCCATATACCAACATATATGAGGTGGCTCCTATTGAGGTTCAGACTGCGATGCAGTACGCGTGAAGGGCCAATAACAACATTTCATGCCAATCCTTGTAGGTGAATATCATCTTCTGAATAATCTTCTTGACATTCTTGTTAAAACTTCTTCCGCACCATTCATCTTTGGCCTATATGGCGAGGAATTGGAATGCTTGATTTTTCATCTAGCGTAGAGTTCTATTATCATCTTACCATTGAAGTTCTGGGCATTATTAGATATAATCTTTTCTAGTGGACCATATCGATAGATCAAATCTCTTTTCATAAATTGCTTCACCACCTTTTGCCTCCATGTCATCCAAATATCTCAACAATGTTCCGTCAGATGATTTCTTATACAAAGTTTCCCCATCAAGATAGAAATCCATTGCCAACCTCCTCAAAGTCTTCTTGTCGATTGTGGATGCCCCCATGGGATATGTTTGGTTTTGGATGAAATTCTTGATATCATAGTACCAAGGGTTTCCATCTATTCCTCTTTCAACTAAGCAACAATGAGTTGAGTTATTTCTGGTATCAATGTGTACCGGCCGCACCTTGTGCCCAAAGTCTATTCTAGTCATAGAAGCTAGCGTGACCAAAGCATCAGCAAAATGGTTTCCTTCCCTTCCTAGATGGGTGAACTTTATTTCCTCAAATTTTCTAGCCAATTCAAACAGGTATTCTCGGTAAGGTCTCAACTTCTCGTCCTTGGTTTGCCCTTTTCCTTTCACTTGGCAAATAATAAAAAATAGAGTCTTTATACATATCTATCTTTCTAATATTTAATGCCACCTCTAAAACGAGAATGCAAGCTTCATACTCCTATGTTGTTAGTGCACCCAAACTATGACTTAAATGAAACCGGATAATGTTTCTTATCAGGAGAGATTAGCACTGCCCCCACTTCGTTACCATAGCACCATCAAAGTACATAATCCACCAATCTGATTTCCCTTCCTCGACTGAAAACACATCTTCATCAGGAAAATCAAAGTTTAACAGCTCATAATATTCCATAGCATGGTTAGCTAGGTGATCGGCAATGACATTCATGGCTTTCCTTGTCATATATACTATGTCGTACTCAGCCAATAGAACTTGCCATTTGGCTTGATAGATAAGGGTGGATTCAGTAGGTACTGCTTGATTTTCACGAAAGCTTCTTCACACTCTTATTCCAAATTCCAAGATTCTTCTTCCTTAACAATCGAAGATTGGGTCACAAGTCATGGTTAATTGGGATATAAACCGGGCAATGTAATTCAATCTTCCTAAGAACCTTATTACATCCTTCTCAATCTTGGGAGGTGGCATAGATTGAATAGCCTTTACTTTGTTGGGATCCACTTTTATCCCTTTGTCACTTACCACAAATTCTAACAACTTCCCAGATTTCACCCCGAATGAACACCTCGTTGGGTTAAGCCTCAAATTATATTTCCTTAAGTCTTTCAAACAATTTCTTCAATATTTGGACATGATTCTTTCCCTCTCTAGATTTAGCAATCATGTCATCTCTTTATGCATCATGTCGTGAAATAGAGTCAACATGACCCTTTGGTAGGTGGCCCCAACGTTTTTTAACCCAAATGGCATGACTTTGTAGCAAAAGGTTCCCCGTAGTGTTACAAAGGTTTCTTCTCCTTATCCTCTTGTGCCATTTTTATCTTATTATAGCTAGAAAATCCATCTATAAAGGAATATATGGAGTTACGTGATGCATTGTTAACCAACATATCTAGGTGTGGTAGAGAAAAATTGTCTTTAGGGCTAATTCAGCTTAACTCCTTAAAGTCCACACAAACTTTGATTTTATCTTCCTTTTTAGGTACTATCATTATGTTCGACGCACATCGTGGATACTTGACTGCTTCTAGAAAATCGGTGTTCCACTGCTTTTCAATTTGCTGCTTTTACTAAGACATCCAGATGGATTCTTCTCAACTTTTGCTTAACCGATTTGCATCCTTCTACTAGTGGTACCCTATCCACCAAGTATGTCTTTACAGGACCATGCAAAAAACATCTACATAATCTCAGAGTTGTGCAATCAACTCTTCTCTTTCTTTAGGGGTGATCAGAGTCTGTATCTTCAACTCTCTCTTGATTTCTTCGTCGCCCACATTTATGGTTTCAAGCTCCTCTCTAGCAGGTTTCCAAGCTTGTTCGTGTTGTTAATTTTTATGAATCCCCTAATGTTATTTTCCTACCATTCTTCCTCTTTTACAACTAATATGTATTCTTTAAAGTCCGGCCATTCATTCTCAGTGTAAAGTGCAGGTGTAGTTATGGAAGATTCGCTTTGAAAAAGGAAAGTGATGTGTAAAAACACCAAGATGAACTTTTGAAAATGCATGATCTCATTAAAGGGAAAAGTTTGGCTAAAAAAACAAGGATAAAATCCCATTGACATTTGGAACCTCGATTTAAAAAGTTGAAAAAGGCAAACAACACAATATAATGATCAAACAAGCATTGTTAATTAAATTTTGAACACCAATGGAGCTTCTTGGGTCTCCCAATTCTAGAACATCTCTCTCTTGGCTAGCTTTTGAATGAAGGTCTTGAGATTCAAGATGCTTCAAAAGCTTAGGCTTGTTTGGATGCAAAAAGATATTATGGAGCATACATCCTAAGGATAGGTTCTAGTTTCTTTACGTGAGACGTAGGGTAGGTTTACTACTTGGTCTCTAAAAAGGGTCTCTTGCTGTCCTAGTGATCACCCTCGTAAAGGCAATATGGGGGTTCAGCAGATAGTGGGATGGCACGTGTACCAATCACTATCAGTCTAAACACTCAGCAAAGAGTTAGGGTTTACACAAACTTAAACCTTGACTCAAGTCATAAGGCAAGCTGCTAGTCCCCCACTTAACTTAAAGTTTAATGTGTGTGCTCTCCAAAAAGAAAATAATAGTAAAGTGATGAATGACTACATCATGTATGACAAAATGTAAAGATGCATGCTAAAGCTTTTAAACAAATTATCATTCATAGTAAAAAAACAACAACACATAGCATAATAACAAAAACAATTACCAAGCTTAGTCCAAGGATCCCCAGTGGAGTTGCCATCCTGTCGCACCCTCGCGAGCGGAGCGCGGCGATCCTCGATTGGTTTCGGGGTCTTTTGTTTTATTGTGAATAAGGGAGTCGCCACCTAGTATTTTGGTCACTAGGAACCCTAACTGGTCTTTCAGAGATTCTAAGGCAAGGGACTGGTTGCGTAAAGGGAAGGTATTAGCACCCCTAGTACGCCCTACCTAAGGTAAGCTGCTTGGTGTTTGGTTTCTTTATAATTGCTATGGTGTTGGTGTTTTCTAATCCCATCAGTTTTCCTAGGTTTGATTCAAACTAAATTTATAGAAATCCAAGGAGATTCCATGTGCTTTAAAAGCTCATTTTTCCCTTAGTATTTCAAGAGTCGTAAATCGCAAGGAGGAGAGACAAAAATTTAGAAATCTAAGGAAATTCAGAGCGCTTTAAAAGCATATTTTTGCCTTAGTGTTTCATACTCTCACGGCTCGTAAACCGTGGAGTAAAAAAATTGAAATGTCCTCGATTATAATTAAGGCTTCTTTCAAGGATGTGTGATGACTTGTTATTCCTAGAAAAATATTTTGGATATTAACCACTTGAGGTTTCTTTATCCAAACATTAACAGCGAATAATAACAAGTTATTCCCAATAATATTTTGGATATTCATCCCTTTGGGATTTCTTTATCCAAACATTAACGGTGAATAATAACAAGTTATTCCCAATAATATTTTGGATATTCATCTCTTTGGGATTTCTTTATCCAAACATTAACGGTGAATAATAACAAGTTATTCCCAATAATATTTTGGATATTCATCCCTTTGAGATTTCTTTATCCAAACATTAACGGTGAATAATAGATGACTTCCCCCAAAAAAATAAGATTTTTGTATTTTTTGGAATATTGGCCAATACCCTTTGGAGTTTTACAAACATGTTGTAAAATCCAGAAATGCAAGAGAAATAATTTTTTATTGTGTTTAAGAAATTCATGCGAAAACACATTTTCAAAACTTCAAATATTTATTTTTTTATATATATATAAAAAAAAACGTTCAAAACATGTTAGGGTATTGGCCGTATGCATGAAAACATTTTATATATATATATATATATATGTATATTTGCCATCTTTGCGTTGAAAACCGGGTATTCTAAATGCGAGATTGATATATTTTTTATAATAAAAAAAAATACAACCTTAAAATAAATATGCTAGAAAATCATCAATCTCTCTCTCTTTCTTTTTTTGGAGAAAAAAAAGGTGAAACCAGTAGATCCGGCCGGGTCACTTGCCAAAGCAAGTGACCCGGCTGGACACAAACAATAAAAAAAAGCTACTGTTCAAGTGAATTATAATTCATTTGAACAGTAAACACAAAAGGCATGCACAGTAGCTATGTAATTAAAATGCAAAGTGAAGAGAATGCATGGAAACTTACCTAGCGTTGAAACAGGCGAAGGCGATGGCGCTGAGACGACTGGACGCTGCTCATGAAGGAAGATCCGGCCTGCTGCTCTTGCTTATTGCTTCTCAAAGTGGCTGAGGAATTGCAAATGGTGATGACCGCGCCCCTGCTGGTTCTTGCTCCCAGTGCAGAGAAGAAAACACAGCTACTGTTGGCGATGGGGAAGAGATATGGACGACTGGGATCAGCTGCTGGTGCAGAGACGAGACTGGTCGCCATCCTGGATTGCTGCTGCGGCTAGTACCTGCTCCTGGTGATTGAGGGGCTGCGAGTCAGCGATGGCTTCCGGAGCTGAAGACGACGCCGCTGTTGAAGCTGGAGACGGCTGTGTACTGGTGCAGGACTCAGAGAAGAGCTGTCTGTTTGGAATGTTAAGCAGAGCTCCTGACGCTAGCTGCTTGTGGCTCACGGTTTTGGCTGGTCTTAAGAGAAGTTGCCGGACCGTGGGGGAGAATCTGGTGGTGATGGGGAGAAGCCAAAAAGAAAGAAGGAGAGGACGAGGCTTTGGTTTTCTTGCTGTTCGGGTGATAGAGGGAAGATGTGTTTTGGTTTTGAGAATGGAGATGGAAAGGGCAGTGTGCGGCTGAAGGTGAGTGGTCGAGAGAGAGTCTGAAAGTTTGTGTTGATGAGCGGCTATGGGCTGTTTTTTAGACTGACGGGAAGGGAAAACTTTGCTGAGGGAAGGGGAAGGTCTATGAAAAGAGAGATGGGGCTGTGACTTTAAATGGGGTTCTCTGGTTTTGCATGCAAGGGAAGAATGGAGATGGGGAACTAACAGAGAGGGGAGCTGCTGCATTTTGGAGGAGAGATGGCGATGGTGGAACGGCTGAGAGGGGAATGGGGGTTCTAGTGAAAGGGAGAGGGGACAGTGTATGGCCAGAGAGAGATCCTTCGTTTCCTCCGAGGGAGGGGCTGCTTCGTTGTTTTTATTTTCAAAAGATGAGCAGGGGCTACGGCTTCTTCGCTAGAGAAATAGGGTTAGGGTTTTTCTATTTTCCCTCTATTTTTGTTTGTCTCTTTGCCCCTTGTAAATTTTTTTTTTGTGTATATGGCTGAATGTTCATTTATATAGAAAATCTTTACACGTTCTATTTAAAGAAATATTGCAATAATTATTGTAGAGATTGTCTTCTATAACCAGCATCAACAAATCCTATATATATGGTATTTTTTATTGCAGTGATTATTTTCCATAACCAGCACGAATCAAATCATATATCTATGATATTGCAGTAATTATATATGATTCAGTAATTATCTCCTTGATATATTGCTTCCTTAACCCTGATGCTCTATGTTCTCGCCACATGTAAATCTTTATTTTTTTTTATTATTTTAAAAAAATTATCAAAACATGGGTCAAAATTTGGGTAGCAACAGACATTGTGAAGCAATATGACCAAAAACCAAACAACGATAACATTTAATGTCATGACTACAAGAAGTAGGAGTCTCAACTTTACCTTTACCATCGTAAATGTGTCTTTCTTCTCTTTAGGAGTCTCAGAACCCCCTCCCATAGTAGGATGAACTTAGACAGCCCCATCTCTCCTCGAATTAGGCTTTCAAGATGAAGAATAAGTGCTCAGAATGAATGGTGGTCATGCTTCCCCTCTCCTCTTAATCTGCCTCTTCATTTTTATTGCCATATATACCATGTCCTCCAACTCTACATAGTGTTGCAACTCTACAACATTCACGACCTCGTGATTCAATCCATTAAGAAACCTAGTCATAATGGCCTTCCTATCTGTTGCGATGTCGCGGTCGTATAAATTAATTACCCTAGCTTCAAACACAACACACAAGTTAGTATAGAGCAAGCAAGGGGTCGATCCCACGAGGAAGATTCAAGTCAGATTTTTATGCTAGATGATATGCAATTTGGGGGGGGGGGGTTGGACGTTATCTAGGCTAAAGCAAAAGAAAACAGAAAACTATCAAACAAAATTTAATAAAATCAGAAAATTATCAAGAGAACAAACCTTGGTTACAAGCACACATCCACCTACAGAAATCAGAACTGATCATGGAAACAAAATATCAATTTATATTCTGAATATTTATCTCTTCTTAACATTGGTTAGTTAACAGATTCGCCGTATAACTAACCCTAACCATCAAACAACCACAGTGTCTTCACTAGTAATTTAATTCAATGGCAGCTTTAAGAACTAGATAAGTTAATTAATCAAGAAAACATAACTGTCCGCAGTCTATGTTTGATTTGATTGAATGTTCTCCCTAAAATTAATAATGTAGATCCGCCACAATTATTAAACTCAGTTGCTTCACAAGTTCATATACCACAACTCCGGTTTTGATATAAAACTTAGCAATAGATTGTCTACAATAATAACTTAGAGTCCGCTCTAGCAATTAAAATAAAAAATCATAGGAAAAAAAAGCATAGGAGAACAAACATATTCATCATATAAACTGAAAAGAAAAGGTAAAATAAATCTCATAGTTCTTGAAATCCGAAGGTTTCCGTGTCTTTGCAACCAAGAAAAAGTGTTTAGTCTTGCATGTTTGTTGAACAACTAATCAAAAAGAAGGAAGAATGCATAATTTAGGGTTTCTTAGAGAAGGGGGCGTTTTTCTCTTCTTGGCTGGCTGCCCCCCTTCTCTTCTCTCATTCTTTTTATATCCTAGGAAACCCTAGGTCTCTATTTTACAAAATAGTCCTCCATTAAGTAGACTGTTTACATTTAAGTACTTCAATAACTATTTTCCTAAAAAAGGAGAAATAGCCTTGCATGAAATATTCAAGCTTTGACTTAGAGGAGCTAAATTGCTGAAATAAAAACTTGGATATCGGTTTAGATGCTTCGGAATGTAATTTGAACTCGTTTCTTCACGAAACCTGTTTGCTGGCAGAATTCAGATGTCATCTTTGAAAAATCATATCTCCCTCATATGACATCGTTTTGGGCTGAAATTTGAGCGTTTATAGACCTTTGAGTCCTGAATCCAACAAAATTGAGTTTGCATCAATTGGACTTCTATAGCTCCAGATATTCAAGTTGGAATGGCCGAAGGTCAACACTGGCAGATTGCAAGATTTGACTTTGAAGGCTGCGATTTGCATGCTCTTCCTTATTTTATTTTCTTGCCTTAGATGTCCAGAAAGGTATGGATGTTAGCTTTTTAATGCCAGTGGAATCACTTCATTTCAACCTGTAGAGCTCACGCTCTGCACAAAACATCGACTGAAGGTCAAATCTGCCAATTATCTCCAATTTACTCCTTTTTGCATCTTTCATCCAAAAGTGTCTTCAAAACATAAAACAAAGAATATTAAGGCATTATATATACAAAACATAGGCAAAACACTAGTTAAATGTGGGTGAAACTATCGAATAATATGGTTGCATCAAATACCCCCACACTTAGCTCTTGCTCGTCCTCGAGAAAGGATAGGTAAAATCAAATTGAAGTTAAATTAAATTAAATCACTATGACTAATCTTCTAATCTCCTATCAATATCCAAGAATATATGCATTATAAACAAGAACACAATTAAGAAGGATAAAGAGTATAAATTTTCATGAATTTATTTACATGCAAACTTCAAAATTCAATTAATCGTCGGGATTTAAATGAAATCTATGTCATGCCAAAGTGATAGGTCCTCTCATTGATATACACTCGAACACTCACGTGTTTAAGGCTTATATGTTTAAATCTCTCAAATTCAATCAATGAATATGTTCTACCATAAGCTTGCTCTTCAATCTCATCTTCATTACTAACATATTACAAACAATGCATGAATCAAAAGGTCTTATTTTCTTGTTGTAATGGGGCTAAGGTTAAGGTGAGGCAAGAGAGAGTAAAAGAAAAGGTTCAAACCAAAGAAAGTAGAGCATTCTGAAAAATAATATTTCAAACAAGATATTCCATCAAAGCACATAAATTTTCCATCTTTAATCAACAATGCTTAACTTCTTTTGATTTCAAGCTTTTTCAATGTAAAATCTTAAGAATATAAAGGAACACTTTTTTTTTCTTTTTCCTTTTCTTTTCTTTTCTTTTTCTTTTTGTTTTTTTTTTTACCTTTGGCAACTTTGCCCATCTTTTCATCAAGCATCACTTCTTCTTCTTTCTTTTCACATAATTTCCAACCATAATTCCATGAAATATCACTAGTATATGCTCTACTAATCCTTGGCCAAGGGAAAAGGAAAACATATATAAAGTTAAGGCTTATACATGGATAAAGCAAAGAAAAGATAAACAAGCTCAAAAGGGGTTTACTAAGGATAATTTGCTCTAGGTTAGCTTTTTGGCTCAAGTGGTTAAAATTTCTAATGCCTTTATCATCTTCATGTATATATGTAATGTGAATGTAATCTCAACAAGATATGAAGCAAGTTCTAGAGATACATATCATTGAAAGAAGGCACAATCAAAGAATATAATGTTGAAGGCTCAAAAGCTTGCATTAAAACATTAAACATTAAAACTTAAAACTTGCATGCACACTCATTCATTTGATTTATATCTTCATCTATCTCAACTAATTCTCATACATAATACTCATATTCTCAAAAACCAATGGGAGTTCAAAAGATCAAACATAATTTTTTTTTTGAAAAATAACAAAGAAAACCAAAATTAGAAAACCAACATTCTCCCAATACCCTCAACTTAAAACACAACATTGTCCTCAATGTTGAAATAAAAGAAAAGGAATATTGGAGAATGACAAAAATAAAGTAAAATGCGAAAAATAAAAGATAAGGGAAAAAGAAAGCAAATCTGTTTTTTTTTGCTGGGTTGCCTCCCAGTAAGTGCTTTTGTTTTATGTCATTGGCTCGACAAGTTGCATGCTCATTCTTCATAGATTGGTTTAGCTAACTCCACAGAAGCGGTGAGTTCTGTCGTCCAACCTTCATAGAAAGGTTTCAAGCGATGCCCATTGACCTTGAGTACTTTGTTGGTTTCTAAACTTGTAATTTCAACTGCACCATAAGAAAAAACATTAGAAACAACAAATGGTCCAATCCAACGAGAGCATAACTTTCCAGGAAAAAGTTTCAAACGTGAATGATAAAGAAGGACTTTGTCTCCAACATTAAACTCTTTTCTTGTAATCATTTGGTCATGGATACTCTTAGTCTTTTCTTTATAAATCCTTGCATTCTCGTAAGCATCATTTTGAATCTCTTCCAACTCTTGCAATTGCAACTTTCTTGCAATCCTAACAGCATCATAATCCATGTTACATTTTTTAATGGCCCAAAAAGCTTTGTGTTCAAGCTCCACCGATAGATGACATGCTTTTCCATAAATCATCCTATAAGGTGACATTCCTATAGGTGATTTGTAAGCAGTCCGATAAGCCCAAAGTGCATCACCAAGTCGCCGGTTAGGTTGCACTGTCTTCTCCAAAATGGACTTGATTTCTCGATTTGAAATTTCAGCTTGGCCATTCGTTTGAGGATGGTATGCTGTGGAAGTCCGATGAGTCACATGATATTTGCGTAACAATGCTTCCATTGAATGATTGAAAAAATGAGTGCCACGATCACTAATGATAGCTTTAAGGATTCCAAACCTGTCAAATATGTGAGTCTTGACAAAATCTAAAACAACCTTAGCATCGTTAGTTCGTGTGGCTTTCGCCTCAATCCATTTGGACACATAATCAACAACAAGAAGGATATAAAGATTGCCAAAAGAAGAAGGAAATGGACCCATAAAATCAATACCCCAAACATCAAAAATTTCACTTACAAGAATATTCGTTAAAGGCATTTGATTCTTATGAGTGATATTACCTGTTTTTTTGGCATTTTTCACACGATTTGCAAAAATGATATGCATCCTTAAAAATAGAAGGCCAATAAAAACCACTTTCAAGTATCTTGTGGGCCGTTCTTTTTGCTCCAAAATGCCCACCACAAGAATGAGAATGACAAAAAGTAAGAATGGAATGAAATTCATCTTGTGGTACGCATCTCCTAACTACTTGATCCACACAAAATTTCCACAGATAAGGAGTATCCCAAAAATAATATTTAGCATCAGCTCGTAACTTGTCTTTTTAGGATGTAGACAAACCTGGAGGGAATTCTTTGGTGACTAAATAGTTCACCAAATCAGCATACCATGGTCTTGTAGAGGAATGTAACACATACAACTGCTCATCGGGGAATGTCTCTCGTATTGTTTCGGTTTGTATATCCTCAGTCCTCAGTCGGCTCAAGTGATCAGCCACATGATTTTCAGCACCTTTTTTGTCTTTGATCTCAAGATCAAATTCTTGTAAAAGCAAGATCCACCTAATCAATCTTGGTTTGGACTCCTTTTTCTTCAAAAGATACCTTAAGCTGCATGATCAGTAAAAACAATGACTTTTGTACCAAGTAGATATGACCTAAATTTTTCAAGAGCAAACACCACTGCAAAAAGTTCCTTTTTAGTTGTATGGTAATTGCATTATGCTCCGTCCAACATGTGGGAAGCATAGGCGATAACATGCAAATTCTTCCCTATTCTTTGCCCAAGGACAGCCCCTACCGCATAGTCACTTGCATCACACATTATCTAAAAAGGCTCATCCCAATTTGGTGGTTGGATGATAGGGGTAGATGTGACACGCCTCTTAAGCTCATCATGGGCATCTTTACATGCTTGATCAAACACAAAATCCACTTCTTTGGCTAATAGTTTGCACAAGGGTGCTGTAATCTTCGAGAAATCTTTGATAAAGCGTCGATAGAAACCTGCATGGCCAAGAAAAGAACGAATTTCCCTCATGCAAGAGGGGTAATGCAATGATGAAATAACGTCTATTTTAGCTTTATCAACCTCTAATCCACGTGAAGACACAACATGCCCAAGAACTATTCCTTGTTCTACCATAAAATAACACTTTTCATAGTTTAAGACAAGGTTAGTTTAAATGCACCTTTTCAAGATCAAAGATAAATTTTCTAGACATTTATCAAAAGAATCACCATACACCGTGAAATCATCCATGAAAACCTCAATTATTCTTTCAACATAGTCAGAAAAAATACTCATCATGCATCTTTGAAAAATTGCAGGTGCATTACAGAGACCAAAGGGCATTCTCCTATATGCATATACACCAAATGGACATGTAAATGTAGTCTTTTCTTGATTCTCAGGATTAATAACAATCTGATTGTATCCACTATATCCATCAAGAAACCAATAAAAAGACTTACCTGCTAGGCGTTCAAGCATTTGATCCATGAATGGTAATGGAAAATGATCTTTGCGTGTAGCAAGATTTAGCTTTCTGTAATCAACACACATTCTCCATCCACTCGAGATGCGAGTAGGAATGAGCTCATCATTTTTGTTTTTCACCAACGTGATTCCGGTCTTTTTAGGCACCATATGGATTAGTGCCACCCATTTACTGTCCGTGATGGGATAAATGACTCCTGCATCTAACAGTTTCAAAATTTCAGCTTTCACTACCTCCATCATAGGCGGGTTCAACCTCCTTTGCATTTCCCTTGTTGGTTTCGCATTGTCCTCTAATAGTATGTGATGCATACACATTGAGGGACTAATGCCCTTGATGTCAGTTAAAGTCCATTCAATGGTCGTCTTGTGATCACACAACAACTTCACAAGTTTTTCCTCTTGCATATTTGTCAAACCTATTGCTATAATAACGGGAAGTGTATTGTTGTCGCCAATGAATACATACTTCAAATTATCGGGCAAAGGTTTCAATTCTAACTCGGGTGCCTGTAAAATAGATGGCAAAAGCTTTTTATGTGAAAGTACTAAATCAACAAAGACATTGCCATGAGGAACAGTTTGCAATGATTGCAAAGCCAATGCTAATTCGTGCATGTTTTGGGGAACACATATATGCCTCTCCATCTCTTGTATCTCGGTACAATCATAGTCATAGCTCAAAGCTACGCTTAATCCATCCTCACAATCAAAATAGCACACACTTATCAACTTGGTCATAGCATGTGATAGAATAAACATTGCTATAAGGATATTTCATTGCATCATGAAAATTAAATTCAATCTTTTCATCTCTTACTTCTATAGACAGTATCCTTACCACAATCTATCTTTGTATTGGTAGTTTTCAAGAATGGTCTCCTAAACAATATAGGAGTGTTGTTTGATGAATCACAAGAATCATGTTCCATATCAAGAATATAAAAGTCGCATGGAATGACCAAACTATCAATCTTGACTAGGACATCTTTTATCACACTAAGTGGGTAAACAAAACTACGATCCGCAAGTTGTATTACAATGCTAGTTTTATTCAAAGGCTCAAGACTAAGAGAATCATAAACATGTTTGGGCATAACACTAATGGATGCACCTAAATCGCACAAGGCCCTTTTGAAACTAGCATTACCAATAACACATGGGATAGTAAACGCACCTGGGTCCTTTTGCTTCAAAGGCATATTATTTTGAACAACAGCAGATACAACTTCACCCATACTTACCATTTCATGACCTTTCAGTTTGAAAGCTCTCTTGGTAGTACACAACTCCTTCAAGAATTTGGCATACTTGGGAATTTGCTTGATAGCATCAAGCAAAGGAATGTTGAGTTCTACTTTCTTGAAAACCTCTAAAATCTCTTTTTCTTTGTCCTCTTTCTTTGACCTAGAAGAACTCACAGGAAAGGGTGGAATTGTTTTAAAACTGGAAGTCATTGATTGAGGAGTTACCTTTGGAGTGTTGGTCTTTGTTTCAGTTTGTGGAGGAGGAGGATGTTCCTTCTTTGTACTCAATTCAGTTTCTATCTCTTCTTCTTCCTCCATCTCAATTTGTTTCGACCTTTTCTCTTCAAGTTCTTTCCCACTTCGCAGCAGCACTAACATTCTCTTTTGGATTCAATGCTTGGGAGGGCAATTTTCCATTCATTTGTGCTTCCAATTTCCCCACACTTGAAGCTACTTGCCCCATTTGCTTCTTTAAGTTGTGAATACTTGACCTTGTTTCCTGTTGAAAAGACATGACATTTTGTTGCAAGGTAACAGTATTAGAAGCCAAAGTTTTCAACATCTCATAAAGATCATCATTGGATGACGACCCCATAACATTGGAGTTTGTGAATGGAGGGGGTTGTCTTGCTTGATAATTCTGTTAGGACTGAAAAATCCATGGGGATGGAATTGTCGGCCTTGATTGCCTTGTTGAGGCTAGTTCCCATACCGTAGGTTGGGATGATCTCTCCATCCAGGATTGTACGTGTGGGAAAAAGGATCATACTTACACTGAGGTTGTCCATTGAATGCTCCATCAACTGCATTAGCTTGTTCAATATAATCTTCTTGCATTGTTGGGCACATATCTGAAGCATGTCCTTGTAAGGAGCATATGCTATAAACTTTTACCTGCTGTACATTGCCACAAGCCAAAGAACACACAAGAGAAGTAAGATCATTAACTTTATTCTCAAGGTTAGAAATACTTACCTCATTTACTCGTTTATTTGCGAAGTCTTCACGAGTGCCAAACTGTTTCAAGTTGGCTGCCATGTTTGAGATCAATTGGCGTGCAGCCTCGGGTGTCTTATCTACCAATGCCCCTCCACTTGCAGCATCAATGATACTACGGTCAGTAGGCATCAATCCTTTATAGAAATATTGAATGAGCAGCTGATCGGGTATTTGATGATGAGGGTATTGAATGCACAGTTGCTCAAATCTTTCCCAATACTCGGAAAGTGTCTCTCCATGAGATTGTTGAATCCCACATATTTCTTTCCTTATGTTGGCAACTCAAGATGCTGGGAAATACTTCTCAAGGAAGATCTTCTTCATGCCATTCCACGTTCCAATTGAACCTGGGAGAATGGAGAAAAGCCATGCCTTTGATGCCCCTTTTAAAGAGAAAAGGAAAGCTTTCAACTTAACATGTTCTTCGTCAACTCCATTCGGTTTCATGCCAACGCAAACCATATGGAATTCCTTGAGATGAGTATGAGGATCTTCTCCTGCAAGACCATTGAAAGTTGGTAGCAAATGTATAAAACCAGATTTGAGCTCAAAGTTTACATTATTGTCGATGTTTATGCACAATGGCTGATTTTCCACGTTAGGAGCAGCAAGCTCCTTGAGTGTTTGTTGTCGTGCAACAACCATGGTGTTAAGGCGAGCTTCCTTTCGTAACCTGCATAAAGTTTTTTCTATTTCGAGATCCAACTGCACTTGACTTTGATTAGTAGAACGGGTTACTGGCATAAATCATCAAGAAAACTCAAAAGAAACCAACCACACAAGAGATCAAAAACAATGCAAATTGTACGAAAATCCTACGGTAGAAAACAAAAACTGCCTAAAAACCCTAGAAAACAGTGGAATTTGGCCTCCATAGGGTGGGGCTAGTGGTTTTACCACTTGTCCTGTTTAGAACGTCGTTTCCTTTCAGGAAACAAAAGGCCGATACCTAATTCCACCAAACAATATGTTTTGAACAGTACCGCTGCCGTAATGAATAGTACCGCAACAAGCAAAAATTCTGTTTTTTTTTCAGAAAAAGAAATAACAATCACAGCAAATAAAAATAATAGCACAAGAATCAACTAAAATTACTTCCCCGGCAACGACGCCAAAATTTGTTGCGATGTCATGGTTGCACAAATTAATTACCCTAGCTTCAAACACAACACACAAGATAGTATAGAGCAAGCAAGGGGTCGATCCCACGAGGAAGATTCAAGTAAGATTTTTATGCTAGATGATATGCAATTTGGGGGGGTTTGGACGTTATCTAGGCTACAACAAAAGAAAACAGAAAACTATCAAACAAAATTTAATAAAATCAGAAAATTATCAAGAGCACAAACCTTGGTCACAAGCACACATCCACCTACAGAAATCAGAACTGATCATGGAAACGAAACATCAATTTATATTCTGAATATTTATCTCTTCTTAACATTGGTTAGTTAACGGATCCGCCGTATAACTAACCCTAACCATCAAACAACCACAGTGTCCGCACTAGTAATTTGATTCAATGGCAGCCTTAAGAACTAGATAAGTTGATTAATCAAGAAAACATAATTGTCCGCAGTCTATGTTTGATTTGATTGAATGTTCTCCTTAAGATTAATAACGTAGATCCGCCACAATTATTAAACTCAGTTGCTTCACAAGTTCATATACCACAACTCCGGTTTTGATATCAAACTTAGCAATAGATTGTCTACAATAATAACTTAGAGTCCGCTCTAGCAATTAAAATAAACAATCATAGGAAAATAAGCATAGGAGAACAAACATATTCATCATATAAACTGAAAAGAAAAGGTAAAATAAATCTCACAGTTCTTGAAATCCGAAAGTTTTTGTGTTCTTGCAACCAAGAAAAAGTGTTTAGCCTTGCATGTTTGTTGAACAACTAATCAAAAAGAAGGAAGAATGCATAATTTAGGGTTTCTTAGAGGAAGGGGGTGTTTTTCTCTTCTTGGCTGGCTGCCCCCCTTCTCTTCTCTCATTTTTTTTATATCCTAGGAAACCCTAGGTCTCTATTTTACAAAATAGTCCTCCATTAAGTAGACTGTTTACATTTAAGTACTTCAAAAACTATTTTCCTAAAAAAGGAGAAATAGCCTTGCATGAAATATTCAAGCTTTGACTTAGAGGAGCTAAATTGTTGAAATAAAAACTTGGATATCAGTTTAGATGCTTCGGAACATAATTTGGACTCGTTTCTTCACGAAACCTGTTTGCTGGCAGAATTCAGATGTCATCTTTGAAAAATCATATCTCCCTCATATGACATCGTTTTGGGCTGAAATTTGAGCGTTTATAGACCTTTGAGTCCTGAATCCAACAAAATTGAGTTTGCATCAATTGGACTTCTATAGCTCCAGATATTCAAGTTGGAATGGCCGAAGGTCAACACTGGCAGATTGCGAGATTTGACTTTGAAGGCTGCGACTTCCATGCTCTTCCTTATTTTATTTTCTTGCCTTAGATGTCCAGAAAGGTATGGATGTTAGATTTTTAATGCCAGTGGAATCACTTCATTTCAACCTGTAGAGCTCACGCTCTGCACAAAACATCGACTGAAGGTCAAATCTGCCAATTATCTCCAATTTACTCCCTTTTGCATCTTTCATCCAAAAGTGCCTTCAAAACATAAAACAAAGAATATCAAGGCATTTTATATATAAAACATAGGCAAAACACTAGTTAAATGGACAATGAGGTAGTATAGTTATCTTATGGTATAACCGACACCTGTGCTATGAAAGGAACTTGATTTGTTGTTAACATAAGTTATAATCATGAATATCTGACAACATTTACAAGTATTAGCATTATTCGAATAAGATAACTAATGTAATCATGTTAACAATTTATAATCCGATTGGAACTTCTTTTGTGTGTGGTTTCCAATTGAGTAATAAAAAGAGTTTATACTATACTTGTTTGAAATACCATTAGTGGATCCTCTAACCTTGACAATTGTTTTATATTTGTTTAAATCCTTATATCAATATCACATCTCAAAGCTCTCTTCAACTCCTTTTCTGTTATTGTCTATTTCTTTTTTTGTAGTTTATACAGTTAACCTCCCTATGTTTCGACCTCGGTCTTGCCGAGTTATTTATTACTTCGACACTCCTACACTTAGGAGAAGACATCAATCTTTTGATCGTGTCAATATGCGAGAAAAATGGTTGGCTCACATTAAAGGTAAGGATCTGAATGAAGAAGACATGGATATTCCACTGATCAAGGTGACTTTCCCATACCCGACTTATGTGATACAGTTAGAAGAAGAAGTGAAAAAGTTGAACCAAATGTTTGTTGACTCCTCAATACATAACCTGATAGATAATGAGAATGAAGGATATGATGAAGAGCTTATGCCAAAAAACCACTCTCACTAGGATTTTGTAAAGCATAGGAAGATATCATGTCGATAAAAATAGATTGTGTGTAAATGTGTTGAGGGGGAAGAGTTCAATAATTGGAAAGCACAAGAAATCCTTCTTGTTCATCTAAAGTAATTGTATGTTTTTACCTTATTAATTCATTCCTCATTAATTCAAGCATTTTACACAATCTCAATTAAACCTTTAATGGCTTATAATTTAGTTTGGTTAATTGATTCAACCAAACTAAACAAATTTTTTTTTTCAACTTGCATGCATAATTTATTTTTCATTGTATAGCTTATTTTCTGTAATATATATACTAATCTTATTTTTATATAGAATATTCAAACCTCCTAATCCTCTAACAACATTTTTTTTATCCCTTTCCAAATTTCTCAATTTACTCATTAACTATTTCATCAACGTGAACAACCCTAACAATTTTGCAACTTTCTTTTTACATAGCCAAACATACTATCACAACAAACAACATTATCTACACTCACACAAATTTTCAATATTAACATATATTCATTCTAATATATATCACATTACCTCAACATGCATTCAAATCAATAAAACCATTTAAATTACTAATTCTTAAATTTTTCCATTGACTTAGCTATATTTAACATTACAAAAGTATTCAACATTAAGTTCACAACTTCCCCCAAACACATATTACACATACAATACTTATATCTAAACAAAACTCTTTTTCTAAAAAAAAAAACAATTATTCATGCTAATATATCAATAAACATATAATGTCATACAATTCAACCAATTCCCAAAACAAAGCCTATAGTCAACTTAACAACATCTTGAAATTTTAGCAAAACTCTTATAAATTTGATTCTACTTTATTTCTTACCTTACAAGATACCATAACTGTTTACCTCAATCCATATTATGAAACTCATGTTCCCAAACACACATACTCAACTAACCCTTTACTTTATAACACCTCCACTAGCCAGGATGTTAAAATAGAAAATTCTATACATTTCCATCGATTATGAACCTTTATTATGGATATATATATAACAATTATTTACACACGTAGTCATGTTCCTTAATTTATTGAAAGCTCTACCAAAATTTTGACAGAGTTTCCTCTGTATCTAGACGTAACAAGTTATCGACTACTTCTTCCATATTACAAGTCATTATCATAAACATGATCCAATTATCTTGGACCTTATCTCATATCATTACAATCAAGAATATATCACACCTATTCTTTCAACCCTCATTATATCATATACCGTTCAATAATTGCATCATGTTCATCTTACAGTAATTTGATTATAAATAAAAATTAAAAGAGTAATAGATTCAATCTTATGCACTTATATTTTGAATTATAAAAAGAGATACGATATAACCATATGTTTTCAAATTTTCTTCAAATGAATATTTTTTCTTTTTATATTGTACTTATCTTACTTATTCTCTATTTAATCCATTTGCTAACTTATGCGTACTTTTTATTTTTGTTAAAGGAATTTAATTGATGTTCAACATAAACTGTGATTATATATTATTAATGCATGCCATGGAAAAAGTTATGTAAAGATGTACACCAACTTGCATGATAATATTCTACATATAGATTTCATACACAATTACAAACACAGATAGGAAATGTCATTAAAAGAAGAGAGAGAGGGAGGCTTTTAGTTAGGTCTATAAAATTATTTACATGTACAATAAAAGTTTCAAATCTAAAGTCCAACTACAACCTAACTATTAGGTCATCGATATGAGAAGGTCTTGCAACAAAGAATTTATTAAGCATAAGTTTGTATCATAATATAATTAGTCTTCTATACATGCATGAAAGCGAGAGCACCCATCTTTTTTTATTCAACTCTATAGAAAGAATTTCATGAGCAATAATCATTAATTTCACAATAATAACATATCAAGATATTCATACTCGACATGAGTAAGGCCTTACTCTCAATTTTAAGTCAATTAGTGTACTTTGATTTACATAATTACCAAACATTTTGTAACGACTTATCATTGACCTTCGACGTATCAAAAACAACTCAATTTACCATGGTTCCTAAATAACTAGGGTAATAACATAACATTGGCTTTCACATTTGCAAAAGCAACTAAAACACATTTGGTCTTTGAGCAAATTTCAAAGACTCCATAACATTGGTTTTCGCCTCAGCGAAAGCAATCCAATCACATTGGTTTTCGGATAACTTCAGAAACAATCGCAACATTGGCTTTCGCCTTAGCGAAAGCAACTCAATCACAATAGTTTCCGAACAACTTTGAAACCAATCACAACATTAGCTTTCGCCTTAGCGAAAATAGCCCAATCACATTGTATTCTGAACAACTTCAAAAATAATCACAACATTGGATTTTTTTCTTAGCGGAAGCAACCCAATCATATTGGTTTCCAAATAACCTCGAAAACAATCATAACATTGGATTTCGCCTTAGCGTAAGTAACGCAATCACATTGTCATTTCATACAACTATTTACAATTCATCTTAACTCATTTAATATATAACATTTATAGTCACAACAAAAAAAAAAAACCATTAATTGACATCGCACAGTTGTAGGTAAAACTTTGCTTACCTACTCCTCTAGTTGAGTGATATCCTCTGATAGAAGATCCTACCACTAGTGTCCCCCCTGAATCATACGAATACTTTTTATAATTAGTATATTATTTACAAATCCACATACTCATCTTTTGTACAAGAAATACTTCTTTTAACTTCGTACTTAAATTCACTACGTTTAACAACTTATAACAAGGTACCAGAACACTGTTTAGTGTTTTACTCCTCACCAGAGTTGCAAAACTTGGTTTTAAACAGGGATTATTTATTTATAAAGCTAAGAAATAAACACACAGCTTTGGTGAGGGGATTAAACCCAGTTCTGCCATTTACATACCTAAAATCATCAAAATACAGTGGCATATAAGTATGTCCTGTAACATAGAGCCTAATCTTCCTCTAGTGTTTTATCCATATTTGGAGTTTTATTACACCAAATAGGATATGATTTCTTCCATACGGAAGCTAACATTGCTAACCACATTTTATATGAAGACACCCACCTCAAATTTTCTCAATTTCTAATCTTGATTTCAGTTTAAAGTTTGATGACATTTCTGTTTAGTAGCTTTCAGCCTGACCTGTCTTCAGGTTTTTATCTATATCTAAAGTTTTATAATTCTGATTTGGGAAAATCTAGTTCCATTTGAAAGTTAACACCCTTATATACAACTTTCATATAGAATAACATCCCAAATTATGTCCTTAATTAGCCCAATTTCTGGCCACAAATTAGCTAGTAACGCAGTCAAAATTTCCAATTTATAGGTTTTATACACAACTAAATATTTTTATGCATTTCTTTTACTCTTTTTATCACAATTTCATACAAAACATGTCATTTCCACAACAATAAACATTCAAAAGATTTCAAACACTCACAATTAAAATAAAAAAAGCATGCACCATATGAATTTCTTTAGATGTTTAGATTCCGGGATACAATAATTACTTTAATGATCATAAACACTTGTCCTTTTAACATGCACACACATAATCAAATTGAAAAAGTTCCCCCTTTTCATTTTATTGTCTTGGCCAAAGATTTCAAGGCCTTAGTACCCATCTTTTTCTTCAACTTTATTTTTTTAACACCACAATGCCTCAATTTCCAATTACCCTAAAATTCCCTTAAGAACCCTAATTTAAGAACTTAGATTTCTGTATAAAACTTACCCAAAATGCTAGAAATAGACCTAGAAGGGTGCTTTCTTGTTCTTAGCTGTGTTTTTGCTCCCTAAAAGCTCTTTCTCCCTCAAACCTTTTTTTGGTCTCTCCTCATTTTTCTTCTGTTAAAGCCAACTCCAACCTTCACTCTCCCTTTAATTTGTTTTGTTTTTGGTGTTAAATCCTCACTCAAGTCTCCTAACACTCTTAAGAAATGATTGCATGTGTTTCTCTCTACAAAATCTTTGAAGGAAAGTGATAAGGAGAAGAAAATGGCTCCCCCTTTTCGTTTTTTGTTTTCTATTGTCAGCCCCCTTTTCTTCCTATTGCAACTTACCTTAGCATTTCAATCGTCAACTTAACCCAAAGAAACATGCGGCTGACGAGATGTTAGACTCAATATCATTGGGTTCAGGTGTCAGCTGAACCCAAGATAACATGAGTCTGACCAGATGCTAGTCCCATCATGCCCTTTAACCTAGATTGGGTTACATCTCATGTCTTGATTATCTAGAACTAAGAAATCCTACTTCTAGAACAATTACATGAATTATTTGTGTCAGAGGCAATGATCTCTTGATGCAACCATATTATTTGATAGTTTTACTCATATTTACCTAGTATTTTTCCTATGTTTTATATATAAAATGCCTTGATATTCTTTATTTTATGTTTTGAAGGCACTTTTGGATGTAAGATTCAAAAAGAAGTAAATTATAGATAATTGGCAGATTTGACCTCCATCGATGTTTTTGGCAGAGCTTGAGCTCTAGAAGTCGAAACGAAGTGATTCTAGTGGCATTAGAAAGCTAACATCCATACCTTTCTATACATATATGGCAAGAAAAAAAAATAGAGCATGAAAATCACAGCCTTCAAAGACAAATCTCGCATTTTGCCAGTGTTGACCTTTGACCATTTCAACTTGAATATCTTGAGCTAGAGAAGTCCATTTGATGCAAAATCAATTTTGTTGAATTCCTGACTCGAAAACCTATCAGCCTACTAAAGTTTAGCAGAAAAGGAGCTCATATGATAGAGATACAATTTTTCTAAGATAACACATGAATTCTGCCAACATACAGGTTTTGTGAAGAAATAAGTCCAAATTACTTCCTAAAGCATCCAAATAGACATCCAAGTCTTAATTTTGGCAATTTAACTGTTCTAAGTTCAAAGTCAAAACGTGAGGATTTTATGCAAAGCTATTTCTTCTTTTTTAGAAAAACAGTTATTGAACTATTTAAATATAAATTGTATACTTAGGTAAGGATATTTTGTAGGAAAGAGGGTTAGGGTTTCTTATCAAATAAAAAGAGAGAGAAAGGAGGAAAGGGGGGTGGCCAAAAGAGAAGGAAAAACACACTATTTCCTTCAATAACCCGAAATCATGCATTTTTTTTCCTTTTGATTAGTTGTTCAATAGACATGTAAGGCTAAACTCTTTTTCTTGGTTGCAAGAATACAGAAACTTTCAAATTTCAAGAACTGTGAGATTTATTTTACCTTTTCTTTTCAGTTTATATGATGAATATATTTATTTTCCTATACTTATTTCATATGATTGTTTATTTTAATTGCTAGAGTGGACTCTAAGTTATTATTGTAGATAATCTATTGCTAAGTTTGATATCAAAACCGGAGTTATGGTATATCAACTTGTGAAGCAACTAAGTTTAATAATTGCAGCGGATCTACGTTATTAATATTAGGGAGAACATTCGAACAAATGAAACATGAACTGCGGACAGTTATGTTGTCTAGATTAATCAATTATCTAGATCTTAAGGCTGCCATTGAATAAAATTATTAGTGCGGACACCGTGGTTGTTTACTAGTTAGGGTTAGTTACATTGCGGATCGGTTAACTAACTAATGTTAAGAAAAGATAGTTTCTTGATTTGGTGATTCAGAATATAAATTGGTGTTTCGTTTCAATTATCAATTTTGATTTTCGTAGGTAAATGTCTACTTGAAACCAAGATTTGTTCTCTTGATAGTTTTCTGATTTATTTAATTTAGCTTGATTGTTTTATTCTGTTATAACCTAGATAATCTCAAACCCCCCCCTAATTGCATACCTTATAACATAAAAATCTGAACTAAACCTTTCTCGTGGGATCGACCCCTTGCTTGCTCTATACTATCTTTTTTATTTAAGCTATGGTAATTAATTTGTATGACCGTAACATCACAACATCTCCCTATACTTATAGATGTATAAAAGGTCTCTTAAGGGACCTACCATACATATCATCTCATTATAAGGGATATTTGTCCCTCATTAACACCACTAAAAGCAACAAACTTTTTAGTATTTTTTTTCTCTAAAAATGACAAGGTTTAGGCGGTATAAATATCCTAGAACCATCCAAGTAAGAGGTTTAGAACTTTTTTTATTTTTTTAAATATATATTTCAGAGTATTTCACTCTAAAATATAAGAACAAACATCATTTATTCTTGGAATTTAAGAATCTTTTAAGTCATTTATTATCTTTTTCATAAAACTACTGATTTTATCATCAACAAGTCTTAAAGTCCCCCGATTGGTTATGTTTTTGTAGGTATTTAGGGCTTTACCATTAATTTTGTATTTCCTAAGCTAGGGAAAAGAAAACTATTCACCTGGATATCTTGATTAACAACTTCTCACAAACTAAATAACTTCTTATATAAATATTCTGGGTTTTGGGACATCATTAACAAGGATCAACTATTTTTCCTTTAAATGTTTTTTAGGCAATAAGAAAAATTATTAATCTTAGTAAAAGAAATAAGGGATAGATCAACAACATATAATTGACAATCACAAACTTAATAGTTGGCAAGAACTTCTACATGCTTACAAATTCGAAAAGAAAAATCAAAATTGAATGAAGCCCATATTACACACAAGATGAAGAATAAGTGGTTACCACATCTATTAATAAGTTAGACAAAACTAGAGTTATTTAGGGTTAGTATTAATTTATAAAAAGGATATAAGATTTGACAAATAAATATTATATTATTAAAAAGAAAAAGGATTTAAAGAATGATTGATGGGTGTGTATTCATGAAAGTGGTGAAGTGAAAGCCAAAATAAAGGTTGATGACCAGGATTTTAAAAGCTTAAAGAAAATGATATAAAATTATGTTGTATTGGGTTTTTGTTTTTCTTAATTTAACCTAACAAACCATTCAAATCACTCAGTTCTTTTGATTCTAAAAAGAACTAGCCGATTCAACTAGTTCATATCAGTTTAATCACAAAAATATTTTTTGTTCAAAACTCAATTTGTACTAAGTCTCAATCCATTGTTTGATCCGATATAATTCTAATAAATACTGGTTGAAAAAAATGAAAGAGAGGATGTGAGAGAAAATAATGGAAGAAAGGAGAGGGAATGAATTATTTGGTGTTATAAAGATGAAAATTTGAGAGGAAGGATTTTTTTTAATTTTCTTTGGTAATTCGATCAATAATTAGTGTAAAAAATTGAGTTAGTGATGGAATTAACTATAGTATCCTTTTGTAGCTTTTATCACTAATTATATGTTTAACAATGTGGTAATTTTTATTGTTGTTGTTTGAAAAACTACATTTAAAAAAAGTTATAAATTATAACTTTTTTATAACCAAGATTTCAAGAGAGTTTTCAATAAGGATCCATGCAAAACTTTTGTTTGTGTTGATGTCGGGTTTTTCAAAATACATATACACAACGAAAATAATAAATTTAATAATTTTTCAAGAGTCCTAAGGGTCTCATTAGATATATTTAGAGTTGTTTAAATTTTATATGAAGATTACATGAAGATTAGATGTTTTTTTTAGCTTTGAATAATTTCTTCAATGCTAGGTTATCGTAAATCACAAGCCGTCTAAATGTCCGACCTCTAACATTAATCCACACAAACCATCATAAAAATATCTCTTAAACCCTTTTAGGAGAGAGATTGTTATGTCTTTGAGTGCTAATTTGTTTTCTTTTGTGTTTTCAAGTATTTTGTAACTTACATAGTTTTTCTCTTTATTTAGAAAATAAGAGGTAAATCATTCTATTTATAGGGAAACTTGAAAACCTTATAAATGATAAAATATCAATTTATCCCATGAATCACATATATTATTTTAAGACAATTCTAGAAATTTATTCAATCAAGTACTTGATTTTTTTTTCTTTATCTAGAATTGTAATCTTTTTTAATTACAACATTCTAGTCCTCAATTTCTAAAACCTATTTATAATCAAGTTACATTTGATTAATCATCTCAATTTGATTTATGATCAATGTTTCTTTTGTGTGTGACCCATTAGATTATCTTATAAATGATAAAATATCAATTTATCCCATGAGTCACATTTTAAGACAATTCTAGAAATTTATTCAATAAAGTACTTGATTTTTTTTTCTATATCTAGAATTGTAATCTTTTTTAATTACATCATTCTAGTCCTCAATTTCTAAAACCTATTTATAATCAAGTTACAGTTGATTAATCATCTCAGTTTGATTTATGATCAATGTTTCTTGTGTGTGTGACCCATTAGATTATCTAATAAGTTAGCATAAATATAAATCATAATTCTAAATAAAACAGGATTAAATTAATTAATTAAATTAATTTATTATCAATTTAATAATTTATTTATTTATATTTAAAGATCAAGTACAATATCTAGCAATGTGTTATGATCCTTAAATATTAGAAAAGTCATAAATTGTTTGATTTAACATTTTATTGACTAGTTTATCAGTGTAATTATTATTCATTTATCAACAATGTTTCGATTTAGATATTATAGCATGAAATATTTTTACTACTTGTCAAATCAAGTTTATACTCAACACCATAGTCATTTATTCTTAAATAAGATTTGAAATTCTTTTCAAATCTCATTTTATCTTCTTCAATGATTTACAATCAATACTATTTGAAAACACATGAAATATTTATTTTTTCTAATTCATCTAGGATGATGAATCCATTTGTTAATGTTATACTCAATATTACATCTAAATTGAGTGCTAATGTTATACTAAATATTTGTCTATTTGGTATGACTGATTAGAACATATAACAAGATCAAAACATAATGGTTTCTATATAAAATAACTTAATGATATCAAATTTAAGGATTACTTATATAACATCACATGTGCCTTTCTGTAGACACATGTGATCTCTCCATATCAAATTTTTATGTGAGTCAGTTTAATATACATATTATTTGATAAGCATCAACATATTAGTTTTAGGTACCTCTCATACCTCATCTTATGAGAATAACTATTTTTTTTATAAAAAAAATAACATAATATACATTAGTCTCAACTATTCTAATTAATTTCCAGTTTTAATAGACTATTGACCAAGAACATTGATGCAATATAAATCTCATAATTATAACAATTTTATAATTTATTTTTTGCAAAGCATTTTTGTCTCAACATCTTTACTCTATATTCATTAATTAAATATTAAATTTATTAATAAAATATTTGATGAATATTAAAGACAATAAAATTTTTATTAAAAATCAAACATGTTTACATAAACAAAATCAATGCCACGTACAACCAACCAATTAACTACATGATATATAAATTAACAATTAATTATTCAAATACTTTTAAAATTGTGATTAAAACAAATACTATTTAAACTATACATCATACTTCCAAATGAACTCTAACTTTTATTGCTAATTAGCAGAAAAAATGGTCCCGTCCATAAAAACCATTTTTGGTAGTATATACCATATAAATAATACAATGAAAATAATACAACTAAAAATAATTATATTAATTAGCAGGATATTTCAATAAGAACACGGTAAAAAATATTAATACCGTAAAAGATTTGTTTATTTAAAATATAGACTTTGAAAAACGAATCATTATAGATACTGTAGCATTGCTATATAATATTGCTTAAAGGAAGTCATAAAATTATATTTAAAAAAAAACGTGCAAGCATATAACTATTTGTTTACAATTACTTTGACTTTGATGATATATAGAATTCATTATGAAATTAATATAGATAATGGATTTATCTAATTTGAGAATTTAATATTAAAAAGTTAATTAAAAAATTAAAAATAAATAAAAGATGATAACCGACCACCCGCTGAAAGGGCAGGCCTCACAGTAGTGAAATAGTATAACCTAAACTCTTTTATTATTATTATTCCCTATTTTTTCCTATCCATGTTTTTTACTCGTGATGTTCACAGGAATATTTGATAAAAATTTCCTGTATATGCAATGATAAAAGGCGTACAGCGCTGCAAGAACCAAAATGATTCAGCCATAAAATCAAGCGCAAAGAATTTCCTCCAAAAGATCTTCAAAAATCAAGTCCTCCAATTCAAGCCCCGCACATTCTGTATCATATTGCAGATTCATCCAACCATCACGCTTCGCTAAATCTCTACTTAAAGCATGATCTAATGAGTGGTCACCCTCAGTAGTTGAGCTTAAATACCAGCTTATATTTGTCCAGACCTCCTCTAGGACGTGGCGTCCTACAGGCATTGGACGGACATGCGAAAGAGAAGACAACGGCACTGGATAATAAGTGTACGAGTTTGCATAAATCTCCATTAGTACCTCATTGATTAGATCAAACAATAGCAGGTGATGACAGTTGCCACCTTCATTTCCACAGCACTCAGGATCTAGGAGCATACAACCTTCTGCTTCTTCAAAAATGGAATGATGTACTGGTTGGTCATCAGAATTCCATGTTCCAAGCAACTCATTCCCAGTGAAACCAGACAACGTCAGTACGTCCTTGACATAATCAAATTCGGCTTTGTCTTTGGCATCAACTTGGAATGGATGACTATCATTATTCAAGATGTTGCTTAAAAAATCTATTTTCTCAATTCCAACCTCGGTCACTGTCATTGTAAGTGTATCCATGCTGCATTCTGCTAGATTGTTCTTCGAATAATTAAGATCTGCCTCCATATAAAACATTATTCATGAAACACCAACTCAATTAACAAAATAATAGTGAGCAGGGGAAATCATTTTTTTTGCAAACCAAGGAGACTTAAATTTCAACACATATCTGAATATAATAAATTATGCTACCTTCTTGTATACACTATTTGACAAGTTTATACACCCTGACTTTAAGTACGCTATCTTCTGTGTTAAAAATTAATGACCACATCAAAGTTTGAAACCAATTGACAAGCATATCTACACACCGGGTGAGAACATACATGAACTTCAATGCATGCTACAATGTTGTATTGAGTTAAAATAAAAATAAATAAATAAATAAAACCGTTGGCAAGGAAAGAAAACCATTGGCAATTTGACAAGTATACCTTCTGCAACAAAAATGTTTGCATGCCTGGTTGTCTCATCCTGAAGTTTAGAGTCAGGCACAGGCAGAGTAGTCAGTTCTACCACTTCAGTAATAGTTTCAGTTGGGGAAAGAATATCCTGCTTATCCACTGTCATCAAGTTGCTCAAGTCATCACTAACTAAAGTGCAGTTGGCATGTGTCTCAACATTTGAAACCAATATCGTACCCAATTCATCACCAATAACTGAATCTGATTCACTCTCCACATTATTCCCTCTTACATGATTTTTAGTGTCTACTCCCAAGAATTGCTCGGAAGCTGTAGGATGACTGAGACTGTTTTGTTCACAGAAATTACCTCTTGTGCTCAAAGTGTCATCCGTCATGGTTCTAACTTGACTTACTGGGAAGGAACCAGAAGAATCCTCACAGCAATAGGGAAAAGATTTGAGGTCTGGCAAGGAAAAAATCCTTCTCATGGATTTTGCGGCGCCCATTTGAAATGAAACCCCATCTTCTGCTTTCATCTTTAATGTCTCAGGGAAATGTTGTTTTGCTTCTTTGTTAAAGCTAGAATCATACAACTGGCAATATCTGTCCAGTGATTCGCTGAATGATACTGTTCTGCTGATGCAGTATAATTCACTATTGCTGGTAGAAGGAAGAGAGTGATCATAATCATAGCTACTTTTGGGACTGTCTTTACCATCTCTACTCATGAAATGATCCATCATATTATCAACACCAATCCTTTCCAAGTTCTTGGAAAACCTGTGGCCATGAGGAATCTTGTGAAGGATTGCATCCATGGTTATTCTATGTTTCTCATTTTTGCTCTCTTTAATAGCATGCCTTATTTTTTGCTTGAGATTCTTGAAATGCTTAACAACCACTTGATTCTGGGCATGATTCTTAATTCGGTGGGATGAACCCAAAGCGGAATTTGCAGCAGCTATTGATGGCATTGACTTTGAACGTATATATTCTCTATACTTGGGCTCAACAGACTTTTGTGTATGGCTACCTGCTTGCAACTTCTCCAGGCCCTCCTGCTTCTGCTTGCCTGTTCTTGCTCCAGAACCTATTCCATATGATGAACCCGGTAAAGGAAATGAGACAGAATATCCCATTTTAGTGGTGAATGTATAGTGATGGTGCATGTAATGAGCCAAAGGATTCGTCAAATCTTGTAAAAAGATTTTTAAAATATCCTTGTCTATGTTGATCATATCTAGTGCATCCAAAATCTCTTTTGATTGTTGGGCTGAAGCATCCGTGCTGAGACCCTTTACATGTACTGATTTCTGCCTTTTATCATTTGAATTTTCCTGAAGAAGAGAGTGATTCTCAATTAGTTCCTTTTCAGTCATATCAACCTGGTTATGTCCAAGGTGATTACTAGTGAGCATGGGGCCACAATCTTCACGATTGTAATCCTCCAAGGATGTTGGTACCGATGGATCCAGTAATTTGGTGGTGGAAGAGGTTGGTTCTTCAGCAATTGTGAGACACCCATCACTTAATCTTATATCAGAAACGAGATCCTCATCTGACAGTTCTGTATGGCGAAAGGAATCAGTTTGCATCATGGGTGATCTTATAGGGTAAGTTGAGCTTCGGCAATGTCGGCCCTTCCTTTTGGAAAGCTCATCAGAAATTCTAGATTTTATTCGAGATTTGACAGAAGCTTTGGTGGCTGAAGTGAATTGTGTCTTCTTATCAATAACCTGATAATCTTCATATCAGAAACCTTGTATTTATAAACCTTGCACATATATAGATAGGTTTTTATGTGTGCACGCAAGCTCTCCCTGGTTCTTGTTCGACATATTACTTTGTGATGCACTTTGAATCTATACTTAACAGGACACAAAGTAATAGGATTATCATTAATAGAAAAGTGCAATAAGATATCTCACAAATAACTTACTGTTGAATGGTGATTTCCAGTGTTGTTGCTCTGAGGGGTTCCACCAACCTTAGAATCAGTTAAAATATTTCCTGGATTTCCATCCCCTGCAAAGGAGAAAATGTTTATTAGCACATTAGGAATTTATCTTACATCTCATTATATCATGAACAAGAACCAGCAGTTGAAGATTCATATATGCTGGTTCAACTATGACATTGTGCATGTAAAGATGGCATAAAACACAATCCACTTTTCAACTCTCATAGTCTAATAAACCAAGGCACAGCAGCCAAAGGTACCCCCCCATCCCAACTGGTTAATACTATTTTCAAGGATATATTTGCTTTCAAGAAGGACACTTGCTAGAATCCAATTCTAGCTTCAACTGCAAAATGTTTGCATCTGATAGTATCAAAATAAGAAAATAATGTTAAGATCTGTAGATAGAGATCGAAAGTTCTAATATGATTGTCAACTTAATTATGAATCCTAAGTAAGTTTTTTCTTTCTTCCCTCCCCCATTTCTGAGATCCTCTGGGTTTTTTTCAAAGACATCTTTTGATTGGAAAGATGAAAAGGTTCATGGTTCAGATATACTAGTTGCAGTGTCCAGTTTTATGCCTTTTTCTGGTGTTTGAGGTATCCTAACATGACCAGACAAGAAAAAGACACCTTATCTATTAGAAATTGAGGAAACTGGTCTATTCTTGATTTTTATCAAAGATAATGGCTAGCCTAAGAGATGATACCACATCAATATTTAAGAGTAATAGAGGATTTAAAAGGGTATTTTTCTAAAGTTTGGGAGCCAACTTCTAAAAATCTGTCTGTATGGAAGTAATTGCAGGTAAATTGTCACCATTCAGCTATAAGAATACTCTGGATTGTAAAATGTGAACCATAATAATACTTTAACTGTAAAAACAATGCATTGTGCATAAGTGTATCCCATAAAACCAATGCATTATCCAAGTGTATGACCAGCTACCTTAAGATAATTAAAGGCTGTTTTGTTGACTCAAGTCCAGAAAATCCATCTACTACAATATCCACCAGCAGTAAACATTCGATACAATAGACACATTTCTCTTAACATCCTTTTCAAAAGAAGGTAAATTACATTAATATTGGATGAGAACAATAACGGGGAAGAAATTCATTTTAAATGAAAAGGCTCTCTTACGTACACTTGGCATGTTTCCTGTTACCACCACTCTTGTGGTGAAGCTTTTTCTTAATATATCGCCAATGATGGTACTTGAGTACATGAAGTATGCTCCACATGCATCCTGGATGATTATTCTCAATAGAAACACTTGAAGAATGGTGCTCCAAGTTCTTTCCCATAGGTCACAAGTTTCTTCCTTTGGACCAGCTTGGCTTGGATGATAAATAACTACAAGCTCATCAAACCTGGTCTGAGTTAATTACATGTAAATATCAAATCACCCTACAAACAAGGTCCTCAAACTCAACGTATAATTCACTTGATTTAACAAACCTTGGATCTCTCAAGAAAAGTTAAATAACTTCTAAGAAATTTATGAAAGCCTTCAATTTTAAAGGTTTAAAGCAATATGTTGCCCGGGTTCAGTTCAACTGTTCAAATCTCTCCACCCAAAGCTCCTAACAATAAGTGGAGATCTTTTTCTTTCTTTTTTTCCTTTTTCCTTTTCTTTGAGAAAAGTGGAGAGATTTACAATTTCCAAAGATTGTTTAAAAATGGGTTAAATTAATGATGCATAGCTCAATATATAAAGGAATGGGGTGCACATTAACCCTCAATGAATTTAAATTCCACAACTGGAATTGAAAGTTAGAAGGAAAAGAAATTAACTATTCTAATTATATTTTAGGGTTCACAACAAATACTCAATTCCACACCAGATGGGGCAGGTTATATGGGTCTTTTTCCACCGTTTCATAAAATCAGATTCCTAATATTCTAATTATATTTTAGGGTTCACAACAAATACACAATTCCACACCAGTTGAGGCAGGTTATATGGATCTTTTTCCACCATTTCACAAAATCAGATTCCTAATATTCAAGGTTTTGAATTTAAAAATAAAAATACACTGAAGTACTAAACCACAATAACAGCATAACACAAAGCGTTGCTGAATAACTTTACTGAAAGCTAAAACACATAAATGGTCCTACGCGTTTTTTTTACGCCCGAGACAAATTTCAGACAGTTTCTTCGAAAGCAACGATGATTAATATCTTCAAATGAAAGAAAATGTTGATGAAGACCTGAAAAAAATGGATACGGAAATCGGTAGTGTCTTACCTTTGGAAGGAGAACTTAAACTTTGAAACGAAACCCATGCATTTGTTATTAGCTATGGAGAGAGAATAAGCGGGGTACGATAGAAGCTGAAAATTGGAAAAATCGTGTATTTATGTTGGCTTTAATGAATCAGAGAGAGAGAGAAAAAAAGGAAAAAGGAAAATTTGTGTACCTTAAAGACAGAGAAAAGAAGGCAATGGCAAAACATTCAAACATGGAAATCGGCATGGAATTTCATGGTCTTAAAAATTGGAACCTTTTTAATCGGATTCTATATTTGGTTCCCCGCCATCTCGCTCTCTTTCCTTTACTTCACAAAGTTGCTAAAAAAAAACAACCCGTTTGTTTGCTAAAAAATAATTTTTTTTTTTAAAGTGAATTTCGGGAAAAATAAATTTTAAAAAAGTATTTTTTGATATTTAGTAGTGTAATGAAAAATAAGTTGGAAAATATTTTCCAGTATTTGGTTATGTTATGGAAATTGGCTGGAAAATAACTTATTAATGTTTTATTTTTTTCATGTTTATTAAAATAATGAAGAACAAATTTTATAAATTAAAAAGTTGAATGAGAATGAAATTGAAAAAAAATATAATTTCATAAATTATCTCAGATAAAATAAATAATAATCAAAATAATAAAGAGCAAATGAAAAATTAAAAAATTAAAAGATGAAGAAATTAAAATAATAATAATTAACATTTCATAAATTATTTCAAATAAAATAAGTAGCAATCAAAAGAATGAGGACCAAATTTGATAGATAAAAAATTTCAATAAAAAAATGATAAGAAAAAAGCAAATATCAATTATAAAAATAAGGACCAAAGTTAATATAAAAATTAAATTTTAAGAGATGAAATTAAAAAATAAATATTCAAAACAAAATATATATAGCAATCAAAAGTTTGAGGATCAAATTTGATATAATCAGCAAATAATGACATTTCTAAATTTTTCACAACTTTTGGAAAGTGTTTTCCGCCCAAATTTTCCAGGAAAACACTTTCCTAAAAACCAAGCCAAATTTTCTTTTTACTGGAAAGTGTTTTCCGTTGACCAACTTTCCTAATGGCAAACAAACACATGAAAGTTTGGAAAATAGTTTTTCGGAAACCACTTTCCGGAAAACAAACACAGCCAAAAGGGAAAACACTTTCCTGAAAACTAAGTCAAATTTTACTTTGACTGGAAAGTGTTTTCCGTTGACCGGAAAGTGTTTTTCTTTGACCGGAAAGTGTTTTCTGTTGACCACCTTTCCTAATGGCAAACAAACACAGGAAAGTTTGGAAAGTGTTTTCCCGGAAACTACTTTCCGGGAAACAAACATGGCCGAAATATCAATTGTTTTGGTTTGGCTTCGGCACAAGAGATATCTTCGTATTGGCTTGCTCGTCCTTTTCAAGAGAGGTTAAACAGCACATTGAAAAAATTACGATTTAACTGGTAAAATTATATGATTTTATAAGTTAATATATGCTTAATGTGCAAAATCGTTCTAAGAACTAGAAAATTAGTGAAATCAAATTGAAATTGAGTGAAATCGTTAAAATCAGGTGAAATCGTGTAAAAACATGATTTTAGGACCGTTTTAACGATTTCAGCAGAAAACATAAACTGTTGTTACTGTTTCCTCCAGGCTCCAGCGGCTATTGGCTATTGGCTATTGTGCATTCTTTCATCTTTGTATCAGCTGCTGATACATACTCAGAGAACAAAATCTAAATCCCTAAAATTCTAAATCCCTAAATCTAATCTCTTTCTCTATTAACAGCTCACGCCCTCACACCTCAAGACTTCCTCTTCATCAACAGCGACAACGCTCTCCTTTTTTCCCCATCATCAACGGCTCACGGCTTTCTCTTCATCAACAGCGGCAACACTTTTCAGTCTTCAGACTATTCACTCTTCATCAACAGCGCTCTTCAGTCTTTAGACTGTTCACTCTTCATCAACAACGCTTTCCTCTTTAGTCTTCAACAACGACTTACTCTTCAGCCTTAATCAACAGCGGTCTTCTTTTTTTCCATCGTCAATGGCTTCCTCTACAGTCTACACCGTAAGTTGTTCCATTTATAATGTCATTTTGTTTGGTTGTTGAGAAAGTTTTGGAAAAAGATGTAACCTTTTTATTGTTATATGTTGATTAGTTGAACTAAATTTAATTAATTTCTTGATAAATTATTGTGCTTAATATCGGTTTGGTTTGCGAATGATTTAGAGGTGATGAAAGTTTAAATTTTGATAGACCATAAGTAGACTGTGATAAGAAAAAATGTATGCTACATGAAATTATTCAAATCGGGAAGAAATTTGGAAGATTTTATGGGGTTTTTATTATTATTATTTTATGTTATGGGCTGATATGTGGGTTGTGAACTTTACGTTGTTCTTTTTAGCTCTCTCAAAATTAAAATTCCAAACATGAATTTGTCACAGGAGAGCATTTCACTGCGGAGTTTCTTTTAAGCTTTTTGTGTATTTCTTAAATAAAATTCAAAAACATGGATGGATGCTTGTTTGCAATATTTTCATAAAGAAAGAGGTGATTTTGGAAATTGGTATACTAGATGCTAATAGTGCATGCACATGCAGAAAAGGAATAAAAAGATGTTGGAAAATACATATTAGTATAAACGTCTAGATGATGATAGTGTCACTACAATTTTTATAATTGTCTTCGAACTGCTGATAAGGTTTTGGATAATATTGGCTGCATGAATCACAGAGAACAATCTTGGCTAATTTTTTGTCACTATTGTTTTATATTACTAGTCATGATTCTTTGTGATTTAAAGTTTATTTGTTTTAACCTTACGAATGTCCCCATTACTGGTTGCATTATTGCTCTAACACATCTATTATGGTACTTTTTTTTAACAAAAATTTAATTACAATCATAAAATGTTTGGATTGATTACAGGGCTGATTTGAGTTGATTCTTGAATTATTGAACTTATGGCATCTAGAAATTTTTTTTTATGGTAATAGACTTGATGCGGGATGGGAACATGGTATAGATATTGATAAGAATTCTAGAAAAGTTCAATGCAAGTATTGTCAAAAAATTATCATTGGAGGTATTTTTCATTTTAAACAGCATTTAACTTGCACTCGTAAGGATGTTGAGACATGTCAGCAAGTACCAGAAAATGTTAAGCAGATGATTTTGGGTGTTTTGGTGAAAAATCTAGAAGCAACTGAAAAGAAAAGAAAGGCTCATCAATATAGTGAAAATGATGATGATGAAATAAAAGAAATTAGCTCTAAGGACAAAGAAAAGAGAGCAGCTAGTGGGAGTGGAAGTACACAAACAACCCTAAATCAATTGCTAAAAAAGGATATTAGAGAAGAAACATGTCGACAAATTGCAAGGTTTTTTTTTACACTAGTGCAATTCCATTTAATTGTGTAAAAAACCCTGAGTTTCTTAAGGCACTTGAATTGATTACAAAGTATGGGCCAGGTTTCAAGCCTCCATCCTACCATGATATTAGAGAGAAGTATTTGAAGCAAGAAGTGGATCAAACAATGAAATTGCTTGAGGAGTACAAGCTAGAATGGAAAAAAAAATAGGTTGTTCAATAATGTCTGATGGATGGACAAATAAAAAAAGACGTTGTATTTGTAACTTTTTCGTTAATAGTCCTAAAGGGGCAATTTTTTTTTGTCATCGGTGGATACTTCTAATATGTCCAAAACTGCTGATAAGGTATTTGAGATGTTAGATGCCATTGTGGAGAGGATTGGAGAGGAAAATGTTGTCTAAGTAGTCATCGATAATGCTGCAAATTATAAGGCAGCAGGACAATTATTGATGGAAAAAAGAAAGAGTTTGTTTTGGACACCATGTGCTACCCGTTGTATTGACTTGAGATTGGAAGATTTTGAGAAGAAGTTAGAGGTTCATCAAGTAACTATTTCTAAGGGGAGGAGAATCACCTCATATATTTATTTAAGAACTATTCTTATTTCCATGCTAAGGCATTTTACGAAAGGAAGGGATTTGATTAGGCCTGCTGCCACTCGGTTTGCTACTACATATTTGACTCTAGGATGTTTGAATGATCATAAAATGCAGCTGATGACTATATTTACTTCCAAACAGTGAAGTTCATGTAAGTTTGCAAGAATAGAAGAAGGGAAATAAATTTAAAATTGTGTTTTGGATAGCAAGTTTTGGCATGATGTCACCATATGTAGTAAGACAACATATCCTCTAATTAAAGTTCTTCGATTAGTTGATTCAGTGAGAAACCTACTATGAGTTTTATATATAAAGTAATGGATGAAGCAAAAGAGAAGATACAAGTGAATTTTGATTATGTGAAAAAAAAAAAAGCATACATCTTGCTAATTGTTTATTTCAAATGTTGTCATCTATTAATATGAATGTCTTTAGAGATACTTCCAATTGAGATATTCCTAGATTGTAATGATATTTTTATTGTTTGTTTTTATATAGTTATATATCTATATGGAATATTGTTGATGCGAGATAAGAACTTCAACCCCACAGACCTTTACATACAACAGCTTATTATTTGAATCCTCGTTATCATTATAATCTCAATTTTAAGGTTAATGCCAACATTAAAATTGGATTATATCAATGTTTAGAAAGGATGGTGCCTAATGCAATTGAAATATGCAAAATTGACTTACAACTTGAATCATTCAAAGATACAAAAGGGTTGTTTGGCATTGAGGCTGCCAAGACAGCAAGAGGTAAAAAAAAAAAAACTTCAGCTCAATGGTGGGATTCTTATGGGGATGAATGTTTAGAATTATAAAGGTTTGCAATCCGAGTTCTAAGCTTGACTTGTACTTTATCTAGATGTGAGCATAACTGGAGTGCATTTGAAATGGTGAGTTTTTTCATTTTATTAGTTTAAATGTTGAAATATTTGATAAAAACCTTATAAATTTGAATTATTTATTTAGGTTCATACAAAACAAAGAAAATGTTGGCACCAGAGAAAAATAAATGACTTGGTATTTGTAATGTGCAATCTGAAATTGAATAATAACCAAGTCAAAAAGCAAGCTGATGATTTTTGTGTAGTAGATGATCTTTCATCAGATGATGATTGGATAACCAAGGGAGAAAAACATTCAAACTTTGATTTGCTTGGTGCTATTGATAGTGCAACACGAAGAAAAAATGCTAAAGAAGATGAAAGTGATGAAGAAGAAATTCCTAATGATGTTGAAATGAAGAGTCATGGTACTCAAGATAATTTAGAGATTCAAATTGATGACAATTTAGAGAATTTAAGGAGTTTTGAGTTAAATAATATTGATAATATTGGTGTTGGTACTAGTAGTGATACTAACAATCCTCTTGATGATAATGATATTGATGAATGTTTAAGGAATAATGAGTAAGATGAAGGCAATGAAGCTAGTTTTAATTTACATGACATACCGGCAGATTGTTTGTTTTAAGTTTGTTAATTGTTAGTTAATGAAAAGTTACTTAAATTATGTATGAATTTTTATTTGAACCATATATTTTAAGGTACTTGAACTATGTATGAATTTTTATTTGAACCATGTATTTTAAGGTGCTTGAACTATGTATGAAAAACAAATTCCTTACAATTTTACGATCCAAGTTTATTTTGCATTTTTCGTTCAGTATCAAAAATGTGTTTTTGACAACCTTGAGCACATCCCTTATATTAGTTACATTATATTTTTTTTAAAAAAAAAATAGATGGCTTTAAAATTTTAACCTATAAAATCAAGGAAATGAGCATAATAGATCAACCCTTTGAATAGTTTTTTAACAAATTATAACAATAGGATTTATGGTAAGGATCAGTTGAAATCACATGTTTATGTTTCGTGCAAAGGAACGAGATATAACACTAATATGAAAACAGGTATAAAATTATGAATATGAGTTTGATTGTGGATTATAAAACTAAGTTTATTCTTATTTACATAAACAAAAATTCATTATTCGTTATCAATATGTATAGAGACACTAAAAGAGATCAAAGTTCAGAAAAAGTCCAAAATGACCAAGAAAATAGAAAGCAATTGCTAAAAAGAATTATGTAAACCTCCTCTCTAAAAACAAGGAAACTACTGCTAAATAATAATAAAATTTAGAGGAAGACGGTTATTCATTAAAGGTGAAAGTCCTCAAAAATTAGTTTAAAAATTATTAACGAAATATAGTAATAATTGACCAAGAAAGTAGAAAGTGATTGCTAAAAAGAACTATGTAAACCTCCTCTCTAAAAACAAGTAAACTAGTGCTAAATAATAATAAAATTTAGAGGAAGACGAGTATTCATTAAAGGTGAAAGTCCTCAGAAATTAGTTTAAAAACCGTTAACGAAATTTAGTAATAAATTGGTACATGAAAAGTACTAATGTATAGGTAATTAACTAAAAATAATACATAGGTTAATTAGCAGTAGCATTTTGCTAAATAAATAAAAACACCCCCCTCCTATATCAAGCTAAGGCCAATAACTATGAACAAGGAAAAAAATGCAAAACTTCTTCTCTCTTTTCTTTATTTTCTCATATTTCTCTCAAAGTTATAGTAGGGAAGAGTGATTTCAAATAAGTTTACTAAGAGAAACCACTCAATGAGAAATTTTAAAAAGGTTGGGAGGTTGTGTTTTAATGAGAGAAAGCTTAAAATCTTAGAAGATGAGGTGGTGATACTTGGAAATTGTTACAAGATGTATCATCCCCATCATAAGAAATTTTTTTTTATAATCAATTTACTATCAGTGTTAATGGCCAGCCTGTTTAATTTACTCTGATAATTTGATAGACCGGTTCTCCTGTATTCCTCGAGCTCCTCCTAATGGTTGATCAAACGGTTGACCGTTTGAGACAGTAACGAATTTAAATGTTCATTTAGTCTAGCGGTTGATCGGTTGGAACATGATCATACTTTTTACTAATTCTATTTTTATTCCTTTAATACTTTAGATGAAACATTTATATTGCATGCATTGATGATATTTTATATCTCAATTTACATTATAGTCCAATTGTCCCATACTTTTTCTCCCATTATTACATCCATGGAATGGAATATATTTAATCTCATCATCAAATGCATCATATTTTATAGTAATAGAAAATCATTACCACATTTATAGACAAGTTCTGCAATATAACTACCACTAGCCTGTTTGGGAATGTGGTTGCGGTTGCTTTTCAAAATGCTTTTCATGCCGAAACGCATCAAAATGATATTTTTTTTATTTTTTTAAAAATAAGATCAGCGCATCAAAACATACAAAAAAATTAATTTTTAGCAAAAAAAAAATTGAATTTTTTGGAAACGCGGGTTGTACCGTGTTTCCAAACGCTCACTAACAATATACACTAGTTAACTATAACCTTTCTAGATGAAATATTAAAACATACATGATAAACACTAAAACTTTAAGCTTACTTAATTCTAAAAGATAGAATACTTTACAATAATTTGTCACTAATTGTAGGTGTTTAAACTATTATACATCATAATTTACATATCAAAAAGAAATGTTTGGAAATTATCACAAAAGAACTACTTGCGCAACATCACGCAAAATGTTCACCTAAGTTCTAAACAAGGAAGTGGCAGTTAATAGCTACTCCTGATGAACCTGTGAGGTACCTGAAATAAGGATCAATTTCGTTTATCAAATCTAGAATGATAAGAGCTAATTTAGACTCTTAAAAGAATATTTCTAAAGACTTTATCTAGTTATAATTCTATTTATGTGATAATCTAATTCCTTCTTTCTTAGATGAATGAGAAGTCTCACAATACTCTCGGGATGGTTATTCACTCCAACATTTTCATTGGAAGCCAATTATTTTGGTAATCCCGTATGGATACCAATCAATCCAGCAAATCTATCATGATTGCCAATTAATATGGCGTTCCCATTAGGAAGTTAATCAATCCAGTAATCTCATATTGATTCTAATCAATTCAGCAAACCTATCATGATTGCTAATCAATCCGGCGAAGCTATCATGGTTGTCAATCATTCGACATTCTATTTTGAAAGTCAATCAATCCAATAATATGAATCTTTCTTTTCATGAATACAAATCACACAACAGAACAACATGATTTACAATGAAATAATCATATTTAAATGAAATTAAACATATTCTTGAAATATTTATCTACAAGGTACGAAGTACTTACCTGTAACTTGGTTATGTCCAATTCATCTAGTCCATTGTACCACCCCAATAGTCTCTCCTGCATCGACAAGTTTTCAACTAGTTATTATTGTACCCATACATATCATTCATATACAATTCATCAATTAATCTCATACAATCACATAATCCCTAAACTTTCACAATTTTATCCCTTTCGGTCGGCCATTCAATCACTTAACACGTATTGCATAATTAATTCAACTCATTTAAAATTTTATTGTCCCCCTATGGTCAGCCCCTTAGGGCCTCCTCTATCCATAAATTTTCTTTATTATTCCATCATGGTTTCACTTCCACAACAACCCTTAAGAGTCTTAAGAACTCAATTTCTAAGAAATTCATTTTCCTCTAATTTCCTATTATAAACCCTATGCTAAAAATTCACAATTAGGCATCAATCCTTCTCTTTTTCAATTGAACTTATAGAGTTAGATTTATAATCTCTTACCTTGTCACAATTTGAACTTCGAAAGCTACCTTATTAAATTTTCTCAAGCTTTCTCTTTTCTCCTCGCTCTAATCCTCTCTTTATGTTTTTTTTTTTCAAATTTCTAAAACCCTCTTGATGATAAAAACACCTTCACCAATCACTCTAGGAACCCTTTAACCTTTTTTTTTTTTTTATCTTTACTCTTTTAAAGAAATTCCAAGAAAATGGAAAGAAGAGAAATAAACCCTAAATTTCCCCCCTTTCTATTCTTCATTGTCTAATAAAGCATTTTTTTTTGTCAATTCTCAGCTATTTATAATTTTACCCCTCATTTATTTGGGATGAATTAGTCAACCATTTGAAGTTGTTAATGTAATCGATCAACCAATTCCGTACTTCATCTCTAGTAATTAATTTTTTTTTCTAAATCATGTAACATCAATTTAACCCTTCATTTATATTTCAATTTTTAAAAAAACCAGGGGTTTACATTCTCGCCTCCTAGTTAAAATTTTGTCCCTAAAATTTGTTCCTATACCTGAATTTCAAATTCTCTCTTCTAAATTCATTTTTCTATCTAAGCATTTCTCCACAATACTTTGATTATTGGTATCCTCTTGTTTCTGAGTTTCTTTTCACTACGATCAAGAACCCTGATTGGTTTCATTTCCATGGTCAGGTCTTGTTTTATTTCTAAAGGAACTTGTGGTAGAACTCTAGAAGGATCCACTTCGGCCTTTTATAACAGGTAGACACTAAACATATCATGGATTTTTGCTAAGTTTAAGGGGGTGTTAACTTGTAAGCAACTAGTCATATCCTCTTATATCTTAAAGGGTCCAATATAGTTGGAGCCAACATTCCTTTCATCCCAAACCGCATAATGTTCATCCAAGGCATAACCTTTAGGAATACTTGATCTCCCACTTTAAATTCAAGGGGCCTCCTTTAGTTATCTGCATAACTTTTCTTTTTATCCTGAGCTGCCTCATTCTTTCCTTTATGACCCTCACTTTCTCAGTGGTAATTTGTACCAATTCTGGGTAAATCAATCTCATGTCCCTAATTTTTTTCCCAACATACTGGAGTTTTGTACCTTTTTCCATATAATGCCTCATAAGGAGCCATTCTCATGGTAGTTTTCCATATAATGCCTCATAAGGAGCCATTCTCATGGTAGTTTTCCATATAATGCCTCATAAGGAGCCATTCTCATGGTAGTTTGATCAATGTTATTATAGGTAAATTCTACTGATGGTAGATGATCTTTCCAATTCCCTCTAAACTCCAACACACACGATCTTAATAGATCTTCTAGGGTCTGAATCGTCCTTCTTGATTGCCCATTCATTTAAGGGTGAAAAGCAGTACTGTAACATCCTAGAAATTTAAATCACAATTTTATGATCATTTTTTTATGATGTAATTTTTTTATCCAAAACTTTCGGCAGAGTCTCATTTGTAATTTCAATACCAAGTTATTGACTCAATAATTTTTCAACCTGTAACATCAATCACAATGCACGTCCTATTATACAGGACTTTTATAACTCAACCATAGTATTAGCTTCCTATTTTTTAGTAGAATTAATATTTTGATATTCCATAGAACAATTATTTAAAGTTAATTAGTCCATGACATGCACCATTTTCTTTTAGAAAATAAATATGGTTAAATAAGTACACAACATGATTATAAACCAACATAATGAAGACAACTTCCTTGAATTACATCATTCATAATTAAATAAGTTAAACATTATAATTTTTAAAGGCAAAAGTATATTACAACAAAATAAATATTCTTCCAAATACATCATTCATTTAAACAAAAGGCTCCTATCCATGAATTGATTCTTAGCCTGAGGATGCGAGATATTTAAAAATATTCGTTGCAAATATATATATAAAATTAAAAATTTTACACCTTACAACAATTAAAAATTTAGAATAATTTCTTCATGCACATAAATACATACATAATATCAATTTGTGAAACACTTATTGATTAGTACTTAAAAGTGCATTTTTATCAAGGTTTTATATCATCATTTTGCACTTGAAGTATAAAAAACTCCTTAACTAAAGCATGTTTTATAATAACATATCTAATAATATAAGATATCTTTAATTTATGGTAAATGTTCATCTTAAATGCAGGCCTATCACATAAATAAAAGGATTGATTGATGAGTTGAAGTACTGAAATTGAAAGGACAAAGAGATGGCCAAACTTAGAAAAGAGATATTGGTGCAGTCCAAACTGGAACATTATTCGGTAATCGAGTCATATCTGGAGCTATAGATCTTGGATTTAGGTCTACTTTATATGGATGGAAAGGTAAGACATAGGCCTACAACTTTCATGAGGAGCCCAAGATTTAACAAGGCCGTTTTCAAGTCCAAATTGTAGCAACAACGAAGAAGTCTGAATCTGTCCTGCAGCCCAGACACTGTTCAGTGTTTAGCCCATATCTCGAGTTCTAGAAGTCCAAATGATCTCAAAGTTTTACCCTGGAAAGATGAGACAATTTCCTAGAACTTTCATGATTCAAGTCTGTTCAAATTATGATGTTATCAATGACCTTTTTGGCAGACAAGAAGATAAGAATTGTCACCAAGTCAAGATGCGGCCACCCATTCATCAATTAGTCAACAAATCAATAGTTTCGAATTTTGGCCTATAAAAGGAGACATTTGCCATGTATTTAGGCATCTTGGTGTTCAGATCAAGATCATGCTCTTGCTCTCTCTTTTGTAATACTTAAGTTTTATTTATATTAATCTCTTGTTTATGCCTTTCATTTCCTTTTCTTTACTTAGTTAACTTCTTTCTCATTTATGTTCTTATCTTGTTTATTTATGTTTCTTTCTTTCATTATGTGTAGCTAAGTTAATTATGTCAAGGTGAAAAGGGTACACTAATGGTGTAAGAATAAGTATAATATAAATTTAACATGGACCTTTGATGCAACCATATTATTCGATAGTTTCACCCACATTTAACTAGTGTTTTGCCTATGTTTTATATATAAAATGCCTTGATATTCTTTGTTTTATGTTTTGAAGGCACTTTTGGATGAAAGATGCAAAAAGGAGTAAATTGGAGATAATTGGCAGATTTGACCTTCAGTCGATGTTTTGTGCAGAGCGTGAGCTCTAGAGGTTGAAATGAAGTGATTCCAGTGGCATTAAAAAGCTAACATCCATACCTTTCTGGACATCTAAGGCAAGAAAATAAAATAAGGAAGAGCATGGAAATCGCAGACTTCAAAGTCAAATCTCGCAATCTGCCAGTGTTGACCTTCGGCCATTCCAACTTGAATGTCTGGAGCTACAAAAGTCCAATTGATGCAAACTCAATTTTTTTGGATTCATGTCTCAAAGGTCTATAAACTCTCCAAATTTCAGCCAAAACAGATGTTATATGAGGGAGATATGATTTTTCAAAGATGACAACTAAATTCTGCCAGCAAACAGGTTTCGTGAAGAAACGAGATGCATCAGGAGGAAAAACTATGCATGAGGGTGCACTTGTTCTTGTGGGATTCATGTGGTCTCTAAGTGTTCTAACCCGAATATTCTCATTATTCTCATTATGAAGTGATTGGTTATCTTCTTCAGCCATATTTTCTGAAAATGATGAGGATACCCTACAAAGTCTACCACTTAATGTACGTGACCACACTCTCATACACGTGCAGGAAGAGAATAAAAAGAAGGAGAAAACAAAAGAAAAAGAAACAACACAAAAGAAACAAAGTTAAATACAAGAAAAGTAAAAAGAGAAAATAAAATAAACACTATAATTTGTACAAGAATTTACCTCCCCGGCAACGGCGCCAAAAACTTGACACGACCAAAAGATTGATGTCTTCTCCCAAGTGCAGGAGTGTCGAAGTAATAAATAACCCGGCAAGACCGGGGTCGAACCACAGGGAGGTTAATTGTATAAATTATAGTTAACAACAACACAATAACAACAACAATAATAGTAATAATAATAATAATAATAATAATGAAGAAGAAGAGGAAGAAGAAGTTGATGAGAACTTTGAGATGCAAGATTAACGTAAGGGTTAAACAATGATAACAACAAATGTCAAGGTTAGAGGATCCACTAATGGTATTTCAAACAAGTATAGTATAAACTCTTATTATTCAATTGGAAACCACACACAAAGGAGGTTCCAATCAGATTATAAATTGTTAACATGATTACATTAGTTATCTTATTCGAATAATGCTAATACTTGTAAATGTTGTCAGGCATTCATGATTATAACTTATGTTAACAACAAATCAAGTTCCTTTCATAGCTCAGGTGTCGGTTATACCATACAGTATGGGCTATGAAAGTGCCAAGTATTTGTTGTACCAAGTGTTATACAACATAAATCTAGATTAACCATTTAACAAGCAAAGTATTAAAAGTGAACAAGATAACAAATATAAAGCATGTTAGTATCCAATATTAAGGTCCATATTAAGTTTATATTATACTTATTCTTACACCATTAGTGTACCCTTTTCACCTTGACATAATTAACTTAGCAACACATAATGAAGGAAAGAAACATAAAGAAACAAGGAAAGGAAATGAAAAGCATAAGCAAGAAATTAATATAAGCAAAACTTAAGCATTACAAAATATAAAGAGAGAGCAAGAGCATGATCTTGATCTGAACACCAAGATGCCTAAATACATGGCAAATGCCTCCTTTTATAGGCCAAAATTCAGAACTATTGATTTGTTGACTAATTGATGAGTGGGTGGCCACATCTTGACTTGGTGACAATTCTTATCTTCTTGTCTGCCAAAAAGGTCATTGATGACGTCATAATTTGAACAAACTTAAATCATGAAAGTTCTAGGGAATTGTCTCAGCTTTCCAGGATAAAAATTTGAGATCATTTGGACTTCTAGAACTCGAGATATGGGCTGAACACTGAACAGTGTCTGGGTTGCAGGACAGATTCGGGCTTCTTCATTGTTGCTACAATTTGGACTCGAAAACGGCCTTATTAAATCTTGGGCTCCGCATGAAAGTTGTAGACCTATGTCTTACCTTTCCATCCATATAAAGTAGACCTAAATCCGAGATCTACAGCTCCAGATATAGCCCGATTACCGAACAATGTTCCAGTTTGGACTGCACCAACATCTCTTTTCTAAGTTTGGCCATCTCTTTGTCCTTTCAATTTCAGTACTTCAACTCATCAATCAATTCTTTTATTTATGTGATAGGCCTGCATTTAAGATGAACATTTACCATAAATTAAAGGTATCTTATATTATTAGATACGTTATTATAAAACATGCTTTAGTTAAGGAGTTATTGATACTTCAAGTGCAAAATAATGATATAAAACCTTGATAAAAATGCATTTTTAAGTACTAATCACACCCCCCAACCAGCTTATTACTAGTCCCTAGTAATCAAAGCGTTAAAATAGAAAAACTATTTGCAAATTTCACAAAGCAAGGCATTCATCATTCAACTTCCATTAATCTATCCAGATAAACAAACTCTCATTAAATTTTATATATCTGCTCAATACCTCTTAAACAAAATATTATTAAACCTTCCTTTTTATGTGCTCAATGTATGAAAACATAGATGATGGGGCTTTTATTGGAAGAAAACAATATTATGTTCTAATGTTTAAGGTTAACTTCCTTGGGTTGGGATTATTATCTTCTTCTTCTTTTTTTTTTTTTTCTTTTTTTTTTCTTTTTCTCTTTTTTTTTTGTATTTTTTTTTAATATATATATACATATACTTAAAACACAATGCATTTTTAACCCATGTAACGAGCTTTCGGCTAATGACTCCCAGACCAGTTGGTCTTAGGGCATTAGGTGTTGAGACACCCCTACGAGCTTAGTAACTCGGGTTGCAGATACTGATACGTAGATAGTGCAATGTTTGATTCCCTTAAGCTTTTCTCCTTAACCCATGTAACAAGCTTTGGGCCAATAGCTCCCAAGTCAGTTGACTTTAGGGTATTAGGTGTTAAAACACCCCTTCGGGCTTAATTGCTTAGGTTAGGGAGGCTACGAAACCAAACTTATCTACGCTTTTATTATCATCAATTTTTGTTGTTGTTTTTTTTTTTATATATATTATAGACTATCCCTATCCCTTAGTTGTTACCTTTAACAAAAGAACATAAATAATGTAATAATCCAATGTGCAACCCACAATCATATGTTAAAGTGTGTGTGTGAAAATGAAGGTTTAAGAATACTTGTTAAATGAGTATATGAGCAGAATCAAGTGATAACAATGCGAGAGTTTGTAAACCTGAATATTTCAAGAAGTATTCTAATAGGCCTTGTTATGAATATTGCAAATGACCATTAGAAAATGTTTACTAAGATGCGTCTCAAGAGTCAATAAAATTCCCCCTTACTCTGCCATCCTAGTAAGAACAGTTTAGCCAAATGGTTTTTTTTTTTTTTTTTTTTTTTTTTAAAATACTACTACCCTCTCCCCCCAACCAAAACGAGACATTGTCCTCAATGTCCTAAGGTAGAAAGATAGAGTATAGAAGACATCACCTGAAACAACGAACACTGACAAACCTGAAACATACTTAAACAAATATAAGAAATAACAAAACAAAATAATATGCTAATAATAAAACCAAAAGACACAAGGATTCACAAACGAAGGCTCAAATCCAATCTAAGCTTTTTACGGCTTTCTGTAGTTGACCAATTTATGCGACTCATGGAAGGATCAATTACAGGGGTGAAAGATTGTAGTTTGTCGATCAATTGTTCAGCAGTAGCAGCAGAGATTATGATTTGTCGTGCCGAAGATGTTAGAAATTCCTGTTCCACAACTTGATCAAGAAAAGACAACAAATTATCATAAAAACCATTAACATTGAGCAAACCTATAGGTTTATGGTGAATGTGAAGTTGGGCCCAAGAGGAAATATGAAAGATCTCTTCCAATGTGCCCAAACCACCTGGTAAGGCAATGAAGGCATCAGCATGGTTAAACATTGCATTCAATCGATCAGACATTGTGGAGACCTGTAGTTCCTCTCCAATTGTTCTTCCAATGATGTCCCCTTTTGTTAAAGCTTCGGGGACGACCCCCAAAACTTGACTACCTCCTAAAAATGCAGCTATTGCCACACCCCCCATTAACCCAAGGCTGCCTCCCCCATACACTAAATGAATCTTTTTCTCAGCTAGTACCTGACCAAGATGATTTGTTGCTTCCAAAAAAGCTATTTCCTTCCCAGGACTGGATCCACCGAAAACACAAATATTTTTTATGTGATAACTTGAGGGACTTGCCATTTCTACACAATTCTATATCTGTCTAATGTAAGGGTTGAGTAGAAATGAGGGGAAGGAAGAGAAGATTTTATAGATGAGGATTTGAAAATGCAATCATATCACCTAGATATAGGCCAGCTGGAGTCTCACACTCTCTCTCTCTCTTTATGTATTTATTTATTTATTTATTTTGAAAAGCATGTGTATGTACAAGTAGTTGTGATTGTGGCTCACATCTTCCCTTGGTTTTACGTCCAAGAACGGCTTAAACGCCCTCTATGGGTCGGGGATAGGCTTCCCATCCAGTTTTCTTAAAAACTGGCAAACATGGTCTTTTTTAGTCAGATTCCCAAGACTAAGTCGATCATGTTCTTTATGAAAATGGGGCCATAAATCATGAATAGCACGATGCACATCTCCACTAGGATGCGTCTCAAGGGTTAATAGAAGATTATCTAAAGACCCCTTACTCAGGCCATCCTTAATGAATTGTATTTTGTCTTCACGATTTATAGATACCATTCCTAAAGAACGACATGTTGCATTACAAGTCCATCTAGCACATCGGTGATAGACTTTCAGTCGTTTTGCACGACGTTTCTTTGCAAAAGTGCTTTTACCTGTTCCAGGCATGTGTGAAATGAAAGAATTAGAGGACTCACCTGATAATCGGACCTTTGCTTCAATCAGCCAACGAATATCTTCAGGAATTCCATGATTCATTAACAACCTTAATCTTGCACACCTAGCACGGTAAATTTTTGTAATCGCATTCTGAGGCAGAGCGGGAAAGTACTTTTTCAATTTTTCAAGGGTGGTGTCCATTTTCAAATAAGAATTGGAGAAGAGAGTCAAAGAAGGGAGAAAGAGCAAAGAATTGCACAAATATACAGATATCAGTTATTATGGGAAACTGAAAGAACCGACTGAAGTCACGGAGTACCGTTATCCGCCATTTGACCGGGGTGAGAGAGACTAACAAAACAAAATTCACACCAAAAAGAAACACAAAACAATGTGAGAAAAACAAAATACTCAACCTTTATCTATAGGATCATTCAAACCAATGGATTCATTTTCACTAGGAAAATTATCAAAATAAGCTTTCAAACGATGTCCATTTCCATTAGGAACATTGCCATTCTTTGGATTCTTAATATCAAAGGCCCCATAAGGATACGCATGTTTCTCAATAAATGGACCGCTCCATCTTGATCTTAGCTTTCCAGGAAATAAATGGAGTCGAGAATTATAAAGTAAAACTTTTTGACCAGTATCAGCTTTTTGACAATTTTCACAAGTTTCGCAGAATGCATGTGAGTCTTTGAACATGGTGGGCCAGTAAAATCCGCATTGTAAGATTTTTGCAGTTGTCTTTCTTGATGAGAAATGACCCCCACATGCTTCAGAATGACAAAGTTTGATGACATTACTTACCTCATTGTCAGGAATGCATCTTTGAAATATTTGATCAGGACAATATTCGAATAAGTAAGGGTCATCCCAATAAAATTTCTTCACTTCGTTCAAAAACTTACCTTTGTCTTCGGTACTCCAATGAGTTGGCAAATCTCCTGAGGCAAGGAAATTGATATTTTTAGCAAACCAAGGCATTGAACTAAGAGAAAGTAAGGATTTGTCAGGAAAGTAATCATCGGTTGGTGTGATGTCAGATATCGAATCTGTTGTCACTCTTGACAAAAGATTCACATTAACATTTTCGATGTCTTTTTCATCCGTGATTTCTTCCTGAGAATAAATCATTTGCAAATCTTCAGATTCATCTAATTCAATTTTACTCAAAGTAGATTCAAGTTGATCATAAACTAATTCTTCAATAGAATCTACTTCTTGTAAATCATTATCATCTCCAGGTTGCTTGCAAATGTTGAAAATATTCATCTCCAATGTCATGTTTCCAAAAGATAGCTTCATCAGTCCATTCCTACAATTAATCAATGCATTAGAAGTTGCAAGAAACGGACGTCCTAAAATAACAGGAAATGAATTACATGCTTCAACAGGTTGTGTGTTCAAGACAATAAAATCCACAGGGTAAATGAATTTATCGACTTGTACTAACACATCTTCAACTATTCCTCTAGGCACTTTTACAGATCTATCGGCAAGTAAAAGAGTCACAGAAGTTGGTTTTAACTCACCTAGATTGAGACTTTGAAAAACTGAATATGGAAGTAAATTCACACTAGCTCCAAGATCAAGTAAAGCTCTTTCAATTTTATGTTCTCCAATAAAGCAAGAAATTGTAGGACAACCAGGGTCTTTATATTTCAATGCATTATTGTTCTGAAGAATGGCACTTACTTGTTCGGCTAAGAAGGCTTTCTTTTTCACATTCAGTTTTCTCTTCACAATGCACAGATCTTTCAAAAATTTAGCGTAAGAAGGAACCTGTTTAATAGCATCCAACAAAGGTATATTGATCCTTACCTGTTTGAAAGTTTCAAGGATTTCAGAGTTGTGATTGACTTTCCTTTGTTTGGTCATGGCATGAGGAAATGGAAGTGCTGGCGGGGAATCAGTCTTTTCTTTGTAATGATCAGATTCAACCCCTTCCTTACCCTCAGAGATTGACTCATCATCATTCTCACAAGGTTCAAGAATGGGTTTTTCAATAACCTTACCACTGCGAAGAGTGATGACTGATTTTATGTGATCCATGTGTTGGCTTCCCGAACTACTTGCATTCGCATTGTATTGCCCCTTGGGATTTTGTTGTGGTTGAGATGGAAACTTACCTTTCTCTTGGAAACTGAGAGCAGATGTCAATTTTGCAAGAGTATCTTTAAAATCTGTCATGCTTTGAGCAAGTTGAGTGTTGATTGTCTCCTGCTTTTCCATGAATGCATGCAATGTTTCCTCAAGATTTCTTCTAGGAGGTGGAGCATAAGGAGGTGCATATCCATGAGAATTTTGGAAATTATGGTGTGCTTGAAACGGTGGCTGTGAAGTTTGAGCATTATTGTTCTCACTCTTCCAATTGAAATTTGGGTGATTTCTCCAACCAGGGTTGTATGTTTGCGAGTATGGGTTATGATTGGGCCTTTGGAAACTGTTTAATGCGTGGGCTTGTTCATGGAGACATTCTTTAAAAGAAGGCAAGGTTGGACAGTCATTGGTTGAATGTTCGTTGGTTTCACAGATTTGACACGCAATGTCTTGAACAGATTTTAATTGACCACTCTTTTTCAATTCTAGTGCCTCGACTTTTCTAGCTAAGGATGCAAACTTGGCTTGGAGGTCATGATCTTCCCTAAGGTTGTACATACCCCCACTAGATGTATGAGGTTGGGTTTTACTTGGTGCCTCATAAGTACCTGTGGTGTCCCAATTTTGTGCAGTTTCAGCTAGCAAATCTAAGTACTCCATTGCTTCATTAGGGTCTTTATCTTCAAAAGTTCCATTGCACATCAATTCAACCATTTGCCTATCTCTAGGTGTTAATCCTTCATAGAAATGTGAAACTAATCTCCATGTTTCAAAACCATGATGGGGGCAAGTATTAAGCAAGTCTCGATATCTATCCCAACATTGGTAAAATGTTTCTCCTGGTTTTTGAGTGAAAGTGATGATTTGTCTTTTGAAAGAGTTTGTTCTGTGGGACGGAAAAAACTTCTTTAAAAATTGTTGTTGCATTTCATCCCAAGCACGAATGGATCCAGGTCTCAAATTTTGTAGCCATGTTTTAGCTTTATCTTTTAGTGAAAAAGGAAAAAGCTTTAACCTAATGGTGTTCATGCTACAATTTGAGTCATTATACGTGTTGCAAACCTCCTCAAATTCCCTTAAATGCAAGTATGGATTTTCTAAATCTAAGCCATGAAAAGATGGTAAAAGTTGAATAATGCCTGTCTTAAAATTAAAATGAGATGCATCAGGAGGAAAAACTATGCATGAGGGTGCACTTGTTCTTGTGGGATTCATGTGGTCTCTAAGTGTTCTAACCCGAATATTCTCATTATTCTCATTATGAAGTGATTGGTTATCTTCTTCAGCCATATTTTCTGAAAATGATGAGGATACCCTACAAAGTCTACCACTTAATGTACGTGACCACACTCTCATGCACGTGCAGGAAGAGAATAAAAAGAAGGAGAAAACAAAAGAAAAAGAAACAACACAAAAGAAACAAAGTTAAATACAAGAAAAGTAAAAAGAGAAAATAAAATAAACACTATAATTTGTACAAGAATTTACCTCCCCGGCAACGGCGCCAAAAACTTGACACGACCAAAAGATTGATGTCTTCTCCCAAGTGCAGGAGTGTCGAAGTAATAAATAACCCGGCAAGACCGGGGTCGAACCACAGGGAGGTTAATTGTATAAATTATAGTTAACAACAACACAATAACAACAACAATAATAGTAATAATAATAATAATAATAATAATAATGAAGAAGAAGAGGAAGAAGAAGTTGATGAGAACTTTGAGATGCAAGATTAACGTAAGGGTTAAACAATGATAACAACAAATGTCAAGGTTAGAGGATCCACTAATGGTATTTCAAACAAGTATAGTATAAACTCTTATTATTCAATTGGAAACCACACACAAAGGAGGTTCCAATCAGATTATAAATTGTTAACATGATTACATTAGTTATCTTATTCGAATAATGCTAATACTTGTAAATGTTGTCAGACATTCATGATTATAACTTATGTTAACAACAAATCAAGTTCCTTTCATAGCTCAGGTGTCGGTTATACCATACAGTATGGGCTATGAAAGTGCCAAGTATTTGTTGTACCAAGTGTTATACAACATAAATCTAGATTAACCATTTAACAAGCAAAGTATTAAAAGTGAACAAGATAACAAATATAAAGCATGTTAGTATCCAATATTAAGGTCCATATTAAGTTTATATTATACTTATTCTTACACCATTGGTGTACCCTTTTCACCTTGACATAATTAACTTAGCAACACATAATGAAGGAAAGAAACATAAAGAAACAAGGAAAGGAAATGAAAAGCATAAGCAAGAAATTAATATAAGCAAAACTTAAGCATTACAAAATATAAAGAGAGAGCAAGAGCATGATCTTGATCTGAACACCAAGATGCCTAAATACATGGCAAATGCCTCCTTTTATAGGCCAAAATTCGGAACTATTGATTTGTTGACTAATTGATGAGTGGGTGGCCACATCTTGACTTGGTGACAATTCTTATCTTCTTGTCTGCCAAAAAGGTCATTGATGACGTCATAATTTGAACAAACTTAAATCATGAAAGTTCTAGGGAATTGTCTCATCTTTCCAGGATAAAAATTTGAGATCATTTGGACTTCTAGAACTCGAGATATGGGCTGAACGCTGAACAGTGTCTGGGTTGCAGGACAGATTCGGGCTTCTTCATTGTTGCTACAATTTGGACTCGAAAACGGCCTTATTAAATCTTGGGCTCCGCATGAAAGTTGTAGGCCTATGTCTTACCTTTCCATCCATATAAAGTAGACCTAAATCCGAGATCTACAGCTCCAGATATAGCCCGATTACCGAACAATGTTCCAGTTTGGACTGCACCAACATCTCTTTTCTAAGTTTGGCCATCTCTTTGTCTTTTCAATTTCAGTACTTCAACTCATCAATCAATTCTTTCATTTATGTGATAGGCCTGCATTTAAGATGAACATTTACCATAAATTAAAGGTATCTTATATTATTAGATACGTTATTATAAAACATGCTTTAGTTAAGGAGTTATTGATACTTCAAGTGCAAAATAATGATATAAAACCTTGATAAAAATGCATTTTTAAGTACTAATCACTAGGGTAATTAATTTGTGCGACCGCGACATCGCAACAACCTTAATGTTGGATACTAACATGCTTTATATTTGTTATCTTGTTCACTTTTAATACTTTGCTTGTTAAATGGTTAATCTAGATTTATGTTGTATAACACTTGGTACAACAAATACTTGGCACTTTCATAGCCCATACTGTATGGTATAACCGACACCTGAGCTATGAAAGGAACTTGATTTGTTGTTAACATAAGTTATAATCATGAATGCCTGACAACATTTACAAGTATTAGCATTATTCGAATAAGATAACTAATGTAATCATGTTAACAATTTATAATCTGATTGGAACCTCCTTTGTGTGTGGTTTCCAATTGAATAATAAGAGTTTATACTATACTTGTTTGAAATACCATTAGTGGATCCTCTAACCTTGACATTTGTTGCTATCATTGTTTAATCCTTACGTTAATCTTCCATCTCAAAGTTCTCATCAACTTCTTTTTCTTCTTCTTCTTCATTATTATTACTATTACTATTACTATTATTATTATTACTACTGTTATTATTATTATTATTATTATTATTGTTGTTGTTGTTGTTGTTGTTGTTGTTATTATTGTTACTATTGTTGTTTATAATTTATACAATTAACCTCCTTGTGGTTTGACCCCGGTTTTGCCGGGTTATTTATTACTTCGACACTCCTGCACTTAGGAGAAGACATCAATCTTTTGGTCGTGTCACTTATCTATAATGCAATATCATCTTTACAATATCCTTAACATAAATTCTGGATTTCATAACGATATCAAAATTTCCTTTAGTCAAGAATAATGTATTTAGCTTCTAATTAAATTATTTGTATTCCATAATTACACATATAGAAGAGCATTAATCCCATTACCGGGGGAATTTTTTTTCTCTAAACGCCTATCAAACAAAGCATATTTTTTCTTAATCAATGAATTAAATATTCAATTTGTCCATTCATTCGGACACTATTCTCACTCCCAGGGGAATGATCTCACAACTCGCCTATTCAACAAGGCACTAATTCCATTAATTAGGAACTAGTTTCAACATCTATTCATTCAGCAGGACACTAGTTCCATTAAAAGGACTAGTTTCAACATCCGCCCATTCAGTAGGGCACTAATCCTATTAACCAGGGATTAATTTCTACAATTTTCCCATTAAACAGGGCATTAATCGCATTAACTAAGAACTAGTTTCTATAATTTTCTTAGTAATCAGGGCACTAATCCCAATAACCAGGGGTTAGTTTCTCAATTTTGGCTTTCATTCCTTTCAATTTAAACTAAAATATAATTAAGGAAAAATTCAACTAACAATTATGCAATTAAATAGCTTCCTTGAAGGTATCAGACACCTACCTGGTGTTTGTGCACATGATGTGGTTCCTTGTTACTGATTGGTCCCGTAGCCTCTCTATTACCATAAAATTAATAATCACTAATTGATCATGTCATAAGGGTCAATCTCATTTTATATAAATTTTAACTTCTTACTTATTCGCATTAACACTTTCACCTTTCGTCATATATATATATATATATATATATATATATATATATATATATATATATATATATATATATATATATATATTGTTTATATTTATTTCCTTTTTCATTCAAATTTCTATTGTATATTAACACGGCCTATGATGGTTTATGTACTCATTTGTTGCATGTGGGCAACTCATATATTATGGTAAAAAAATACTCTCAATTTAAATTTAAATTGATGAATATCTAAAATAATTTTAAAAATTTTATAGTTAACTCCTGATATTTATAGGTCTAACATTTATGCCGAATATTAACCATTAATTTTCATAAATTAAAATTTATATGGTTATTGAAATATAGGTTGTTGTTACCCATTTTTTAAGCCATACATGCTTAATGGAGACCCTTTTTTACCAACCAGATTGCTGCCAGTTTCTGTTCTTTAAAACAATTTTATCTCACTTTGAATCCTTCATTAAAGTTGTAGTCTTGGACGCATAGATGAATTTGGGCTTTCGAATCGCTTGATTTTGATATCAGAAGCTCATGATATTCCTATTTGAATATCCGACGAGAATTCTGCCGCGAGCAGGATTCTGACCAGAGTTGCACTAAAAACTCTGTTTCCATCACGATTTTGCTGGTTGTTATTCTTAGGTTATACTCTCAGTCATATCGGGATGCTCGACATTAGTCAGTTTTGAATCAGATCAGGAGACCATTTTTTACCAACCAGATTGCGGCTCGATTCTGTTCTGTAAAACGATTTTATCTCACCTCGAATCCTTCATGAAAGTTGTAGTCCTACATGTGTAGATGAATTTGGGTTTTTTAATTGCTTGATCTCGATATCAGAAGCTCAAGATATTCATGTTTGAATATCGAATGAGGAAGTGAAAATTCTGCCGCAAAACATTTTCTGCCGCAGGAAGGATTTTGCCCCCCAACTTTGCAGGACTGAATTGAAAAAAAAGACTGGAATAAGGGAGGTAATTGCCGATATAAATTGGAAGAAACTTGGCTGGGTTTTGAAGAAATAGAAAAACAGGGATAAGACCAGCAAATTCAGCCACAATGGGTCACGTTTCTGCCTTATTTTTTTCAACAACAAACGACGCCGTCATACATTACTTCACATTGTTTTTTTTTCAGCTGAGAAAAGAAACGGCACCGTTTTGAAACAGCCCCATTATGGCACTGCATTTGCATTTTTCAGAATAGTACCGCCCCTCTGCAATCATTTCCTGCTAGTTTTTGAAATCTCTCGTCCTTGTATCCCCTGCAACCTGGCGTGTGCAGGACAACACACCTCTTCATGCCATGTCCTTAGCTGCCAGTCAGGATTTCACAAGGGAAACCGTTGCACCGCACTGTGCCAGCTGTGAAAGAAGACGCAAAGAGGAGCCTCATCATCATCTAAGGGCTGGGGTTGTTTCCCTAAGACATACAGTGGAGATGAGAGAATGAGAGGGGGTCTTCACTTCTTGCATATATAATAGACTGCTGTGCAAAAAAGAGGAAAAAGAGAAAAGAGAGGGATACGGGGAGAGTTTAAATACAAAGGAGAAAAAAAAGAGAGGGGGAGAGTAAAAGAAAAGGAGGCGAAGAAGAGAAGAAAGAGGGAGACGGGAGGAAAGAGTGCAGAAAAACATAGAGAGAAGGAGTATAAGGCTGAGGTTAGGGAAACAGAAAAACAAGGAGAACGAGAGAGGATCATCTCAGTCTATCCTACAATATTGCCAAGCAGGAGTTCATAAAATCTAAGGGTTTTTATTACTCCTAACGGCAAAAAGAGGAAGGCTTTCTTTGGTCTTCAGAGGCAGCAAAGCAAAGGCCTTTCCATCCTTCTATACTTCCTCGTCTGCAAGCTATATCGGTAGGTATAAGTCTCTGCCTTCTTTTTTTCCCTTGTCATATGTATAGTTTGATGTCTACTGTTTCTTTTTTTTTTCAAAAACCTGTTCCTGCTGTTATTTTAGACATGTGAGTGCTGTTTTGGCCACATGGTTGTCCCGTTGGCCTACCTTTTCTACCATGGCTGTGAGTAAATAAAAGCTTATGTTAAGAGTTGCTGGTTTCTGCTTTTATTTTAGACATTAGAGTTCTATTTTGGCCATAAAGGTGCACGCTTGTTATTGTTTCTGCCATGGCTGTGAGTTTAAATGGGTGTGTATGTTAACGTTGCGGGCTCCTTTCTTTTCCTTTTTATTCGGGAGGAATCGTGAGCCTTACAGTTTCCTCATCAGTATCCCTTTTCTCCTCTGTTCGGTCTGTTTTGTCTTGGAATTATGTAGGGAAGGGTTTTTGCTCCTAAGGGTTATTTGTCCAGAGGAGAAAGCAAGAGCAGGAGGGAAATTCCTTTTTACATGAAGCAATCATGTTGACAGGGTCTTGGGTCATTTTCTTTTTCCTCTCCGTCTGCAGTTTGGAGAGGAGATAGTTGGCCATTGTTTTTTATAGTTTTAGTCTGTAATGAAGGCGGTAAAAGTACACTTCTGAGGTTGCTTTTTTTCCTGTTGCATGAAAGAAGTATGATAACTCCTAAGATTAGGAAAACAGAAAGGGTTGAGTCACGGGTTCTGCCGTATGATTTGTGCACGCGGGTTCACTCCCGTCAGTTTGAAGAGGATGGTTTAGGCCATGTTTAGGATCTGTGTTTATAGACCGAATTTTTATCCGTGGAAAGTTGGCTTCGAGGGGTCATCTTCAGTTTTTTTAGAATAACTTTAACTGTGATGTTCACATGTAATCGTTACTATTAATCGTTGTTTTTTTTGGGAGTTCAAAATGTTACTTTCAAGACTTTACCCCATGTGACGAACTGTTTCTCATGATGTTTTGCAAGCTTTGGCTGTGATATTTGCATTTAATTGTTGTGATAAATAGTGTTTTTTTATCAAAAATATAAAAATGTTTTTGTGTGTTGCATACAGCCAATACCCTAACATATTTTAAATTTTCTTTCTTTTAAAAAAAAACAAATATTCGAGGTTTCAAAAAATGTGTTTTAGCATGAATTTCTTAAACACAAAAATTATTTTCTTGCATCTTGGATTTTACAACGTGTTTGTAAGTTCCAAAGGGTGTTGGCCAATATTTCAAAAAATATAAAAATCTTATTTTTGGGAATTTGCTTTTATTCACTATTAATGTTTGGATAAAAAAAATCCCAAAGGGGTAAATATCCAAAATATTATTAGGAATAATTTGTTATTATTCACTACAAATGTTTGGATAAAGAAATCCCAGAAGGGGTTAATATTCAAAATATTATTGGGAATAATTTGTCATTGTTCACTGTTAATATTTGAACAAAGAAACCTCAAGTGGTAAATATCCAAATATTTTTCTAAGAATAATAAGTCATTATCCACTAATAATATAAGGACAAAAAAACCAATGAAAGGTAAATGTCCAAATATTGTTAATAGGAATACAACTTATTCATTTTTAACATAAGGGCAGATTTATGCCTAAAAATTTATTTAGAACAATTTAATTGTGTATCCTTGAAAGAAACCTCAATTATAATTGGAGACATTTCAAATTTTGATTCCACATTTTATGAGTCATGAAAGTATGAAATACCAAGGCAAAAATAGGCTTTTAAAGCACCTTGAATTTCCTTGGATTTCTAACTTAGTTTTTTTTTCTTTTCCTTGTGATTTACGAGTCACAAACACTTGAAATACTAAGGGAAAAATGAGCTCTTAAGCACATTGAATCTCCTTGGATTTCTATCTTAGTTGTCTTTAAATTCATAAATTCTGAATTTATTTCAAACCAAACATAGACTTCAAGAGATCCACACCATTTCTCTTTGGCACTCTATAGACATATCTAAAGGTATGATCCGTATTGGCCAAGGGTTCTTTCCCGTAGACTTTGAACCCAAGTTCATACATCATAGCAGACCTATCCTAGGAAACTGATGAGATTAGAGAACATCAACACCATAGTAATTATAGGCAAACCAAATACCAAGCAGCTTACCTTAGGTAGGGCGTACTAGGGGTGCTAAAACCTTCCATTTACGCAACCAGTCCCTTGCCTTAGAATCTCTGAAAGATCAGTTAGGTTTTCTAGTGACCATAATACTAAGTGGCGACTCCCTTTTTCACAAAACAAAGACCTCGACATCAATCCCTACTACCGGGAAGGGTCGCCGCAACATCGAGCTCTCAAGAGGGTACGACAGGATGGCGACTCCGCTGGGGAAGGTACTATTTCTGACAATATTGGACTAAGCTTTGTGTATTTAATGTGTTTAAGTTTTTGCTTTTTTGTCTCTTTTTTGTTAATATATTTTCCATGCATTTTGTAGAATTGTCTCATGCATTACATGTTTTAATTTTTGAAAGCACACACAAGCTTCATGTTAGGAGGGGGACTAGCAACTTATGATGCAACCATATTATTCGATAGTTTCACCTACATTTAACTAGTGTTTTGCCTATGTTTTATATATAAAATGCATTGATATTCTTTGTTTTATGTTTTGAAGGCACTTTTGGATGAAAGATGCAAAAAGGAGTAAATTGGAGATAATTGGCAGATTTGACCTTCAGTCGATGTTTTGTGCAGAGCGTGAGCTCTAGAGGTTGAAATGAAGTGATTCCAATGGCATTAAAAAGCTAACATCCATACCTTTCTGGACATCTAAGGCAAGAAAATAAAATAAGGAAGAGCATGGAAATCGCAGCCCTCAAAGTTAAATCTCGCAATTTGCCAGTGTTGACGTTCGGCCATTCAAACTTGAATATCTGGAGCTACAGAAGTCCAATTGATGCAAAACTCAATTTTGTTGGATTCATGACTCAAAGGTCTATAAACGCTAAAGATTTAAGACAAAAACGATGTCATATGAGGGAGATATGATTTTTCAAAGATGACATCTGAATTCTGTCAGCAAACAGGTTTTGTGAAGAAACAAGTCCACATTATGTTCCGAAGCATCTAAACCGATATCCAAGTTTTTATTTCAGTAATTTAGCTCCTCTAAGTCAAAGCTTAAAGATTTCATGCAAGGCTATTTTTCTTTTTTTAGGAAAATAGTTATTGAAGTACTTAAATGTAAACAGTCTACTTAATGGAGGACTATTTTGTAAAATAGAGACCTAGGGTTTCCTAGGATATAAAAAGAATGAGAGAAGAGAAGGGGGGCAGCCAGCCAAGAAGAGAAAAACGCCCCCTTCCTCTAAGAAACCCTAAATTATGCATTCTTCCTTCTTTTTGATTAGTTGTTCAACAAACATGCAAGGCTAACACTTTTTTTTGGTTGCAAGGACACGGAAACCTTCGGATTTCAAGAACTGTGAGATTTATTTTACCTTTTCTTTTCAGTTTATATGATGAATATGTTTGTTCTCCTATGCTTGTTTTCCTATGATTGTTTATTTTAATTGCTAGAGCGGACTCTAAGTTATTATTGTAGACAATCTATTACTAAGTTTGATATCAAAACTGGAGTTGTGGTATATGAACTTGTGAAGCAACTGAGTTTAATAATTGTGGCGGATCTACGTTATTAATCTTAGGGAGAACATTCAATCAAATCAAACATAGACTGCGGACAGTTATGTTTTCTTGATTAATCAACTTATCTAGTTCTTAAGACTGTCATTGAATTAAATTACTAGTGCGGACATTGTGGTTGTTTGATGGTTAGGGCTAGTTATACGGCGGATCCGTTAACTAACCAATGTTAAGAAGAGATAAATGTTCAGAATATAAATTGATGTTTCGTTTCCATGATCAGTTCTGATTTCTGTAGGTGGATGTGTGCTTGTGACCAAGGTTTGTTCTCTTGATAATTTTCTAATTTTATTATATTTTGTTTGATAGTTTTCTATTTTCTTTTGCTTTAGCCTAGATAACGTCCAAACCACCCCAAATTGCATATCATCTAGCATAAAAATCTGACTTGAACTCCTCGTGGGATTGACCCCTTGCTTGCTCTATACTATCTTATGTGTTGTGTTTGAAGCTAGGATAATTAATTTGTGCGACTGCGACATTGCACCAAATCTTGGCGCCGTTGCCGGGGAAGTAATTTTAGTTGATTCTTGTGCTATTATTTTTATTTGTTGTGATTGTTATTTCTTTTTCTAAAAAAAAAAAACAGAATTTTTGCTTGCTGCGGTACTGTTCATTACGGCAGCGGTACTGTTCAAAATAGATTGTTTGGTGGAATTAGGTATCAGCCTTTTTTTTTCCTGAAGTGAAACGACGTTCTAAACAGGGTTTTTAGGCAGTTTTTGTTTTCTACCGTAGGATTTTCGTACAATTTGCATTGTTTTCGATCTCTTGTGTGGTTGGTTTCTTTTGAGTTTTCTTGATGATTTATGCCAGTAACCGTACAATCCCGGATGGAGAGATCATCCAAACTTATGGTATGGGAACCAGCCTCAACAAGGCAATCAAGGCCGACAATTCCATCCCCATGGATTTCAACCCCAACAGAATTATCAAGCAAGACAACCCCCTCCATTCACAAACTCCAATGTTATGGGGTCGTCATCCAGTGATGATCTTCGTGAGATGATGAAAACTTTGGCTTCTAACACTGTGACCTTGCAACAAAATGTCATGTCTTTTCAACAGGAAACAAGGTCAAGTATTCACAACTTGGAGAAGCAAATGGGGCAAGTAGCTTCAAGTGTGGGGAAATTGGAAGCACAAATGAATGGAAAATTGCCCTCCCAAGCATTGAATCCAAAAGAGAATGTTAGTGCGATCATGCTGCGAAGTAGGAAAGAACTTGAAGAGAAAAGGTCGAAACGAATTGAGATGGAGGAAGAAGAAGAGATAGAAACTGAATTGAGTACAAAGAAGGAACATCCTTCTCCTTCACAAATTGAAACCACGACCAACACTCTAAAGGTAAGTCCTCACTCAATGAATTCCAGTTTTAAAACAATTGCACCCTTTCCTGTGAGTTCTTCTAGGTCAAAGAAAGAGGACAAAGAAAAAGAGATTTTAGAGGTTTTCAAGAAAGTAGAACTCAACATTCCTTTGCTTGATGCTATCAAGCAAATTTCCAAGTATGCCAAATTCTTGAAGGAGTTGTGTACTACCAAGAGAGCTTTCAAACTGAAAGGTCATGAAATGGTAAGTATGGGTGAAGTAGTATCTGCTGTTGTTCAAAAGAATATGTCTTTAAAGCAAAAAGACCCAGGTGCGTTTACTATCCCATGTGTTATTGGTAATGCTAATTTCAAAAGGGCCTTGTGCGATTTAGGTGCATCTATTAGTGTTATGCCCAAACATGTTTATGATTCTCTTAGTCTTGAGCCTTTGAATAAAACTAGCATTGTAATACAACTTGCCGATCGTAGTTTTGTTTACCCACTTGGTGTGATAGAAGATGTCCTAGTCAAGATTGATAGTTTGGTCATTCCATGCGACTTTTATATTCTTGATATGGAACATGATTCTTGTGATTCATCAAACAACACTCCTATATTGTTTGGGAGACCATTCTTAAAAACTGCCAATATAAAGATTGATTGTGGTAAGGATACTTTGTCTATGGAAGTAGGAGATGAAAAGATTGAATTTAATTTTCATGATGCAATGAAATATCCTTGTAGCAATGTTTATTCTATCACATGCTATGACCAAGTTGATAAGTGTGTACAGCAAGTTTTTGATTTTAATTGTGAGGATGGATTAAGCGTAGCTTTGAGCTATGGCTATGATTTTACCAAGATAGAAAAGATGGAGAGGCATGTATGTGTTCCCCGAAACGTGCTCATCACGGACAGTGAATGGGTGGCGCCTATCCTTTTGGTGCCTAAAAATATTGGAATTACGTTAGAAGAAATACAAAATGATGCTTATGAGAATGCAAGGATTTACAAAGAAAAGATTAAGAGTCTCCATGACCGAATGATTACAAGAAAAGAGTTTAATGTTGGAGACAAATTCCTTTATCATTCACGTTTGAAACTTTTTCCTGGAAAGTTGCGCTCTTGTTGGATTGAACCCTTTGTTGTTTCTAATGTTTTTTCTTATGTTGTAGTTGAAATTACAAGTTTAGAAACCAACAAAGTACTCAAGGTCAATGGGCATCGCTTAAAACCTTTCTATGAAGGTTGGACGGCAGAACACACCGCTTCTGCGGAGTTAGCTGAACCAATCTATGAAGAATGAGCATGCAACATGTCGAGCCAATGACATAAAACAAAAGCGCTTACTGGGAGGCAACCCAACACAAAAAAAAAAAAAACAGATTTACTTTCTTTTTCCCTTATCTTTTATTTTTTGCGTTTTACTTTATTTTTGTCATTCTCCTATATTCCTTTTCTTTTATTTCAACATTGAGGACTATGTTGTGTTTTAAGTGTGGGGGTATTGGGAGAATGTTGGTTTTCTAATTTTGGTTTTCTTTGTTATTTTTCAAAAAAAAAAATTATGTTTGATCTTTTGAACTCCCATTGGTTTTTGAGAATATGAGTATTATGTATAAGAATTAGTTGAGATAGATGAAGATATAAATCAAATGAATGAGTGTGCATGCAAGTTTTAATGTTTAGGGATTGACTTTGAGAATATGTCATGTTGACTTTATAGTGTTATACCAATGCAAGCTTTTGAGCCTTCAACATTATATTCTTTGATTGTGCCTTCTTTCAATGATATGTATCTCTAGAACTTGCTTAATATCTTGTTGAGATTACATTCACATTACATATATACATGAAGATGATAAAGGCATTAGAAATTTTAACCACTTGACTCCAAAAGCTGAGTTTTAATTGGATGAATAATGAGAAACAATTTTGCATACTCGCATAAAAGCAAGGCTTACAGATCCTAAATGCATGAGTTTGGAATGAAGAAAGGTCATCTTTGATAATCCTTTCACAATGCTGAAATATACCTTTGCAGTTCCCTTTTAAGCCTGGTAATGTTTTTTTGAAAATAACCTTGACTAGGATCACAACCCACACTGGGGGGCAAGTGCAAGAAACATAGAAAAAACCTTAACGATTGAAAGTGCCCAAACAATACTAAGGGGTATAAAAGAAAATTTTCAATCATTAAAGCTGCCTACGCAAAGCTGGGGCATGATAAAGAAAATCCAAAAGATCCAAAAGATTTGAGCTTCTCATAAAAACAATTGAGATGATTATGCTCAACCAAACAACATGAGGAAAACAAAGAGAAAGAGTCCAAACCCGACACTAGGGGGCATGGAAAACCATTTTGGAAAGAAATTCAAAAGAAAAAAGGTCAGGAAACAAGCACAAATGATCCTTAGTCTTAAAATCCCTTAAACACCTTTTGAGTTTGCAAATATCTCATTCTTTATAACCAATAGCCCAAGCCTACATTACGTGCCTAATCAAGCCCTTTCTGATCAAAGGCAAGCAATCTGGATTGGTAAGCAGTGCTTTCTCATGCAAACCAAGTCATTATTCATGCAAATAAAATGAATGTTTTGAACACTGGTTCTTTGAAATCCTCAAATTAAGTCTGAAACCTTTTTGACCAACCAAGTGTCACTTCATATTTTTCACCAAAAGCAAAACAAAAAGTTTCCATCACTTTTGAAAACCTCTCCATAGGAATCACTTGAATTTCTTCAGAATGAGTTCGCTTTGAATCGATCTCAAAATGATTTCTGTGTCTGGAATAGCTTTGAAATTCCAAAATTTCTACATGAAAACAACTTCTTGTCAAGCCTTCCTTCACATAGCCTCATCCCCAAACGTGAATTGAACACTTGGGGGCTTGATCAAGCTGGGGGGCAATAAAAAATGCATGGTAGGGTTGACTCCAAGATTCCCTTCTTAAGGAAAATGTCGGGCAAAATTGTCAACCCTTGAGATAAAGGGGCAGAGGACAAAGAAGTATGATGATATCAAGTCCTTCCTAGAGGTCAAGGTCACAAGAGATGACTCGAGTAAGCAAGAGCGAAAAATCCATTGAAGTCTATTGCCAACACTCCAACTTTTGAGAAAAGAAAGACATCATAAAGAAATGGGGACCTATATTTCTCATGTAAGTATATATGCATATTGATCATAATGCATTGCTTTCAACATTGTTAGAACTGTGTTTCATCATAAACTTTTGGGTAGTGCGTTTTCTAACCCTACCTCATTTCGAGTGCGCCTTTGTGCCCTCACTTCCTTTTGAGTGCGCCTTTGTGCCCTCACTTCTCAGGTAGTGCGTTTTCTAACCCTACCTCCTTTTGAGTGTGCCTTTGAGGCCTCACTTCTCAGGTAGTGCGTTTTCTAACCCTACCTCCTTTCGAGTGTGCCTTTGAGCCACCATCCCTTAGGTAGTGCGTTTTCTAACCCTACCTTCTTTTAAGTGCGCCTTTGAGCCCTCACTTCTCAGGTAGTGCGTTTTCTAACCCTACCTCCTTTCGAGTGCGCCTTTGAACCCTCATCTCCTTCCGAGTGCACCTTTGAGCCACCGTTTCTTAGGTAGTGCGTTTTCTAACCCTACCTCCTTCTGAGTGCGCCTTTGAGCCACCATCTCTTGGGTAATGCGTTTTCCTCCTTTCGAGTGCGCCTTTGAGCCCTCACCAACATTTTTTCTGGGCAGGTCACTCATTACAACGCGACCAATTCTCCATGTTTTTTATATGGGTAGGTCACCCATTACAACGCGACCAATTCTCAATGTTTTTTTATCTGGGTAGGTCACCCATTACAATGAGACCATTCCTCCACCTGGGTAGGTCACCCATTACAACACGACCACTCTTCTTTTTTTCCATTTTTGGGTAGGTCACCCATTACAATGAGACCATTCCTCCACTTGGGTAAGTCACCCATTACAACACGACCACTCTTCCTTTTTTTCCACTTGGGCAGGTCGCCCATAAAATAGACCAGTGTGAGTGTGTGTGGGTGGTCGCCCCTGAAAATAGACCAGTGTCAGTGTGTGTGGGCAGGTCGCCCCTGAAAATAGACCAGTGTCGGTGTGTGGGCTGGTCGCCCCTGAAAATAGACCACTTTTCTTCAAAAGGACAGGTCGCCCAAGATAATGAGATCATTTTCCTTTTCTTTTCTTTACGAAGCTTACTATGCAAAACATTGAGGAGTTTTGCTCGTAAGCATTGTAAAGAGGGTGCATCTGTTGTTACCCAATTTTTGACCCACCATTTTGATAAAATTTTCAGAAAATCCAAAAAATAGTGAAAAACAACGAAAATCCAAAAAAATATGTTTTTAATATATTTGCATCGTTTTTAGCATTTTCAACGTCGTCTAAAAAAGAATTTAAATTTTCAAATGTCTTTTGAACACGTTCGACCTTTCACGCGTCATTTTTAAAAGCATTGATTTTTCTCATTGAGTCGACGTTGATATTGCTCGTTTAAAAAAAACAAGAAAAATCAAAATTTATAAAAAAAGGAAAGTTGAGGGACCAATTTTGAGGCCCAAATAACATTTTACCTATAAATATGGGTCCACAACTAACACAAAGAGGGGGGGCAATTTTGAAATTAAACAAAGGGGAAAGCAAAAAAAAAAAAAAAAACCTAAACCTAAAGATTTTTTCTTCTCGGCGCCGCCCCTTTCTCTTGGAAGAAAAACCAGAAAAGCCAAAGGGGACGCCCCCCAGCCACCGCTGTTTTCCTCTAGTTCTCGGCCAAGACCACACAAGAGGAGAACCACTCTCCCTTTTCCCCCCTCAGCATCTCCTTCTCCCCCGACCATCTGACATTTTCCTTTTCCCTAGCTAACCTAAGACCCCCCTCTCACAGTCACTTCCCTTCCTCCCTAAACAAACCAGAAACCGGCCGCTCCCTCACCTCTCCATCGTCCCCCTCCTCTCTCAGCCTCCCTACTCAACAGCTGCTCTCTTCTCCACAACGAAGCCAGCCGAACAGATGACAACAGCAGCAACGCCGTCCTTGGCAGTGAGCCAGCAACCCACACACGGCAGCGCCGTGTAGCACTTTTCTCCATCTTCTGCAACCGGCCTCCAACAGCAGCCAACACACGGTTGTGCCCACAGACCCGCAACTGCTCCCCGCGCCCAGGAAACACTTCCTTCTCCTCCAGGTCGAGACCTTCAAGCACTGGTAGATCTGTCCACCGCCACGACCGCTGCCACCGAGACACAGTCGCCTGATCTGCCACCTGAGGAAGCGAGAAGACAGAAAAAAAAATCAAACCGGGAGGAAGAGAGAAAACAGAAATAAAAACAGATTTGAAAAGGGGGAAGAACCGAGACTTTGCTTGTGTTTCTTCTTCTTCTTTGCAGGTGACGTTACTCCTCACTGGCGGCGCAGAAGCGAAGAGGAGATGAAGTAGAGCCAGATCCAACTGGTGTTCGGATCCGTCTGCGGCGGCGCGTGGAGCAGACGCGCCGGCACTGTTCTGGCTTGCAAAAGGCCATCCCTGTAATTTCAGATTGTTTTGGGGCTAATTTTTGTAATTTTAAAATTGTTTAATGTATTTTTTTGTTTAGTTTTGATTTTTTTTAATTTGTAGTGTTAATGTAACAAAAAAAAGAAAAGAAAAGAAAAAAAGAAAAAGAAAAAAGAAAAGTATAGTGAAAAGGAAATGTGTGATTTGTATTTTGTTTATGAATGTTTTTTTTTTTGTATGATAAAATTGCAAGAATAAAAAAGAATTTAATATTTTGATTTGCTCACGGATAAAGAATTATGAACTTACACATAAGTCGTATTTCTAAAATTCGATGAAAGAACAGAATTTTTAAAACTTCTTTAACACATCAAGTCCACGAAGCAGCTTACCTCAGGTAGGGTGCGTTAGGGGTGCTAATACCTTCCCTAACCACAACCAGTCCCTTACCCGTGAATCTCTGACAAGACCAGCACCCGGGTTTCCTAGTAGCCTTCAATTAAATACTAGGTGGCGACTCCAACGAACCAATCAAAGCAAAATGCAAACGAAAAATCACCAGCCAATGCCGCGCAGGTGACGTGCGACATAGGCCAAAATCATTTGGAATTTTATAAACCTATTGTAAAATCCATGCAATATTTTTTTTTTTGAAACATGCCAAATTATTTTAGATTTTTTAAATAAAAAATGCTCATGCAAGAAAAAAAAAGTATTATATATATATATATATATATATATATATATATATATAATTTTACTGTGTTTTTTAAAGCTTTATTTGGCAAAAACTTATTTTTGTAATAAAACTTCCCAAAATAAACCTAAGAGTTGTTTATCAAACAAGCACTTAAATAAATAAATAAATAAACCTTTAGCAAAAACATTGCTAGCCAAACAAAGCCTTAGTCATTGATTCAATTTTGACCTGACTGAGTTGACCTGACCGGGTTAACTCAACTGAGTTGACTAGAAATCTTTGGTCCGACTATAAACCAAACCATAGACATGGGTTTGAACCAAAAACAAGTCAACAACAAAAACAAAAACAGATTAGACTTGTCAAAAAGAAAAAAACAAAAACCCTAAAAAGTTTGCGAAAACGAATCAAAACCCAGGAAAAAATGAAGAATACAAAAGAATATTCAAAGTGATTCCAACAACACGAACTCTAAACCAGTCTAGATTTCATCAAAATAAAAGGAACATAAAAGTTGTAAACCATGCAAGGATCAATAATCAAGCAACAAAACTAAACAATTATCACTTAATAATCCTGAGTTGACCAAAAATGTTTTGGTACTAAAAACAAAACTCTAAGATTAAAACTTAAATAAAATAGTTATTGATGCATGAAGACCTTAGATTATTGTCTAATGATGTCATACGAATGTGAAGATGCAAAGAAATGAAATAAAACAGGTCAAAAACTCGTAGCTAAGGCAATGTTCTTAGGAAGAACATAAAGAACACCAACCCATGTTTTGCCCATAAAAGCATCAACCTATTGCCAAACCCAAAAATGCATACCAAGCCTCGAAATCGAATCTTTTTGTTTCACACAAACCAAATTATCATAGTCATACACATTTAAATCAAAACAGATAACAAAAAACAACAAATCATGGAAACACATGCATGAAATCTTATTTTCCGAAACCGGCAAATAAAACCAACAAGCTTATCTATGTAAACCCAAGATTAACAACATGACTTATCAATGCATTCACCGAACTAACAAAACTAAGAAAAAAAACATTGTTTTATCAAAAACTAACTTAACTAGAAGGCTTTTATTACATCAACAAGATCAACACACATCCTAAAATGCTTTAGAGAACAAAATCAAACCATAAAATAAAAAACTATAAAAAAGCACCTCCATACTTTTCAATTTTCTTTATAAGGTTTTGTTTCCACAAACTTTTTACCCTTTCAAAAATGAAGAAACCCTTATACTAAGCTCATAAACCTTCACAACTAGGATATTTTCTCGGTATTTCTCTCTCTCTTTTTCTCCTCCTCCCTTTAGCTTAAATCTCCAAGGGTATTTATTTATAGGGATTTTCTAGAGTTTTTGATGTATTTCATCAAAGATTGATTAAAGCCCTTTGATCAAAATGAGAGAGTTATGGGCAAAATTTCATAGTTGGAACCTCTATCCATTAATGGTTTTTGCAATAGTGGTTTTGGCCAAGGTGGTTTTCCTTTGCTTGGAGGCAAAGGCATACATTCTTCACCTTCTGATCTTGGAGGGATGATTTATAGCCCTTAAAAGGTTAGGTGGCTTTGCAACAATAGCACTACCAGAAAATCGATAAATACAAACGGAAATACCGAGAGAATATTTCCGTCGGTAAAGTTTCGAGGGACTTTACCGACAGAAATATTCCCTCGATATATATCGAGGGAATTACCGTGGGAAAAAAATTAAAACAAAGCGAAAAAAAAATTGATGATGTGTCATTTTTACCAACGGAATTACCAACGGAATAAATTTCGTCGGTAAAATCCGTCGGTAAATTGTGAACACTGTTCATCATGTCAATTACAAAGGGAATCACCGACGGAAAATTCTGTCGGTATTTTCCAGAGAGCTCCAAAACTGTTCACTTTCCAATTGCACTGTTAATTATTGTTCTTTACGGAAAAAATCACCGACGGATTGAAAAGTCATCAGTGTTATTTGGCGGTTTTCTGAAAAAATTCAATTAATTTAAAATTTTCATTTAAATATTACAGACGGAATCACTGACGGATTGAAAAATCACTGGTAATTGTTGGCGGTTTCTGAAAACTTTTTACAAAATTGAAAATTTAAATTAAATATTACCGATGGAATAATTAAAAAATATTAATATTCAATTATCCGTCGCTAACGCGCCCCAATAAAAAATTTGAATCCCCTTATTTCACAAGAGACAGACTCATTTCTTATTCTTCTTCTTCTTCTTCTTCTTCACTATATGTAAAAAACATCAATATATATTTCTTCCTCTTCTTTTCTCTCCTCATCTCCTTCTCTTTTCCTCCATGCTCAGGATGTCTTCTTCTTCTTTCTTCTTTTATCCTCTTAGTTTTTTTTTTAATTAATATGCTTTACGAAATTTTTTTCTCTCATTAGCTTCACTTTCAACTACATTAAGGTAAGATTTTTTTTTTCTTCTTTGTTCATGATTATTTTCACTATATTTGTTTTTTATTTTATTTTTAATTTTTTTTGTTCTTAATAATTGTATAAATGTTGTTGTGAGATTTTTTTTTTCATATGAGATCAATTTTTAGTTTATTTATTTATAGGATTTTTAAATTTTTAGCAATTGCAACTTCATTTTTTCATATGAATTTTTTTAGTTGAATTTATTTTTTCATTTTATTTATTTGTTGCAAATTTTTTTGAGTTGATTTTCTTTTCCAAGCATTTTGAGTATATATTATAGAGTGTTGATTTATGTTAATTTAATTATTTTATAATTTTATAAAATGATTTTTTTAAAATTTTTTTAAATAATTACCGACGGAATTTCCATCGGTAAATCGTTGGTAACAAAAAAATATTATTACCGACGCGTCTGTTCCGTCAGTAAATCCATCAGTAATAATATTTTTTTATTACCAACGGATTTACCGACGGACAAAAAATTACCGATGAAAGATTCACCGACGGAGCATTTTCGTCAGTGATTTCGTTGGTAAATTAATTACCGACGGAATATGTGTCTTACGCCGACGGAAAAATTCCGTCGGTAAAACTGTTAAATCTTGCAGTGTAGGTATCTCAATCAAGGCTGATTGAGTTGACCACTTTTGAGGCTTCGTCGGAGCAATTCCTTCGTCATCGTCAAGACCATCTGAAGTTGGTAGAAGGGGTGCACATCTTTTGTTTGGATTCAAACTTACTCAATTTGAGGGTCTGTAGCTACAAATTCACTCGCTTGAAAGTATCAACTCGATTAGCCTAGAATCTGAAAAATTGAGTGATGAGTGATTAAGGAAAAGATGCTGATGACTTTTATGGAAGAATTAGGGGTGTAAATATTCAATTTTATAGAAATGGGGTTGTGGAAGGGATGTTCCTCTTCTATTTGCAAAAAAAAAAAACGTCATTTAGAGATCTAAAACTCCACAACAAGCTCTTGGAATGTGCCAACCTGATCATTGTGAACTACCAAGTAAAATGATGAACAAAGGCTGAATGACGTGTTGTTCGCGTTAAACCCTAGAATTTAGGGTTTTGGATTTAGGATTTGGCAAATTTTTAATTTAGTCCCTGTTCTTCCAATTATGGTACATGCACCCTTAATTGACATAAAAACTTTTAATTACATACAATTTGACCCTCACCAAACTAAAATATCAGCCTCAGAGTTTAACGTCATTTTTATTGTGGTCTTTGGTTTCCGATTAATTCACTTAGACACCCAATTGACAATTAAAATTTTAATTTTCTTCAATTTGGCCCTTAATTTCACTAACTTTTACCCTTGAAATTGCACGTCATTTACATCTTGGTCCTTGGTATTGAATTTCTTCAATCAAACCCCTAATTGGCTACCAAACTTTAAGTTTTTCACAAATAAGCCCCTAATTTAACCAAATAAGCATTTCAAAGTCCAATTTCAGCCCCCAAACTTCAATTTCTTCCAATTAACACCTAAATTGACTCTAAAAAATTGATTGTCCTTACAATTAAGTCCTCAATAAAATTAATTAAGCCTTCTAAAATCTTCATTGAGTCTTTACAAGCTACAAACTCGAAATCAAATTATGAAAGATTTTGTTGCATCTAATATTGTAATAGTAAAAATAAATAATACAATGATTTAAAGTTCTATTTACATTAAAAGTTTAGATTAGAATAGAAGTATAACCTTTCTATTTTATTTCAACTTCTTGTATGATATAGTTTCCCTAACTGCATTTCAACTTCTATTCTCTTAGTTTACTTGAAGTTTGAACCCAATCTCAAGTTTAGTTGAGGTGTTGAGGTTGAATCCATTTTTATTCTCTCTTTTCTAACTTATTTGAATTATATATATAAAAAGAGTAGTAGTAAGAGATATTTAATTGTATTTCATTCCCCCTGATAAATAACTAGAATGAAATAAAAACAAATGTCAAAGCATTCAGAAAATAAATATTTTAACCATAGAGTACTTATTATTTACACTACAGATAGATATGTTTGTAGATCTCGTGTATATAAGGAGAGGACTTGTGAGGGCAAAGCCAATTACAACCCAATGATAAGCCAAAACATTTGACCTAAAAGGCCAACTAACATGTCACATAAACATAGCCACAACAAAAATCATCCAAACATAACAATAAGGATGATCATCAAGTCAACAACCACCAACATCTTTTAGATGTAAAAAGAAGATGGAAAAAAGGACAATAGTCTAAAATACAACGCCTAAACATATTGACAAGGAAAAATTAAAAAAAAAAAAACAATACACCTTACTAGAAAAACAAAATTTGAACATGAAAAGGACCAATCATGTGATCACAAATAAATAGCCCCAGACACCTTTCAAACCACTAACATAAAGCATGCAAGATCATTTACGATCAGATCAGTACTAAACATGATTGAGTATCTGTCTAAATTATCACTAAAGTGCAATAATCAATTGTTGTAAAATACATAATATCACTATAAGTAAAACTCTTGAAAAAAAAAAGTGAAAAAGATACCTACACCAATATTATTTTCATCTACTTAAAAGGTTGTGTTTGATGGCAAACAAATTTTTTTAAAAATACTTTTAGAAAAGTTGACACAACTATTGCAAAGATATTGAAAAAAAATATATAAAAGGAAACCAACCACTTGTAAAGTAAGTGAAAGTTAAACCTAAAACCAAGAAAAGACAAAAAATTGACCAACAACATCAGTAGGACAAAATTATCAAGCGTATTTGCCAATAGATTAGGAACTTCAGCAAATGAAACGAGTAGCACAATATTAGCCTAAAAAACCGATAACAATCAAAATATGATTAATCAAAAACTTTGTCTCTTCTTCACCTTCTTTCCATTGATGTTCTATCATTTCTCAAACTTAGGGGTTAAAATGTAAATAAAATCTAATTCTTGGACTAAATCGTATATTTTTTAAATTAAAAAGACAAAAAAAAATAAACAAAATCTAAAGGCGAAGACTAAATTTTCGAAAAGCACTAACATCATTTTTTTTAAAAAAAAAAAGGCTTCTATTTTACCAAACTTTCAATTTTGGTCCGCTCATCTTTTATTTTTGACAAACAACAAAAATGAATTTGTTTTTACAAAATTAAGAACCAATCCAATGTTAGGATATTTTTTTTAAGACCATGATAAACTGACTGAAAGCAATACAAAACAACTCATTAAGTTGAATCACCAATTAATACAGTGCAAAATGATGAAATTGAAAAAAAAAATAATGGAAGGACTAAAAAAATAAAAGACCAAAAAAGAATTTTTTTCTACGATAAAAGGGCTATCGTTTCACCTTACTTTCAATTTTGGTCTCGTCATTTTTAACTTTTTCTATACAACTAAACCAATTATTTTTTTTTTAAATCAAGATCTAACCCATTATTGTGATGTTTTTTTTTAATCGCAATAACCCGACAAATAACAATACAAAAAAAATTATCAAACTCAATTACCAATCAACATAATATAGAAAATTAAAATTATAAAAAAAATAACGATGAAAACATTGTTCTAATCCATAATGCATGATGATGATGAAGAGGGGAACAATGTTTCCTAATCCCCTTTAGGTTTTTTTTTTTATGATATTTGAATATCTTCCATTAATAACATAAGATCATAAAAAAAATATAAAGTTATTGAATTTCAAATCAACTTTAATCAAAAAACTGATGCCTATTAAAATATAGTGAATGAAGAATTTTCACTCTCTTCATCTTTTTCTAGTGACTTTTTTTTTTTCAAACTCAGAGGTTGAAATGTAAATAAAATTTAAATCTTAGACTAAATCGTATAATTTTTAAATTAAAAAGACCTGTAAAAAATTGGACAGCCAAGACTAAATTTTCAAAAAAAAAAAAAAAAACACTAACACCATTTAAAAAAAAAGGTCTTCTATTTTACCAAACTTCAATTTTGGTCCCCCTGTCTTTTATTTTCTGCAAACAATAAAAATAGATTTTTTTTTTGTAAAATCAAGAACCAACTCAATGTTATGATAATTTTTTGAGACCTTGATAAACCGACTGAAAGCAACATAAAACAACTTATTAAGTTGAATCACCAATCATTATAGTGTAAAAGGATAAAAATGAAAAAACAATTTGATAGATAGATTAAAAAAGAATTTTTTTTTCTAAGATAAAATGACTATCATTTCACCTTACTTTCAATTTTGATCCCATCATTTTTAATTTTCCCTAAACAACTAAATTGATTTTTTTTTTTTTTTGTAAAATCAAGATCTAACCCATTACTTTGATGTGTTTTTTTTTAAATAACAACAAAAAAATATAAAAAAAATTATCAAACTCAATCTCCAACCAACATAATATAAAAAAATAAAAATAAAAAATAAATTGGTGATCATAAACAAAAAAAATAAAGAAGAAAAAAGAGTTGAAAAACATTATTCGAGGAACAATGTTTCCTAATCCCCTTTAGGTATTTGGATGATACTTGAATATCTTTTATAAGGAAAGAAAAAGTCATCAATTTCAAATCAACTTTTTAATCAGAGGTTCCATAAATTATATAAAACTTTATGATATTACAAAGCTAAATATGTGATATTTATATCCTTGTTAATTTTTAATTAAATACTTTCTTAAAAAGATGTAAAATCACATAATACAATTTCATAATACTTCCTTCAAAAATCAATAGCGATTAAGAATGATGTAGAATCATAGTTTTGAAATCCGACTCGGCTCGACGGATCGACCTGGGACCCGACCGACCCGGGGCTAAAACCGGACCGGGTTGAAGAAAAAACAGGAAAAGAAAAAACTCAGTGTAACCCGACAAGACCCAGTTGCAACCCATTGAACTTTTTTTTTTACTAAAACAATATCGTTTTGATTTTTTAAAAAAAATTTGACCCGGGCGACCCGGTCAAAACCCGGGCCGAGTCTAAAAGCTATGTGTAGAATATATTATATATACACATTTAAAATTATTGTTTTATTATTCATTTCAATCAATAAATACTAATTGGTGAATAAATGCATTTAGATTTAATATATGTAATATCAAATGTGACTTGAGCTGACTAGCAATTCAAATTATTAATATGCTTTTGTCAAAATTTTAGGATTTAGATATTAGATGAAATAATATTTGAATTACACATCTTAATTTCACAAGCATTAAATCGAGATCATTCCCTTTTAAACACAATAAAAATAATACAATAAAGATAATTATATCAATTAGCACAAGATTTTGACAAGATTATCATAAAAGATATTATCAGATGCTTTTTGCAAATAAATGCAGTGTCAAAATCAGATCAGTGTAGGGCGGGCATTCCTAAATGATACAATCGGAAGGAGACATGCAACTTAAAAAAGTATACAAGCATGCATTTCTATGTTAGTAACGACTTTGAATTCGATGGAGGTAAAACTGATGGTAAAATTTATAATGGGACTTATTAAACTTTTTTTTTTTAATTAACGAAAAATTAATTACAACATACTACGCATGCAATACGAGGGCCTAGAACTAGTGTGCTACTAAACATAAGCTTAGGGTTGAATCGAAGGGTAACATTCGATAAAACAATATTTTGATTGGCCAATTTATCGTTTATTATTTTCAACGCTAAGCTACACAAGACGTGGTTTTCTAATTAAACCAACACTGATCACATTTTCCTTGTGGAAAAAAAAATGAAATAGTTTGAAAGAAAGACTATATTGATCAGTCATCACAATTACAAAGGTTGACTTTTCAAGTCACATTATGTCCTCGCACATAAAGAGCAGTGCTCTTTGATTTGGGCAGTTTGCCCTCTCCCTGTTTAAAGTTGTATATATAAAACTAATTTCAAAACACACCCGAACCAGAAAAGGTACATAAATTTTTTTAGATAAGAAAAAATAAAACGGAAAAAGAGTTGCAGAAAATATACCAGTCTAAACAAAGCATTTCCCCCACGAAATATGACATCCAGCCAGCACTTCGAATCGGCTGCACACTAGTGTAAATTCATATCCATTGCTTTTGTAATTATTGCAGCCTGCCACGCAACAGTTCAAGAACTAACCGATATTTCAGAGTAGACCAGGGTTTTTGGAGAGAATGTAATATGAATCTACCTGATAACAGTAACAAAAAGCGATATACAAGTCAATGAAGATCATTCCAAACACAAACAATTGCCTTTTCCCAGCAAATTACATACGAATTTAGAGCATACCTGAAGAAAAAAACATAAGAAAAAAATTTGAGTTTAGCACATACCTAAAGAAGCCTCCACCTGTCCATGATGCATCGGACTTTCCATTGTGACTAGCGGATTTCTTATCTGGAGCACTATGGTAGAAATTATCATCATATCCATCATCTTTGGCATCATCCCATCCTGCCCAACCGTCATTGCTATGCAATGCAGTAGACTTTACACTATCTTCCTTCCTGTTGTCTTTCCGGTCCCAGTCATCCCAAGAACTAGAGCTACAAGAATTGTAATGCCCACTTGAGGACTGTCCACTAGAAGAAGAATTCCATCCTTTATTTTCCTGTTTATTGAACTCTTGATAATATCCATTACTCTGACTATTATTTTGTTGCCAGTTGTCAGTGTTCCAGCCATCTTTAGTGTACTCCTCAACCTTCTGCGAAGCCATTGCCATTACCCCTTTCATAATCCCCCATGTCCTATGTCCAATTTCTGTTGTTTTTGCAGTTACAACGTTGACAGTTTCATTCATCTTGTAATCATAGCCACCTTCCTTTACCTGTAATCGAGGTTTATTCATGAACCACATTAATCTAATTCCAGATTTTGGTAGTTCTTGTTTCTTATATAAGAACAAACTTAGCAGAACTTTATTGTCAACAATAAGTTTCCGCAGAAAATGGGAACAAATATAAGAACACGGACATAATATAATATGTTGAGACAGAAACAAAGTAAGAGGACATAGCATCTGAGGGAATAAATAACTAAACTAAGCCTCAAACCCAAGTAGTTGGTCAGCTATATGGACCCAATCCTCGATTCACATTTGTATGGCTAAACATTTGTACGCTACTGTGACACTAGTTCACTCTATCACTTCATCCCACACCAATTTTTTTCCCATTAAAGGCAACCAACAATGAATCACTAATGTCCACTTGTTTTTCATCTGAACATCAGAATAGCACCCACCTGTTAGTTGCAGGTTGAACATCATCCCCATTGCATAAAAAAAAAATATATTTAGCTGCTAGCTTTGTCAAAGAAGAGAGCAATACCGAATAAAACTCAAAATCAGGTGCTCATTCTTCTCCAGGTCCAACTGCATGAGTTGTAACGATACTAAATACCTTTTTTTCCCACATCAGTCCCATGGCATTCCTTGCCTCACTGTCCCAGCATAACTCCCAGTATTCCAATCCAATCCCTTCCTCTCATTAATGCACTCTCAGGTCAATCATCTATTTTAAACAGCCATACTATCTCAAGCAACATTCGCTTCAGTTGTCCTCTATGATTGTCATCTCCATCTTTCTAAAAACAAATTTCTTTTTTGTTTTATAGCCTTTCCAGTCATTCAGCTTAGAATCCGCATGCTATGACCTTGTTGTAAAATATTGTTTTTTCAACACTCAACATTCAGCATTATAGAACATATGATGCTGTACAAGTAAGATTTGAGGAGAAGTAAAGAAGGGAAAGAAAGAAAGAAAGAAAGAAGAAAGATGAAAAGTAAGAGCTGAAGAAGAGAAGAGAAAACTAAAGGAAGAGAACAAAAGTCTATAACTTTTTTCTGTTTCTTTTTACTTTTTTGAGCTGACAGGTTCGACTAGAGTTGCTGGTTTGGTGGACTGCTATATGTGAGGGCTGTTTATTTGTTGGGCAGCAGGGTGGAGGCTGGTGTTGGGTTTGTTATAGATGATGAGTTTTGGGGCTTTTATTTTTTATTTTTTTTAACTATGTTGGATCTTTCAGTTGTGGGAACAACCAGGCTCTCATACCGAAGCTGATGCGGCACAAGTGAGATTTCAAAAGATGAAAGATAGGGAAGAAAGAAAGAAGAAAATAAAGTTGGAAGAAGTAGGAGCTAAAGAAGAGAACAGGGGGAGGACAAATCTACAATCTGCAAATTTTATTAATTCATCAAAATTGTTTATAATGTGAAAAATTACATATAAATAGCAAAACCCTGATAACAACCATCAATTAGGCTCATAAACCACTAAATAAAATTGTCTAACAAAATCACTAAATAATAAATCCAAATAAAAAATCAAATAACATGGGCTTGAAGTTGGGAGATCCTCCATCATTTCCATCCATACACATGCATAATCTATGATATAGATATGGTGTCTCACCAACAATGGAGATCTAATTGTCAGTTATACAACGTGTTTTCCCCTAATTTAACTCTCCTAATCTGCTTCTATTGGCAATAAGTTTTTTTTTTTAGGTGGATATAAACCAAGACCGTTAATCATTAAAATGATGTTACTTAAAATCCACTTTGATATCCATAGAACCTTGATATATTTTTTTTATGGCAGTTTTCTAGTTTCATATTTTCTAGGAAAAAAGAAGAAATCATGTGTGGTTGAATTGATTTATAAAACAATTTTAAGAATTTCCAAACATGTTTTTTAAACAACAAGAGTAGTTTTATGTTTCTATTGGTATGATATCACACTACCAATATGACCAGTATTAACACTACAAAATCTATAACCATGGCAACCACCATAATAGTCACCACCAATATCATAGTACAGCCACCATTAAGATGGGCACACTCTCACCACCACTTCATCATCCAATTAATGGCACAATTTTTCCTTTGTGCTCTTTAAATTTTGAAGGATTTCATGCTAAAAGAACTTTCTTATCAATGCAAACCTACACTCTTGGTTTTGTTGTGAGATTAGTCTTTCATCCACTTTTGTGGACACTATATCATTAAAATGGTGTGTCAAACTAAAATAAAAAATAAAAATTAGAAGGTTAGTCCTCCAATTAATGGCACAGTCTCACCACCACCATTACCATGGAAACACTCTCACCACCACTTCATTATCCAACTAATGGCACAGATTTTTCTTTATGCTCTTCAAATTTTAAGGATTTCATACTAAAAAAAACTTTCTTATAGATGAGCCCCAACACGTTCTATTACGAGGTTAGTCTATCCAGTGTTGCCAGTTGAAGTGGACACTTTAGCATTAAAATGACGTGTCAAACTAAAATAATGAAAAAAATTAAAAAAAAGAAGAGATAAAAAATAATAATGGCACCAGCATGGCTATTTTCCCATCAACTCATGATAGAAGCTAAAATTAATAAGGAAAAAAAAACTAGAACAAAACAAACCCCACGGAGCAATCAAAATTTAACAGACAAGTTAAAAAATTGAGCGAACAAATGAAAGAAAATAGAAAAAAATATTCACCAATCACAAGCTTAAACCTAATAAAAGAATTAGAGATACATAAAAATAAAAAGAAAACAAAACTTAAGAAAAACCTAAACTCTCCCCTTCATTGCATAAATAAAATAAAACTAAACTAAACAAAACACAATTCACATTCCCCTCTTGTTCACTTAGAAACCACACCAACCCATCTATACTCCATTGCAATATTATCTAGGTTTTGGTTTGGAGAAGGAATTTTGAGTTTTTATTTTGTTGAGGTTTATTTCTTGACTCAATGCTTTTTTATGTGCGTGTATGTGTGACTTTTTCAATGGGAGAGCACATGGTTTTCTTTCTATTTTATACTTGGTTATTTTTATATTTAACTTTTTACACTTTTTAATTGAATGTGTTATTTAAGTATATGAAAAGGCAAGAAAACGCAAGACATGATAATTTCACCAAGCGATAGAAAAGTGGAATACCTTGGTACCTGCCACATGACACTCAAATTAAGTGATGAGATATAATAAAAGTAAATCAAATTAGAATTAAAGTGATTTATACAATTCACCTAATTGATTTATCAAATAAATCTTACAATTACAAAAAATATTTAAATAAATATAAGTTACTGTTTGGATTTGCATTGTAACTACTGAGATAACATACATCTTATAATTTTTTAGATGTGGTTTAACATTAATAAGCATCAATTGTTACTAATATTTATGTACAATTGAAATTAATTCACATTAAATTTTTCTTCCTTGCATTTTCTCCTTTATCAAAATTAGCTTTTTCCAAATAAACGACATATAATTAGAGAAGCTCAAGCATCCTCTAAAAGACTGGTAGATGTCCTTTGATTCAAATAAATGACCTCACTCAAAAAAAAAAAACTCAATAAACTCTCTTTTTCCATATACAGAGAACAGAAAAAACATCGAGGAGGGGGGGAATTATTTTTTCACTGAACTTCTTTGCCTTTAAAACACAATCACAGGCTCTCTACGATGTGGATGAGAAACCCCAAATTTTTCAATCTGTTGCATGGGATCAATTGAGGAATTGGAACTAATCACTATTATTTCTTTGTTTAATTATTCATTACTGATTTCTTCAAGTCTTTTGAGAATCTAGGAACTTTTAATGATATTTATTGGCTTTTTAGCATTAACTTTGTTGTTAAAGTATTGCATGCTCTTCTATCCGGTACTTAAAACAATTTTTTGTTTCTATATATGTCCAAGAATTAACCATAATTTTTTGGTTGGCAAGGAAAAGGAACATATCATTGAGATACTGGGTGCAATTAGTATAAAGATTGAAGGTACTTTTTTTTTTTTTGAAAGATCAACCAAAAAACCAATTCAACAAGACTTGGCCCATCAAAGCTAAGACTCATTACAGTCTAGAGTCCAGAAATTACAGTTAATCAATAAGTTTTATCAAACAACTTGCTTTGAGTTGTTGATTAAAAAAAGTATGCAAGTCTACACTTGATTTGCTCTTGGTCAAGGTGTTGTTTATTGATTACAGTTATTAACTGGGGCTTTGAAATAGAATATTGGGTGATTATGGGGGTTTCATTTTATTTTATTGTTATATTGTCTTTATTATGGTTTTCTTCTCTTGATAGAAGAGATTGTCTTTATTTTTACAAAAATAATGATGAACTACAAAAAAAAAATAAAAAAAAAATAACTATTAATTAAGTAAAAAATAATGTACATGATCAACTATATTTGTCTTAATACTACTTTTATAGAAAATCCAAATATTGGATCCATTTGGATTGAATTTCAAATCCCTTTTCATACTCAAATGGTAACCATTACCTACTTTTTGTTAATAAATATTGTAATCTCAACAGTCAGCACTATGCAATCTTTCCTTACATAAAAACATTGGTTACAACAAATTGGAACTTTTATAAAATTACTCTAAGAAATAAAAATTCTTATAAAAAAATAGTAATTAAACTTCAAAATAGTCACCACTTAAGAAAATATTATTGCCTATTTTTTTAATAAATTAAAATAAATAATTAATAATAGATTGAGTCAAATGTTATCCCTTTTTGTTATACATAAATATCTCAAATATAATATGATAAAAATCTAAATTGTTTTTAGAAAATCTATATAATTTCATTATTATTAATAGAAGTGATGTTTATTTAAATATATAATATAGAATTAAATCATGAAGGTTTACTAAAATTGATAATTATATTTTAAACATACTCATTAAAAACTTTTTATAATTACTGTTTTTTTAATTATTTTGAATTTGTAATGAAAAATTGGTGCATCCAAAAAAAAAATACTCTAAGAATAAGAATAAGTAAATAGTATTAAATATTGCAACCTTATTTTTGTTGTGTTTTTTTATTGCATAATATAACTTGGTGATTTGATGAATTAACACAAAAAAGAGCCTAGATGCCAGCATATAGGCTAGCCCTCCCACACTTGGGCATTCGACAAGTTGGCCCAAATTGTTTTTTTTTTTTGGTTAGATTTTTATGATTTTTTTAATTAGTTAATTACATTTTGGAGATTCTCTAAAATTAATACTTATTTTTCCTACCTCATATTTTTATTTATTTCATATTTTTTCGATGATGAACATATAATAAATATCAATTTAAAATATTAGTGTTATAAATGAAGTATAAAAAATAATTGTTTTTACATGTCTAAAGAGCATGAACACGAGTAATAAAAGATGATAAGAAATTAAGAAATGCAAGGATAACATCTTTAATCTCAATCGTGATCCAATACACAAGAAATATAGGTAATTAAGGTCTTGCACAGGCCACGAGGCTAGTTTTTCTTAATAATAAAATGTCCTAGTGTATATGACATCTACCAACTCCAATTGATGTGTGTGGATGGAAAGACTAGCTTCGTTTGGTAATGTGGTTCAACTCTTTTTTAAAGTCCTTTTCAAACTATTTTTTGCCTGAAAAAGTATTAAATTGATGTTTTTCAAGTGACTTTCAATGTTTGGATGTGCTAATGTCAAAATTAAAAAAAAAAACAATATATGAAAAAACATCATTTTAATATATTTTCAATTGAAAAGCACTTTTGCAAAAACAACCTACACTACATTACCAAACACACACTAAATCGTTAATAGAACAAAGGATACAAGGGTGAACTACGCTATTAACCCCTTCATCATCATCACCACGACCTCCATTGCCACTACTATCATTATCATAAAATCCACCATCACCACTACTACCTTATCATAAAATCCACCATCACCATTATATAACCATTGCAAGTATATTACCTGTTGCAGGTTGTAAATAGCATGTAATTAGGAAGTAATTGTAGGGATTCTAATTAGTCTACTTTCCTAATATAGGTTCTTATCATGTATATAGGTGACAGATTGATGAATGTAAAATAAGAAGAAAATATTTGTTTTCTCCTTCTATGTTTTCATGGTATCAGAGCTATGATTGCTCATATTTGACCTAATACTCCAAAATTTGGTAGAACACACATTTGTGCTCTGTTGTGTCAATCTCTCCTCTGGTGTGGCTACTAGGATCCAGAATAAGTTTTCTTGTTTTCAACTATAATTTTATTTGTTGAGATTTACAAATAAAATTTTGTGAGTTATGGCTGATAAAAAGGCAGCAGTAATATTTGATGCAATCCCAATGATGTAAAAAATCACTAAACACAAGCTCAATGGCTCCAATTATTTGGATTGTCGTAAGAGCGTTCGTCTTTATTTGCGGAGTATCGATAAGGATAATCATATGAATGATGTTCCACCTAAAGATGATTCAAGACAGACATGGCTTAGGGAGGATGCTCGATAATTCTTGCAGATACAGAACTATATTGATAGTGAGGTAATTGGCTTAATCAATCATTGTGAATTTGTTAAGGAATTGATGGAATATCTGGATTTCTTGTATTCTGGAAAAAGGGAATGTTTCCCGCATTTATAAGGTGTGTAAAGCCTTTACCGTGTAGAAAAACATGATAGGTCTCTTACAAGTTACTTTATGGATTTTAAAAGAACTTATGAAGAGCTTAATATGTTGTTACCTTTTAGTCCTGGTGTAAAAGTACAGCAAAGGGAGAAGATGGTTGTCATGAGCTTTCTCGCTAGTCTCCCTTCTGAATTTGAGACTGCAAAATCTTAGATTCTCTCTAGCTCTGAGATCTCTTCGTTACAAGATGTATTTAGTAGGGTACTTCGCACAGAAGGATCTCCACCTGTCCAGTACAGTGGTGCTCTTGTTAGTCGAACTAATGAGTATGAAGCAGGGCGATCACATTACAAAGGTGATAACAAAGGAGGGGGATCAAGCAATTTTGATCATACATAGGATTCAGGAGGGATTGAGTGTCATTATTGTCATAAGCCAGGACATATGAAGCATGATTGTAGAAGACTACATAACAAAACTCAGAAAACTCACTCGGCTCATATTGCATCTACTAATGATACATCTGAAAAGTCAGTCCTTATCTCTGCAGATGAATTTGTCAAGTTCTCTCAGTACCAAGAATCTTTAAAGTCTTCATCTACTCATATTGCATCTCATTCTTTCCTGATTATTGCTTATTTTAGGATCTGATGACGAAGAAGATTATTGGTAAAGGACTCGAGTCTGGAGGTCTCTACATCCTTGACACACAGATACCCAAATCCATTGCTTGTTATGGTATAACAACCCCTCTTGAGGTGCATTGTCGGTTGGGTCATTCTTCTCTACCTTTGCTAAAGAAACTTTGTCCACAGTTTAGTAAGGTGTCTTTATTAGATTGTGAGTCGTGTCAGTTTGCCAAACACCATCGTCTTCATTCTCATCCTCGAGTCAATAAAAGAGCAAGTTTTCCTTTTGAATTAGTTCATTCTGATGTTTGGGATCCTTGTCTAGTTCCGTCTAAAACTAGATTTAAGTACCTTGTTACTTTTGTTGATGATTACTCTCGTGTGACTTGGATATATTTAATGAAAAGTCATTCTGAGTTATTTTCTCATTTTTATGCTTTTTGTGCTGAGATTAAGGCCTCGTTTGATTATCTTTGCCATATATTGTGTGCTTCTTTCTCTTTGTGTGGTTAAGTGATTCACATGCTAAGTTCTTGATTAAACTTGCAAACTCTTCGAATGATTGATCAACTTCGTTTTGATTTATATTTCTCGTTCGCGACTCATTATAGGCATAGGGTTGAGGTGATCAATTGCATATAACATTGGTTCTTCAAGGCAAGGTTCTTATTAGATCAAATTGCAAACTTTCTTTAAAACCTCAAATTACTGATCTAAGGGGCAATTTCGCACCAACTATTCCTATTTATGCACCAACTATTCCTATTTATGCACGATTCTTTCCAATGGAACTAAGACGAGTGCTCCAACCTAGTCTTCCTAGCATCTACAAAGATGGCCACCTCCCTCCACACGCACAGTCACACAAGGTTGACTTGCTAAGCTATGTCGGCATTGTCCTATCAATCAACTTGATGTAAGCTAAAGGATGGTGGATCTATTATCTATTAATAAGAGAACAACCGATATCACAGGATAACAAATGAGATATCCATACTTGGAGTATCATATTATTTTCTAGGTTTGGTGATCAAGTAACAAATACAAAATTCGTGGCTGCATCGAATCATGGCAATCCTAGGATATCCAAAACTTAGAACGGAAGATCTCAAAAGAAGAAATAACAAACATGCATTAATACCACCTAGAGATACAAATCGAAATACCTTGGAAGTTAACTCTTTTGTGCCGGCTTGGACAACATTGGCAGCTGACTGAGCCGCAGATGCAGCCACCATAGACAACCTCCCAAATCCCTGCATAACAAATCCACACAGCACCAATCAATCCATCAATCATATCCATCCGCGCAAAAGAAAAGGGAAAAAGCTCCAGCCCAATACCTGTGACACAACAGACAGAACATCCTGCTGCGACTTATTATCACTCTGAGTAGGTGAAGGACTGGATCCAAATCCCACATACTTTCCACCATGTGAAGGCGGGATCCCATCAGGTCTCACCTCATTCTCTGCCATTCTCCTAGCAAAAAAACTCTCCTTATTCGCTGCAGAAGCCTCCAATTGAGATTTGGTATACATATCCTCCGTCGATCTCGATTTCACAGGCACCCTTCCCATTCCATCATTACCAGCACCAGTATCACCCCCCCTAAAATCGCTAACCGATTGATTCCTCCTTACTTCACTTAAAGAATATTTAAACGAATCATCGTTATCCCAATTATCCCACCCTCCGTTATTACCAAAATTACCATCTCTGCCACAAGCAGCACCACCACCACCACCAGATTGAGCCAAAGGGGGCTTTTTCTTGCTACCAATTGTTTCTTTAACGACCGGTGGGTCCCTCCAAGACCGACCCTCCGCTAGCGATTGGATCCGATCACGATAAATACTAGCAGCGTTAGTGCTGTATTTGGCGACGATATCTGTTTCTTTAGGGATACCGTATTGAGCTAAGAAGGCATTGAGCTTGTCATTTCCGCCGGATTCCATCCTCTTGATCTGGATCTCGGACCAGGAATCCATCGTGACGGATCGGACAAAGGAGATGTGGACACCGAGGCCACGGTGCTTGCCGGAGCACTCTAAGCACATGAAGACACCGTAGGAAACAGATGCCCATTGTGGGTTCTTTTGGGAACAGTCGACGCAGATCTTATTGGCTGGTTGCGATTGGAGCTCCCGAAGACGCCTGGAAGCCGCCATTAAGATCCGATCCTTTCCGTTAAATATGAATCCTATTGGATTTTAACTTAAATTGAATTATTATTCCTTTCCTTTGAAGACAGAGTGAGAGAATGAAAGGGACTAAAATATTGCAGACAAGGAAGGAGGAGAGCGCGTGTGTGAGAGGTGTCTGTTTGTTTCGTCGCGTGCTAAATGGGAGACAAATGGGGAATCTCCCCAACACCGCCAAAACGTTGATGGTGGTGGTGCAATGACGCACCCTTCTCTTGTTCTCGATAAAGGAATGAAGCACTTTGTTTCCTCGTAATTTTTGCAAGGTTTTTTTTTTCATCATCATAGTTAATTACTATAACTAAGGGTCCGTTTATTTACCTTTAATTTCGTTTGTGGTATTAAAAATAGTGTTTGATAATATATTAAATTGAATTTTATATTATGAGACTTACTAGAAAATTAAGTTAAAAAATAATTTTTATAAAGCAGTTTTTATATGTTTTTTAACTAAGTTTCATTCTACATATAAATTTTAATTATAATTTTTATCAAATACGTATTTAAATCTAACTAACTACACGTAACTATATTTTTTAAAAACTTACTTTTTTAAAATCATAATATTTGTGTATCAAAAGTCTAATTTGAATTGATTTTTATCCTCAAATAATTTGAAGATTGACCTAACAAAAATTTAAATAAACCAAGTAGATTTAGGTATAAGAATTTTTTTTTTTTCTAAAATAATATTATTTTATTTAAAAAAATAATATCTTTTCAAGACTTTAAATTATATTTAAATAACTAATATTGATCATTTATTTAGTGGCTTTTTCCTTCTTCTTTTTTATCAAAAGTATATTTTATAAAAAATATATATTCTACTTATCTTTTTAGAGAAAATATTAAATATACCATCAAACTATTAGAATAGTATTAATTTGCACTCAAACTATTTTTTAAATAAATTTACCCCTAAATTATCTTAATTTATTAATAAAACATTATAAAATTGCATCGTTTCTTCTGGAAAACAAAATGTATAAATTGAATGAAATGCTTTCAAAATAAAAATGATGAAAATCCTTAATTGAAAATTTTTGAATTTTTAAGAGTAAGATTGATATGAGAAATTAAATATATAGTTGAAGATATTTTTGATTTTTTTTCCTTTTTTATTTGTTCTAGTCTTCAAGAAAGAAAGAAAGAAAGAAAAATGAAAATAAACATTAAATTTATTGCACTTAATATTTAGGTGATTGCGAGAATAAAATGGATAGAAAAATTACATTGCTAATCATTTTTTTAAGGTGAAAATTAAGAAAAATCAAGGATAAATAAATTTTGCCAACATGGCTTAAATAACAAACTAGAAACTAAAAAAGAAACAAAAAAAAAAGTTAATAAACTTATTTAGTAGGAATAAAGACAAATAAATCATTGAAGAATAGACATCGATGTGTAAGAAAAGATGAAACAAAAAGGCATATGCAGTCCATAACCCTTAGGGCCTTTTTATTTTTACGTTTCAAAAGTGTTTTTTGAAAAAAATTAATTTTTTTTATTTTTATTTGTTTCAAATTAATATTTTTTTATGTTTTCATATCATTTTGATATGCTGATGTCAAAAATAATTTTTTAAAAATAAAAAAATAATAATTTTTTAATGCATTTCTAAACGAAAAGCACTTTGAAAAGCAACCAGAACCACACTCTCAACCATTATTTTAATGCATAAAGATGAAGACTTGACAATTATCCATAAAACCTAAATAAAATTACAAATGAAAAAAAAACGGATAGGATGGTAAAAGCATTGGCTGTAGCATACAAGGTATTAAAGAGGTGTTTAAGATTGAGTTATAACTTGTTTTACATTAAAAAATAAAAAATAAAAAACCATTGCTTCAAATTAATTTTTTTTTTAGTGTTTTTGGATAATTTTGATGAGTTGATATTAAAAATAATTTTAAAAAAATATATATTATTTTGATGCATTTCCCAACGAAAAAGCACTTTGAAAAATAATTGTTACCACACTCACAAACACCCCTATAATGCATTAGATATAAGCAATCGTTTTAGTTTTTTAATGAAGAAAAAAATATCTTAATTGTAACTATAAGTTGGCCACATTTTAATGTTGGCCCTTGTTATTTCAATTTTTTATTGTAATTTATAATTTTATTCTATTGTCATAATCCAATTTTGAGTCCAACAAAATTCATTTACAAAAAATACATGTTTTTATTCAAAAATCCAAAAGATATTTTTGGGACATGAGGATATAAGCTTTTAAACTGCAACTTATCAAAATGCTAGAAGAATAGTCAGATTGAGATATTTTAACAAGATGGGATGAAGAAAGACTTAAAAGAAAGAAAATTGAGGTTGAAATCTAAAATTAACCAGAATTGAAAGAAATAATTAAGTTTAAGGATTTAAATTGTAATAACCCCAAATTTTAATATCTTATTTCTGAATGCATTAGGAAATTTGGTGTGAATTGTTTTTTATATTCTACCAAAATTTCATGAGAGTCACATTTGTATATAGTCTATACCAAGTTATCGACTACACTATCATAATATCATTTGGTCATCAATACATCTTAATATGTCATCCAATCAATATACTTCTTGATATAAGTTCTACTATCAACAAGCATGTCAGTTATTCAATTTATATTTAACATGAATTATGTAAATAGAATTTAAATAAATTAAAGGATTCCAATTAGCATAATAATATATGAGATTTACAGCTTACTACATTTACATAGATTAAGATTCAATACATTACAATTTACACAAAAGGCATGTCTTATGTTCATGCTACTAATACTCTATTTTGTTACGTTACATACCCTTAATAAAAGTACTACCCGAAAAGACTACCAAGCAACTTGGGTGTACGAAGGTCTTGTTACAACATCAAATTCATAAACGTGTTAAAATATAAGGGAGTATTAATGAAATCCTAGTACAATGCATATAGTTAACTTATGTCAGATGTCTCATATATTTTTACAATTTCTTTATCGTTTCAATATGACCTCATTAATCTTAACCTTCAATAATCTCTTCAGGTATTCATGACTATCCCAATTTGGATATTACTAGTGTCAATTAACTCATTACTCAATTCAGATCGTCCTATTTACGAACACCATGACCTTTTCATTGCTTTCTTTTAGAAACTCTTGGCTATCCCAATTTGGATGTCATTAGTCGAATCTTATCTTGTCAATGTTCCCGGCCATCTTGACTTGGATGCCATTAACCGAAGTTAATCTTATCAAATGTTCCCGCCCATCCAACTTGGATGCCATTAGCCGCAGCTAATTTGATCAAATGTTCCCGGCCATCCCGACTTGGATGCCATTAGCCGCAGCTAATCTGAGCAAATGTTCCCAGCCATCCCGACTTGGATGCCAGCTAATCTGAGAAAATATTCTCGGGCATCCGACTTGGATGCCATTAGCCGCAACTAATCTGATCAAATGTTCTCGGGCATCTCGACTTGGATGCCATTAGCTGAAGCTAATCTTATTAAATATTCTCGCCCATCCAACTTGGATGCCATTAGCCGCAGCTAATCTCATCAAATGTTCCCGGCCATCCCGACTTGGATGCCATTAGCTGAAGCTAATCTTATCAAATATTTCATGTTTGCAATTTGCTTCCTTAATCATTGATATTTTGATGATGAAGTATCAGCTTCACCAATTCCATAGTCATTAATCTTTCGGTGACTAAATATTATCACTTTAACCTTAGTTTCCCTCCTCCAGAAACTAAACATCCCACCATATCATTTTCTTAGTTACTGATGCAACCATATTATTCGATAGTTTCACCCATATTTAACTAGTATTTTGCCTATGTTTTATATATAAAATGCCTTGATATTCTTTATTTTATGTTTTGAAGACACTTTTGGATGAAAGATGCAAAAAGGAGTAAATTGGAGATAATTGGCAGATTTGACCTTCAGTCGATGTTTTGTGCAAAGCATGAGCTCTAGAGGTTGAAATGAAGTGATTCCAGTGGCATTAAAAAGCTAACATCCATACCTTTCTGGACATCTAAGGCAAGAAAATAAAATAAGGAAGAGCATGGAAATTGCAGCCTTCAAAGTCAAATCTTGCAATCTGCCAGTTTTGACCTTCGGCCATTCCGACTTAAATATCTGGAGCTACAGAAGTCCAATTGATGAAAACTCAATAGTTTTGGATTCCTGACTCAAAGGCCTATAGCTCCAAATTTCAGCCAAAAAATATGTCATATGAGGGAGATATGATTTTTCAAAGATGACAACTGAATTCTGTCAGCAAACAGGTTTCGTGAAGAAACGAGTCCAAATTACGTTCCAAAGCATCTAAACCGATATCCAAGTTTTTATTTCAACAATTTAGCTCCTCTAAGTCAAAGCTTGAAGATTTCATGCAAGGCTATTTCTCCTTTTTTAGTAAAATAGTTATTGAAGTACTTAAATGTAAACAGTCTACTTAAGGGAGGACTATTTTGTAAAATAGAGACTAGGGTTTCCTAGGATATAAAAAGAATGAGAGAAGAGAAGGGGGGCAGCCAGCCAAGAGGAGAAAAATGCCCCCCTCCTCTAAGAAACTCGAAATTATGCATTCATCCTTCTTTTTGATTAGTTGTTCAACAAATATGAAAGGCTAAACACTTTTTTTTTTTGTAAGGACACGGAAACCTTCGGATTTCAAGAACTGTGAGATTTATTTTACCTTTTCTTTTTAGTTTATATGATGAATATGTTTGTTCTCCTACGCTTATTTTTCCTATGATTGTTTATTTTAATTGCTAGAGCGAACTCTAAGTTATCATTGTAGACAATTTATTGCTAAGTTTGATATCAAAACCAGAGTTGTGGTATATGAACTTGTGAAGCAACTGATTTTAATAATTGTGGCGGATCTACGTTATTAATCTTAGGGAGAACATTCAATCAAATCAAACATAGACTGCTGACACTTATGTTTTCTTAATTAATCAACTTATCTAGTTCTTAAGGCTGTCATTGAATTAAATTACTAGTGTGGACATTGTGGTTGTTTGATGGTTAGGGTTAGTTATACGGCGAATCCGTTAACTAACCAATGTTAATAATAGATAAATATTTAGAATATAAATTGATGTTTCGTTTCAATGATCGGTTCTGATTTCTATAGGTGGATGTGTGCTTGCAACCAAGGTTTGTTCTCTTGATAATTTTCTGATTTTATTAAATTTCGTTTGATAGTTTTCTGTTTTTTTTTGCTTTAGCCTAGATAACGTCCAACCCCCCCTCAAATTGCATATCATCTAGCATAAAAATCTGACTTAAATCTTCCTCGTGGGATCGACCCCTTGCTTGCTCTAACCTTTCTTGTTTGAAGCTAGGGTAATTAATTTGTGCGACCGCGACATCGCAACAAGAGAAGGTCATAGGTGGAGGAACTGCTAGTATCTAGGTCAAGGGTGTCATTACTGTGGTGGAAGAGGTCATTACAAGAGGGACTGCCCAAAAAGGAACACTAGACAGGTATAGAGCTATAGGCAGCCCAGTCAAAGCCACCAACAGTTAGTCACCGTGAATAGGCCAGTGAGATCTTCTCAATCAAGAGCAAACTCCAGTCGAGGGAGACTGAGGGCACAAGATGATCGGACCCCGGAGAGTCTTCCACCTGACACAAGAGGAGGTTAGGGCTGCATCGGATGTGGTGGCAGGTACACTACCAATGAATAATTTTAATGTGCATGTGTTGTTTGATCCGGGTGCCACCCACTCATTCATTGCTAAGAGAATTGTCATTAAACTGCGAAAGGGAGTAGAAATAGTAGAGAAGGGGTTCGTAATTGGAACTCCAATGGGAAACATGGTTGAAACAAATATTGTGTATATGGATGTGGGGGTTAGTCTATCTGGGTATGAAACAAAAGTAGACTTGATTCCCTTAGAGTTGCATGATTTTGACATAATCCTAGGTATGAGTTGGTTGAGTAAGCACAAGGCTTTAATAGATTGTTATGCTAAAACTGTTACTTTCCAAACACCTGAGGGCAAGAGGATAATTTTTTAGAGAGAGAGAATTCTCAAACCGATCGCCTTAATATCGCTGGTAATAGCCCAAAAACTTTTAAGAAAGGGATGTATGGGATACCTCGCATACATCTTAAACTCTGATGATGAAGGTCCACGACTGAAGGATATTCCTGTGGTAAAGGAATTCCCAAATGTGTTTCCCGAAGAACTACCAGGATTACCCCCGGAGCGAGAAGTAGAAGTGTCTATATACACTTTTCCTAGAGTCCCACCCATAGCCCAACAACCGTACCGGATGGCTTCGGTAGAACTGAATGAGTTAAAGACTCAACTACAGGAATTGTTAGACAAAGGGTTCATACGGCCGAGTAATTCTCCTTGGGGAGCACCGGCCTTATTTGTAAGAAAGAAAGATGGAACCCATAGACTTTGTATTGACTATCGACAATTGAACAAAATAACAGTGAAAAACAAGTATCCGTTACCTCGGATAGATGATTTGTTTGATCAATTAAAGGGAGCGAAGGCATTTTCAAAGATAAATCTAAGATCAGGGTACTATCAGATGAAGATTAAAGAAGCGGATGTAGTAAAGACCGCATTTAGAACTCGTTACGGACACTATGAATTTTTGGTGCTGCCGTTCGGGTTGACGAACGCCCCAGCCCTCTTCATGGACTTGATGAATCGGGTTTTCCAACCATACCTTGATAAGTTTGTGGTGGTGTTCATTGATGATATACTGGTGTACTCGAATTCTTTCAAGGAGCACGAAGAACACTTAAGATAAACCTTACAAACCTTGAGAGATCATCAGTTATATGCAAAACTGAGTAAATGTGAATTTTGGCTGAAGAGAGTGACGTTTCTGGGACATGTCATTTCAGCAGAAGGTGTTTTCGTAGACCCCCAAAAAGTCGAAGCAGTCTTGAAATGGGAAAGACCGACTTCGGTCACTGAAATACGTAGCTTCCTAGGACTTGCAGGATACTATCGGAGATTTATCAAAGGTTTTCCCCTGATAGCAACCCCTTTAACCCAGCTAACTAGGAAGAAAAAGAAATGGGTGTGGTCGGAAGAATGTGAGAAAAGCTTCCAAGAATTAAAGAGGAGGCTCACCACTGCTCCAATGTTAACCCTTCCCTTAGGGACCGAAGGTTTTGTGGTATGTAGTGATGCCTCGGGGAAGGGATTGGGGTGTGTTTTGATGCAACATGGGAAGGTGATCGCCTATGCATCAAGGTAGTTGAAGACTCATGAGGTGAACTACCCGGTGCATGACCTGGAGTTAGCTACTGTAGTATTTGCCTTGAGGATATGGAGACACTATTTGTATGGGTCTCGAACCCAAATTTTTACTGATCATAAGAGCTTGAAGTATCTAATGTCGCAAAAGGAGTTGAACATGCGACAAAGAAGGTAGATAGAGCTCATTAAGGATTATGACTGCACTATAAAATACCACCCGGGGGAAGCAAACATGGTGGCAAATGCCCTTAGTCACAAAAATAAAGCCACCCTGGGAAGGTTAGCAGTGGGAAAGAAGCGGCAATTGGCGGAATTGAAAGAGATGGGTGCAGATTTGGGCATTAATGCAGGAGGTGGGTTAGTAGCCCAACTATTGGCGCGACCAACGTATCGGGAACAAATACTACATGCCCAATTCCGTGACAAAGAGGGGTCTAAGATTAGGAAGAATGTGGAGGTCGGGGTAGAAATGAAATTCCAGGTAACGAATGATGGATCATTGATGATGGGACAACGGTTGTACGTGCCTAATGACGAAATAGTCAAACGAATGGTTTTACAAGAAGCACATGAGTCCAAGTTCTCCATACATCCTGGCAGCACTAAGATGTATCGAGACCTGAAACATCACTATTGGTGGCCTAAAATGAAAAGGGAAATAGCTGAGTATGTGTCTAAGTGTGGGATATGTCAACAAGTCAAGGTTGAACACTAAAGGCCTGCGAGACCATTACAACCACTACAAATTCCAGAATGGAAGTGGGAGATGATCACCATGGATTTCATGTCGGGATTTCCCAAAGGTAGGAAAGGAAATGATGCGATATAGGTCATCGTAGATCGGTTAACGAAATCTGCACTATTCTTGCCTATAAAGATGACCGACTCGGTAGACAAGCTTGCCAAGATCTACATAAACGAGGTGGTACGGCTCCATGGGATTCCGGTGTCCATTGTATCGGATCGAGATCCTAGGTTCACCTCTCGACTTTGGCCAAACATATAACATGCCTTGGGGGCAAGACTGGACATGAGCACTGCGTTTCACCCTCAAACGGATGACCAATCAGAAAGAGTCATCCAAGTCTTGGAAGACCTATTACAGGCATGTGTGCTAGAATTTGGAGGAAACTGGGAGGAACACATGGCATTGATGGAGTTCACATATAACAATAGTCACCAAGCCATAATAGGGATGGCCCCATATGAAGCCTTGTATGGTAGGAGGTGCAGGACTCCTTTATGTTGGGAGGAAATTGGGGACCGAAAGTTATATGGTGCAGAGTTGGTCCAAGTCACCACGGAGAAAGTGAGAACTATCAGGGATCGCATCAAAGCCGCACAGGATAGACAGAAGAAGTATGCTGATGTGAGGAGAAGACCTCTCGAGTTCAGTACGGGGGACCAAGTGTTCCTGAAGGTAGCCCCATGGAAGAACATGTTACGGTTCGGATTGAAAGGGAAGTTAACTCCCCGCTTCATCGAACCCTTCAAATCTTGCAACGAGTGGGCCCAGTAGCCTCCAAAGTGGACTTGCCCCCAAGTTAGCCAAGGTCTATGATGTGTTCCATGTTTCCTTGTTAAGGAAGACTGACGTGGACCCCACCCGGATCCTACCACTAGTTCCAGTAGAAGTCAAGGAAGACTTAACACTAGAATTGAGGCCCATAAGGATACTAGATCAGGTAGTGAAGGAGCTACGGAGCAAAAAGATCCCCATAGTTAGAATCTTATGGCAAAATGCTCAAATAGAAGAGGAAACTTGGGAGAGGGAGGCTGAGATGAGGAAAAAGTACCCCAATTTATTTGAACTACCAGGTATGGAGTATGAAACCTCTTAAATTTCGAGGATGAAATTCATGTTAAGGGGGGAGAATGTAAACACCCAAAAGAATATATATATATATATATATATATATATATATATGTGTGTGTGTGTGTGTGTGTGTGTGTGTGTGTGGAATTGATGACTCCACCATCGTTGCCGATTTCTGAATCGGTCAGCAGCAACGCAGTTTTCGCTGCCGATTTCCTGAATCAATCGGCAGCGACGCAGTTTTTCCCTGTCAGAAATTGGCAGGGACGCAGTTTTCGCTACCGATTTTTGAATCGGCAGCGACGCAGTTTTCGCTGCCGATTTTTAAATCGGCAGCGACACAGTTTTTAAATTGTCTTAAGGAGCTGGGAGGGAGGGTAAAACCGATTTTTGGAGAGACCAAAACAAGGATAAGAACACCTTTAAACCAACCCCAAACACCCCACCTCATTTAATGGGGAGTATAAATACGAGGAGAGAGAAGGTGACCCTTCCTTTTCTCAAAAGTTGTCTGCAGCAGCTGCATGTCCAGGTGCATGTTGCTCTTCCCTTCCTCCTTCCCAACAGAAACCTAAATCAAACCAGCAGAGAATGCCTTATGAACGTGTGAGGGAGAGTTGAGACCTTGAGAGAAAAGTGACAGCTGCCTAGAGGAAAAGAAAAAAAAGGGCCAGAAAAACGTGAGAGGAAGAAGAAGGAGGAGAACCAGCAAGAGAGGAGAAAGAATACTATCAAACCTTCCCCAAACTTTGTTAGATTTGAAAGGTATGGGTCATGAAACTCCCTTCCTCTTCTCCTTAAGACCCAGAACCGGAAATGAAGAAGAAAACCCTAAGAAAATTGACCTAAGACCTAAGCTAGCTGAGAAGGAAACTGAAATTAACTAAGAGGACAAGGAAACATAAACGAAATAAGGCTAATTCCCAGGACATCTAACAAAGAAAAATGAATAAAATGGAAAGAAAAAATCATGGTAAAGGGCTGGCCTTAACTATGGGGTTGGCCAGCATGCATGTGTGTGTTCTGCTGGAATTTTTTGAAAGATTATATGCTAGAATTGATGGTTTCAATGTGTGTGTTTTATTGGAAATTGTTGAAAGATTATATGCTGAAATTGATGGTTTCAATGTGTGTTCTGCTGGAAATTGTTGAAAGATTATATGCTGAAATTGATGGTTTCAATGTATGTGTTCTGCTGGAACTTAGTGACAGTTTATGTGCTGGGGTTGTTACAGCATGTGTGATGTGTGTTCATGCCAAAATGTGTGTGGGGTAGCGAATTGCATTGAATTCGCTGCCGAAACTGAGTCTTCTGCAGTGAATTAGCATTCGCTGCCGAATTGCGTGTTCTGCAGCGAAATTGTGATTTCACTGTCGAAACTGTGTCGTCTGCAGCGAATTAGCATTCGCTGCCGAAGTTGAGTTGTTTGCACCGAATTTGTGATTCGCTACCGAAACTGAGTTGTCCGCAGCGAATTAGCATTCACTACTGAATTGTGTGTTCTGCAGCGAAATTGTGATTTCGCTGTCGAAACTGTGTCGTCTGCAGCGAATTAGCATTCGCTATCGAAGTGGAGTTGTCTACAGCGAATTTGTGATTCGCTGTCGAAACTGAGTTCCTACAGCGAAGTAGCATTCGCTGCCGAATTGTGTGTTGTGCAGTGAAGTTGTGATTCGCTGCTGAAGTTGAGTGGTCTGCAGCGAATTTGTGATTCGCTGCTGAAACTGAGTTGTCCGCAGCGAATTAGCATTCGCTGCCGAATTGTGTGTTCTGCAGCGAAATTGTGATTCGCTGCCGAAACTGTGTCGTCTGCAGCGAATTAGCATTCACTGCCGAAGTTGAGATGTCTGTAGCGAATTTGTGATTTGCTACCGCAACTGAGTTCCTGCAACGAATTAGCATTCGCTGCCGAATTGTGTGTTCTGCAGCGAAATTGTGATTTCAATGTCGAAACTGTGTTGTCTACATCGAATTAGCATTTGCTGTCGAAGTTGAGTTGTCTGCAACGAATTTGTGATTCGCTGCTGAAACTGAGTTCCTGCAGCGAATTAGCATTCACTGCCGAATTGTGTGTCCTGTAGCGAAATTGTGATTCGCTGCCGAAACTGAGTTGTCTGCAACGAATTAATATTCGCTGCTGAAGTTGTATTGTTTGCGGCGAATTTGTGACTCGCTGCCGAAATTGAGTTGTCTGCAGCGAAGTAGCATTCGCTACCGCAAAACATGTTGGCTGCAGCGAACCAGTCTTCGCTGCTTAATTGGGCAGCCGGCAGCGAACCAGTTTTCGCCGCTGATTTCTACAATAGGCCTCCTAGGCAGAAATGACTTAATTCCTAGTAACAATTTCATGGTATGATGGTGTAAAATGTGGAACACTTGAATGTGAACATATGAACTCTTGGAATAAGTGTGGTGACGAAGGTGATTCAAAGATACAAATGTACTAATTTGTGACCATTGATATCTTAGGTGGTGCGGTCAGGATTGGACCATCGTCAAGACAAGAACAACCTACGGGTGGAGCAGGTAGGTGACTTTCACCTTCCTTTTTCATACGTTGAATAATGAAATACTTTATCATGAATGTTACCATATTGTGTTAGAACAGATATCAGATTGTCAAATGCTTAAATGTTGACAAAGGGTCGATTAGCTTCGGCTAATGGCATCCGAATGGATGACCGGGACAAATGAATGATTAGCTTCGGCTAATGGCATCCGATTGGATGACCGGGAGAAATGATTGATTAGCCTCGGCTAATGGCATCTGAATGGATGACTGGGACAAATGAATGATTAGTTTCGGCTAATGGTATCCGAATGGATGACCGGGACAAACAATTGATTAGCTTCGGCTAATTGCATCCGAAGGGATGACCGAGACAAATGATTGATTAGCCTCGGCTAATGGCATCTGAATGGATGACCGAGACAAATGAATGATTAGTTTCGGCTAATGGTATCCGAATGGATGATCGGGACAAATGATTGATTAGCTTCGGCTAATGGCATCCAAAGGGATGACCAGGACAAATGATTGATTAGCTTCAGCTAAAGGCATCCGAATGGATGACCGGGACAACGGTTGATTAATTTTGATTAATGGCGTCCGAAGTGGATGACCGGGGTGTGTGAACGATTAACCTCAGCCAATGATGCCTTAAGAGGATAGTCGGGTTTAAGATTATGGTTGATTGTAAAAAAAAAATTGGTGTATTTATATGTACTACGAGTTGATTATACCAAGTACATGAAGAAACTATAAATGTCATGCTTCAAACATGGGATAATGTTAATGCTTCATTAAACTGCCAGACCGTTTAATTATCATTATTATTATTAAGTAATAGCATTCTTTTAAATGTTTTGTACTGCAGCAAGGACGTCACACCAACGAGGTGCCTAGGAAACCCAATATACAGGGACCTACTTTTGCAAGGAATCATGTAGTTTGCATTCTAAATCACGATGTATTTTGTATGAATCAATGTACTGAACGTATAACTTTTATTATATCCTTTTGTTTAAATTCATGATGACTATTAGTAGGATAGGAATGCAAACTTATGTCTATGTATGTATATTTTTAGTATGAACTTCTAATCATGCAAACATAATATTATGGGTTTATGTAAGATTCACTTTTAAATGAAAGGTTGACTGTTGTTGATGTATGGATTGTATCTTAATAATGTGAGGGAACAGGTTCACCGATTACCGACACGATGTGTGTCAAGTACAAAATTTTTTTTTACCATTGTTTTGGCTATGAAAAGCCGGGTTGTTACACAATCGTTGGATCGCGCTCAAAGTTTTACAGTAGTTTTCGGAGGCCGTTTTCCTTGAAGGACCTATGGAATCCAACTCGTGGAAGATGAGGTCTTATCGCGCTAGACCGGAATAACAACTGAAAAGGGCCATAGGTTTTGATCCAACCATTGGATCGCGCTCAAAATTTTACTGTAGTTTCCGGAGCCTGTTTTCCTTAAAGTACCTATGGAATCCCTACTCGTTGAAGAGGACGTCATGTAGCCAGACCAGAATAACAGCTAAAAAGGGCCATAACTTTTGATCCGATAGTTGGATCGTGCTCAAAGTTTTACAGTAGTTTCCAGAGGCCTGTTTCCTTGTACAACATATGGAATCCCTACTAGTTGAAGAGGAGGTCTTGTCGCGCAAGACTTGAATTATAGCTGAAAATGACCATAACTTTTGATTTGACCTTTGGATCGCACTCAAAGTTTTACAGTAGTTTTCGGAGCCCTTTTTCCTTGAAGTACCTATGGAATCCCTACTCGTTGAAGAGGATGTCATGTTGCCAGACTGGAATAACACCTGAAAAGGGCCATAACTTTTGATCCGATAGTTGGATCGCGCTCAAAGTTTTACAGTAGTTTCCAGAGGCCTGTTTCCTTGAAGTACCTATGGAATCCCTACTCGTTGAAGAGGATGTCATGTTGCCAGACTGGAATAACACCTGAAAAGGGCCATAACTTTTGATCCGATAGTTGGATCGTGCTCAAAGTTTTACTGTAGTTTCCGGAGCCTGTTTTCCTTAAAGTACCTATGGAATCCCTACTCGTTGAAGAGGACGTCATGTCGCCAGACCAGAATAACAGCTAAAAAGGGCCATAACTTTTGATCCGATAGTTGGATCGTGCTCAAAGTTTTACAGTAGTTTCCAGAGGCCTGTTTCCTTGTACAACATATGGAATCCCTACTAGTTGAAGAGGAGGTCTTGTCGCGCAAGACTTGAATTATAGCTGAAAATGACCATAACTTTTGATTTGACCTTTGGATCGCACTCAAAGTTTTACAGTAGTTTTCGGAGCCCTTTTTCCTTGAAGTACCTATGGAATCCCTACTCGTTGAAGAGGATGTCATGTTGCCAGACTGGAATAACACCTGAAAAGGGCCATAACTTTTGATCCGATAGTTGGATCGCGCTCAAAGTTTTACAGTAGTTTCCAGAGGCCTGTTTCCTTGAAGTACCTATGGAATCCCTACTCGTTGAAGAGGATGTCATGTTGCCAGACTGGAATAACACCTGAAAAGGGCCATAACTTTTGATCCGATAGTTGGATCGTGCTCAAAGTTTTACTGTAGTTTCCGGAGCCTGTTTTCCTTAAAGTACCTATGGAATCCCTACTCGTTGAAGAGGACGTCATGTCGCCAGACCGGAATAACAGCTAAAAAGGGCCATAACTTTTGATCCGATAGTTGGATCGTGCTCAAAGTTTTACAGTAGTTTCCAGAGGCCTGTTTCCTTGTACAACATATGGAATCCCTACTAGTTGAAGAGGAGGTCTTGTCGCGCAAGACTTGAATTATAGCTGAAAATGACCATAACTTTTGATTTGACCTTTGGATCGCACTCAAAGTTTTACAGTAGTTTTCGGAGCCCTTTTTCCTTGAAGTACCTATGGAATCCCTACTCGTTGAAGAGGATGTCATGTTGCCAGACTGGAATAACACCTGAAAAGGGCCATAACTTTTGATCCGATAGTTGGATCGTGCTCAAAGTTTTACTGTAGTTTCCGGAGCCTGTTTTCCTTAAAGTACCTATGGAATCCCTACTCGTTGAAGAGGACGTCATGTCGCCAGACCGGAATAACAGCTAAAAAGGGCCATAACTTTTGATCCGATAGTTGGATCGTGCTCAAAGTTTTACAGTAGTTTCCAGAGGCCTGTTTCCTTGTACCACATATGGAATCCCTACTAGTTGAAGAGGAGGTCTTGTCGCGCAAGACTTGAATTATAGCTGAAAATGACCATAACTTTTGATCCGGCCTTTGGATCGCACTCAAAGTTTTACAGTAGTTTTCGGAGCCCGTTTTCCTTGAAGTACCTATGGAATCCCTATTCGTTGAAGAGGACTTCATGTCACCAGATCGGAATAACAGCTGAAAAGGGCCATTACTTTTGATCTGACCGTTGGATCGCCCTTAAAGTTTTACAGTAGTTTCCAGAGGGCGTTTTCCTTGTAGCATTTATGTAATCCAACTTGTGGAAGACGAGGTCTTGTCACGCCAGACCGGAATAACATATGAAAAGGGCCATAACTTTTGATCCGACCGTTGAATCGCTCTAAAATATTTACAGTAGTTTCCAGAGGCATATTTCCTTGTGCTACCTATGGAATCCCTACTAGTGGAAGAAGAGGTCTTGTGGCGCCAGACCGGAATAACAGCTGAAAAGGGCTATAACTTTTGATCCAACCGTTGGATCGCGCTCAAATATTCACAGTAGTTTCCGGATGCCCATTTCCTTGGACTACCTATGGAATCCCTACTAGTTGAAGAGGAGGTCTTGTGGCGCCAGACTAGAATAACAACTGAAAAGGCCATAACTTTTGAAACGATCGTTGTATTGCGCTCAAATATTTACAGTACTTTCCGGAGGCCCGTTTCCTTATACTACCTATGCAATCCCTACTAGGTGCAGAGGAGGTCTTATTGCGCAAGACCGGAATAACAGCTGAAAAGGGCCATAACTTTTGATTCGACCATTGGATCGAACTCAAAGTTTTACAGTAGTTTCCGGAGGCCGTTTTCCTTGTACTACCTCTGGAATCCCTACTAATGGAAGAAGAGGTCTTGTGGTGCCAGACCGGAATAACAGCTGAAAAGGGATATAACTTTTGATCCGACCGTTGGATCGCACTCAAATAGTTACAGTAGTTTCAAAAGGCCCGTTTCCTTAGACTACCTATGGAATCCCTACTAGTTGATGAGGAGGTCTTGTCGCCCCAGACCGGAATAACAGCTGAAAAGGGCCATAACTTTTGATCGGACCTTTGGATCGCTCCAAAATATTTACAGTAGTTTCCGGAGGCACGTCTCCTTGTACTACCTATGAAATCCCTGCTAGTTGAAGAGGATGTCTTGTGGCGCCTGACCAGAAAAGCAGCTAAAAAGGGCTAGAACTTTTGATCCGACAGTTGGATCGCGCTCAAATATTCACAGTAGTTTCCGGAGGCCCGTTTCCTTGGAATACCTATGGAATCCCTACTCGATGAAGAGGAGGTATTTTCGCGCAAGATCGGAATAACAGCTGAAAAGGGCCATAACATTTGATACTACCGTTGGATCGGTCTCAAATATTTACGGTAGTTTCCGGAGGCCCGTTTCCTTGTACTACCTATGCAATCCCTACTAGTTGAAGAGGAGATCTTGTGGCGCCAGACCGGAATAACAGCTGAAAAAGGCAATAAATTTTGATCCGATCGTTGCATCGTGATCCAATATTTACAGTACTTTCCGGAGGCCTGTTTCCTTGTACTACCCATGGAATCCCTATAAGTTGATGAGGAGGTCATGTCGCGCCAGACTGGAATAACAGCTGAAAAGTGCCATAACTTTTGATCGGACCGTTGGATCGCTCCAAAATATTTACAGTAGTTTTCAGGAGTCACGTTTCCTTGTACTACCTATGGAATCCCTACTAGTTGAAGAGGAGGTCTTGTGGCGCCAAACTGGAATAACAGCTGAAAAGGGCTATAACTTTTGATCCGACCGTTGGATCGCGCTCAAATATTTACAGTAGTTGCTGGAGGCTCGTTTCCTTGGACTACCTATGGAATCCCTACTAGTTGAAGATGAGGTCTTGTGGCGCCAGACCGGAATAACAGCTGAAAAAGGCCATAACTTTTGATCAGACCGTTGGATCGCGCTCCAATATTTACAGTAGTTTCTGGAGGCCCGTTTCCTTGTACTACCTATGGAATCCCTACTAGTTGATGAGGAGGTCTTGTCGTGCCAGACCGGAATAACAGCTGAAAAGGGCCATCACTTTTGATCCGACCGTTGGATCGCTCTCATATAGTTACATTAGTTTCTCGAGGCCTGTTTCCTTGGACTACCTATGAAATCCCTACTAGTTGAAGAGGAGGTCTTGTGGAACCAGACCGGAATAACAGCTGAAAAAGGCCATAACTTTTGATCTAACTGTTGGATCGCGCTCCAATATTTACAGTAGTTTCCGGAGGCCCGTTTCCTTGTACTACCAAGGGAATCCCTACTTGTTGAAGAGGAGGTCTTGTCGTGTCAGACTGGAATAACAGCTGAAAAGCGTCATAACTTTTGGTCCGACCGTTGGATCGCCCTTAAATCCTTACAGTAGTTTCCGAAAGCCCTTTTCCTTGTACTACATATGGAATCCCTACTCAGTGAAGAGGAGGTCTTGTCGCGCATGATAAGAATAACAGCTTAAAAGGGCTATAACTTTTGATCCGATCGTTGGATTGCGCATAAATATTTACAGTAGTTTCCATAGCCTATTTCCTTGTACTATATATGGAATCCCTACTAGTTGAAGAGCAGGTCTTGTCGCGTAAGACTGCAATTACCGCTGAAAAAAGCCATAACTTTTGATTCGACCGTTGGATCGCGCTCAAAGTTTTACAGTAGTTTCTAGAGGCCGTTTTCCTTGAAAAACCTATGGAATCCCTACTCGTTGAAGAAGAGGTCTTGTCGCGCCAGACCGGAATAACAGCTGAAAAGGGTCATAACTTTTGATCCGACCGTTGGCTCGCACTCAAAGTCTGACAATAGTTTCCGGAGCTCATTTTCCTTGAAGTACCTATGGAATCCCTACTCGTTGAAGAGGAGGTCTTGTCGCGCGAGACCGGAATAACATCTGAAAAGGGCCATAACTTTTGATCCGACCGTTGGATCGATCTCAAATATTTACAGTAGTTTCCGGAGGCCTGTTTCCTTGTACTACCTATGGAATCCCTACTAGTTGATGAGGAGGTCTTGTCGCGCCAGACTGGAATAACAGCTGAAAAGCGCATTAACTTTTGATCCGACCGTTGGATCGCGCTGAAATATTTACAGTAGTTTTCGGAGGCCCGTTTCCTTGGATTACCTATGGAATCCCTACTAGTTGAAGAGGAGGTCTTGTGGAGCCAGACCGGAATAATAGCTGAAAAAGGCCATAACTTTTGATCCAACCGTTAGATCGCGCTCCAATATTTACAGTAGTTTCCGGAGGCCCGTTCCCTTGGACTACCTATGGAATCCCTACTAGTTGAAGAGTAGGTCGTGTGGAGCCATATCAGAATAACTGCCGAAATGCGCCATAAATTTTGATCCCACCATTGGATCACGCTCCAATATTTATAGTAGTTTCCGGAGGCCTGTTTCCTTGGACTACCTACGGAATCCGTACTCATTGAAGAGGAGGTCTTGTCGCGCAAGACCAAAATTGCAGCTGAAAAAGGCCATAACTTTTGATCAAATCGTTGGATCGCGCTTCAATATTTACAGTAGTTTTCGAAGCCTGTTTCCTTGTACTATATATGGAATCCCTACTAGTTGAAGAGCAGGTCTTGCCGTGCAAGTCCGCAATTACAGCTGAAAAAAGCCATAACTTTTGATCCGACCGTTGGATCGCGCTCAAAGTTTTACAGTAGTTTCCGGAGGCCGTTTTCCTTGAAATACCTATGGAATCCCTACTCATTGAAGACGAGGTCTTGTCACGCCAGACCGGAATAACAGCTGAAACGGGCCCTAACTTTTGATCTGACCGTTGGATCGCACTCAAAGTTTGACAATAGTTTTCGGAGCCCGTTTTCCTTGAAATACCTATGGAATCCCTACTCGTTGAAGAGGAGGTCTTGTCGCGCCAGACCACAATAACAACTGAAAAGAGCCTTAACTTTTGATCCGACCGTTGGATCGCTCTCAAATATTTACAGTAGTTTCCGGAGGCTCGTTTCCTTCGACTACCTATGGAATCCCTACTAGTTGAAGAGGAGGTCTTGTGGTACCAGACCGAAATAACAACTGAAAAAGGCCATAACTTTTGATCGGACCGTTGGATCGCGCTCTAATATTTACAATAGTTTCCGGAGGCCCTTTTCCTTGGACTACCTATGGAATCCCTACTAGTTGAAGAGGAGGTCTTGTGGAGCCAAACCAGAATAACAGCTGAAAAAGGCCATAACTTTTGATCCGATCGTTGGATCGCGCTCCAATATTTACAGTAGTTTCCGCAGCCTATTTCCTTGTACTATATGTGGAATCCCTACTAGTTGAAGAGCAGGTCTTGTCGCGCAAGACCGCAATTGCAGCTGAAAAAAGCCATAACTTTTGATCCGACCATTGGATCGCGTTTAAAGTTTTACAGTAGTTTCCGGCCATTTTCCTTGAAATACCTATGGAATCCCTACTCGTTAAAAACGAGGTCTTGTCGCGCCAGACCAGAAGAACAGCTGAAAAGGGCCATAACTTTTGATCTGACCGTTGGATCGCACTCAAAGTTTGACAATAGTTTCCGGAGCCCGTTTTCCTTGAAATACCTATGGAATCCCTACTCGTTGAAGATGAGGTCTTGTCGCGCCAGACCGCAATAACAACTGAAAAGAGCCTTAACTTTTGATCCGACCGTTGAATCGCGCTCAAATATTTACAGTAGTTTCCAGAGGCTTGTTTCCTTGTACTACCAAGGGAATCCTTACTAGTTGAAGAGGAGATTTTGTCGCGCCAGACTGGAATAACAGCTGAAAAACGCCATAACTTTTGCTCCGACCGTTGGATCGCGCTCAAATATTTACAGTAGTTTCCGGAGGCCGTTTCCTTGGACTACCTTTGGAATTCCTACTAGTTGAAGAGGAGGTCGTGTGGAGCCACATCGCAATAACAGCTGAAAAGCGCCATAACTTTTGATCCAACCATTGGATCATGCTCCAATATTTACAGTAGTTTCCGGATGCCCGTTTCCTTAGACTACCCACAGAATCTTTACTCGTTGAAGAGGAGGTCTTGTCGCGCCAAACAGGAATAACAGCTTAAAAGGGCATAACTTTTGATCCGACCTTTGGTTTGCGTTCAAAAATTTACCGTAATTTTCGAAGGCCTGTTTCCTAGTACTATATATGGAATCCCTACTAGTTGAAGAGGAGGTCTTGTCGCGCAAGACCGAAATTGCAGCTGAAAAAGGCCATAACTTTTGATCCAATCGTTGGATCGCGCTCCAATATTTACAGTAGTTTCCGAAGCCTGTTTCCTTATACTGTATATGGAATCTCTACTAGTTGAAAAGCAGGTCTTGCCGCGCAAGACCGCAATTACAGCTGAAAAAAGCCATAACTTTTGATCTGACCGTTGGATCGCACTCAAAGTTTGACAATAGTTTCCGGAGCCCGTTTTCCTTGAAATACCTATGGAATCCCTTCTTGTTGAAGAGGAGGTCTTGTCGCGCCAGACCGCAATAACATCTGAATAGAGCCTTAACTTTTGATTCGACCGTTGCATCGCGCTCAAATATTTGCAGTAGTTTCCGGAGGCCCGTTTCCTTGGACTTCCTATGGAATCCCTACTAGTTGAAGAGGAGGTCTTGTGGTCCCAGACCGGAATAACAGCTGAAAAAGGCCATAACTTTTGATCGGACCGTTGGATCGCGCTCCAATATTTACAGTAGTTTCTGGAGGCCTATTTCCTTGGACTACCTATGGAATCCCTACTCGTTGAAGAGGTGGTCTTGTCGCGCCAGACCGGAATAACAGCTAAAAAGAGCCATAACTTTGATCCGACGGATGGTTTGCGCTTAAATATTTACAGTAGTTTCCGAAGGCCGTTTCCTTGGACTACCTATGGAATCCCTACTAGTGGAAGAGGAGGTCTTGTGGAGCCAGACCGGAATAACAGCTGAAAAAGGCCATAACTTTTGATCTGACCGTTGGATCGCACTCAAAGTTTGACAATAGTTTCCGGAGCCCGTTTTCCTTGAAATACCTATGGAATCCCTACTTGTTGAAGAGGAGGTCTTGTCGCGCCAGACCGCAATAACATCTGAATAGAGCCTTAACTTTTGATTCGACCGTTGCATCGCGCTCAAATATTTGCAGTAGTTTCCGGAGGCCCGTTTCCTTGGACTTCCTATGGAATCCCTACTAGTTGAAGAGGAGGTCTTGTGGTCCCAGACCCGAATAACAGCTGAAAAAGGCCACAACTTTTGATCCGATCGTGAGATCGCTCTCAAATATTTAAAGTAGTTTCTAGAGGCCCGTTTGCTTGGACTACCTATGGAATCCCTACTAGTTGAAGATGAGGTCTTGTCGCGCAAGACCGGTGTAACAGCTGAAAAGGGCCATAACTTTTGATCTGACGGTTGGATCGGTCTCAAATATTTACAGTAGTTTCCAGAGGCACGTTTCCTTATACTACCTCTGGAATCCCTACTAGTTGAAGAGGAGGTCTTGTCGCGCCAGACTGGAATAACAGCTGAAAAGCGCCATAACTTTTGATCCGACCATTGGATCGCGCTAAAATATTTACAATAGTTTTCGGATGCCCGTTTCCTTGGACTACCTATGAAGTCCCTACTAGTTGAAGAGGAGGTCTTGTGGTGCGAGACTAGAATAACAGCTTAAAAGGGCATAACTTTTGATTCGACCGTTGGTTCGCGCTCAAAAATTTACCGTACTTTTCGAAGGCCTGTTTCCTAGTTCTATATATGGAATCCCTACTAGTTGAAGAGGAGGTCTTGTCGCGCAAGACCGAAATTGCAGCTGAAAAAGGCTATAACTTGTGATCCAATCGTTGGATCGCGCTCCAACATTTACAGTAGTTTCCGAAGCCTGTTTCCTTGTACTGTATATGGAATCCCTACTAGTTGAAGAGCAGGTCTTGTCGCGCAAGACTGCAATTAGAGTTGAAAAAAGCCATAACTTTTGATTCGACCGTTGGATCGCGCTCAAAGTTTTCAGTAGTTTCCGGAGGCCGTTTTCCTTGAAATACCTATGGAATCCCTACTCGTTGAAGACGAAGTCTTGTCGCGCCAGGCCGGAATAACAGCTGAAAAGGGCCCTAACTTTTGATCTGACCGTTGGATCGCACTCAAAGTTTGACAATAGTTTCCGGAGCTTGTTTTCCTTGAAATACCTATGGAATCCCTACTCGTTGAAGAGGAGGTCTTCTCGCGCCAGACCGCAATAACATCTAAAAAGAGCTTTAACTTTTGATCCGACCGTTGGATCGCACTCAAATATTTACAGTAGTTTTTGGAGGCTCGTTTCCTTGGACTACCTATGGAATCCCTATTACTTGAAGAGGAGGTTTTGTGGTACCAGACCGGAATAACAGCTGAAAAAGGCCATAACTTTTGATCGGACTGTTGGATCGCGCTCCAATATTTACAGTAGTTTCCGGAGGCCCGTTTCCTTGGACTACCTATGGAATCCCTACTAGTTGATGAGGAGGTCTTGTGGAGCCAGACCGGAATAACAGCTGAAAAAGGCCATAACTTTTGATCCGATCGTTGGATCGCGCTCCAATATTTACAGTAGTTTCCGCAGCCTGTTTCCTTGTACTATATATGGAATCCCTGCTAGCTGAATAGCAGGTCTTGTCGCGCAAGACCGCAATTACAGCTGAAAAAAGCCATAACTTTTGATCCGACCATTGGATCGCGTTTAAAGTTTTACTGTAGTTTCCGGAGGCCATTTTCCTTGAAATACTTATAGAATCCCTACTAGTTGAAGAGGAAGTCTTGTGGAGCCAGACCGGAATAACAGCTGAAAAGTGCCATAACTTTTGATACGATCGTCGGATCGCGCTCAAATATTTATTGTAGTTTCCGGAGGCCCGTTTTCTTGGACAACCTATGGAATCCCTACTCGTTGAAGAGGAGGTATTCTCGCGCCAGACCGGTGTAACAGCTGAAAAGGGCCATAACTTTTGATCTGACGGTTGGATCGGTCTCAAATATTTACAGTAGTTTCTGGACGCACGTTTCCTTATACTACCTCTGGAATCCCTACTAGTTGAAGAGGAGGTCTTGTCGCGCCAGACTGGAATAATTGCTGAAAAGCGTCATAACTTTTGATCCGACCGTTGGATCGTCCTCAAATATTTACAGTAGTTTTTGGAGGGCCGTTTCCTTGGACTACCTTTGGAATCCCTACTCGTTGAAGAGGAGGTTTTGTGGCGAGAGACCGGAATAACAGTTGAAAAGGGCCATAACTTTTGATCCTACCGTCGGATCGCGCTCAAATATTTACAGTAGTTTTCGAAACCTGTTTCCTTGTACTATATATGGAATCCCTACCAGTTGAAGAGAAGGTCTCGTCGCGCAACACCGCAATTACAGCTGAAAAAAGCCATAGCTTTTGATCCGACCGTTGGAACGCCCTCAAAGTTTTACAGTAGTTTCTAGAGGCCGTTTTCCTTGAAGTACCTATAGAATCCCTACTCGTTGAAGAGGAGATCTTGTCGCACCAGACCGCAATAACACCTGAAAAAAGCCATAACTTTTGATCCGACCGTTGGATCGCTCTTAAAGTTTTACAGTAGTTTCCGAAGCCTGTTTTCCTTGAAGCACCTATAGAATCCCTACTCGTTGAAGAGGCGGTCTTGTCGCGCCAGACCGAAATAACAGCTGAAAAGGGCCATAACTTTTGATCCGACCGTTGGATCGATCTCAAATATTTATAGTAGTTTCTGAACGACCGTTTCCTTGTACTACATATGGAATCCCTACTTGTTAAAGAGGAGGTCTTGTGGCGCCAGACCGGAATAACAGGTGAAAAACGCCATAACTTTTGAAACGATCGTCGGATCACGCTCAAATATTTACAGTAGTTTCTAGAAGCTCAATTTCTTGGACTACCTATGGAATCCCTACTTGTTGAAGAGGAGGTTTTGTCGCTCCACACCGGAACAACAACTGAAAAGAGCATTAACTTTTGATCCCACCGTTGGGTCGCGCTCAAATATTTAGAGTTGTTTCCGGAGGCCCGTTTTGCTTGAATTACCTATGGAATCCCTACTCGTTGAAGAGGAGGTCATGTCGCGCCAGACCAGAATAACAGCTGAAAAGCGCAATAACTTTTGATCCGACCGTTGAATCGCGCTCAAATATTTACAGTAGTTTTCGGAGGCCCGTTTCCTTGTAGTACCTATGGAATCCCTACTAGTTGATGAGGAGGTCTTGTCGCGCCAGACCAGAATAACATCTGAAAAGGGCCTTAACTTTTGATCCGACCGTTGGATCGATCTCAAATATTTACAGTAGTTTTCGCAGGCCTGTTTCCCTGAACTACCTATGGAATCCCTACTTGTTGAAGAGGAGGTTTTGTGGTGCCAGACTAGAATAACAGGAGAAAAGCGCCATAACTTTTGATATGATCGTCGGATCATGCTCAGATATTTACAGTAGTTTCTGGAGGCCCGTTTTCTTGGACTACCTATGGAATCCCTACTCGTTGAAGAGGAGGTCTTGTCGCTTCACACCGGAATAACACCTGAAAAGATCCTTAACTTTTAATCCCACAGTTGTATCGCGCTCAAATATTTATAGTAGTTTCCGGATGCCTGTTTCCTTGGACTACCTATGGAATCCCTACTCGTTGAAGAGGAGGTCATGTCGCGCCAAACCGGAATAAGAGCTGAAAAAGGCCATAACTTTTGATCCGACCGTTGGATCGCGCTCTAATATTTACAGTAGTTTCCGGAAGCCCTTTTCTTTATACTACCTATGGAATCCCTTCTCGTTGAAGAGGAGGTCTTGTTGTGCCAGACCGGAAGAACACATGAAAAAAGCCATAACTTTTAATTTGACCGGTGTATCGCCCTCAAAGTTTTACAGTAGTTTCCGGAGGCCCGTTTCCTTGTACTACCTCTGGAATCCCTACTTGTTGAAGAGGTGGGCTTGTGGCGCCAGACCGGAATAACAAGTGAAAAGCGCCATAACTTTTGATACGACCGTTGGATCGCGCTCAAATATTTACAGTAGTTTTCGGAGGCCCGTTTCTTTGTACTACCTATGAAATCCCTACTAGTTGATGAGGAGGTGTTGTCGCGCCAGATCGGAATAACAGCTTAAAAGGGCCATCACTTTTAAACCGACCGTTGGATCGCTCTCAAATAATTTACAGTAGTTTTCGGAGGCCCGTTTCCTTGGACTTCCTATGGATTCCCTACTACTTGAAGAGGAGGTCTTGTGGAACCAGACCAGAATAACAACTGAAAAAGGCCATAACTTTTGATCCGACTGTTTAATCACGCTCAAATATTTACAGTAGTTTCCGGAGGCCCGTTTCCTTGGACTACCTATGGAGTCCCTACTAGTTGAAGAGGAGGTCTTGTCGCGCCAGACCGGAATTACAGCTAAAAAGGGCCATAACTTTTGATCCGACGGATGGTTCGTGCTCAAATATTTACAGTAGTTTCCGAAGGCCGTTTCCTTGGACTACCTATGGAATCCCTACTCGTTGAAGAGGAGGTCTTGTGGTGCCAAACCGACATAACAGCTGAAAAACGCCATAACTTTTGATCCGATCGTTGGATCGTGCTTAAATATTTACAGTAGTTTCTAGAGGCCCGTTTCCTTGTACTACCTATGGAATCCCTACTCGTTGAAGAGGAGGTCTTGTCGCGCCAGACCGAAATAACAGCTAAAAAGGGTTGTAACTTTTGATCCGATCGTTGGATCGCCCTCAAAGTTTTACAGTAGTTTCCGGAGCCCCTTTTCCTTGGAGTACTTATAGAATCCCTACTCGTTGAAGAGGAGGTCTTGTTGCTCCACACCGGAATAACAACTGAAAAGAGCCTTAACTTTTCATCCGACCGTTGGATTGCGCTTAAATATTTACAGTAGTTTCCGGAGGCCCGTTTGCTTGTACTACCTATGCAATCCCTACTAGTTGAAGAGGAGGTCTTGTGGAGCCAGACCGGAATAACAGCTGAAAAAGGGCTTAACTTTTGATCCGACCGTTAGATCGCTCTCAAATATTTACAGTAGTTTTCGGAGGCCCGTTTCCTTGTACTACCTATGGAATCCCTACTAGTGGAAGAGGAGGTCTTTTCGTGCCAGACCGGAATAACAGCTGAAAAGCGCCATAACTTTTGATCCGACCTTTGGATCGCGCTCAAATATTTATGGTAGTTTCTGGAGGCCCGTTTCCTTGTACTACCTCTGCAATCTCTACTAGTTGAAGAGGAGGTCTTGTTGTGCCAGACCGAAATAACAGCTGAAAAGGGCTGTAACTTTTGATCCGATCGTTGGATCGCCCTCAAAGTTTTACAGTAGTTTCCGGAGCCCCTTTTCCTTGGAGTACCTATAGAATCCCTACTCGTTGAAGAGGAGGTCTTGTCGCTCCACACCGGAATAACAACTGAAAAGAGCCTTAACTTTTCATCCGACCGTTGGATTGCGCTTAAATATTTACAGTAGTTTCCGGAGGCCCGTTTGCTTGTACTACCTATGCAATCCCTACTAGTTGAAGAGGAGGTCTTGTGGAGCCAGACCGGAATAACAGCTGAAAAAGGGCTTAACTTTTGATCCGACCATTGGATCGCTCTCAAATATTTACAGTAGTTTTCGGAGGCCCGTTTCCTTGTACTACCTATGGAATCCCTACTAGTTGAAGAGGAGGTCTTTTCGTGCCAGACCGGAATAACAGCTGAAAAGTGCCATAACTTTTGATCCGACCATTGGATCGCGCTCAAATATTTATGGTAGTTTCTGGAGGCCCGTTTCCTTGTACTACCTCTGCAATCTCTACTAGTTGAAGAGGAGGTCTTGTGGTGCCAGACCGGAATGACAGCTGAAAAAGGGCTTAACTTTTGATCCGACCGTTGGATCGCGCTCAAATATTTACAGTAGTTTCCGGAGGCCCGTTTCCTTGGACTACCTATGGAGTCCCTACTAGTTGAAGAGGAGGTCTTGTGGCGCCAGATCGGAATAACAGTTTAAAAGCGCCATAACTTTTGATCCGACCATTGGATCGCGCTCAAATATTTACAGTAGTTTCTGGAGGCCCGTTTCCTTGGACTACCTATGGAATCCCTACTCGTTGAAGAGGAGGTCTTGTGGAGTCAGACCAGAATAATATCTAAAAAGGGTCATAACTTTTGATTCGACGGTTGGATCTCGCTCAAATATTTAACGTAGTTTCCAAAGGCCAGTTTCCTTGTACTACCTATGGAATCCCTATTAGTTGAAGAGGAGGTCTTGTCGCGCAAGACCGCAACTTCTGCTGAAAAAGACCGCAACTTTTGATCTGACCTGTAACATTCCCATATCCAGGATAAAGCAACGATCTCATGTTAGCTGATAAACATAGTGACTATATATATATATATATATATATATATATTCATGGTATTTGCATTAAGGTCTACTGAAATTTCAATGGAGTATCCCCTATACCGGGAGGTCCCAAGTTATCGACATACTACCTGTTTACACTTCTAATATACCGCATCTCCAACTCAATTCAGCCCAATCATCCTGGGTCTCAATCCCACAAACATCATCATTCATATCAACCACAATGTTGATGATATACATTGTACAACAATTATCATTATGGATGGTTAAAGATATAAACATGCTTAATGGAACATAGTTATACAAACTACCGAATTAAATTCATCTATTCAAGTTTAAACATCAATTATACAAATTGAGTTAAATAAAGGTTGTAATATTACCAAATACAAGAGTATACTCTCTAGAACCTAAATTATAAAAAAAAAACGAACCTAAGCTAGAATCTACTCCTGTCGTGCATGCGATGGTTCTGAAAATAAAATACATATTATTGAAATATGAATATCACAATAATATAGCAATACAAATATCCAGCAATTTAAAAAGGCAACATACATTTATATTTTATTCACTTCTCCCTTTTGGTTCTTATTGGAGACTTTTTCTCCTTCAACTACTACAAACCATTTCCTCTTCTATTATCAACCTCCATTCAAGATCTCATAAAACCATTCATGATTATTTCCGCTTAACACATTACCGATACCCATTTCACTGTTATCATCATCATCCTGTAGGAGTCAATGCAAGGTGATCCCCTTACCCGGGATCTTAACATACACTAAATGTATGCTAGTCAATACATGGTGATCCCCTTACCCGGGATCCTAATATACACTAAATGTATGCTAGTCAATACATCTCGATCCCCTTACCCGGGATCCTAACATACACTAAATGTATGCTAGTCAATACATGGTGATCCCCTTACCCGGGATCCTAACATACACTAAATGTACGCTAGCCAATACATCTCGATCCCCTTACCCGGGATCCTAACATGCACTAAATGTATGCTAGTTCACGCCCCAAATCACACTTCTTATATTTTATTTATCAACTATAATTTCATCACTTGACAATTCATAGAACAACCGTTCACCTTGAATACATATACATCAAGAATACTATCCAAATATCGGCATCAATACGCAAACTTTCCTCCTTTCTCCTAATATCCAACATTCGGTAATTCACATCTCACATCAATAACTTATTAAATCATAACATTAAACTAGAAAGTATAGGTGCGGATCACCTACCTGAAATATAAGCTCTACTCGTGGTCCCCTGCTGCTGCTGTTACACAACGCCTGTGGTCCCTCCTGCAAATCACAGGTTTATCTCATAAATTTTCCTCACTCAAGGATATGTTTTATAATAACCATATCAACAACCAATAAGTCTTTCTTTCAATCATTTCTTGGTACTTTATTTTTTTCTCATTTCACTCATTATTATTGTCGTTCTTTGTCCAATCCTAGTTATCATTCCTTTCTTTATATTTGGACTATCACTGTCCAACTGTTACTGCCTCGTTTTTGAACTGTTACTGTCTGACCTCTCCTCAGATTTTTAATTATATCTAGAGTAATAGAACTCTGATTCAAGCAAAATTTATGTAATTGGAAAGATAAGACATGAGGCTACAAGTTCTATGATTTGAGAAGAACCCAGTTATGCCTCTAAAATAGTCAAAATCGCTCATCAACAAACACTTGGACTGTTACTGTCCAACTGTTACTGTCCGTTTTTGAACTGTTACTGTCTGACCTCTCATCAGATTTTTAACTATATCTGGAGTTGTAGAACTCCGATTCAAGCAAAATTTATGTCGTTGGAAAGATAAGACATGAGGCTACAAGTTCTATGTTTTGAGGAGAACCCAGTTCTGCGTCTAATATAGTCAAAATCGCTCATCAACAAACACTTGGACTGTTACTGTCCGTTTTTGAATTGTTACTGTCTGACCTCCTCAGATTTTTAACTATATCTGGAGTTGTAGAACTCCGATTCAAGCAAAATTTGTGTCGTTGGAAAGATAAGACATGAGGCTACAAGTTCTATGTTTTGAGGAGAACCCAGTTCTGCCTCTAAAATAGTCAAAATCGCTCATCAACAAACACTTGGATTGTTACTGTCCAACTATTACTGTCCGTTTTTGAACTGTTACTGTCTGACCTCTCCTCATATTTTTAACTATATCTGGAGTTATAGAACTCAAATCTATAATTTAACATCCAGAAATCAATTCATAATCAACTTTAAAACAACTTATAAGACCATGTTTAGAATATCTTACCCGATACGAATCAAGGTCTCGATCCCTCCTTTTCTTTCTAATGACAGTCGACCCTCCCCTCTTCTCTTCTTGCTCAATTTTTTTCTTGTTAATCCCTTGCCTACCAGTGTTTATTTTTACCTATAACCCTTAATCTTGGATGGGTTCTTGTAATTTGGTGTTTCTCTCTAGATCTGTAAAAATAGATACCAAACTCCCTCTCTTCTTTCTTCACGATAGTTGCAGATCTGTTTTTGGTAAGAAGAGTAGTATTTGTGCTCTATAATTATTCTTCTTTGCATTTAGACCTCATTTTCTTTAAATGTATTCGTTTTGCCCCCACTTCTTTTTAGTTTAGTTTATTTTCTTTAATTTAATCCAACACTCAACATTTTCGGGTTGATTTATATTGTCTCGAAATATTTCATCCATAAACTTATATCCAAAATTTCTAAATTCCCATTTTTATTTAACCATATGCATGAATTTCTTCACTTTTATTTCTCATGAAGTTAGTATGCAATCTAAACAACCTTTATTTTTCCCCGGGGTTTACACGACCGGTTGATCGCTCTGCAATATTTACAGTAGTTTCCGGAAGCACTTTTCCTTGTACTACCTATGGAATCCCTACTCGGTGAAGAGGATGTCTTGTCGCGCCAGACCGGAATGGTAGCTGAAAAGCGCCATAACGTTTGATCCGATCGTTGGATCACGCAAAAAGTTTTACAGTTGTTTCCGGAGGCCTGTTTCCTTGACCTACCTATGGAATCCCTACTTGTTGAAAAGGAGGTCTTGTCGCGCGAGACCTGAATAACAGCTGAAAAGGGCAATAACTTTTGATCCGACAGTTGGATCGCGCTCAAATATTCAAAGTAGTTTCCAGAGGCCCGATTCCTTGGACTACATATGGAATCCCTACTCGTTGAAGAGGAAGTCTTGTGGCGCTAGACTGAAATAACAGTTGAAAAGCGCCATAACTTTTGATCCGACAGATGGTTCGCGCTCAAATATTTACAGTAGTTTTCGGAGGCCGTTTCCTTGGACTACCTATGGAATCCCTACTCGTTGAAGAGGAGGTCTTGTGCCGCCAAACCACAATAACAGCTGAAAAGCGCCATAACTTTTGATCTGATCATTGGATCGCGCTTAAATATTTACAGTAGTTTTTAGAGGCCCGTTTCCTTGTACTACCTATGGAATCCATACTAGTTCAAGAGGAGGTCTTGTCGCTCCAGACCGGAATAACAACTGAAAAGGACCATAAATTTTGATCCGACAGTTGGATCGGTCTTAAATATTTACAGTTGTTTCCGGAGGCCCGTTTCCTTTTACTACCTTTGGAATCGCTACTAGTTGAAGATGAGCTATTGTCGCGCCAGACCGAAATAACAGCTGAAAAGGGCCATAACTATTGATCCGACTGTTGGATCGCCCTCAAAGTTTTACAGTAGTTTCTGGAGCCTGTTTTCCTTGAAGTACCTATGGAATCCATACTCGTTGAAGAGGAGGTCTTGTCGTGCCAGATCGAAATAACAGCTGAAAAGGGCAGTAACTTTTGATCCGACCATTGGATCGCCCTCAAAGTTTTACAGTAGTTTCCGGAGCCCGTTTTCCTTGAAGTACCTATAGAATCCCTACTCGTTGAAGAGGAGGTCTTGTCACTACACACCGGAATAACAACTAAAAAGAGCATTAACTTTTCATCCGACCGTTGGATTGCGCTTAAACATTTACAGTAGTTTCCGGAGGCTCGTTTCTTTGTATTACCTATGCAATCCCTACTAGTTGAAGAGGAGGTCTTGTAGAGCCAGATCGGAATAACAGCTGAAAAAGGGCTTAACTTTTGTTCCGACCGTTGGATCGCTCTCAAATATTTACAGTAGTTTTCAGAGGCTCGTTTCCTTGTACTACCTATGGAATTCCTACTAGTTGAAGAGGAGGTCTTCTCGCGCCAGACCAGAATAACAGCTGAAAAAGCGCCCTAACTTTTAATCCGACCATTGGATCGCGCTCAAATATTTATGGTAGTTTCTGGAGGCCCGTTTCCTTGGACTACCTCTCCAATCCCTACTAGTTGAAGAGGAAGTCTTGTGGAGCCAGACCGGAATAACAGTTGAAAAAGGGATTAACTTTTGATCCGACCGTTGGATCGCACTCAAATATTTAAAGTAGTTTCCGGAGGCCTGTTTCCTTGGACTACTTATGAAGTCCCTACTAGTTGAAGAGGAGGTCTTGTGGCGCGAGACCAGAATAACAGCTGAAAAGCGCCATAACTTTTGATCTGACATTTGGATCGCGCTCAAATATTTACAGAAGTTTCCGGAGGCCCATTTCCTTGGACTACCTATGGAATCCCTACTGGTTAAAGAGGAGGTCTTATGGAGCCAGACCGGAATAACAGCTGAAAAAGGTCATAACTTTTGATGCGACGGTTGGATCGAGCTCAAATATTTAACGTAGTTTCCGAAAGCCAGTTTTCTTGTACTACCTATGGAATCCCTACTAGTTGAAGAGGAGGTCTTATCGCGCAAGACCGTAACTATTGCTGAAAAAGGCCATAACTTCTAATCCGACCGGTTGATCGCTTTGCAATATTTACAGTAGTTTCCGGAAGCACTTTTCCTTGTACTACCTATGGAATCCCTACTTGATGAAGACGACGTCTTGTCGCGCCAGATCGGAATAGTAGCTGAAAAGCACCATAACGTTTGATCCAATCGTTGGATCGCGCTAAAAGTTTTACAGTTGTTTCCGGAGGCCCGTTTCCTTGGACTACCTATGGAATCCCTACTCGTTGAAGAGGAGGTCTTGTCTCGCCAAACCGGACTAACATCTAAAAAGGGCTGTAACTTTGATCCGACCGTTGGATCGCCCTCAAAGTTTTACAGTAGTTTCCGGAGCCCGTTTTCCTTGAAGTACCTATAGAATCCCTACTCGTTGAAGAGGAGGTCTTGTCACTACACACCGGAATAACAACTAAAAAGAGCATTAACTTTTCATCCGACTGTTGGATTGCGCTTAAACATTTACAGTAGTTTCCGGAGGCTCGTTTCTTTGTATTACCTACGCAATCCCTACTAGTTGAAGAGGAGGTCTTGTGGAGCCAGATCGGAATAACAGCTGAAAAAGGGCTTAACTTCTGTTTCGACCGTTGGATCGCTCTCAAATATTTACAGTAGTTTTCAGAGGCTCGTTTCCTTGTAATACCTATGGAATTCCTACTAGTTGAAGAGGAGGTCTTCTCGCGCCAGACCAGAATAACAGCTGAAAAAGCGCCCTAACTTTTAATCCGACCATTGGATCGCGCTCAAATATTTATGGTAGTTTCTGGAGGCCCGTTTCCTTGGACTACCTCTCCAATCCCTACAAGTTGAAGAGGAGGTCTTGTGGAGCCAGACCGGAATAACAGTTGAAAAAGGGATTAACTTTTGATCCGACCGTTGGATCGCACTCAAATATTTACAGTAGTTTCCGGAGGCCCGTTTCCTTGGACTACCTATGGAGTCCCTACTAGTTGAAGAGGAGGTCTTGTGGCGCGAGACCGGAATAACAGCTGAAAAGCGCCATAACTTTTGATCCGACATTTGGATCGCGCTCAAATATTTACAGAAGTTTCCGGAGGCCCATTTCCTTGGACTACCTATGGAATCCCTACTGGTTGAAGAGGAGGTCTTATGGAGCCAGACCGGAATAACAGCTGAAAAGGGTCATAACTTTTGATGCGACGGTTGGATTGAGCTCAAATATTTAACGTAGTTTCCGAAAGCCAGTTTTCTTGTACTACCTATGGAATCCCTACTAGTTGAAGAGGAGGTCTTATCGCGCAAGACCGCAACTACTGCTGAAAAAGGCCATAACTTCTAATCCGACCGTTGGATCGCACTCAAATATTTACAGTAGTTTCCGGAGGCCCGTTTCCTTGGACTACCTATGGAGTCCCTACTCGTTGAAGAGGAGGTCTTGTCGCTCCACACCGGAATAACAACTGAAAAGAGCCTTAACTTTTCATCCTACCATTGGATTGCGCTTAAATATTTACATTAGTTTCCGGAGACCCGTTTCCTTGTACTACCTATGCAATCCCTACTAGTTGAAGAGGAGGTCTTGTGGAGCCAGACCGGAATAACAGCTGAAAAAGGGCTTAACTTTTGATCCGACTGTTGGATTGCGCTCACATATTTATAGTAGTTTCCGGGGGCCCGTTTCCTTAGACTACCTATGGAGTCCCTACTAGTTGAAGAGGAGGTCTTATGGCGCTAGACCGTAATAACAGCTGAAAAGCGCCATAACTTTTGCTCCTACCTTTGGATCGTGCTCAAATATTTACAGTAGTTTCCGGAGGCCCGTTTCCTTAGACTACCTATGGAATCCCTACTCGTTGAAGAGGAGGTCTTGTGGAGCCAGACCGGAATAACAGCTGGAAAGCGTCATAACTTTTGATGCGACGGTTGGATCGCCCTCAAATATTTAACGTAGTTTCCGAAGGCCAGTTTCCTTGTACTACCTATGGAATCCCTACTAGTTGAAGAGGAGGTCTTGTCGCACAAGACCGCAACTACAGCTGAAAAAGGCCATAATTTCTGATCCGACCAGTTGATCGCTCTGCAATATTTACAGTAGTTTCCGGAAGCACTTTTCCTTGTACTACCTATGGAATCCCTACTCGATGAAGAGGACGTCTTGTCGCGCCAGATCGGAATAGTAGCTGAAAAGCGCCATAACGTTTGATCCGATCGTTGGATTGCGCTAAAAGTTTTACAGTTGTTTCCGGAGGCCTGTTTCCTTGAGCTACCTATGGAATCCCTACTTGTTGAAAAGGAGGTCTTGTCGCACGAGACCTGAATAACAGCTGAAAAGTGCCATAACTTTTGATCCGATAGTTGGATAACGCTCAAATATTCAAAGTAGTTTCCGAAGGCCCTTTTCCTTGGACTACCTATGAAATCCCTTCACGTTGAAAAGGAGGTCTTATCTCGCCAGACCGGAATAACAGCTGAAAAGCACCATAACTTTTGATCCGACTGTTGGATTGCGCTCAAATATTCAAAGTAGTTTCCGGAGGCCCGTTTGCTTGGACTACCTATGGAATCCCTACTCGTTGAAGAGGAGGTCTTGTCGCGCCAAACCGGACTAACAGTTAAAAAGGACCATAACTTTTGATCCGACGGATGGTTCGCGCTTAAATATTTACAGTAGTTTCCGGAGGCCGTTTCCTTGGACTACCTATGGAATCCCTACTCGTTGAAGAGGTGGTCTTGTGGTGCCAAACCGACATAATAGTTGGAAAGCGCCATAACTTTTGATCCGATCATTGGAACGCGCTTAAATATTTATAGTAGTTTCCGAAGGCCTGTTTCCTTGGAGTACTTATGGAATCCCTACTCGTTGAAGAGGAGGTCTTGTCGCGCCAGACCGAAATAACAGCTGAAAAGGGCTGTAACTTTGATCCGACCGTTGGATCGCCCTCAAAGTTTTACAGTAGTTTCCGGAGCCCGTTTTCCTTGAAGTACCTATAGAATCCCTACTCGTTGAAGAGGAGGTCTTGTCGCTCCACACCTGAATAACAACTGAAAAGAGCCTTAACTTTTCATCCTACCGTTGGATTGCGCTTAAATATTTACATTAGTTTCCGGAGGCCCGTTTCCTTGTACTACCTATGCAATCCCTACTAGTTGAAGATGAGGTCTTGTGGAGACAGACCGGAATAACAGCTGCAAAAAAGCATAACTTTTGATCCGACCGTTGGATCGCGCTCAAATTTTTACAGTAGTTTTGAGAGGCTTGTTTCCTTGTACTACCTATGGAATCCATACTAGGTGAAGAGGAGGTCTTCTCATGCCAGACCGGAATAACAGCTGAAAAGCGCCATAACTTTTGATCCGACCATTGGATCGCGCTAAAATATTTATGGTAGTTTCTGGAGTCCCGTTTCCTTGTACTACCTCTGCAATCCCTAGTAGTTGAAGAGGAGGTCTTGTGGAGCCAGACCGGAATAACAGCTGAAAAAGGGCTTAACTTTTAATCCGACTGGTGGTCGCGCTCAAATATTTACAGTAGTTTCCGGAGGCCCGTTTCCTTGGACTACCTATGGAGTCCCTACTAGTTGAAGAGGAGGTCTTGTGGCGCAAGACCGCAACTATTACTGAAAAAGGCCATAATTTCTGATCCGACCGGTTGTTCGCTCTACAATATTTACAGTAGTTTCCGGAAGCACTTTTCCTTGTACTACCTATGGAATCCCTACTCGGTGAAGAGGACGTCTTGTCGCGCCACACCGGAATAGTAGCTAAAAAGCGCCATAACGTTTGATCAGATCGTTGGATCGCGCTAAAAGTTTTACAGTTGTTTCGGGACGCCTGTTTCCTTGAGCAACCTATGGAATCCCTACTCGTTGAACAGGAGGTCTTGTCGTGCGAGACCTGAATAACAGCTGAAATGTACCTTAACTTTTCATCCAACCGTTGGATTGCGCTTAAATATTTACAGTAGTTTCCGGAGGCCTGTATCCTTGTACTACCTATGCAATCCCTACTAGTTGAAGAGGAGGTCTTCTCGTGCCAGACCTGAGTAACAGCTGAAAAGCGCCATAACTTTTGATCCGATCGTTGGATCGCGCTCAAATATTTACAGTAGTTTCTGGACGCCCGTTTCCTTGGACTACCTATGGAATCCCTACTCGTTGAAGAGGAGGTCTTGTAGCGCCAGATCGGAATAACAGCTGAAAAGCGCCATAACTTTTGATCCGACGGATGGTTCGCACTCAAATATTTACAGTAGTTTCCGGAGGCTGTTTCTATGGACTACCTATGGAATCCCTACTCGTTGAAGAGGTCTTGTGCCTCCAAACCGAAAAAATAGCTGAAAAACGCCAAAACTTTTGATCCAATCGTTGAATCGCCCTCAAAGTTTTTCAGTAGTTTCCGGAGCCCGTTTTCCTTGAAGTACCTATGGAATCCCTTCTCGTTGAAAAGGAGGTCTTGTCGCGCCAGACCGCAATAACAGCTGAAAAGGGCCATAATTTTTTATCCGACTATTGGATCGCCCTCAAAGTTTTACAGTAGTTTCCGGAGCCTGTTTTCCTTGAAGTACCTATGGAATCCCTACTCGTTGAAGAGGAGGTTTTGTCGCGCCAGACCGAAATGACAGCTGAAAAGGGCTGTAACTTTTGATCCGACCGTTGGATCGCCCTCAAAGTTTTACAATAGTTTCCGGAACCCATTTTTCTTGAAGTACCTATAGAATCCCTACTCGTTGAAGAGGAGGTCTTGTCGCTCCACACCGGAATAACAACTAAAAAGAGCCTTAACTTTTCATCCGACAATTGGATTGCGGTTAAATATTTACAGTAGTTTCCGGAGGCTCGTTTGTTTGTACTACCTATGCAATCCCTACTAGTTGAAGAGGAGGTCTTCTGGAGCCAGACCAGAATAACAGGTGAAAAAGGGCTTAACTTTTGATTCGACCATTGGATCGCTCTCAAATATTTACAGTAGTTTCCGGAGGCCCGTTTCCTTGGCCTACCTATGGAGTCCCTACTAGTTGAAGAGGAGGTCTTGTGGTGTGAGACCGGAATAACAGCTGAAAAGCGCCATAACTTTTGATCCGACCATTGGATCGCGCTCAAATATTTACAGTAGTTTCCGAAGGCCCGTTTCCTTGGACTACCTATGGAATCCCTACTCGTTGAAGAGGAGGTCTTGTGGAGCCAAACCGGAATAACAGTTGAAAAGGGTCATAACTTTTGATTCGACGGTTGGATCGCGCTCAAATATTTAACGTAGTTTCCGAAGGCCAGTTTCCTTGTACTACCAATGGAATCCTAACTAGTTGAAGAGGAGGTCTTGTCGCGCAAGACCGCAACTACTGCTGAAAAATTCCCTAATTTATGATCCGACCGGTTGATCGCTCTGCAATATTTATTGTAGTTTCCGGAAGCACTTTTCCTTGTACTACCTATGGAATCCCTACTTGGTGAAGAGGACGTCTTGTCGCGCCAGACCGGAATAGTAGCTGAAAAGCGCCATAACGTTTTATCCGATCGTTGGATCGCGCTAAAAGTTTTATAGTTGTTTCCGGAGGCCTGTTTCCTTGAGCTACCTATGGAATCCCTACTCGTTGAAAAGGAGGTCTTGTCGCGCGAGACCTGAATAACTGCTGAAATGTGTCATAACGTTTGATCCGATAATTGGATCGCGCTCAAATATTCAACGTAGTTTACGGAGGCCCGTTTTCTTGGACTACCTATGGAGTCCCTACTCGTTGAAGAAGAGGTCTTGTCACGTCAGACTGGAATAACAGCTAAAAAGGGCCATATTTTTTATCCGACGGATGGTTCGCGCTCAAATATTTACAGTAGTTTCCAGAGGCCGTTTCCTTGGACTACCTATGGAATCCCTACTCGTTGAAGAGGAGGTCTTCTCGTGCCAGACTGGAATAACAGATGAAAAGCGCCATAACTTTTGATCCGACCATTGGATCGCGCTCAAATATTTATGGTAGTTTCTGGAGGCCCGTTTCCTTGTACTACCTCTGCAATCTCTACTAGTTGAAGAGGAGGTCTTGTGGAGCCAGACCGGAATAACAGCTGAAAAAGGGCTTAACTTATGATCCGACTGTTGGATTGCGCTCAAATATTTATAGTAGTTTCCGGAGGCCCGTTTCCTTGGACTACCTATGGAGTCCCTACTAGTTGAAGAGGAGGTCTTATGGCGCTAGACCGTAATAACAGCTGAAAAGCGCCATAACTTTTGCTCCTACCTTTGGATCGCGCTCAAATATTTACAGTAGTTTCCGGAGGCCCGTTTCCTTCGACTACCTATGGAATCCCTACTCGTTGAAGAGGAGGTCTTGTGGAGCCAGACCGGAATAACAGCTGAAAAGCGTCATAACTTTTGATGCGACGGTTGGATCGCCCTCAAATATTTAACGTAGTTTCCGAAGGCCAGTTTCCTTGTACTACATATGGAATCCCTACTAGTTGAAGAGGAGGTCTTCTCGTGCCAGACTGGAATAACAGATGAAAAGCGCCATAACTTTTGATCCGACCATTGGATCGCGCTCAAATATTTATGGTAGTTTCTGGACGCCCGTTTCCTTGTACTACCTCTGCAATCCCTACTAGTTGAAGAGGAGGTCTTGTGGACCGGAATAACAGCTGAAAAAGGGCTTAACTTTTGATCTGACTGTTGGATTGCGCTCAAATATTTATAGTAGTTTCCGGAGGCCCGTTTCCTTGGACTACCTATGGAGTCCCTACTAGTTGAAGAGGAGGTCTTATGGCGCTAGACCGTAATAACAGCTGAAAAGCGCCATAACTTTTGATCCTACCTTTGGATCGTGCTCAAATATTTACAGTAGTTTCCGGAGGCCCGTTTCCTTGGACTACCTATGGAGTCCCTACTAGTTGAAGAGGAGGTCGTATGGCGCTAGACCGTAATAACAGCTGAAAAGCGCCATAACTTTTTCTCCTACCTTTGGATCATGCTCAAATATTTACAGTAGTTTCCGGAGGCCCGTTTCCTTAGACTACCTATGGAATCCCTACTCGTTGAAAAGGAATCTTGTCGCGCGGGACCTGAATAACAACTGAAAAGGGAAATAACTTTTGATCCGACAATTGGATCGCGCTCAAATATTCAAAGTAGTTTCCGGAGGCCCGTTTCCTTGGACTACCTATGGAATCCCTACTCGTTGAAGAGGAGGTCTTGTCGCGCCAAACCGGACTAACAGCTAAAAAGGGCTGTAACTTTGATCCGACCGTTGGATCGCCCTCAAAGTTTTACAGTAGTTTCCGGAGCCCGTTTTCCTTGAAGTACCTATAGAATCCCTACTCGTTGACGAGGAGGTCTTGTCGCTCTACACCGGAATAACAGCTGAAAAGAGCCTTAACTTTTCATCCTACCGTTGGATTGCGCTTAAATATTTACATTAGTTTCCGGAGGCCCGTTTCCTTGTACTACCTATGCAATCCCTACTAGTTGAAGAGGAGGTCTTGTGGAGCCAGACCGGAATAACAGCTGAAAAAGGGCTTAACTTTTGATCCGACTGTTGGATTGCGCTCAAATATTTATAGTAGTTTCCGGAGGCCCGTTTCCTTGGACTACCTATGGAGTCCCTACTAGTTGAAGAGGAGGTCTTGTGGCGGTAGACCGGAATAACAGCTGAAAAGCGCCATAACTTTAGCTCCTACCTTTGGATCGTGCTCAAATATTTATGGTAGTTTCTGGAGGCCCGTTTCCTTGTACTACCTATGCAATCCCTAGTAGTTGAAGAGGAGGTCTTGTGGAGCCAGACCGGAATAACAGCTGAAAAAGGGCTTAACTTTTGATCCGACTGTTGGATTGCGCTCAAATATTTATAGTAGTTTCCGGAGGCCCGTTTCCTTGGACTACCTATGGAGTCCCTACTAGTTGAAGAGGAGGTCTTATGGCGCTAGACCGTAATAACAGCTGAAAAGCGCCATAACTTTTGCTCCTACCTTTGGATCGTGCTCAAATATTTACAGTAGTTTCCGGAGGCCCGTTTCCTTAGACTACCTATGGAATCCTTACTCGTTGAAGAGGAGGTCTTGTGGAGCCAGACCGGAATAACAGCTGAAAAGCGTCATAACTTTTGATGCGACGGTTGGATCGCCCTCAAATATTTAACGTAGTTTCCGAAGGCCAGTTTCCTTGTACTACCTATGGAATCCCTACTAGTTGAAGAGGAGGTCTTGTCGCGCAAGACCGCAACTACAGCTGAAAAAGGCCATAATTTCTGATCCGACCAGTTGATCGCTCTGCAATATTTACAGTAGTTTCCGGAAGCACTTTTCATTGTACTACCTATGAAATCCCTACTCATTGAAGAGGACATCTTGTCGCGCCAGACCGGAATAGTAGCTGAAAAGCGCCATAATGTTTGATTCGATTGTAGGATCGCGTTAAAAGTTTTACAGTTGTTTCCGGAGGCCTGTTTCCTTGAACTACCTATAGAATCCCTACTCGTTGAAAAGGAGGTCTTGTCGCGCGAGACCTGAATTATAGCTGAAAAAGGAAATAACTTTTGATCCGACAGTTGGATGGCGCTCAAATATTCAAAGTAGTTTCTGGAGGCCCATTTCCTTGGACTACCTATGGAGTCCCTACTAGTTGAAGAGGAGGTCTTGTGGTGCTAGACCGGAATAACAGCTGAAAAGCGCCATAACTTTTGATCGGACCATTGGATCGCGCTCAAATATTTATAGTAGTTTCCGGAGGCCCGTTTCCTTGGACTACCTATGGAATCCCTACTAGTTGAAGAGGAGGTCTTGTGGAGCCAGACCGGAATAACAGCTGAAAAAGGGCTTAACTTTTGATCCGACCGTTGGATCTCTCTCAAATATTTACAATAGTTTCCGGAGGCCCGTTTCCTTGGACTACATCTGGAATCCCTACTAGTTGAAGAGGAGGTCCTGTGGAGCCAGACCTGAATAACAGCTGAAAAAGGGCTTCACTTTTGATCCGACCGTTGGATCGCTCTCAAATATTTACAGTAGTTTCCGGAGGCCCGTTTCCTTGTACTACCTATGGAATCCCTACTAGTTGAAAAGGAGGTCTTCTCGTGCCAGTCTGGAATAACAGATGAAAAGCGCCATAACTTTTGATCCGACCAATGGATCGCGCTCAAATATTTATGGTAGTTTCTGGAGGCCCGTCTCCTTGTACTACCTCTGGAATCCCTGCTAGTTGAAGAGGAGGTCTTGTGGAGCCAGACCGGAATAACAGCTGAAAAAGGGCTTAACTTTTGATCCGACCGTTGGATCGCGCTCAAATATTTACAGTAGTTTCCGGAGGCCCGTTTCCTTGGACTACCTATGGAGTCATTACTAGTTGAAGAGGATGTCTTGTGGCGCTAGACCGGAATAACAGCTGAAAAGCGCCATAACTTTTGATCGGACCATTGGATCGCGCTCAAATATTTACAGTAGTTTCCGGAGGCCCGTTTCCTTGGACTGCCTATGGAATCCCTACTAGTTGAAGAGGAGGTCTTGTGGAGCCAGACCGGAATAACAGCTGAAAAAGGGCTTAACTTTTGATCCGACCGTTGGATCTCTCTCAAATATTTACAGTAGTTTCCGGAGGCCCGTTTCCTTGGACTACATCTGGAATCCCTACTAGTTGAAGATGAGGTCCTGTGGAGCCAGACCTGAATAACAGCTGAAAAAGGGCTTAACTTTTGATCCGACCGTTGGATCGCTCTCAAATATTTACAGTAGTTTCCGGAGGCCCGTTTCCTTGTACTACCTATGGAATCCCTACTAGTTGAAAAGGAGGTCTTCTCGTGCCAGTCTGGAATAACAGATGAAAAGCGCCATAACTTTTGATCCGACCATTGGATCGCGCTCAAATATTTATGGTAGTTTCTGGAGGCCCGTCTCCTTGTACTACCTCTGGAATCCCTGCTAGTTGAAGAGGAGGTCTTGTGGAGCCAGACCGGAATAACAGCCGAAAAAGGGCTTAACTTTTGATCTGACCGTTGGATCGCGCTCAAATATTTACAGTAGTTTCCGGAGGCCCGTTTCCTTGGACTACCTATGGAGTCCTTACTAGTTGAAGAGGATGTCTTGTGGCGCTAGACCGGAATAACAGCTGAAAAGCGCCATAACTTTTGATCCGACCTTTGGATCGCGTGCAAATATTTACAGTAGTTTCCGGAAGCCCGTTTGCTTGGACTACCTATGGAATCCCTACTAGGTGAAGAGGAGGTCTTGTGGAGCAAGACTGGAATAACAGCTGAAAAAGGGCTTAACTTTTGATCCGACCATTTGATCGCTCTCAAATATTTACAGTAGTTTTCGGAGGCCCGTTTCCTAGTACTACCTATGGAATCCCTACTAGTTGAAGAGGAGGTCTTCTCGTGCCAGACTGGAATAACAGATGAAAAGCGCCATAACTTTTGATCCGACCATTGGAACGCGCTCAAATATTTATGGTAGTTTCTGGAGGCCCGTTTCCTTGTACTACCTCTAAAATCCCTACTAGTTGAAGAGGAGGTCTTGTGGAGCCAGACCGGAATAACAGCTGAAAAAGGGCTTAACTTTTGATCCGACCGTTGGATTGCGCTCAAATATTTATAGTAGTTTCCGGAGGCCCGTTTCCTTGGACTACCTATGGAGTCCCTACTAGTTGAAGAGGAGGTCTTATGGCGCTAGACCGTAATAACAGCTGAAAAGCGCCATAACTTTTGATCCTACCTTTAGATCGCGCTCAAATATTTACAGTAGTTTCCGGAGGCCCGTTTCCTTGGACTACCTATGGAATCCCTACTCGTTGAAGAGGAGGTCTTGTGGAGCCAGACCGGAATAACAGCTGAAAAGGGTCATAACTTTTGATGCGACGGTTGGATCGCCCTCAAATATTTAACGTAGTTTCCGAAGGCCAGTTTCCTTGTACTACCTATGAAATCCCTACTAGTTGAAGACGAGGTCTTGTCGCGCAAGACCGCAACTACTACTGAAAAATGCTATAATTTCTGATCCGACCGGTTGAATTCTCTGCAATATTTACAGTAGTTTCCGGAAAAACTTTTCCTTGTACTACTTATGGAATCCCTACTCGTTGATGAGGATGTCTTGTCGCGCCAGACCGGAATAGTAGCTGAAAAGCGCCATAACGTTTGATCCGATCGTTGGATCGCGCTAAAAGTTTTACAGTTGTTGCCGGAAGCTTGTTTCCTTGAACTACCTATGGAATCCCTACTCGTTGAAAAGAAGTTCTTGTCGCGCAGGACCTGAATAACAGCTGAAAAGGGCAATAACTTTTGATCCGACAGTTGGATCGCGCTAAAATATTCAAAGTAGTTTCCGGAGGCCCGTTTCCTTGGACTACCTATGGACTCCCTACTCATTGAGGAGGAGGTCTTGTGGTGCCAGATCGGAATAACAGCTGAAAAGCGCCATAACTTTTGATCCGACGGATGGTTCGCGCTCAAATATTTGCAGTAGTTTCCGGAGGCCGTTTCCTTGGACTACCTATGGAATCCCTACTCGTTGAAGAGGAGGTCTTGTGGAGCCAGACCGGAATAACAGCTGAAAAAGGGCTTAACTTTTGATCCGACCGTTGGATCTCTCTCAAATATTTACAGTAGTTTCCGGAGGCCCGTTTCCTTGGACTACGTCTGGAATCCCTACTAGTTGAAGAGGAGGTCCTGTGGAGCCAGACCTGAATAACAGCTGAAAAGGGCAATAACTTTTGATCCGACAGTTGGATCGCGCTAAAAGTTTTACAGTTGTTTTCGGAGGCCTGTTTCCTTGAACTACCTATGGAATCCCTACTCGTTGAAAAGGAGGTCTTATCGCGCGAGACCTAAATAGCAGCTGAAAAGGGCAATAACTTTTTATCTGATAGTTGGATCGTGCTCAAATATTCAAAGTAGTTTCCGGAGGCCGTTTCCTTGGACTACCTATGGAATCCCTACTCGTTGAAGAGGAGGTCTTGTGGAGCCAGACCGGAATAACAGCTGAAAAAGGGCTTAACTTTTGATCCGACCGTTGGATCTCTCTCAAATATTTACAGTAGTTTCCGGAGGCCCGTTTCCTTGGACTACATCTGGAATCCCTACTAGTTGAAGAGGAGGTCCTGTGGAGCCAGACCTGAATAACAGCTGAAAAGGGCAATAACTTTTGATCCGACAGTTGGATCGCGCTAAAAGTTTTACAGTTGTTTTCGGAGGCCTGTTTCCTTGAACTACCTATGGAATCCCTACTCGTTGAAAAGGAGGTCTTATCGCGCGAGACCTAAATAGCAGCTGAAAAGGGCAATAACTTTTTATCCGATAGTTGGATCGTGCTCAAATATTCAAAGTAGTTTCCGGAGGCCGTTTCCTTGGACTACCTATGGAATCCCTACTCGTTGAAGAGGAGGTCTTGTCTCGCCAGACCGGAATAACAGCTGAAAAGCTCCATAACTTTTGATCTGACCGTTTGATCCCCTCAAAGTTTTACAGTAGTTTCCGGAGCTTGTTTTCCTTGAAGTACCTATGGAATCCCTACTTGTTGAAAAGGCGGTCTTGTCGCGCGAGACTCGAATAACAGCTGAAAAGGGCAATAACTTTTGATCCGACAGTTGGATCGCGCTAAAATATTCAAAGTAGTTTCCGGAGGCCCGTTTCCTTGGACTACCTATGGAATCCCTACTCGTTGAAGAGGAGGTCTTATCACGCCAGACCGGAATAATAGCTAAAAAGGGTCATAACTTTTGATCCGACTGTTGGATCGCCCTCAAAGTTTTACAGTAGTTTCTGGAGCCTGTTTTCCTTGAAGTACCTATGGAATCCCTACTCGTTGAAGAGGATGTCTTGTCGCGCCAGATCGAAATAACAGCTGAAAAGGGCAGTAACTTTTGATCCGACCATTGGATCGCCCTCAAAGTTTTACAGTAGTTTCCGGAGCCCATTTTCCTTGAAGTACCTATGGATTCCCTACTCGTTGAAGAGGAGGTCTTGTCGCGCAAGACCGCAACTACTGCTGAAAAATGCCATAACTTCTGATCCGACCGGTTGATCGCTCTGCAATATTTACAGTAGTTTCCGGAAGCACTTTTCCTTGTACTACCTATGGAATCCCTACTCGGTGAAGAGGACGTCTTGTCGCGCCAGACCGGAATAGTAGCTGAAAAGCGCCATAACATTTGATCCGATCGTTGGATCGCGCTTAAATATTTACAGTAGTTTCCGAAGGCCCATTCCCTTGGACTACCTGTGGAATCCCTACTCGTTGAAGAGGAGGTCTTGTCTCGCCAGATCGGAATAACAGCTGAAAAGCTTTGATGCAACCATATTATTCGATAGTTTCACCCACATTTAACTAGTGTTTTGCCTGTGTTTTTATGTATAAAGTGCCTTGATATTCTTTGTTTTATATTTTGAAGGCACTTTTGGATGAAAGATGCAAAAAGGAGTAAATTGGAGGCAATTGGCAGATTTGACCCTCACTCGATGTTTTGTGCAGAGCGTGAGCTCTAAAAGTCGAAACGAAGTGATTCCAGTGGCATTAGAAAGCTAACATCCATACCTTTCTGGAAATCTAAGTCAAGAAAAATAAAAAGACAAAGAACATGGAAATCACATCCTTCAAAGTCAAATCTCGCATTCTGCCAATGTTGACCTTTGTCCATTCAAAATTTAATATCTGGAGCTACAAACTCAATTGTTTTGGATTTCTGACTTAAATTCCTACAAACGCTTCAACTTTCAGCCAAAAACGATGTCATATGAGGGAGATATGATTTTTCAAAGATGACAACTGAATTCTGCCAGCAAACAGGTTTCATGAAGAAATGAGTCCAAATTACATTCCGAAGCATCTAAACCGACATCCAAGTTTTTATTTCAGAAATTTAGCTCCTCTAGTAAATCAATCCAGAAAGTCAAGGAAGGCAGCCACCAACCTCAAGCCACCAACCTTAAACCACCAACCACAAACCAGCCGCCAGCCGCCAGCCGCCAGCCGCCTTCACACTACCACCACCTATTGATGTTCACACTTGAACTTTGATTTTTCTTACTTACAATTTGTGTATAAATAGGCAGCTAAGTTTATGCTATTAAGAGAGCCAAGAGAGAGGGAGAGAGAGTGCAGTAGAATCAAAGAAAGAAGGGTGGCAGCCATAAGAGAAGAAACACAAACTCTCCCCTCTACAAACTAGAAATAATGCTTTCTTCTATCTTTAGGAGTAGTTGTTCAAAAGATATGCAAGGCTAAGCTCATTTTCTTGGTTGCAAGGACGCAAAAACCTTCTGATTTCAAGAACTGTGAGATTTATTCTTCCATTTATTTTCAGTTTGTTTTATGAATGAGTATGTTTGTTTTCCTATGCATATTTCCTATGATTGTTTATCTTAATTGCTAGAGCGGACTCTAGGTTATTATTGTGAACAATCTATTGCTAAGTTTGATATCAAAACCGGAGTTGTGGTATATAAACTTATGAAGCAACAAAGCTTGATAATTGTAGCGGAACTACGTTATTAAACTTAGGGAGAACATTCGATCAAAGCAACACAAGCTGATAACTTGGTTGTTAAGATTAATGAATTTATCTAGATCTTAAGGCTGCCATTGGATTAAATCATTAGTGCGGACACTGTGATTGTTTGTTGGTTAGGGTTATTTATACGGCGGATCCGTTAATTAACCAACATTAAGAAAAGATAAAAAATTCAGAATATAAACTGAAGTTTCGTTTCAAGGATTGGTTTTGATTTCTGTAGGTGGATGTGTGCTTGCGACCAAGGTTTGTTTTCTTGATAAATTTCAGTTTCAATTGATTTTGTTTGCTAGTTTAATTTCTTTCATCATCACAAATCAAAAACCCCCCAATTGCATAACGTATATCATAAAAATCTGAACTAAACCTTCCTCGTGGGATCGACCCCTTGCTTGCTCTATACTATCTTGTGTGTTTTAAGCTAGGGTAATTAATTTGTGCGACCGCGACATCGTAACAAGCTCCATAACTTTTGATCTGACCGTTGCATCACCCTCAAAGTTTTACAGTAGTTTCTGGAGCCCGTTTTCCTTGAAGTACCTATGGAATCCCATCTCGTTGAAGAGGAGGTCTTGTCGCGCCAGACAAAAATAACAGCTGAAAAGGGCTATAACTTTTGATCCGACCGTTGGATCGCCCTCAAAGTTTTACAGTAGTTTCCCGAGCCCGTTTTCCTTGAAGTACCTATAGAATCCCTACTCGTTGAAGAGGAGGTCTTGTCGCTCCACACCGGAATAACAACTGAAAAGAGCCTTAACTTTTCATCTGACCGTTGGATTGCGCTTAAATATTTACAGTAGTTTCTGGAGGCCCGTTTCCTTGTACTACCTATGCAATCCCTACTAGTTGAAGAGGAAGTCTTGTGGAGCCAGACCGAAATAACAGCTGAAAAAGAGCTTAACTTTTGATCTGACCGTTGGATCGCTCTCAAATATTTACAGTAGTTTTCGGAGGCCCATTTCCTTGTACTACCTATGTAATCCCTACTAGTTGAAGACGAGGTCTTCTCGTGCCAGACCGGAATAACAGCTGAAAAGCACCATAACTTTTGATCCGACCATTGGATCGCGCTCAAATATTTATGGTAGTTTCTGGAGGCCCGTTTCCTTTTACTACCTCTGCAATCCCTACTAGTTGAAGAGGAGGTCTTGTAGAGCCAGAAAAGAATAATAGCTGAAAAAGGGCTTAACTTTTGATCCGACCATTGGATCGCGCTCAAATATTTATAGTAGTTTCTTGAGGCCCGTTTCCTTGGACTACCTATGGAGTCACTACTAGTTGAAGAGGAGGTCTTGTGGTGCTAGACCGAAATAACAGCTGAAAAGCGCCATAACTTTTGATCCGACCATTGGATCGCGCTCAAATATTTACAGTAGTTTCCGGAGGCCCGTTTTCCTTGGACTACCTATGGAATCCCTACTTGTTGAAGAGGAGGTCTTGTGGAGCCAGACCGGAATAACAGCTGAAAAGGATCCTAAATTTTCATTCGATGGTTGGATCGCGCTCAAATATTTAACGTAGTTTCCGAAGGCTAGTTTCCTTGTAGTACCTATGGAATCCCTACTAGTTGAAGAGGAGGTCTTGTCGCGCAAGACCGCAACTACTGCTGAAAAAGGCAATAACTTCTGATCCGACCGGTTGATCGCTCTGCAATATTTATAGTAGTTTCCGGAAGCACTTTTCCTTGTACTACCTATGGAATCCCTACTCGGTGAAGAGGACGTCTTGTCGAGCTAGACCGGAATAGTAGTTGAAAATCGCCATAACGTTTGATCCGATCGTTGGATCGCGCTAAAAGTTTTATAGTTGTTTTCAGAGGCCTTTTTCCTTGAGCTACCTATTGAATCCCTACTCGTTGAAAAGGAGGTCTTGTCGTGCGAGACCTGAATAACAGCTGAAAAGTGCCATAACTTTTGATCCGATAGTTGGATCGCGCTGAAATATTCAAAGTAGTTTCCGGAGGCCCGTTTCCTTGGACTACCTATGGAATCCCTACTCGTTGAAGAGGAGGTCTTGTCACGCCAGACCGGAATAATAGCTAAAAAGGGCCATAACTTTTGATCCGACGGATGGTTCGCGCTCAAATATTTACAGTAGTTTCCGGAGGCCGTTTCCTTGGACTGCCTATGGAATCCCTACTCGTTGAAGAGGAGGTCTTGTGGCGCCCAACCGAAATAACAACTGAAAAGCGTCATAACTTTTTATCCGATCGTTGGATCGCACTTAAATATTTACAGTAGTTTCCGGAGGCCCGTTTCCTTGGACTACCTGTGGAATCCCTACTCGTTGAAGAGGAGGTTTTGTCTCGCCAGACCGGAATAACAGCTGAAAAGCTCCATAACTTTTGATCTAACCGTTGGATCGCCCTCAAAGTTTTCCAGTAGTTTCCGGAGCCCGTTTTCCTTGAAGTACCTATGGAATCCCTACTCGTTGAAGAGGAGGTCTTGTCGCGCCAGACCGAAATAACAGCTGAAAGGGCCATAACTTTTGATCTGACTGTTAGATCACCCTCAAAGTTTTATAGTAGTTTCCGGAGCCTGTTTTCCTTGAAGTACCTATGGATTCCCTGCTCGTTGAAGAGGAGGTCTTGTCGCGCAAGACCGCAACTACTTGCTGAAAAAGGCCATAACTTCTGATCCGACCGGTTGATCTCTCTCCAATATTTACAGTAGTTTCCGGAAGCACTTTTCATTGTACTACCTATGGAATCCCTAATCGGTGAAGAGGACGTCTTGTCGCGCCAGACTGGAATAGTAGCTGAAAAGCGCCATAACATTTGATCTGAATGTTGGATCGCGCTTAAATATTTACAGTAGTTTCCGGAGGCCTGTTTCCTTGGACTACCTGTGGAATCCCTACTCGTTGAAGAGGAGGTCTTGTCTCGCCAGATCGGACTAACAACTGAAAAGCTCCATAACTTGTGATCTGACCGTTGAACTGCCCTCAAAGTTTTACAGTAGTTTCTGTAGCCCGTTTTCCTTAAAGTACCTATGGAATCCCTTCTCGGTGAAGAGGAGGTCTTGTAGTGCCAGACCGCAATAACAGCTGAAAAGGATGATAACTTTTGATCCGACTGTTGGATCGCCCTCAAACTTTTACAGTAGTTTCTGGAGCCTGTTTTCCTTGAAGTAGCTATGGAATCCCTACTCGTTGAAGAGGAGGTCTTGTCGCGCCAGACCGAAATAACAGCTGAAAAGGGCTGTAACTTTTGATCCGACCATTGGATCGCGCTCAAATATTTACAGTAGTTTCTGGAGGCCTGTTTCCTTGGACTACCTATGGAATCCCTACTCGTTGAAGAGGAGGTCTTGTGGAGCCAGACCGGAATAACAGCTGAAAAGGGTAATAACTTTTGATGCGACGGTTGGATCGCGCTCAAATATTTAACGTACTTTCTGAAGGCCAGTTTTCTTGTACTACCTATGGAATCCCTACTAGTTGAAGACGAGGTCTTGTCGCGCAAGACCGCAACTACTGCTGAAAAAGGCCATAACTTCTGATCCGACCGGTTGATCGCTCTGCAATATTTACAGTAGTTTCCGGAAGCACTTTTCCTTGTACTACTTATGGAATCCCTACTTGGTGTAGAGGACGTCTTGTCGCGCCAGACTGGAATAGTAGCTGAAAATCACCATAACGTTTGATCCGATCGTTGGATCGCGCTACAAGTTTTATAGTTTTTTCCGGAGGCCTGTTTCCTTGAGCTACCTATGGAATCCCTACTCGTTGAAAAGGAGATCTTGTTGCACGAGACTTGAATAACAAATGAAAAGTGCCATAACTTTTGATCCGATAGTTGGATCGCGCTGAAATATTCAAAGTAGTTTCCGGAGGCCCATTTCCTTGGACTACCTATGGAATCCCTACTCGTTGAAGAGGAGGTCTTGTCACGCCAGACCGGAATAATAGCTAAAAAGGGCCATAACTTTTGATCCGACAGATGGTTCGCGCTCAAATATTTACAGTAGTTTCCGGAGGCCGTTTCCTTGGACTACCCATGGAATCCCTACTCGTTGAAGAGGAGGTCTTGTGGCGCCAAACCGAAATAACAACTGAAAAGCGTCATAACTTTTTATCCGATCGTTGGATCGCACTTAAATATTTACAGTAGTTTCCGGAGCTCGTTTCCTTGGACTACCTGTGGAATCCCTACTCGTTGAAGAGGAGGTCTTATCTCGTCAGACCGGAATAACAGCTGAAAAGCTCTGTAACTTTTGATCTGATCGTTGGATCGCCCTCACAGTTTTATAGTAGTTTCCGGAGCCCGTTTTCCTTGAAGTACCGATAGAATCCCTACTCGTTGAAGAGGAGGTCTTGTCGCTCCACACCGGAATAACAACTAAAAAGAACCTTAACTTTTCATCCGACCATTGGATTGCGCTTAAATATTTACAGTAGTTTCCGGAGGCTCGTTTCATTGTACTACCTATGCAATTCGTACTAGTTGAAGAGGAGGTCTTGTGGAGCCAGACCGGAATAACAGCTGAAAAAGGGCTTAGCTTTTGATCCGACCATTGGATCGCTCTCAAATATTTACAGTAGTTTCCGGAGGCCCGTTTCCTTGGACTACCTATGGAGTCCCTACTAGTTGAAGAGGAGGTCTTGTGGTGCGAGACCGGAATAACAGCTGAAAAGCGCCATAACTTTCGATCCGACCATTGGATCGCGCTCAAATATTTATGGTAGTTTCTGGAGGCCCGTTTCCTTGTACTACCTCTGCAATCCCTACTAGTTGAAGCGGAGGTCTTGTGGAGCCAGACCGGAATAACAGCTGAAAAAGTGTCATAACTTTTGATTCTACGGTTGGATCACGCTCAAATATTTAACGTAGTTTTCGAAGGCTAGTTTCTTTGTACTACCTATGGAATCCCTACTAGTTGAAGAGGAGGTTTTGTCGCGCAAGACCGCAACTACTGCTGAAAAAGGCCATAACTTCTGATCTGACTGGTTGATCGCTCTCCAATATTTACAGTAGTTTCCGAAAGCACTTTGCCTTGTACTACCTATGGAATCCCTACTCAGTGAAGAGGATGTCTTGTCGCGCCAGACCGGAATAGTAGCTGAAAATCGCCATAACGTTTGATCCGATCATTGGATCGCGCTAAAAGTTTTACAGTTGTTTCTGGAGGCCTCTTTCCTTGAACTACCTATGGAATCCCTACTCGTTGAAAAGGAGGTCTTGTCGCGCGAGACCTGAATAACAGCTGAAAAGGGCAATAACCTTTGATCCGACAGTTGGATCGCGCTCAAATAATCAAAGTAGTTTCCGGAGGCCCGTTTCCTTGGACTACCTATGGAATCCCTACTCGTTGAAGAGGAGGTCTTGTGGAGCAAGACCAGATTAACAGCTGAAAAAGGGCTTAACTTTTGATCCGACTGTTGGATCGCCCTCAAAGTTTTACAATAGTTTCCGGAGCCTGTTTTCCTTGAAGTACCTATAGAATCCCTACTCGTTAAAGAGGAGGTCTTGTCGCGCCAAACCGAAATAACAGCTGATAAAGGGCTTAACTTTTGATCCGACCGTTGGATCGCGCTCAAATATTTATAGTAGTTTTCGGAGGCCCGTTTCCTTGGACTACCTACGGAATCCCTACTAGTTGATGAGGAGGTTTTCTGGAGCAAGACCGGAATAACAGCTGAAAAGGGGCATAACTTTTGATTCGACGGTTGGATCGCGCTCAAATATTTAACGTAGTTTCTGAAGGCCAGTTTCCTTGTACTACCTATGGAATCCCTTCTAGTTGAAGAGGAGGTCTTGTTGCGCAAGACCGCAACTACTGCTGAAAAAGGCCATAACTTCTAATCCGACCGGTTGATCGCTCTGCAATATTTACAGTAGTTTCCGGAAGCACTTTTCCTTGTACTACCTATGGAATCCCAACTCGATGAAGAGGACGTCTTGTCGCCCCAGACCAGAATAGTAGCTGAAAAGCGCCATAAGGTTTGATCCGATCATTGGATCGCGCTAAAAGTTTTACAGTTGTTTCCGGAGGCCTCTATCCTTGAACTACCTATGGAATCCCTACTCGTTGAAAAGGAGTTCTTATCGCGCGAGACCTGAATAACAGCTGAAAAGGGCCATAACTTTTGATCCAACAGTTGGATCGCGCTCAAATATTCAAAGTAGTTTCCGGAGGCCCGTTTTCTTGGACTACCTATGGAATCCCTACTCGTTGAAGAGGTCGTTTTATCTCGCCATACCGGAATAACAGCTGAAAGTACCATAACTTTTGATCCGACTGTTGGATGGCGCTCATATATGTACAGTAGTTTCCGGAAGCCCGTTTCCTTGAACTACCTATGGAATCCCTACTAGTTGAAGAGGAGGTCTTGTCGCATGAGACCCAAATTACAGCTGAGAAAGGCCATAACTTTTGATCCGATCGTTGGATCGCGCACCTATATTTACAGTAGTTTCCGGAAGCCCTTTTCCTTTTACTACCTATGGAATCCCTTCGCGGTGAAGAGGAGGTTTTGTCTCACCATACCGGAATAACAGCTGAAAAGCACCATAACTTTTGATCCAACTGTTGGATGGCGCTCATATGTTTACAGTAGTTTCCGGAAGCCCGTTTCCTTGGACTACCTATGGAATCCCTACTCGTTGAAGAGGAGGTCTTGTTGCGTGAGACCCGAATAACAGCTGAAAAGCGCCATAACTTTTGATCCGACCATTGGATCGCGCTCAAATATTTACAGTAGTTTCCGGAGTCCTGTTTCCTTGGACTACCTATGGAATCCCTACTCGTTGAAGAGGAGGTCTTGTGGAGCCAGACCTGAATAACAGCTGAAAAGGGCCATAACTTTTGATCCAACAGTTGGATCGCGCTCAAATATTCAAAGTAGTTTCCGGAGGCACGTTTCCTTGGACTACCTATGGAATCCCTACTCGTTGAAGAGGAGGTCTTGTCGCGCCAGACCGGAATAACAAATAAAAAGGGCCATAACTTTTGATCCGACGGATGGTTCGCGCACAAATATTTACAGTAGTTTCTGGAAGCCCGTTTCCTTCTCCTACCTATGGAATCCCTACTAGGTGAAGAGGAGGTCTTGTGGCGCCAGATCGGAATAACAACTTAAAAGGGCTATAACTTTTGATCTGACCGTTGGATCGCGCTCAAATATTTACAGTAGTTTTCGGAGGCCCGTTTCCTTGTACTACCTATGGAATCCCTACTAGTTGAGGAGGAGGTCTTGTCGCGCCAGACTGGAATAACAGCTGAAAAGCGCTTTAACTTTTGATTCGACCGTTGGATCGCGATGAAATATTTACAGTAGTTTCCAGAGGTCTGTTTCCTTGGACAGCGTATGGAATCCCTACTCGTTGAAGAGGAGGTCTTGTCGCGCGAGACCGGAATAACAGCTGAAAAGGGCCATAACTTTTGATTCGATTGATGGTTCGCGCTCAAATATTTACAGTAGTTTCTGGAGGCTCGTTTACTTCTCCTACCTATGGAATCCCTACTAGGTGAAGAGGAGGTCTTGTGGCGCCAGACGGGAATAACAGTTGAAAAGGGCTATAACTTTTGATCCGACCGTTTGATCGCGCTCAAATATTTACAGTAGTTTCTGGAGGCCCGTTTCCTTGTACTACCTAAGGAATCCTTACTAGTTGAAGAGGAGGTCTTGTCGTGCCAGACTGGAATAACAGCTGATTATTACATAAAAGTGCATTCTCATTAAGGCTTTATATCATCGTATTGCACTAAAGTATCGTTAAATTCCCTAACTAAAGCATGTTTTATAATAACAAGTCTAATAATATAATATATCTTTAATTTATGGTAAATGCTTGTTTTGAATGCAGATATATCTCACAATTCAAAGGATTGATTAATGTGATTAACTATTGAAAGTGAAGAGACAAAAGGAGGACTAGGCTAGGAGAAGAGATGCTGGTTCAATTCCAAACTGGAACACCATTTGGTTATTTGATCAGAACGAGAGTTGTAGAACTCAGATTTAGGTGCACTTTATATGGATGGAAAGATAAGACATAGACCTAAAACTTTCATGTGGTGTCCAAGACTCAATTCTGCTGTTTTCAAGTTCAAATCTTAGCAACAACGGAGAAGTCAGAACCTGTCCTGCAGCTCAAACACTGTTCGGTTTTCAGCTCATATCTTGAGTTCTAGAAGTCCAAATGAGCTCTGGTTTTTTTGTTGGAAAGCTGAGATAATTGCCCACAGCTTTCATGAATCAAAGGGCTCAAATTCTGATGTTAGCAATGACGTTTTGGCCATCCAACAATATCAAAAATCTGCCAACAATTTCAAGAACCAACAGCCAACAATGTCAAAAACCAGCCACCAAATCAATGGTTGGCCACCAACTATTTCCTTAGTCCACCAAGCAATAGTTCCACATCTTAGCCTATAAAAGGAGACATTTGCCATGTATTTAGTCATCTTGGTTTTCAGATCAAGATCATGTTCTTGCTTTCTTTCTTTATATCTTTGTAATGTTCAAGTCTTCTTTCATGTTATATTAATCTCTTGTTTATGCTTTTTCATTTCCTTTCCTATAATTAGTTAACTTATATCATGTTTATGTTCTTATGTTGTTTATTTATGTTTTTCTTCTTCATTATGTTTAGCTAAGTTAATTATGTCAAGGTGAAAAGGTTTTACTAATGGTGTTAGAATAGGTATAATATAAACTCAACATGGACTTTAATGTTTATATCCAAGAAAAATTGTTATTAGCTTGTCTTATCTTTTTATCTTACTAATCCTTAATACCTTGCTTGTTAAATGGTTAATCTAGATTTGTGTTGTATAACACTTGGTACATCAAATGCTTGATCCTTCATAGTTTTCGGCCGACATCGTTGTTATGATAGGAACTTGATTTGTTGTTAACATAAGCTAGCAACATGAATGCCTGATGATATTTATAAGTATGGTGTTACTTAGACAAGATAATTAATATGATCATGTTAATATTTTATAATGAGCCATTAATGATAAATCATCCGATTAGAACCTCCTTTGTGTGTGGTTTCTAGTTGAGTAATAAAAAGAGTTTATATTATATTTATTTGAAATACCATTAGTGAATCCTCTAACCTTGACATTTTTTTTTATCATTGTTTAATCCTTACATTAATCTTCCATCTCAAAGTTCTCATTAATTTCTTCCTCTTCTTCTTTTTATTATTATTACTACTATTTTTTTTTTGATCAAATGTAAGAATATATTAAGATCAAAGGTAACAAAGCCACAAAAGTAGCAAACAGAAAAAGTATATACAGAGATGAGGGTAACCAGTACCCTAAACGAAAACGGGAACATGCTCCCATTGAAAAGAAACATAAAACAAACATCCCTAAGGCCAGAAGTAGCCACACATATAACAAACATGAGGGACTGAACCAGCCAATCCAACTACTACTACTAGTATTATTATTATTATTATTATTATTATTATTATTATTATTTACATTCTTGTTATATGTTATGTACGTTAAGTATGCTCTGTGTTTGATCAAGGATCCTGACATTGTTGGTCTTGCCTTGTTCATTCGCATCAGAAATCTGTTTATATTATATAATATATCTCTTTGATCTTTTTATAAAATCAGTAAATAGGCTGGAAACCTGTGACCCGATCTTTTAGATCATTCTCAGGTATAACAACGCCACGTACTGAGTATTATTACTATTATTACTATTATTATTATTATTGTTATTATTGTTGTTGTTGTTGTTGTTGCATTGTTATTTATAATTTATACAATTAACCTCTCTGTGGTTCGACCCCGGTCTTGCCGGGTTATTTATTACTTCGACACTCCTGCACTTGGGAGAAGACATTAATCTTTTGGTCGTGTCAAGTTTTTGGCGCCGTTGCCGGGGAGGTAAGTATTGTATAAATTTTATATTTCTTTTATTTTCTTTTGTCTTTACTTTTATTTGTTTTTCTAATTTTGTTCTTTTTCTTTTCTTTTCTTTTGCACTTGCATGAGAGTTTGGACACGTACATTAAGTGGTAGACTTTCTAGGAAATCCTCATTTTCTTTAGAAAACATGGCCGAAGAAGATAACCAGTCAATTCATAATGACAATAATGAGAATAATCATATGAGAACACTTAGAGATCACATGAATCCAACAAGAACAAGTGCACCATTATGTATAGTTTTTCCTCTTGATGCTTCTCATTTTAATTTTAAGCCAGGTATTATTCAACTTTTACCCACTTTTCATGGCTTAGAATTAGAAAATCCATATTTGCCTTTAAGAGAATTTGAAGAAGTTTGTAACACCTATAATGACTTAAATTGTAGCATGAACACCATCAGATTAAAGCTTTTTCCTTTTTCATTAAAAGATAAAGCTAAAACATGGCTACAAAATATTAGGTCAGGATCCATTCGTGCTTGGGATGAAATGCAACAACAATTTTTAAAGAAGTTTTTTCCGTCTCACAGAACAAACTCTTTCAAAAGACAAATCACCACTTTCACTCAAAAACCAGGAGAAACATTTTACAAGTGTTGGGATAGATATAAAGACTTGCTTAATACCTGTCCTCATCATGGTTTTGAAACATGGAGATTGGTCTCACAAATTTATGAAGGGTTAACACCTAAAGATAGGCAAATGGTGGAATTAATGTGCAATGAAACTTTTGAAGATAAAGACCCTGATGAAGCAATGGAGTACCTAGACTTGCTAGCTGAAAATGCTCAAAATTGGGACACCACAGGTACGTGTGAGGCACCAGGTAAAACTCAACCTCATACATCTAATGGAGGCATGTACAACCTTAGGGAAGATCATGACCTCCAAGCCAAATTTGCATCTTTAGCTAGAAAAGTCGAGGCACTAGAATTAAAAAAGAATGGTCAATTAAAATATGTTCAAGAAAATGTGTGTCAAATTTGTGAAACTAATGAACTCTCATCCAATGAGTGTCCAACTTTACCTTCTTTTAATGAATGTTTCCATGAACATGCCAATACTTTAAACAGTTTTCAATGGCAAAATCATGATCCATACTCACAAACGTACAACCCTGGTTGGAGAGAACACCCAAATTTCAATTGGAAGAGTGGTAACAATAATGCACAAACTTCACAACCACTATTTCAAGCACATCATAATTTTCAAAGTTCTCATGGGTATGCATCTCCTTGTGTTCCCCCTCCTGGAAGAAATCTTGAGGACACTTTATATGCATTCATTGAAAAGCAAGAGACAATCAACACTCAACTTGCTCAAAGCATGACAGATTTTAAAGATACTCTTGCAAAATTCACATCTGCTCTCAATTTTCATGAGAAAGGTAAGTTCTCATCTCAACCACAGCAAAATCCCAAAGGGCAATACAATTCAAATGCAAGTAGTTCTGGAAGCCAACACATGGATCAAGTCAAATCAGTCATTACTCTCCACGGTGGTAAGGTTATTGAAAAACCAATTCTTGAACCTTGTGAGAAAGATGATGAGTCAATCTTTGAGGGTAAGGAAGGGGTTAAACCTGAATATTGCAAAGAAAAGACTGATTCCCCACCAGTACTTCCATTTCCTCATGCCATGACCAAGCAAAGAGAAGTCAATCACGATTTTGAAATTTTTGAAACTTTCAAACAAGAAGAAATCGAGGATGAAAAAGGCACCGAAAATGTTGTCGCGGATCATTTGTCAAAATTGACAATAGATTCGACATCTGACATCACACCAATTGAGAAATACTTTCCTGGTCAATCCTTACTTTCTCGTAGTCCAATGCCTTGGTTTGCTAATCATATCAATTTTCTTGCAATATGAGATTTGCCAGCTCACTGGAGTACCGAAGACAAAGAAAAGTTTTTGAGCAACGTGCAGAAATTTTATTGGGATGACCCTTACTTATTCAAATATTGTCCTGATAAAATATTTCAAAGATGCATTCCCGACAATGAGGTAAGTAGTGTCTTTAAATTTTGTCATTCTGAAACATGTAGGGATCATTTCTCATCAAAGAAGACAGCTGCAAAAATCTTACAAAGTGGATTTTATTGGCCCACCATGTTCAAAGACTCACATGCATTCTGCAAAACCTGTGAAAAATGTCAAAAGGTGGGATTTATTTCAAAGCATCGAGAGTCTTTAGTTAATCTTCTATTGACTCTTAAGTCTCATCATAGTGGAGATATGCATCGTACAATTCATGATTTATAGCCTCATTTTCATAAAAAACATGATCGACTTAGTCTTGGGAATCTGACTAAAAAAGACCTTGTTTGTCAGTTTTTAAGAAAACTGGATGGGAAGCTTATCCCCGACCCATAGAGGGCGTTTAAGTCGTTCTTGGACGTAAAACCAAGGGAAGATGTGAGCCACAATCACAATTGCTTATACATACACATGTTTTACAAAAAAAAAATTAATAAAAATAAATAAAATAAAAAAATAAAAAAGAGAGAGAGAGAAAGTGAGACTCCAGCTAGCCTACATATAGGTGGTATGATTGCATTTTTAATTTCTCATCTATAAAATCTTCTTTTCCTTCCCATCATTTCTACTCTACCCATTCATTTAACAGGTATAGAAGTGTGTAGAAATGGCTAGTTCCTCTGTTCCTAAAATAAAAAATATTTGTGTTTTTTGTGGATCCAGTCCTGGGAAAGAAAAGGAGTTTTTAGAATCAACAAATCATCTTGGTCGAGTACTAGCTGAGAGAAAGATTCATTTAGTGTATGGGGGAGGCAGCCTTGGGTTAATGGGGAGTGTTTCAATAGCTGCATTTTTAGGAGGCAGTCAAGTTTTGGGGGTCATCCCCAAAGCTTTAGCCGAAGGGGACATCATTGGAAAAACAGTCGGAGAGGAACTACAGGTCTCCACAATGTCTGAACGACTATCTGTAATGTTTAACCATGCTGACGCCTTTATTGCTTTACCAGGTGGTTTGGGAACTTTAGAAGAGATATTTCATATTTCATCTTGGGCTCAGCTGAACATTCACCAGAAACCTATAGGTTTGCTAAATGTTAATGGTTTTTATAATACTTTACTGTCTTTTCTTGATCATGTTGTGGAACAACAATTTCTAACATTTTCAGCGCGACAAATCCTCATCTCTACTGCTACTGCTGAACAATTGATTGATGAACTTCAATCTTTCATCCCTGTAGTTGATTCCTCTATGAGTCGACTCAATTGGTCAATCACGGAACGCTGTAAAAAGCTTAGATTGGATTTGAGCCTTAGTTTGTGAAATATTGTGTCTTTTGGTTTTATTAATGGTATAATATTTGTGTTTTGTTATTTCTTATATTTGTTTAAGTGTGTTTCAGGTTTGTCAGTAGTCACTGTTTCAGGTGATGTCTTCTATACTCTATCTTTCTACCTTAAAACATTGAGGACAATGTCTCGTTTTGGTTGGGGGGAGAGGGTAGTAGTTGATATTACAAAATAATAATAATAATAATAATAATAATAATAATAATAATAATAAATTAACTAACTGTGTTTTCTATTGTTACAACCATTTGCAAACCTGTTGTTACTAGGATGGCAGATTAAAGGAGGAACTTTAGTGACTCTTGAGACGCATCTTAGTAAACATTCTTAACAAGGTCTATTATAATACTTCTTGAAATATTCAGATTTACAAACTCTCGCATTGTTATCACTTAATTCTGCTCATATACTCATTTAACAAGTATTCTTAAACCTTCATTTTCACACACACACTTTAACATATGATTGTGGGTTGCATATTGGATTATTACATTATTTATGTTCTTTTGTTAAAGGTAACAACTAAGGGAAAGGGATAATATATAATATGAAATTAAAAAAAAATAAAAAAATAACAAAAACAAAAACAAAAACAAATAAATAAATAAATAAATAAAAAAGTAGATAAGTTTGGTTTCGTAGCCTCCTTGACTTAAGCAATTAAGCCCGAAGGGGTGTTTTAACACCTAGTACCCTAAAGTCAACTGACTTGGGAGCTATTGGCCCAGTGCTTGTTACATGGGTTAAGGAGAAAAGCTTAAGGGAATCAGACATTGCACTATCTATGTATCAGTATCTGCAACCCGAGTTACTAAGCTCGTAGGGGTGTCTCAACACTTGATGCTCTAAGATCAACTGGTCTGGGAGTCATTAGCTGAAAGCTCGTTACATGGGTTCGAGATACATTGTATTATAAATTCTTGCTTTCAAAAAAAAAAAAAGAGATAATAATCCCAACCCAAGGAAGTTAACCTTAAACATTGGAACAAAAATTTTGTTTTCTTCCATGAAAAGCTCCATAGCTATGTTTTGATTTACTGAGCACAAAAAGAAGGTTTATTAATATCTTGTTTAAGAAGTATGAAGCAGATATATAAATTTAATGAGAGTTTGTTTATTTGGATAGATTAATGGAAGTTCAATGATGAATACCTTGCTTTGTGGAACTTGCAAATTGTTTTTGTATTTTAATGCTTTGATTACTAGGGACTGGTAATAAGCTAGTTGGGGGGTGTGATTATTACATAAAAGTGCATTCTCATTAAGGCTTTATATCATCGTATTGCACTAAAGTATCGTTAAATTCCCTAACTAAAGCATGTTTTATAATAACAAGTCTAATAATATAATATATCTTTAATTTATGGTAAATGCTTGTTTTGAATGCAGATATATCTCACAATTCAAAGGATTGATTGATGTGATTAACTATTGAAAGTGAAGAGACAAAAGGAGGACTAGGCTAGGAGAAGAGATGCTGGTTCAATTCCAAACTGGAACACCATTCGGTTATTTGATCATAACTGGAGTTGTAGAACTCAGATTTAGGTACACTTTATATGGATGGAAAGATAAGACATAGACCTAAAACTTTCATGTGGAGTCCAAGACTCAATTCTGCCGTTTTCAAGTTCAAATCTTAGCAACAACGGAGAAGTTGGAACCTGTCCTGCAGCTCAAACACTTTTCGGTTTTCAGCTCATATCTTGAGTTCTAGAAGTCCAAATGAGCTCTGGTTTTTTTTGTTGGAAAGCTGAGACAATTTCCCACATCTTTCATGAAACAAAGGGCTCAAATTTTGATGTTAGCAATGACGTTTTGGCCAGCCAACAATATCAAAAATCTGCCAACAATTTCAAGAACCAGCAGCCAACAATGTCAAAAACCAGCCACCAAATCAATGGTTGGCCACCAACTATTTCCTTAGTCCACCAAGCAATAGTTCCACATCTTAGCCTATAAAAGGAGACATTTGCCATGTATTTAGTCATCTTGGTTTTCAGATCAAGATCATGTTCTTGCTTTCTTTCTTTATATCTTTGTAATGTTCAAGTCTTCTTTCATGTTATATTAATCTCTTGTTTATGCTTTTTCATTTCCTTTCCTATAATTAGTTAACTTATATCATGTTTATGTTCTTATGTTGTTTATTTATGTTTTTCTTCTTCATTATGTTTAGCTAAGTTAATTATGTCAAGGTGAAAAGGTTTTACTAATGGTGTTAGAATAGGTATAATATAAACTCAACATGGACTTCAATGTTTATATCCAAGAAAAATTGTTATTAGCATGTCTTATCTTTTTATCTTACTAATCCTTAATACCTTGCTTGTTAAATGGTTAATCTAGATTTGTGTTGTATAACACTTGGTACATCAAATGCTTGATCCTTCATAGTTTTCGGCCGACATCGTTGTTATGATAGGAACTTGATTTGTTGTTAACATAAGCTAGCAACATGAATGCCTGATGATATTTATAAGTATGGTGTTACTTAGACAAGATAATTAATATGATCATGTTAATACTTTATAATGAGCCATTAATGATAAATCATCCGATTAGAACCTCCTTTGTGTGTGGTTTCTAGTTGAGTAATAAAAAGAGTTTATATTATATTTATTTGAAATACCATTAGTGAATCCTCTAACCTTGACATTTTTTTTTTATCATTGTTTAATCCTTACATTAATCTTCCATCTCAAAGTTCTCATTAATTTCTTCCTCTTCTTCTTTTTATTATTATTACTACTATTACTACTACTACTACTAGTATTATTATTATTATTATTATTATTATTATTTACATTCTTGTTATATGTTATGTACGTTAAGTATGCTCTGTGTTTGATCAAGGATCCTGACATTGTTGGTCTTGCCTTATTCATTCGCATCAGAAATCTGTTTATATTATATAATATATCTCTTTGATCTTTTTATAAAATCAGTAAATAGGCTGGAAACCTGTGACCCGATCTTTTAGATCATTCTCAGGTATAACAACGCCACGTACTGAGTATTATTATTATTATTACTATTATTATTATTATTGTTATTATTATTGTTGTTGTTGTTGCATTGTTATTTATAATTTATACAATTAACCTCTCTGTGGTTCGACCCCGGTCTTGCCGGGTTATTTATTACTTCGACACTCCTGCACTTGGGAGAAGACATTAATCTTTTGGTCGTGTCAACAGCTGAAAAGCGCTTTAACTTTTGATCTGACCGTTGGATCGCGCTGAAATATTTATAGTAGTTTCCAGAGGCCCGTTTCCTTGGACAACGTATGGAATCCCTACTCGTTGAAGAGGAGGTCTTGACGCGCGAGACTGGAATAACAGCTGAAAAGGTCCATAAGTTTTAATCTGACAGATGGTTCGCGTTCAAATATTTACAGTAGTTTCCGGAGGCTGTTTCCTTGGGCTACCTATAGAATCCCTACTAGTTGAAGAGGAGGTCTTGTGGTACCAGACCGGAATAACAGCTGAAAAAGGCCATAACTTTTGATCCGACCGTTGTATCGCGCTCCAATATTTACAGTAGTTTCCGGAGGCCCGTTTCCTTGGACTACCTATGGAATCCCTACTTGTTGAAGAGGAGGTATTGTCACGTCAGACCGGAGTAACAGCTTAAAAGTGCCATAACCTTTTATCCGATGGTTTGATTGCGCTCAAATATTTACCGTTATTTCCGAAGGCCTGTTTCCTTGTACTATATATGGAATCCCTACTAGTTGAAGAGGAGGTCTTGTCGCGCAAGACCCAAATTACAGCTGAGAAAGGGCATAACTTCTGATCCGATTGTTGGATCTCGCTCCAATATTTACAGTTGTTTCCGGAAACCCTTTTCCTTTTACTACCTATTGAATCCCTACTCGGTGAAGAGGAGGTTTTGTCGCGCCAGACCGGAATAATAGCTGAAAAGCGCCATAACTTTTGATCCGAGTGTTGGATTGCGCTCATATATTTACAGTAGTTTCTGGAAGCCTGTTTTCTTGGACTACATATGGAATCCCTACTCGTTGAAGAGGAGGTCTTGTCGTGCGAGACCAGAATAACAGCTGAAAAGGGCCATAACTTTTGATCCGACCGTTGGAGCCTGCTCAAAGTATTACAGTAGTTGCGGAGGCCGTTTTCCTTGAAGTACCTATGGAATCCAACTGGTGGAAGAGGAGGCCTTGTCGGGCTAGACTAGAATAACTGCTGAAAAGGTTCATAACTTTTGATCCTACCGTTGGATTGTGCTCAAATATTTACAGTAGTTTTCGGAGCCTGTTTCCTTGTACTATATATGGAATCACTACTAGTTGAAGAGAAGGTCTTGTTGCACAAGACCGCAATTATAGCTGAAAAAAGCCATAACTTTTGATCCGACCGTTAGATGGCGCTCAAATATTTACATTTGTTTCCGGAAGCCCTTTTCCTTATACTACCTATGGAATCCGGACTCGGTGAAGCGCAGGACTTGTCACACCAGACTAGAATAACAGCCTAAAAGGGCCATAACTTTTGATCCGACCGTTGGATCGTGCTCAAAGTTTTATAGTAGTTTCTGGAGGCTGTTTTCCTTGAAATACCTATGGAATCCTTACTCGTTGAAGAGGAGGTCTTGTTGCGTCAGACCGGAATAACAGGTGAAAAGGGCCATAACTTTTGATCCGACCGTTGGATCGCACTCAAAGTTTTACAGTAGTTTCCGGAGCCCGTTTTCCTTGAAGTACCTATGGAATCCCTACTCGTTGAAGAGAAGGTCTTATCACGCCAGACCGAAATAACAGCTGAAAAGGGCCATAACTTTTGATCCGACCATTGGATCGCCCTCAAAGTTTTACAATAGTTTCCTTATCCCGTTTTCCTTGAGGTAGTTTAGTTGATTTTCTTGAGTTTCTGGAATTTTTTTAATTAAATCCTTAGTTCTTGATAATTCGTAATTGTTTAGCTCTTTTCTGATTTTTTTTTCGTGTCTTTAAATTGTCATATTAATCGTACAAATTTGCATTGCTATTCGTGAATTTGTCATCGAGTTTCGTTTTGTTTGTTCGTAATTTCTTGCTTCTAGAGTCAATATCAAATTTATAAATTCACTGCATAGTTGGTTGTTTTTTTTTTCTGAATTGTTGCTAAGTGATTTCAAGAACTAAAGAAAGGCAATTTGAGTGGAAAAAGGCATAAGGAGCATATTCGAGCGAAAAGCCTATAAATTTGTGTGAAACACGAGTGTGTGAGGTGTTATTTTTATTGCTAACGATTTTTGTGTAGGTTTAAAAAAAATAATGTCTTCTAATAGTGTGCCACAAAAGAACGGTGAAATCCAAGAAGATGGGCTTTCGAGAATACAACAACAGATGGAATTTATGTTTGGTGGGCTAATGACTAGGATTGAAAAATTAGAGACTAGGTCTGATGGAGAGCGTAGTAAAAGGGGTAGAGAAGCTAGGAAGGAGGAGAGTGTTGCTGGAAACTCTGCAGATGAAGTCGAGGATGATCTTAACCGTGGTGGTGGGTTCCGTACACATAGGGGAGAGATGTATGAGAATCGGTCAAGGAGGGGACATATTCGACCACATAGGGATTTTGAGCATAGAGGGGATTTTGATGATTTGGGAGATATATACCGAAATTTGGGTAGTATTAAGTTAAAAATCCCAGCCTTTAAGGAAAAAACTGATCCGGAAGCTTATTTAGATTGGGAAAAAAAGGTGGAGATGATTTTTGACATCCATAGGTACTCTGAAGAAAAGAAGGTTAAGTTAGCTGTAGTGGAGTTTACTGACTATGTCATGGTTTGGTGGGAGAGATTGGTGGTAAAAAGAAGAAGGAATAGAGAAAGACCAGTTAGCACATGGGAGGAGTTGAAGACAATAATAAAGAAGATGTATGCTCCTAAACATTATTATCGGGAGTTGTTTAATCGTTTACAAATGATTACGCAAGGTAATAAGAGTGTGGAGGAGTATCAGAAAGAATTAGAGGTGGCTATGATTAGAACTAATGTTAATGAAGATGAGGAAGTTACGATGTCTAGGTTTTTGAATGGTTTGAATAGAGACATAGCTAATGTTGTGGAGTTGCAATCATATGTTGATTTGGAGGAGTTAGTACATTTAGCCATTAAGGTTGAAGGACAGTTGAAAAGGAAGGGTAATACACGATCTGGAGCTTATAAGGGGTCTTCTTCGGGTTGGAAGATGAATTATAGGAGAGAGGGTAGTGCATCATCGAAGCCTTTGGTGACTTCTAAAGTTGCCGAACCTAACTCCATGAAGAAGCAGGTTTTGACCAATGAACAAAAACTTAAGGGAGAAGTTCAACCGAAGCGTAATCATGATATAAAGTGTTTCAAGGGTCAAGGATTGGGACACTATGCATCAGAATGTGCAAATCGTCGAGTTATGATTCTAAGGGATGATGGAGAGATTGTGTCCACTAGTGAGGAGTCTGATTGTGATGACATGCCCCCACTTGAGGATGCTAGTGATTTAGAGTATGTTGTTGGTGATAAAGTTTTGGTGATTAGAAGGTCACTTAGTGTTCAGACTAAGGAGGATGATGTGGAGCAACAAAGGGAGAACATCTTCCATACTAGATGCCTAATCAACGATAAGGTATGTAGTATGATCATTGATAGCGGTAGTTGTACAAATGTTGCTAGTGTTACTTTGGTTAGAAAGTTGGGATTGAATACCATAAAGCATGAGAGGCCTTATCAACTTCAATGGTTGAATGAATGTGGTGTTGTTAGGGTGAATAGACAGGTGATGATTTCTTTTTCAGTAGGCAAATATAAGAATGAAGTGTTATGTGATATTGTCCCTATGCATGCTACTCATCTATTACTAGTGAGGCCTTGGCAATTTGATAGAAAAGCCAAGCATGATGGGTTTAAGAACAAGTATTCATTAGAAAAGGATGGAAGGATTTATACACTTGCCCCACTCTCACCAAAGCAAGTATATGAAGATCAAATTCAATTGAAGAAGGGTTATGAGGAAGAGCAACATGTTTCGGCCAAAGTGGAGGAACAAAACGATTTGGCTAAAATGGAAAAACAAGCTGAACAACATGGTGAGGATGTGAGGAAGAGAGAAAAGAAAATGAGCCATGAGTTGAAAACAAAAGGGAACAAAGTTTCAGTCCTTAGGACATTAGGGGAGGGTCATGGCCAAAAATAAAAAGATGAAAAGCAGGCCGAAAGTGGAGAGAAAATGAGTGGAAAGAAGAATGAAAGGGTGAGAAAAGAAGAGTGTGTAGAAAAGGTGGGGAAACACCTTAATTTTTTTGTAAAATCTAATGATCTTAAACATGCCTATCTTTCTGACTTGCCTATGATTTTACTTGTGTATAAGGAGGCATTCTTTAACTCAGATGATTTAGATTCTTGTGTTCCTAGTGTTGTTAAAGTTCTTTTGCAGGAATTTGAGGATGTCTTTCTGGATGACATTCCTAGTGGTTTGCCACCAATTAGAGGTATTGAGCATCAAATTGACTTTGTTCCAGGAGCATCTATACCAAATAGGCCGGCTTATAGGAGCAATTCTGAAGAGACTAAGGAGCTTCAAAGGCAAGTGGGGGAGTTGATGTCGAAAGGATACATTCGAGAGAGCATGAGTCCTTGTGCAGTTCCCATGCTTCTTGTTCCAAAAAAGGACAAAACTTGGCGAATGTGTGTGGATTGTTGAGCTATCAATAACATCACTGTAAAGTATCGACATCCCATTCCTAGATTAGATGATATGTTGGATGAATTACATGGTTCTAAATTGTTTTCGAAAATTGATTTGAAAAGTGGTTATCATCAAATTAGGATGAAAGAAGGGGATGAATGGAAAACTGCTTTTAAAACTAAATATGGTTTGTATGAGTGGTTGGTTATGCCTTTTGGACTTACTAATACAACTAGTACTTTTATGAGATTGATGAATCATGTGTTGCGTGCTTTTATTGGTAAGTTTGTAGTCGTTTACTTTGATGATATCTTGATTTATAGTAAGGAGATTGATGAGCATATAAGTCATTTGAGACAAGTTCTTGATGTGCTTAGAAAAGAGTCCTTATATGCTAATTTGAAAAAGTGTGACTTTTGCATGGATATGATTGTTTTTCTTGGATATGTGGTTAGTGCAAAAGGTATAGAAATGGATGAGGCTAAGGTTAAGGCTATTCAAGAATGGCCTACACCAAAATCCATAACAGACGTTAGGAGTTTTCATGGTTTGACTAGTTTTTATAGGAGATTTGTTAAAGACTTTAGTACGATAGCCTCTCCATTGACTGAAATTGTTAAGAAAGTCGTGGGTTTCAAGTGGGGAGAAGAACAAGAAAATGCTTTTAGCTTGTTAAAATCAAAGTTGATTTCGACACCTTTACTATCTTTACCTGATTTTAATAAAGCTTTTGAGATTGAATGTGATGCTTCAAGAATAGGTATTGGAGTCGTTTTAATGCAAGAAAAACAGCCCATCGCTTATTTTAGTGAGAAACTCAATGGTGCAACTCTTAACTATCCCACTTATGATAAAGAGTTGTATGCAGTTGTGCGGGCTTTGGAGACTTGGCAACATTATCTGTGGCCCCGAGAGTTTGTCTTACATACTGATCACCAATCGTTGAAATATTTGAAGGGTCAAGGTAAGTTAAGTAGGAGACATGCTAAATGGGTTGAATTTATTGAAACTTTTCCATATGTGATTAAATACAAGCAAGGTCAGGAAAATGTGGTCGTCGATGCCTTGTCGCGAAGGTATGTTCTTCTTAATACTCTTAATACTAAATTGCTAGGATTTGAGTATATTAAGGAATTGTATCTTGATGATCATGATTTCGGTGCTATATATGACACATGCAAGGTTTTGGCCATGGATAAATATTTTAGGCATGATGGATTTTTGTTTAAGGAAAATAAGTTATGTGTGCCTAATTGTTCTTTACGTGAATTACTTGTGAGGGAAGCACATGGGGGAGGTTTAATGGGGCATTTTGGAATTACTAAAACTTTGGAGGTTCTGCGTGAGCACTTTTATTGGCCTAATATGAAAAGAGATGTGCAAAGAATGTGTGATAGGTGCATAACATGTAGACAAGCTAAGTCTAGGGTAATGCCTCATGGATACACACCTTTGCTTGTTCCTAAGGAACCTTGGGTTGATATTTCTATGGATTTCATTTTGGGTCTACCTAGGTCTAAGAAAGGGAGAGATTCTATATTTGTTGTTGTGGATAGATTTTCTAAGATGGCACATTTCATTGCTTGCCATAAAACTGATGATGCAATAAATATAGCTGACCAATTCTTTAGAGAGGTCATTCGGCTACATGGTCTTCCTAGGAGCATTGTATCCGATCGAGACGTTAAGTTTTTGAGTTACTTTTGGAAGGTTTTGTGGGGTAAGTTAGGAACTAAACTTTTATATTCTACTACTTGTCATCCACAAACAGATGGCCAAACTGAAGTTGTTAACCGGACTTTGATTCAATTGTTAAGGGCTATCATTCAAAAGAATCTTAAAAATTGGGAAGATTGTTTGTCATTCATTGAATTTGCATATAATCGTAGTGTGCATTCTACTACTGATTATTCCCCATTTGAGATTGTTTATGGTTTTAACCCTTTGACACCATTAGATTTGATTCCTTTGCCTGTTGATGAAAGGGTTAGTTTTGATGGTAATCAAAAAGCACAGGTGGTGAAAGATCTCCATGCAAAAATTCGGCAACAAATAGAAAAAAAGAATGAACAATATGCAAACAAAGCCAATAGGGGATGAAAATTAGTGAAATTTGAACCAGATGATTTTGTTTGGGTGCATATGAGGAAGGAAAGGTTTCCTAAACAAAGAAGATCAAAGTTGATGCCTCGAGGAGATGGTCCTTATCAGATCATAGAAAGGATTAATGATAATGCCTACAAAGTGGATCTACCAGGTGAGTATGGTGTTAGTGCTACATTCAATATTTCTGATCTTTCTTCGTTTGATGTAGGTGATGATTCAAGGTCGAATCCTTTTGAGGAGTGAGGGGATGATGCGATCCAACCATCAAAGGATCCATTGGAGGTTCCAGTTGGTCCAGTTACTAGGCTTAGGGTTAAGAAGTTCAAAGAAGCTTTCAATGGACTTCTTCAAGATACATGGGCTAAGGTGGCCTTCAAGAGGATTTGTAATAATAAAGAGCAAGCCTTGATTAATCTGATTCATGTTCAAGAGGGGCTTGTTGGTGGAACCAAGACCATTACACAAGGACTGGGAGAAAAAGACTAGACTCGGACAGTTTGACCTTTCATTACTCTTTTAGTTATAACTGGAGTTACAGATCGAATTTTGATGTGATTCTAGTTGGGCTAGAAACTAGACTTTCATACCTTTCCAACGGTATATGGAACGCCTTCTAATTCATTAAGAGAAGAGAGAACCATCCATTTTAAGTTGGGCCTTGCTGCTGCCAGATAGAATGCGGAAACAACGAACTTGTCTTATTTTATTAGTTGGGCTATCAAACTTAAATTATTTTGAGAGGAGACAATTTGTTTGGGTTTTAGACTTGTTTATTTTGTTTATTTTAATTAGTTTGGGCTAGTTTTAGCTTGGGTTGATTATTATTTAAATTGGGTTTATGTGAGACCCATTAGGGAAACTAGGGTTTTGGCTTGGAGTATAAATACTTTTTAGGAATAATTTTAGGGTAGACTTTTTGATAATATTTTCAGCATTGTAGCCGACTTTTGGTTGCTCAATCTTGGTTCTTGATTGAACTTTCAACTCTTCAAAGAATTGACCATTCTTTGTTGTGAATTTATACTTCTTTTGCTCGTCTCCAGGTGTAGGCGTTGTGATCGAGTTGGTTTATAGTCTTGTTGCCTTGGAGCAAGTCTTCCAATGTGATAAGCTCATTCAAATCTCAACAAACTTGGGTTAGATTGATCTTGGGGTCGCGAATAACATTAAATTCCGCTAGGGTTCGCATCAGGAGGTCTTGTCGTGCCAGACCGGAATAACAGCTGAAAAAGGCCTTCACTTTTGATCCGACCGTTGGATCGCGCTCAAATATTTACAGTAGTTTCCGGAGGCCTGTTTCCTTGTACTACCTATAGAATCCCTACTAGTTGAAGAGGAGGTCTAGTGGCGCCATACCGGAATAACAGCTGACTAGCGCCATAACTTTTGATTCGATCGTTGGATCACTCTCAAATATTTAGAGTAGTTTTCGAAGCCCCGTTTCCTTGTACTCCCGATGGAAACCCTACTCGTTGAAGAGGAGATCTTGTCGAGCCAGACCCGAATAAGAGCTGAAAAGGGCCAAAACTTTTGATCCGACCGTTGGATCGCCCTCAAAGTTTGACAGTAGTTTCCAGAGCCCGTTTTCCTTGAAGTACCTATGGAATCCCTACTCGTTGAAGCAGATGTCTTGTCGCGTCACAACGGAATAACAACTGAAAAAAGCCTTAACTTTTGATCCGACCATTGGATCGCGCCCAAATATTTACAGTAGTTTCCGGAGGCCTGTTTCCTTGTACTACCTATGGAATCCATACTAGTTGAAGAGGAGGTCTTGTCGCGCCAGAACAGAATAACAGCTGAAAAACACCATAACTTTTGATCCAATCGTTGGATCGCTCTCAAATATTTAGAGTAGTTTCAGAAGACCCGTTTCCTTGTACTACCTATGGAATCCATACTAGTTGAAGAGGAGGTCTTGTCGTGCCAGACCGGAATAACAGCTGAAAAACGCCAGAACTTTTGACCCAACCGTTAGATCGCTATCAAATATTTACATTTGTTTCTGGAGGCCCGTTTCCTTGTACTCCCTATGGAATCCCTCCTAGTTGAAGTGTAGGTCTTGTGGCGCCAGACAAGATTAACAGTTGAAAAGGGACATAACTTTTGATCCGACATTTGGACCGGCCTCAAATATTTAGAGTAGTTTCAGAAGGCCCGTTTCCTTGTACTACCTATGGAATCCATACTAGTTGAAGAGGAGGTCTTGTCGCGCCAGACCGGAATAACAGCTGAAAATCGCTAGAACTTTTGATCTGACAGTTGGATCGCTATCAAATATTTACAGTAGTTTCTGGAGGCCCGTTTCCTTGTACTCCCTATGGAATCCCTCCTAGTTGAAGAGGATGTCTTGTCACGCCAGACCGGAATAACAGCTGAAAAACGCCAGAACTTTTGATCTGACAGTTGGATCGCTATCAAATATTTACAGTAGTTTCCGGAGGCCCGATTCCTTGTACTACCTATGGAATCCCTACTAAGTGAAGAGGAGGTTTTGTCGTGCCAGACCGGAATAACAGCTGAATAGCGCCATAACTTTTGATCCGATCGTTGGATCTCGCTCAAATATTTACATTTGTTTCTGGAGGCCCCTTTCCTTGGACTACCTATGGAATCCCTACTAGGTGAAGAGGAGGTCTTGTCGCGCCTGACCGGAATAACAGCTGAATAGCGCCATAACTTTTGATCCGACCGTTGGATCGCTCTCAAATATTTACAGTAGTTTTCGGAGACCCGTTTCCTTGTACTGCCTATGGAATCCCTACTAGTTGAACAGGAAGGTTTTGTCGCGCCACACCCAAATAACAACTGAAAAGGGCCATAACTTTAGATCCGACTGTTAGATCGCCCTCAAAGTTTTACAGTAGATTCTGGAGCCAGTTTTCCTTGAAGTACCTATGGAATCCCTACTTATTGCAGCAGAGGTCTTGTCGCGCCACACCGGAATAACAACTGAAAAGAGCCTTAAGTTTTGATCCGACCGTTGGATCGCGCCCAAATATTTACAGTAGTTTCCGGAGGCCCGTTTCCTTGTACTACCTATGGAATCCATACTAGTTGAAGAGGAGGTCTTGTCGCGCCAGACCGGAATAACAGCTGAAAAGGACCAAAAATTTTGATCCGACAGTTGGATCGGTCTCAAATATTTACAGTTGTTTCCAGAGGCCCGTTTCCTTTTACTACCTTTGGAATCGCTACTAGTTGAAGAGGAGCTATTGTCGCGCCAGACCGGAATAACAGTTGAAAAGGGCAATAACTTTTGATCCGACTGTTGCATCGCGCTCAAATATTTATAGTAGTTTCCGGAGGCCCGATTCCTTGTACTACCTATGGAATTACTACTAAGTGAAGAGGAGGTCTCGTCGCGCCAGACCGGAATAACAGCTGAATAGCGCCATAACTTTTGATCCGACCGTTGGATCTCGCTCAAAGATTTACAGTAGTTTCTGGAGGCCCGTTTCCTTGGACTACCTATGGAATCCCTACTCGTTGAAGAAGAGGTCTTGTCCCGCGAGACCGGAATAACAACTGAAAAGGGCCATCACTTTTGAACCGACCGTCGGATCGGTCTCAAATATTTACAGTAGTTTCCGAAGGCCCGTTTCCTTTTACTACCTATGGAATCCCTACTAGTTAAAGAGGAGGTCTTGTGGCGCCAGACCGGAATAACAGCTGAAAAGGGCCATAACTTTTGATCCGACCATTGGATCGGTCTCAAATATTTACAGTTGTTTCTGGGGGCCCCCGTTTCCTTTTACTACCTATGGAATCCCTAATAGTAGAAGAGGAGGTCTTGTCGCGCCAGACCGGAATAACAGCTGAAAAACGCAATAACTTCTGATCCCACCGTTGGATCGCGCCCAAATATTTACAGTAGTTTCCGGAGGCCCGTTTCCTTGCACTACCTATCGAATCCCTACTATTTGAAGAGGAGGTCTTGTCGCGCCAGACTGGAATAACAGCTGAAAAGCACCATAACTTTTGATCCGACAAATGGGTCGCGCTCAAATATTAATAGTAGTTTCCGGAGACCCGTTGGAATCCCTACTCGGTGAAGAGGAGGTCTTGTCGCGTGAGACCGGAATAACAGCTGAAGAGGGACATAACTTTTCATCTCACCGTTGGATCGCGCTCAAATATTTACAGTAGTTTCCGGAGGCCCGTTTCCTTGTACTCCCTATGGAATCCCTACTAGTGTAAGACGAGGTCTTGTCGCGCCAGACCGGAATAACAGTTGACTAGCGCCATAACTTTTGATCCGACCATTGGATCGCTCTCAAATATTTAGAGTAGTTTTCGAAGCCCCGTTTCCTTGTACTACCTATGGAATCCCTACTAGGTGAAGAGGAGGTCTTGTCGCGCCAGACCGGAATAACAGCTGAATAGCGCCATAACTTTTGATCCGACCGTTGGATCGCGCTCAAATATTTACAGTAGTTTCCGGAGGCCTGTTTCCTTTTACTACCTATGGAATCCCTACTAGTTGAAGAGGAGGTCTTGTGGTGCCACACCGGAATAACAGCTGAAAAACGCCAGAACTTTTGATCCAACCGTTAGATCGCTATCAAATATTTACAGTACTTTCCGGAGGCCCGTTTCCTTGGACTACCTATGGAATCCATACTAGGTGAAGAGAAGGTCTTGTCGCACCAGACCGGAATAACAGATGAATAGCGCCATAACTTTTGATCCGGCCGTTGGATCTCGCTCAAATATTTACAGTAGTTTCCGGAGGCCCGTTTCCTTGGACTGCCTCTGGAATCCCTACTTGTTGAAGAGGAAATCTTGTCACGCGAGACCGGAATAACAGCTGAAAAGGGCCATAACTTTTGATCCGACCGTTGGATCGGTCTCAAATATTTACAGTAGTTTCCGAAGGCCTGTTTCCTTTTACTACCAATGGAATCCCTACTAGTTGAAGAGGAGGTCTTGTGGCGCCAGACCGGAATAACAGCTGAAAAGGGCCATAACTTTTGATCCAACCGTTGGATCGGTCTCAAATATTTACAGTAGTTTCCGGAGGCCCGTTTCCTTTTACTACCTATGGAATCCCTACTAGTTGAAGAGGAGGTCTTGTGGCGCCAGACCGGGATAACAGCTGAAAAGGGCCATAACTTTTGATCCAACCGTTGGATCGGTCTCAAATATTTACAGTAGTTTCCGGAGGCCCGTTTCCTTTTACTACCTATGGAATCCCTACTAGTTGAAGAGGAGGTCTTGTGGCGCCAGACACGATTAACAGTTGAAAAGGGACATAACTTTTGATCCGATATTTGGACCGGCCTCAAATATTTAGAGTAGTTTCAAAAGGCTCGTTTCCTTGTACTACCTATGGAATCCATACTAGTTGAAGAGGAGGTCTTGTCGCGCCAGACCGGAATAACAGCTGAATATCGCCAGAACTTTTGATCCAACCGTTAGATCGCTATCAAATATTTACAGTAGTTTCTGGAGGCCCGTTTCCATGTACTCCCTATGGAATCCCTCCTAGTTGAAGAGGATGTCTTATCGCGCCAGACCGGAATAACAGCTGAAAATCGCCATAACTTTTGATCCGACCGTTGGATCGCGCCCAAATATTTACAGTAGTTTCCGGAGGCCCGATTCCTTGTACTACCTATGGAATCCCTACTAAGTGAAGAGGAGGTTTTGTCGCGCCAGACCGGAATAACAGCTGAATAGCGCCATAACTTTTGATCTGACCGTTGGATCTCGCTCAAATATTTACATTTGTTTTCGGAGGCCCGTTTCCTTGGACTACCTATGGAATCCCTACTAGGTGAAGAGAAGGTCTTGTCGCACCAGACCGGAATAACAGCTGAATAGCGCCATAACTTTTGATCCGACCGTTGGATCTCGCTCAAATATTTACAGTAGTTTCCGGAGGCCCGTTTCCTTGGACTGCCTCTGGAATCCCTACTTGTTGAAGAGGAAATCTTGTCACGCGAGACCGGAATAACAGCTGAAAAGGGCCATAACTTTTGATCTGACCGGTGCATAGGTCTCAAATATTTACAGTAGTTTCCGAAGGCCTGTTTCCTTTTACTACCAATGGAATCCCTACTAGTTGAAGAGGAGGTCTTGTGGCGCCAGACCGGAATAACAGCTCAAAAGGGCCATAACTTTTGATCCGACCGTTGGATCGGTCTCAAATATTTACAGTAGTTTCCGGAAGCCTGTTTCCTTAGACTACTTAAGGAATCCCTACTCGTTGAAGAGGAGGTCTTGTCGTGCCAGACCAGAACAACAGCTGAAAAGGGCCATAACTTTTGATCCGACCGTTGGATCGCTCTCAAATATTTAGAGTAGTATTCGAAGCCCCGTTTCCTTGTACTCCCGATGGAAACCCTACTCATTGAAGAGGAGGTCTTGTGGTGCCAGACCGGAATAAGAGCTGAAAAGGGCCATAACTTTTGATTCGACCGTTGGATCGGTCTCAAATATTTACAGTAGTTTCCGGAAGCCCGTTTGCTTGGACAACTTATGGAATCCCTACTCGTTGAAGAGGAGGTCTTGTCGTGCCAGACCAGAATAACAGCTGAAAAGGGCCATAACTTTTGATCCGACTGTTGGATCGCGCTCACATATTGACAGTAGTTTCCGGAGGCCCGTTTCCTTTTACTACCTATGGAATCCCTACAAGTTGAAGAGGAGGTCTTGTGGCGCCAAACCGGAATAACAGCTGACTAGCGCTATAACTTTTGATGCGACCGTTGGATCAGTCTCAAATATTTAGAGTAGTTTTCGAAGCCCCGTTTCCTTGTACTCCCGATGGAAACCCTACTCGTTGAAGAGGAGGTCTTGTGGTGCCAGACCGGAATAACAGCTGAAAAGGGCCATAACTTTTGATCCGACCGTTGGATCGCTCTCAAATATTTACAGTAGTTTCCGAAGGCCCGTTTCCTTTTACTACCAAAGGAATCCCTACTAGTTGAAGTGTAGGTCTTGTGGCGCTAGACAAGATTAACAGTTGAAAAGGGACATAACTTTTGATCCGACCGTTGGATCGGTCTCAAATATTTACAGTAGTTTCCGGAAGCCCGTTTGCTTGGACTACTTATGGAATCCCTACTCGTTGAAGAGGAGGTTTTGTCGTGCCAGACCAGATTAACTGTTGAAAAGGGCCATAACTTTTGATCCGACTGTTGGATCGCGCTCAAATATTTACAGTAGTTTCCGGAGGCCCGTTTCCTTTTACTACCTATGGAATCCCTACTAGTTGAAGAGGAGGTCTTGTCGCGCCAGACCGGAATAACAGCTGAAAAACGCCAGAACTTTTGATCCACCCGTTAGATCGCTATCAAATATTTACAGTAGTTTCTGGAGGCCCGTTTCCTTGTACTCCCTATGGAATCCCTCCTAGTTGAAAGGATGTCTTGTCGCGCCAGACCGGAATAACAGCTGAAAATCGCCATAACTTTTGATCCGACAGTTGGATCACGCTCAAATATTTACAGTAGTTTCCGGAGGCCCGATTCCTTGTACTACCTATGGAATCCCTACTAAGTGAAGAGGAGGTTTTGTCGCGCCAGACCGGAAGAACAGCTGAATAGCGCCATAACTTTTGATCTGACCGTTGGATCTCGCTCAAATATTTACATTTGTTTTCGGAGGCCCGTTTCCTTGGACTACCTATGGAATCCCTACTAGGTGAAGAGAAGGTCTTGTCGCACCAGACCGGAATAACAGCTGAATAGCGCCATAACTTTTGATCCGACCGTTGGATCTCGCTCAAATATTTACAGTAGTTTCCGGAGGCCCGTTTCCTTGGACTGCCTCTGGAATCCCTACTTGTTGAAGAGGAAATCTTGTCACGCGAGACCGGAATAACAGCTGAAAAGGGCCATAACTTTTGATCCGACCGGTGGATAGGTCTCAAATATTTACAGTAGTTTCCGCAGGCCTGTTTCCTTTTACTACCAATGGAATCCCTACTAGTTGAAGAGGAGGTCTTGTGGCGCCAGACCGGAATAACAGCTGAAAAGGGCCATAACTTTTGATCCGACCGTTGGATCGGTCTCAAATATTTACAGTAGTTTCCGGAAGCCTGTTTCCTTAGACTACTTATGGAATCCCTACTCGTTGAAGAGGAGGTCTTGTCGTGCCAGACCAGAACAACAACTGAAAAGGGCCATAACTTTTGATCCGACCGTTGGATCGCTCTCAAATATTTAGAGTAGTTTTCGAAGCCCCGTTTCCTTGTACTCCCGATGGAAACCCTACTCGTTGAAGAGGAGGTCTTGTCGAGCTAGACCCGAATAAGAGCTGAAAAGGGCCAAAACTTTTGATCCGACCGTTGGATCGCCCTCAAAGTTTGACAGTAGTTTCCAGAGCCCGTTTTCCTTGAAGTACCTATGGAATCCCTACTCGTTGAAGCGGATGTCTTGTCGCGTCACAACGGAATAACAACTGAAAAAAGCCTTAACTTTTGATCCGACCGTTGGATCGCGCCCAAATATTTACAGTAGTTTCCGGAGGCCTGTTTCCTTGTACTACCTATGGAATCCATACTAGTTGAAGAGGAGGTCTTGTGGCGGCAAACCGGAATAACAACTAAAAAGGGCCATAACTTTTGATCCGACCGTTGGATCGGTCTCAAATATTTACAGTTGTTTCCGGAGGCCCGTTTCCTTTTACTACCTATGTAATCCCTAATAGTAGAAGAGGAGGTATTGTGGTGCCAGACCGGAATAACAGCTGAAAAGGGCCATAACTTTTGATCCGACCGTTGAATCGCTCTCAAATATTTACAGTAGTTTCCGAAGGCCCGTTTCCTTTTACTACCAAAGGAATCCCTACTAGTTGAAGTGTAGGTCTTGTGGCGCCAGACAAGATTAACAGTTGAAAAGGGACATAACTTTTGATCCGATATTTGGACCGGCCTCAAATATTTAGAGTAGTTTCAAAAGGCTCGTTTCCTTGTACTACCTATGGAATCCATACTAGTTGAAGAGGAGGTCTTGTCGCGCCAGACCGGAATAACAGCTGAATATCGCCAGAACTTTTGATCCAACCGTTAGATCGCTATCAAATATTTACAGTAGTTTCTGGAGGCCCGTTTCCATGTACTCCCTATGGAATCCCTCCTAGTTGAAGAGGATGTCTTATCGCGCCAGACCGGAATAACAGCTGAAAATCGCCATAACTTTTGATCCGACCGTTGGATCGCGCCCAAATATTTACAGTAGTTTCCGGAGGCCCGATTCCTTGTACTACCTATGGAATCCCTACTAAGTGAAGAGGAGGTTTTGTCGCGCCAGACCGGAATAACAGCTGAATAGCGCCATAACTTTTGATCTGACCGTTGGATCTCGCTCAAATATTTACATTTGTTTTCGGAGGCCCGTTTCCTTGGACTACCTATGGAATCCCTACTAGGTGAAGAGAAGGTCTTGTCGCACCAGACCGGAATAACAGCTGAATAGCGCCATAACTTTTGATCCGACCGTTGGATCTCGCTCAAATATTTACAGTAGTTTCCGGAGGCCCGTTTCCTTGGACTGCCTCTGGAATCCCTACTTGTTGAAGAGGAAATCTTGTCACGCGAGACCGGAATAACAGCTGAAAAGGGCCATAACTTTTGATCCGACCGTTGGATCGGTCTCAAATATTTACAGTAGTTTCCGGAGGCCCGTTTCCTTTTACTACCTATGGAATCCCTACTAGTTGAAGAGGAGGTCTTGTGGCGCCAGACCGGGATAACAGCTGAAAAGGGCCATAACTTTTGATCCGACTGTTGGATCGCGCTCAAATATTTACAGTAGTTTCCGGAGGCCCGTTTCCTTTTACTACCTATGGAATCCCTACTAGTTGAAGAGGAGGTCTTGTCGCGCCAGACCGGAATAACAGCTGAAAAACGCCAGAACTTTTGATCCACCCGTTAGATCGCTATCAAATATTTACAGTAGTTTCTGGAGGCCCGTTTCCTTGTACTCCCTATGGAATCCCTCCTAGTTGAAAGGATGTCTTGTCGCGCCAGACCGGAATAACAGCTGAAAATCGCCATAACTTTTGATCCGACAGTTGGATCCCGCTCAAATATTTACAGTAGTTTCCGGAGGCCCGATTCCTTGTACTACCTATGGAATCCCTACTAAGTGAAGAGGAGGTTTTGTCGCGCCAGACCGGAATAACAGCTGAATAGCGCCATAACTTTTGATCTGACCGTTGGATCTCGCTCAAATATTTACATTTGTTTTCGGAGGCCCGTTTCCTTGGACTACCTATGGAATCCCTACTAGGTGAAGAGAAGGTCTTGTCGCACCAGACCGGAATAACAGCTGAATAGCGCCATAACTTTTGATCCGACCGTTGGATCTCGCTCAAATATTTACAGTAGTTTCCGGAGGCCCGTTTCCTTGGACTGCCTCTGGAATCCCTACTTGTTGAAGAGGAAATCTTGTCACGCGAGACCGGAATAACAGCTGAAAAGGGCCATAACTTTTGATCCGACCGGTGGATAGGTCTCAAATATTTACAGTAGTTTCCGCAGGCCTGTTTCCTTTTACTACCAATGGAATCCCTACTAGTTGAAGAGGAGGTCTTGTGGCGCCAGACCGGAATAACAGCTGAAAAGGGCCATAACTTTTGATCCGACCGTTGGATCGGTCTCAAATATTTACAGTAGTTTCCGGAAGCCTGTTTCCTTAGACTACTTATGGAATCCCTACTCGTTGAAGAGGAGGTCTTGTCGTGCCAGACCAGAACAACAACTGAAAAGGGCCATAACTTTTGATCCGACCGTTGGATCGCTCTCAAATATTTAGAGTAGTTTTCGAAGCCCCGTTTCCTTGTACTCCCGATGGAAACCCTACTCGTTGAAGAGGAGGTCTTGTCGAGCTAGACCCAAATAAGAGCTGAAAAGGGCCAAAACTTTTGATCCGACTGTTGGATCGCCCTCAAAGTTTGACAGTAGTTTCCAGAGCCCGTTTTCCTTGAAGTACCTATGGAATCCCTACTCGTTGAAGCGGATGTCTTGTCGCGTCACAACGGAATAACAACTGAAAAAAGCCTTAACTTTTGATCCGACCGTTGGATCGCGCCCAAATATTTAGAGTAGTTTCCGGAGGCCTGTTTCCTTGTACTACCTATGGAATCCATACTAGTTGAAGAGGAGGTCTTGTGGCGGCAAACCGGAATAACAACTAAAAAGGGCCATAACTTTTGATCCGACCGTTGGATCGGTCTCAAATATTTACAGTTGTTTCCGGAGGCCCGTTTCCTTTTACTACCTATGTAATCCCTAATAGTAGAAGAGGAGGTATTGTGGTGCCAGACCGGAATAACAGCTGAAAAGGGCCATAACTTTTGATCCGACCGTTGAATCGCTCTCAAATATTTACAGTAGTTTCCGAAGGCCCGTTTCCTTTTACTACCAAAGGAATCCCTACTAGTTGAAGTGTAGGTCTTGTGGCGCCAGACAAGATTAACAGTTGAAAAGGGACATAACTTTTGATCCGATATTTGGACCGGCCTCAAATATTTAGAGTAGTTTCAAAAGGCTCGTTTCCTTGTACTACCTATGGAATCCATACTAGTTGAAGAGGAGGTCTTGTCGCGCCAGACCGGAATAACAGCTGAATATCGCCAGAACTTTTGATCCAACCGTTAGATCGCTATCAAATATTTACAGTAGTTTCTGGAGGCCCGTTTCCATGTACTCCCTATGGAATCCCTCCTAGTTGAAGAGGATGTCTTATCGCGCCAGACCGGAATAACAGCTGAAAATCGCCATAACTTTTGATCCGACCGTTGGATCGCGCCCAAATATTTACAGTAGTTTCCGGAGGCCCGATTCCTTGTACTACCTATGGAATCCCTACTAAGTGAAGAGGAGGTTTTGTCACGCCAGACCGGAATAACAGCTTAATAGCGCCATAACTTTTGATCTGACCGTTGGATCTCGCTCAAATATTTACATTTGTTTTCGGAGGCCCGTTTCCTTGGACTACCTATGGAATCCCTACTAGGTGAAGAGAAGGTCTTGTCGCACCAGACCGGAATAACAGCTGAATAGCGCCATAACTTTTGATCCGACCGTTGAATCGCTCTCAAATATTTACAGTAGTTTCCGAAGGCCCGTTTCCTTTTACTACCAAAGGAATCCCTACTTGTTGAAGTGTAGGTTTTGTGGCGCCAGACCGGAATAAAAACTAAAAAGGGCCATAACTTTTGATCTGACCGTTGGATCGGTCTCAAATATTTACAGTTGTTTCCGGAGGCCCGTTTCCTTTTACTACCTATGTAATCCCTAATAGTAGAAGAGGAGGTATTGTGGTGCCAGACCGGAATAACAGCTGAAAAGGGCCATAACTTTTGATCCGACCGTTGAATCGCTCTCAAATATTTACAGTAGTTTCTGAAGGCCCGTTTCCTTGGACTACCTATGGAATCCCTACTAGGTGAAGAGAAGGTCTTGTCGCACCAGACCGGAATAACAGCTGAATAGCGCCATAACTTTTGTTCCGACCGTTGGATCTCGCTCAAATATTTACAGTAGTTTCCGGAGGCCCATTTCCTTGGACTGCCTCTGGAATCCCTACTTGTTGAAGAGGAAATCTTGTCACGCGAGACCGGAATAACAGCTGAAAAGGGCCATAACTTTTGATCCGACTGTTGGATCGCGCTCAAATATTTACAGTAGTTTCCGGAGGCCCGTTTCCTTTTACTACCTATGTAATCCCTAATAGTAGAAGAGGAGGTCTTGTGGTGCCAGACCAGAATAACAGCTGAAAAGGGCCATAACGTTTGATCCGACCGTTGGATCGGTCTCAAATATTTACAGTTGTTTCCGGAGGCCCATTTCCTTTTACTACCTATGTAATCCCTAATAGTAGAAGAGGAGGTATTGTGGTGCCAGACCGGAATAACAGCTGAAAAGGGCCATAACTTTTGATCCGACCGTTGAATCGCTCTCAAATATTTACAGTAGTTTCCGAAGGCCCGTTTCCTTTTACTACCAAAGGAATCCCTACTAGTTGAAGTGTAGGTCTTGTGGCGCCAGACAAGATTAACAGTTGAAAAGGGACATAACTTTTGATCCGATATTTGGACCGGCCTCAAATATTTAGAGTAGTTTCAAAAGGCTCGTTTCCTTGTACTACCTATGGAATCCATACTAGTTGAAGAGGAGGTCTTGTCGCGCCAGACCGGAATAACAGCTGAAAAACGCCAGAACTTTTGATCCAACCGTTAGATCGCTATCAAATATTTACAGTAGTTTCTGGAGGCCCGTTTCCTTGTACTCCCTATGGAATCCCTCCTAGTTGAAGAGGATGTCTTATCGTGCCAGACCGGAATAACAGCTGAAAATCGCCATAACTTTTGATCCGACCGTTGGATCGCGCCCAAATATTTACAGTAGTTTCCGGAGGCCTGTTTCCTTGTACTACCTATGGAATCCATACTAGTTGAAGAGGAGGTCTTGTGGCGCCAGACCAGAATAAAAACTAAAAAGGGCCATAACTTTTGATCTGACCGTTGGATCGGTCTCAAATATTTACAGTTGTTTCCGGAGGCCCGTTTCCTTTTACTACCTATGTAATCCCTAATAGTAGAAGAGGAGGTATTGTGGTGCCAGACCGGAATAACAGCTGAAAAGGGCCATAACTTTTGATCCGACCGTTGAATCGCTCTCAAATATTTACAGTAGTTTCCGAAGGCCCGTTTCCTTGGACTACCTATGGAATCCCTACTAGGTGAAGAGAAGGTCTTGTCGCACCAGACCGGAATAACAGCTGAATAGCGCCATAACATTTGATCCGACCGTTGGATCTCGCTCAAATATTTACAGTAGTTTCCGGAGGCCCGTTTCCTTGGACTGCCTCTGGAATCCCTACTTGTTGAAGAGGAAATCTTGTCACGCGAGACCGGAATAACAGCTGAAAAGGGCCATAACTTTTGATCCGACTGTTGGATCGCGCTCAAATATTTACAGTAGTTTCCGGAGGCCCGTTTCCTTTTACTACCTATGTAATCCCTAATAGTAGAAGAGGAGGTCTTGTGGTGCCAGACCAGAATAACAGCTGAAAAGGGCCATAACGTTTGATCCGACCGTTGGATCGGTCTCAAATATTTACAGTAGTTTCCGAAGGCCCCTTTCCTTTTACTACTAAAGGAATCCCTACTAGTTGAAGTGTAGGTCTTGTGGCGCCAGACAAGATTAACAGTTGAAAAGGGACATAACTTTTGATCCGATATTTGGACCGGCCTCAAATATTTAGAGTAGTTTCAGAAGGCCCGTTTCCTTGTACTACCTATGGAATCCATACTAGTTGAAGAGGAGGTCTTGTCGCGCCAGACCGGAATAACAGCTGAAAAACGCCAGAACTTTTGATCCAACCGTTAGATCGCTATCAAATATTTACAGTTGTTTCTGGAGGCCCGTTTCCTTGGACTACGTATTGAATCCCTCCTAGTTGAAGAGGATGTGTTGTCGCGCCAGACCGAAATAACAGCTGAAAAGGGCCATAACTTTTGATCCGACCGTTGGATCGGTCTCAAATATTTACAGTAGTTTTCGGAGGCCCGTTTCCTTTTACTACCTATGTAATCCCTAATAGTAGAAGAGGAGGTCTTGTGGTGCCAGACCGGAATAACAGCTGAAAAGGGCCATAACTTTTGATCCGACCGTTGGATCGGTCTCAAATACTTACTATTGTTTCCGGAGGCCCGTTTCCTTTTACCACCTATGGAATCCCTAGTAGTTGAAGAGGAGGTCTTGTGGCGCCAGACCGAATAACAGATTAAAAGGGCCATAACTTTTGATCCGACCGTTGGATCGCTCTCAAATATTTACAGTAGTTTTCAAAGGCCCGTTTACTTTTACTACCAATGCAATCCCTACTAGTTGAAGAGGAGGTCTTGTGGCGCCAGGCCGGAATAACAGCTGAAAAGGGACATAACTTTTGATCCGACCGTTGGACCGACCTCAAATATTTACAGTTGTTTCCGGAAGCCTGGTTCCTTTTACTACCTATAGAATCCCTAGTAGTTGAAGAGGAGGTATTGTGGAGCCAGACCGGAATAACAGTTGAAAATTGTCATAAGTTTTGATCCGACCGTTGGATCACCCTCAAATATTTACAGTAATTTCCGGATGCCCGTTTCCTTGTACTACCTATGGAATCCCTACTACTTGAAGAGGAGGTCTTGTGGCGCCAGACAAGATTAACAGTTGAAAAGGGACATAACTTTTGATCCGACATTTGGACCGGCCTCAAATATTTAGAGTATTTTCAGAAGGCCCGTTTCCTTGTACTACCTATGGAATCCATACTAGTTGAAGAGGAGGTCTTGTCGCGCCAGACCGGAATAACAGCTGAAAATCGCTAGAACTTTTGATCTGACAGTTGGATCGCTATCAAATATTTACAGTAGTTTCTGGAGGCCCGTTTCCTTGTACTCCCTATGGAATCCCTCCTAGTTGAAGAGGATGTCTTGTCACGCCAGACCGGAATAACAGCTGAAAAACGCCAGAACTTTTGATCTGACAGTTGGATCGCTATCAAATATTTACAGTAGTTTCCGGAGGCCCGATTCCTTGTACTACCTATGGAATCCCTACTAAGTGAAGAGGAGGTTTTGTCGCGCCAGACCGGAATAACAGCTGAATAGCGCCATAACTTTTGATCCGATCGTTGGATCTCGCTCAAATATTTACATTTGTTTCTGGAGGCCCCTTTCCTTGGACTACCTATGGAATCCCTACTAGGTGAAGAGGAGGTCTTGTCGCGCCTGACCGGAATAACAGCTGAATAGCGCCATAACTTTTGATCCGACCGTTGGATCGCTCTCAAATATTTACAGTAGTTTTCGGAGACCCGTTTCCTTGTACTGCCTATGGAATCCCTACTAGTTGAACAGGAAGGTTTTGTCGCGCCACACCCAAATAACAACTGAAAAGGGCCATAACTTTAGATCCGACTGTTAGATCGCCCTCAAAGTTTTACAGTAGATTCTGGAGCCCGTTTTCCTTGAAGTACCTATGGAATCCCTACTTATTGCAGCAGAGGTCTTGTCGCGCCACACCGGAATAACAACTGAAAAGAGCCTTAAGTTTTGATCCGACCGTTGGATCGCGCCCAAATATTTACAGTAGTTTCCGGAGGCCCGTTTCCTTGTACTACCTATGGAATCCATACTAGTTGAAGAGGAGGTCTTGTCGCGCCAGACCGGAATAACAGCTGAAAAGGACCAAAAATTTTGATCCGACAGTTGGATCGGTCTCAAATATTTACAGTTGTTTCCAGAGGCCCGTTTCCTTTTACTACCTTTGGAATCGCTACTAGTTGAAGAGGAGCTATTGTCGCGCCAGACCGGAATAACAGTTGAAAAGGGCAATAACTTTTGATCCGACTGTTGCATCGCGCTCAAATATTTATAGTAGTTTCCGGAGGCCCGATTCCTTGTACTACCTATGGAATCACTACTAAGTGAAGAGGAGGTCTCGTCGCGCCAGACCGGAATAACAGCTGAATAGCGCCATAACTTTTGATCCGACCGTTGGATCTCGCTCAAAGATTTACAGTAGTTTCTGGAGGCCCGTTTCCTTGGACTACCTATGGAATCCCTACTCGTTGAAGAAGAGGTCTTGTCCCGCGAGACCGAAATAACAACTGAAAAGGGCCATCACTTTTGATCCGACCGTCGGATCGGTCTCAAATATTTACAGTAGTTTCCGAAGGCCCGTTTCCTTTTACTACCTATGGAATCCCTACTAGTTAAAGAGGAGGTCTTGTGGCGCCAGACCGGAATAACAGCTGAAAAGGGCCATAACTTTTGATCCGACCATTGGATCGGTCTCAAATATTTACAGTTGTTTCTGGAGGCCCCCGTTTCCTTTTACTACCTATGGAATCCCTAATAGTAGAAGAGGAGGTCTTGTCGCGCCAGACCGGAATAACAGCTGAAAAATGCAATAACTTCTGATCCCACCGTTGGATCGCGCCCAAATATTTACAGTAGTTTCCGGAGGCCCGTTTCCTTGCACTACCTATCGAATCCCTACTATTTGAAGAGGAGGTCTTGTCGCGCCAGACTGGAATAACAGCTGAAAAGCACCATAACTTTTGATCCGACAAATGGGTCGCGCTCAAATATTAATAGTAGTTTCCGGAGACCCGTTGGAATCCCTACTCGGTGAAGAGGAGGTCTTGTCGCGTGAGACCGGAATAACAGCTGAAGAGGGACATAACTTTTCATCTCACCGTTGGATCGCGCTCAAATATTTACAGTAGTTTCCGGAGGCCCGTTTCCTTGTACTCCCTATGGAATCCCTACTAGTGTAAGACGAGGTCTTGTCGCGCCAGACCGGAATAACAGTTGACTAGCACCATAACTTTTGATCCGACCATTGGATTGCTCTCAAATATTTAGAGTAGTTTTCGAAGCCCCGTTTCCTTGTACTACCTATGGAATCCCTACTAGGTGAAGAGGAGGTCTTGTCGCGCCAGACCGGAATAACAGCTGAATAGCGCCATAACTTTTGATCCGACCGTTGGATCGCGCTCAAATATTTACAGTAGTTTCCGGAGGCCTGTTTCCTTTTACTACCTATGGAATCCCTACTAGTTGAAGAGGAGGTCTTGTGGTGCCACACCGGAATAACAGCTGAAAAACGCCAGAACTTTTGATCCAACCGTTAGATCGCTATCAAATATTTACAGTACTTTCCGGAGGCCCGTTTCCTTGGACTACCTATGGAATCCATACTAGGTGAAGAGAAGGTCTTGTCGCACCAGACCGGAATAACAGATGAATAGCGCCATAACTTTTGATCCGGCCGTTGGATCTCGCTCAAATATTTACAGTAGTTTCCGGAGGCTCGTTTCCTTGGACTGCCTCTGGAATCCCTACTTGTTGAAGAGGAAATCTTGTCACGCGAGACCGGAATAACAGCTGAAAAGGGCCATAACTTTTCATCTCACCGTTGGATCGCGCTCAAATATTTACAGTAGTTTCCGGAGGCCCGTTTCCTTGTACTCCCTATGGAATCCCTACTAGTGTAAGACGAGGTCTTGTCGCGCCAGACCGGAATAACAGTTGACTAGCGCCATAACTTTTGATCCGACCATTGGATCGCTCTCAAATATTTAGAGTAGTTTTCGAAGCCCCGTTTCCTTGTACTACCTATGGAATCCCTACTAGGTGAAGAGGAGGTCTTGTCGCGCCAGACCGGAATAACAGCTGAATAGCGCCATAACTTTTGATCCGACCGTTGGATCGCGCTCAAATATTTACAGTAGTTTCCGGAGGCCTGTTTCCTTTTACTACCTATGGAATCCCTACTAGTTGAAGAGGAGGTCTTGTGGTGCCACACCGGAATAACAGCTGAAAAACGCCAGAACTTTTGATCCAACCGTTAGATCGCTATCAAATATTTACAGTACTTTCCGGAGGCCCGTTTCCTTGGACTACCTATGGAATCCATACTAGGTGAAGAGAAGGTCTTGTCGCACCAGACCGGAATAACAGATGAATAGCGCCATAACTTTTGATCCGGCCGTTGGATCTCGCTCAAATATTTACAGTAGTTTCCGGAGGCTCGTTTCCTTGGACTGCCTCTGGAATCCCTACTTGTTGAAGAGGAAATCTTGTCACGCGAGACCGGAATAACAGCTGAAAAGGGCCATAACTTTTGATCCGACCGTTGGATCGGTCTCAAATATTTACAGTAGTTTCCGAAGGCCTGTTTCCTTTTACTACCAATGGAATCCCTACTAGTTGAAGAGGAGGTCTTGTGGCGCCAGACCGGAATAACAGCTGAAAAGGGCCATAACTTTTGATCCGACCGTTGGATCGGTCTCAAATATTTACAGTAGTTTCCGGAGGCCCGTTTCCTTTTACTACCTATGGAATCCCTACTAGTTGAAGAGGAGGTCTTGTGGCGCCAGACCGGGATAACAGCTGAAAAGGGCCATAACTTTTGATCCGACCGTTGGATCGGTCTCAAATATTTACAGTAGTTTCCGGAAGCCCGTTTCCTTTTACTACCTATGGAATCCCTACTAGTTGAAGAGGAGGTCTTGTCGCGCCAGACCGGAATAACAGCTGAAAAACGCCAGAACTTTTGATCCACCCGTTAGATCGCTATCAAATATTTACAGTAGTTTCTGGAGGCCCGTTTCCTTGTACTCCCTATGGAATCCCTCCTAGTTGAAAGGATGTCTTGTCGCGCCAGACCGGAATAACAGCTGAAAATCGCCATAACTTTTGATCCGACAGTTGGATCACGCTCAAATATTTACAGTAGTTTCCGGAGGCCCGATTCCTTGTACTACCTATGGAATCCCTACTAAGTGAAGAGGAGGTTTTGTCGCGCCAGACCGGAATAACAGCTGAATAGCGCCATAACTTTTGATCTGACCGTTGGATCTCGCTCAAATATTTACATTTGTTTTCGGAGGCCCGTTTCCTTGGACTACCTATGGAATCCCTACTAGGTGAAGAGAAGGTCTTGTCGCACCAGACCGGAATAACAGCTGAATAGCGCCATAACTTTTGATCCGACCGTTGGATCTCGCTCAAATATTTACAGTAGTTTCCGGAGGCCCGTTTCCTTGGACTGCCTCTGGAATCCCTACTTGTTGAAGAGGAAATCTTGTCACGCGAGACCGGAATAACAGCTGAAAAGGGCCATAACTTTTGATCCGACCGGTGGATAGGTCTCAAATATTTACAGTAGTTTCCGCAGGCCTGTTTCCTTTTACTACCAATGGAATCCCTACTAGTTGAAGAGGAGGTCTTGTGGCGCCAGACCGGAATAACAGCTGAAAAGGGCCATAACTTTTGATCCGACCGTTGGATCGGTCTCAAATATTTACAGTAGTTTCCGGAAGCCTGTTTCCTTAGACTACTTATGGAATCCCTACTCGTTGAAGAGGAGGTCTTGTCGTGCCAGACCAGAACAACAACTGAAAAGGGCCATAACTTTTGATCCGACCGTTGGATCGCTCTCAAATATTTAGAGTAGTTTTCGAAGCCCCGTTTCCTTGTACTCCCGATGGAAACCCTACTCGTTGAAGAGGAGGTCTTGTCGAGCTAGACCCGAATAAGAGCTGAAAAGGGCCAAAACTTTTGATCCGACTGTTGGATCGCCCTCAAAGTTTGACAGTAGTTTCCAGAGCCCGTTTTCCTTGAAGTACCTATGGAATCCCTACTCGTTGAAGCGGATGTCTTGTCGCGTCACAACGGAATAACAACTGAAAAAAGCCTTAACTTTTGATCCGACCGTTGGATCGCGCCCAAATATTTACAGTAGTTTCCGGAGGCCTGTTTCCTTGTACTACCTATGGAATCCATACTAGTTGAAGAGGAGGTCTTGTGGCGGCAAACCGGAATAACAACTAAAAAGGGCCATAACTTTTGATCCGACCGTTGGATCGGTCTCAAATATTTACAGTTGTTTCCGGAGGCCCGTTTCCTTTTACTACCTATGTAATCCCTAATAGTAGAAGAGGAGGTATTGTGGTGCCAGACCGGAATAACAGCTGAAAAGGGCCATAACTTTTGATCCGACCGTTGAATCGCTCTCAAATATTTACAGTAGTTTCCGAAGGCCCGTTTCCTTTTACTACCAAAGGAATCCCTACTAGTTGAAGTGTAGGTCTTGTGGCGCCAGACAAGATTAACAGTTGAAAAGGGACATAACTTTTGATCCGATATTTGGACCGGCCTCAAATATTTAGAGTAGTTTCAAAAGGCTCGTTTCCTTGTACTACCTATGGAATCCATACTAGTTGAAGAGGAGGTCTTGTCGCGCCAGACCGGAATAACAGCTGAATATCGCCAGAACTTTTGATCCAACCGTTAGATCGCTATCAAATATTTACAGTAGTTTCTGGAGGCCCGTTTCCATGTACTCCCTATGGAATCCCTCCTAGTTGAAGAGGATGTCTTATCGCGCCAGACCGGAATAACAGCTGAAAATCGCCATAACTTTTGATCCGACCGTTGGATCGCGCCCAAATATTTACAGTAGTTTCCGGAGGCCCGATTCCTTGTACTACCTATGGAATCCCTACTAAGTGAAGAGGAGGTTTTGTCGCGCCAGACCGGAATAACAGCTGAATAGCGCCATAACTTTTGATCTGACCGTTGGATCTCGCTCAAATATTTACATTTGTTTTCGGAGGCCCGTTTCCTTGGACTACCTATGGAATCCCTACTAGGTGAAGAGAAGGTCTTGTCGCACCAGACCGGAATAACAGCTGAATAGCGCCATAACTTTTGATCCGACCGTTGGATCTCGCTCAAATATTTACAGTAGTTTCCGGAGGCCCGTTTCCTTGGACTGCCTCTGGAATCCCTACTTGTTGAAGAGGAAATCTTGTCACGCGAGACCGGAATAACAGCTGAAAAGGGCCATAACTTTTGATCCGACCGGTGGATAGGTCTCAAATATTTACAGTAGTTTCCGCAGGCCTTTTTCCTTTTACTACCAATGGAATCCCTACTAGTTGAAGAGGAGGTCTTGTGGCGCCAGACCGGAATAACAGCTGAAAAGGGCCATAACTTTTGATCCGACTGTTGGATCGCGCTCAAATATTTACAGTAGTTTCCGGAGGCCCGTTTCCTTTTACTACCTATGGAATCCCTACTAGTTGAAGAGGAGGTCTTGTCGCGCCAGACCGGAATAACAGCTGAAAAACGCCAGAACTTTTGATCCACCCGTTAGATCGCTATCAAATATTTACAGTAGTTTCTGGAGGCCCGTTTCCTTGTACTCCCTATGGAATCCCTCCTAGTTGAAAGGATGTCTTGTCGCGCCAGACCGGAATAACAGCTGAAAATCGCCATAACTTTTGATCCGACAGTTGGATCACGCTCAAATATTTACAGTAGTTTCCGGAGGCCCGATTCCTTGTACTACCTATGGAATCCCTACTAAGTGAAGAGGAGGTTTTGTCGCGCCAGACCGGAATAACAGCTGAATAGCGCCATAACTTTTGATCTGACCGTTGGATCTCGCTCAAATATTTACATTTGTTTTCGGAGGCCCGTTTCCTTGGACTACCTATGGAATCCCTACTAGGTGAAGAGAAGGTCTTGTCGCGCCAGACCGGAATAACAGCTGAATAGCGCCATAACTTTTGATCCGACCGTTGGATCTCGCTCAAATATTTACAGTAGTTTCCGGAGGCCCGTTTCCTTGGACTGCCTCTGGAATCCCTACTTGTTGAAGAGGAAATCTTGTCACGCGAGACCGGAATAACAGCTGAAAAGGGCCATAACTTTTGATCCGACCGGTGGATAGGTCTCAAATATTTACAGTAGTTTCCGCAGGCCTTTTTCCTTTTACTACCAATGGAATCCCTACTAGTTGAAGAGGAGGTCTTGTGGCGCCAGACCGGAATAACAGCTGAAAAGGGCCATAACTTTTGATCCGACTGTTGGATCGCGCTCAAATATTTACAGTAGTTTCCGGAGGCCCGTTTCCTTTTACTACCTATGGAATCCCTACTAGTTGAAGAGGAGGTCTTGTCGCGCCAGACCGGAATAACAGCTGAAAAACGCCAGAACTTTTGATCCACCCGTTAGATCGCTATCAAATATTTACAGTAGTTTCTGGAGGCCCGTTTCCTTGTACTCCCTATGGAATCCCTCCTAGTTGAAAGGATGTCTTGTCGCGCCAGACCGGAATAACAGCTGAAAATCGCCATAACTTTTGATCCGACAGTTGGATCACGCTCAAATATTTACAGTAGTTTCCGGAGGCCTGATTCCTTGTACTACCTATGGAATCCCTACTAAGTGAAGAGGAGGTTTTGTCGCGCCAGACCGGAATAACAGCTGAATAGCGCCATAACTTTTGATCTGACCGTTGGATCTCGCTCAAATATTTACATTTGTTTTCGGAGGCCCGTTTCCTTGGACTACCTATGGAATCCCTACTAGGTGAAGAGAAGGTCTTGTCGCACCAGACCGGAATAACAGCTGAATAGCGCCATAACTTTTGATCCGACCGTTGGATCTCGCTCAAATATTTACAGTAGTTTCCGGAGGCCCGTTTCCTTGGACTGCCTCTGGAATCCCTACTTGTTGAAGAGGAAATCTTGTCACGCGAGACCGGAATAACAGCTGAAAAGGGCCATAACTTTTGATCCGACCGGTGGATAGGTCTCAAATATTTACAGTAGTTTCCGCAGGCCTTTTTCCTTTTACTACCAATGGAATCCCTACTAGTTGAAGAGGAGGTCTTGTGGCGCCAGACCGGAATAACAGCTGAAAAGGGCCATAACTTTTGATCCGACTGTTGGATCGCGCTCAAATATTTACAGTAGTTTCCGGAGGCCCGTTTCCTTTTACTACCTATGGAATCCCTACTAGTTGAAGAGGAGGTCTTGTCGCGCCAGACCGGAATAACAGCTGAAAAACGCCAGAACTTTTGATCCACCCGTTAGATCGCTATCAAATATTTACAGTAGTTTCTGGAGGCCCGTTTCCTTGTACTCCCTATGGAATCCCTCCTAGTTGAAAGGATGTCTTGTCGCGCCAGACCGGAATAACAGCTGAAAATCGCCATAACTTTTGATCCGACAGTTGGATCACGCTCAAATATTTACAGTAGTTTCCGGAGGCCCGATTCCTTGTACTACCTATGGAATCCCTACTAAGTGAAGAGGAGGTTTTGTCGCGCCAGACCGGAATAACAGCTGAATAGCGCCATAACTTTTGATCTGACCGTTGGATCTCGCTCAAATATTTACATTTGTTTTCGGAGGCCCGTTTCCTTGGACTACCTATGGAATCCCTACTAGGTGAAGAGAAGGTCTTGTCGCACCAGACCGGAATAACAGCTGAATAGCGCCATAACTTTTGATCCGACCGTTGGATCTCGCTCAAATATTTACAGTAGTTTCCGGAGGCCCGTTTCCTTGGACTGCCTCTGGAATCCCTACTTGTTGAAGAGGAAATCTTGTCACGCGAGACCGGAATAACAGCTGAAAAGGGCCATAACTTTTGATCCGACCGGTGGATAGGTCTCAAATATTTACAGTAGTTTCCGCAGGCCTGTTTCCTTTTACTACCAATGGAATCCCTACTAGTTGAAGAGGAGGTCTTGTGGCGCCAGACCGGAATAACAGCTGAAAAGGGCCATAACTTTTGATCCGACCGTTGGATCGGTCTCAAATATTTACAGTAGTTTCCGGAAGCCTGTTTCCTTAGACTACTTATGGAATCCCTACTCGTTGAAGAGGAGGTCTTGTCGTGCCAGACCAGAACAACAACTGAAAAGGGCCATAACTTTTGATCCGACCGTTGGATCGCTCTCAAATATTTAGAGTAGTTTTCGAAGCCCCGTTTCCTTGTACTCCCGATGGAAACCCTACTCGTTGAAGAGGAGGTCTTGTCGAGCTAGACCCGAATAAGAGCTGAAAAGGGCCAAAACTTTTGATCCGACTGTTGGATCGCCCTCAAAGTTTGACAGTAGTTTCCAGAGCCCGTTTTCCTTGAAGTACCTATGGAATCCCTACTCGTTGAAGCGGATGTCTTGTCGCGTCACAACGGAATAACAACTGAAAAAAGCCTTAACTTTTGATCCGACCGTTGGATCGCGCCCAAATATTTACAGTAGTTTCCGGAGGCCTGTTTCCTTGTACTACCTATGGAATCCATACTAGTTGAAGAGGAGGTCTTGTGGCGGCAAACCGGAATAACAACTAAAAAGGGCCATAACTTTTGATCCGACCGTTGGATCGGTCTCAAATATTTACAGTTGTTTCCGGAGGCCCGTTTCCTTTTACTACCTATGTAATCCCTAATAGTAGAAGAGGAGGTATTGTGGTGCCAGACCGGAATAACAGCTGAAAAGGGCCATAACTTTTGATCCGACCGTTGAATCGCTCTCAAATATTTACAGTAGTTTCCGAAGGCCCGTTTCCTTTTACTACCAAAGGAATCCCTACTAGTTGAAGTGTAGGTCTTGTGGCGCCAGACAAGATTAACAGTTGAAAAGGGACATAACTTTTGATCCGATATTTGGACCGGCCTCAAATATTTAGAGTAGTTTCAAAAGGCTCGTTTCCTTGTACTACCTATGGAATCCATACTAGTTGAAGAGGAGGTCTTGTCGCGCCAGACCGGAATAACAGCTGAATATCGCCAGAACTTTTGATCCAACCGTTAGATCGCTATCAAATATTTACAGTAGTTTCTGGAGGCCCGTTTCCATGTACTCCCTATGGAATCCCTCCTAGTTGAAGAGGATGTCTTATCGCGCCAGACCGGAATAACAGCTGAAAATCGCCATAACTTTTGATCCGACCGTTGGATCGCGCCCAAATATTTACAGTAGTTTCCGGAGGCCCGATTCCTTGTACTACCTATGGAATCCCTACTAAGTGAAGAGGAGGTTTTGTCGCGCCAGACCGGAATAACAGCTGAATAGCGCCATAACTTTTGATCTGACCGTTGGATCTCGCTCAAATATTTACATTTGTTTTCGGAGGCCCGTTTCCTTGGACTACCTATGGAATCCCTACTAGGTGAAGAGAAGGTCTTGTCGCACCAGACCGGAATAACAGCTGAATAGCGCCATAACTTTTGATCCGACCGTTGAATCGCTCTCAAATATTTACAGTAGTTTCCGAAGGCCCGTTTCCTTTTACTACCAAAGGAATCCCTACTTGTTGAAGTGTAGGTTTTGTGGCGCCAGACCGGAATAAAAACTAAAAAGGGCCATAACTTTTGATCTGACCGTTGGATCGGTCTCAAATATTTACAGTTGTTTCCGGAGGCCCGTTTCCTTTTACTACCTATGTAATCCCTAATAGAGGAGGTATTGTGGTGCCAGACCGAAATAACAGCTGAAAAGGGCCATAACTTTTGATCCGACCGTTGAATCGCTCTCAAATATTTACAGTAGTTTCTGAAGGCCCGTTTCCTTGGACTACCTATGGAATCCCTACTAGGTGAAGAGAAGGTCTTGTCGCACCAGACCGGAATAACAGCTGAATAGCGCCATAACATTTGATCCGACCGTTGGATCTCGCTCAAATATTTACAGTAGTTTCCGGAGGCCCATTTCCTTGGACTGCCTCTGGAATCCCTACTTGTTGAAGAGGAAATCTTGTCACGCGAGACCGGAATAACAACTAAAAAGGGCCATAACTTTTGATCCGACCGTTGGATCGGTCTCAAATATTTACAGTTGTTTCCGGAGGCCCGTTTCCTTTTATTACCTATGTAATCCCTAATAGTAGAAGAGGAGGTATTGTGGTGCCAGACCGGAATAACAGCTGAAAAGGGCCATAACTTTTGATCCGACCGTTGAATCGCTCTCAAATATTTACAGTAGTTTCCGAAGGCCCGTTTCCTTTTACTACCAAAGGAATCCCTACTAGTTGAAGTGTAGGTCTTGTGGCGCCAGACAAGATTAACAGTTGAAAAGCGACATAACTTTTCATCCGATATTTGGACCGGCCTCAAATATTTACAGTAGTTTCCGGAGGCCCGATTCCTTGTACTACCTATGGAATCCCTACTAAGTGAAGAGGAGGTTTTGTCGCGCCAGACCGGAATAACAGCTGAATAGCGCCATAACTTTTGATCTGACCGTTGGATCTCGCTCAAATATTTACATTTGTTTTCGGAGGCCCGTTTTCTTGGACTACCTATGGAATCCCTACTAGGTGAAGAGAAGGTCTTGTCGCACCAGACCGGAATAACAGCTGAATAGCGCCATAACTTTTGATCCGACCGTTGAATCGCTCTCAAATATTTACAGTAGTTTCCGAAGGCCCGTTTCCTTTTACTACCAAAGGAATCCCTACTAGTTGAAGTGTAGGTTTTGTGGCGCCAGACCGGAATAAAAACTAAAAAGGGCCATAACTTTTGATCTGACCGTTGGATCGGTCTCAAATATTTACAGTTGTTTCCGGAGGCCCGTTTCCTTTTACTACCTATGTAATCCCTAATAGTAGAAGAGGAGGTATTGTGGTGCCAGACCGGAATAACAGCTGAAAAGGGCCATAACTTTTGATCCGACCGTTGAATCGCTCTCAAATATTTACAGTAGTTTCTGAAGGCCCGTTTCCTTGGACTACATATGGAATCCCTACTAGGTGAAGAGAAGGTCTTGTCGCACCAGACCGGAATAACAGCTGAATAGCGCCATAACATTTGATCCGACCGTTGGATCTCGCTCAAATATTTACAGTAGTTTCCGGAGGCCCATTTCCTTGGACTGCCTCTGGAATCCCTACTTGTTGAAGAGGAAATCTTGTCACGCGAGACCGGAATAACAGCTGAAAAGGGCCATAACTTTTGATCCGACTGTTGGATCGCGCTCAAATATTTACAGTAGTTTCCGGAGGCCCGTTTCCTTTTACTACCTATGTAATCCCTAATAGTAGAAGAGGAGGTCTTGTGGTGCCAGACCAGAATAACAGCTGAAAAGGGCCATAACGTTTGATCCGACCGTTGGATCGGTCTCAAATATTTACAGTTGTTTCCGGAGGCCCGTTTCCTTTTACTACCTATGTAATCCCTAATAGTAGAAGAGGAGGTATTGTGGTGCCAGACCGGAATAACAGCTGAAAAGGGTCATAACTTTTGATCCGACCGTTGAATCGCTCTCAAATATTTACAGTAGTTTCCGAAGGCCCGTTTCCTTTTACTACCAAAGGAATCCCTACTAGTTGAAGTGTAGGTCTTGTGGCGCCAGACAAGATTAACAGTTGAAAAGGGACATAACTTTTGATCCGATATTTGGACCGGCCTCAAATATTTAGAGTAGTTTCAAAAGGCTCGTTTCCTTGTACTACCTATGGAATCCATACTAGTTGAAGAGGAGGTCTTGTCGCGCCAGACCGGAATAACAGCTGAAAAACGCCAGAACTTTTGATCCAACCGTTAGATCGCTATCAAATATTTACAGTAGTTTCTGGAGGCCCGTTTCCTTGTACTCCCTATGGAATCCCTCCTAGTTGAAGAGGATGTCTTATCGTGCCAGACCGGAATAACAGCTGAAAATCGCCATAACTTTTGATCCGACCGTTGGATCGCGCCCAAATATTTACAGTAGTTTCCGGAGGCCTGTTTCCTTGTACTACCTATGGAATCCATACTAGTTGAAGAGGAGGTCTTGTGGCGCCAGACCAGAATAAAAACTAAAAAGGGCCATAACTTTTGATCTGACCGTTGGATCGGTCTCAAATATTTACAGTTGTTTCCGGAGGCCCGTTTCCTTTTACTACCTATGTAATCCCTAATAGTAGAAGAGGAGGTATTGTGGTGCCAGACCGGAATAACAGCTGAAAAGGGCCATAACTTTTGATCCGACTGTTGAATCGCTCTCAAATATTTACAGTAGTTTCCGAAGGCCCGTTTCCTTGGACTACCTATGGAATCCCTACTAGGTGAAGAGAAGGTCTTGTCGCACCAGACCGGAATAACAGCTGAATAGCGCCATAACATTTGATCCGACCGTTGGATCTCGCTCAAATATTTACAGTAGTTTCCGGAGGCCCGTTTCCTTGGACTGCCTCTGGAATCCCTACTTGTTGAAGAGGAAATCTTGTCACGCGAGACCGGAATAACAGCTGAAAAGGGCCATAACTTTTGATCCGACTGTTGGATCGCGCTCAAATATTTACAGTAGTTTCCGGAGGCCCGTTTCCTTTTACTACCTATGTAATCCCTAATAGTAGAAGAGGAGGTCTTGTGGTGCCAGACCAGAATAACAGCTGAAAAGGGCCATAACGTTTGATCCGACCGTTGGATCGGTCTCAAATATTTACAGTAGTTTCCGAAGGCCCCTTTCCTTTTACTACTAAAGGAATCCCTACTAGTTGAAGTGTAGGTCTTGTGGCGCCAGACAAGATTAACAGTTGAAAAGGGACATAACTTTTGATCCGATATTTGGACCGGCCTCAAATATTTAGAGTAGTTTCAGAAGGCCCGTTTCCTTGTACTACCTATGGAATCCATACTAGTTGAAGAGGAGGTCTTGTCGCGCCAGACCGGAATAACAGCTGAAAAACGCCAGAACTTTTGATCCAACCGTTAGATCGCTATCAAATATTTACAGTTGTTTCTGGAGGCCCGTTTCCTTGGACTACGTATTGAATCCCTCCTAGTTGAAGAGGATGTGTTGTCGCGCCAGACCGAAATAATAGCTGAAAAGGGCCATAACTTTTGATCCGACTGTTGGATCGCGCTCAAATATTTACAGTAGTTTCCGGAGGCCCGTTTCCTTTTACTACCTATGTAATCCCTAATAGTAGAAGAGGAGGTCTTGTGGTGCCAGACCGGAATAACAGCTGAAAAGGGCCATAACTTTTGATCCGACCGTTGGATCGGTCTCAAATACTTACTATTGTTTCCGGAGGCCCGTTTCCTTTTACCACCTATGGAATCCCTAGTAGTTGAAGAGGAGGTCTTGTGGCGCCAGACCGAATAACAGATTAAAAGGGCCATAACTTTTGATCCGACCGTTGGATCGCTCTCAAATATTTACAGTAGTTTTCAAAGGCCCGTTTACTTTTACTACCAATGCAATCCCTACTAGTTGAAGAGGAGGTCTTGTGGCGCCAGGCCGGAATAACAGCTGAAAAGGGACATAACTTTTGATCCGACCGTTGGACCGACCTCAAATATTTACAGTTGTTTCCGGAAGCCTGGTTCCTTTTACTACCTATAGAATCCCTAGTAGTTGAAGAGGAGGTATTGTGGAGCCAGACCGGAATAACAGTTGAAAATGGTCATAAGTTTTGATTCGACCGTTGGATCACCCTCAAATATTTACAGTAATTTCCGGATGCCCGTTTCCTTGTACTACCTATGGAATCCCTACTACTTGAAGAGGAGGTCTTGTGTCGTCAGACCAGAATAACAACAGAAAAAAGGCTATAACTTTTTATCCGACCATTGGATCGCGCTCAAATATTTACAGTAGTTTCCGGAGGTCCGTTTCCTTGCACTACCTATAGAATCCCTACTACTTAAAGCGGAGGTCTTGTCGCGCCCCACCGGAATAACAACTGAATAGCGCCATAACTGTTGATCCTACTGTTGGATGGCGTTCAAATATTTACAGTAGTTTCTGGAGGCCCGTTTCCTTGTACTACTTATGGAATCCTTACTACTTGAAGAGGAGGTCTTGTCGCGCCACAACGGAATAACAACTGAAAAAAACATTAACTTTTGATCCCACCGTTAGATCGCGCCCAAATATTTACAATAGTTTCCGGAGGCCCGTTTCCTTGTACTACCTTTGCAATCCATACTAGTTGAAGAGCAGGTCTTGTCGCGCCAAACCGGAATAACAGCTGAAAAGCGCCATAACTTTTGATCCGACCAATGAGTCGCGCTCAAATATTTACAGTAGTTTCTGGAGGCCCGTTTCCTTGTACAACCATTGGAATCCCTACTAGTTGAAGAGGAGATCTTGTCGTGCCAGACCGGAATAACAGCTGAAAAGGGCCATAACTTTTGATCCGATTGTTGGATCGCGCTCAATTATTTACAGTAGTTTCCGGAGGCCCGTTTCCTTGGATTACCTATGGAATCCCTACTAGGTGAAGAAGAGGTCTTGTCGCGCCAGACCGGAATAACAGTTGAAAAGTGGCATAACTTTTGATCCGACCTTTGGGCTGCACTCAAATATTTACAGTAGTTTCCGGAAGCCCGTTTCCTTGGACTACTTATGGAATCCCTACTCGTTGAAGAGGAGGTCTTGTCGCGCCAGACCAAAATAACATCTGAAAAGGGCCATAACTTTTGATCTGACTGTTGGATCGCGCTCAAATATTTACAGTAGTTTCCGGAGGCCCGTTTCCTTGTACTACCTATGGAATCCCTACTAGTTGAAGAAGAGGTCTTGTCGCGCCAGACCGGAATAACAGTTGAAAAGTGGCATAACTTTTGATTCGACCTTTGGGCTGCACTCAAATATTTACAGTAGTTTCCGGAAGCCCGTTTCCTTGGACTACTTATGGAATCCCTACTCGTTAAAGAGGAGGTCTTGTCGCGCCAGACCAAAATAACATCTGAAAAGGGCCATAACTTTTGATCTGACTGTTGGATTGCGCTCAAATATTTACAGTAGTTTTCGGAGGCCCGTTTCCTTGTACTACCTATGGAATCCCTACTAGTTGAAGAAGAGGTCTTGTCGCGCCAGACCGGAATAACAGTTGAAAAGTGGCATAACTTTTGATCCGACCTTTGGGCTGCACTCAAATATTTACTGTAGTTTCCGGAGGCCCGTTTCCTTGTACTACCTGTGGAATCCCTACTAGTTGAAGAGGAGGACTTCTGGCACTAGACTAGAATAACAGCTGAAAAGGACTATAACTTTTGATCCGACTGTTGGATCGCCTTCAAATATTTATAGTAGTTTCTATAGGCCCGTTTCCTTGTACTACCTAAACCCTTCTAGTTGAAAAGGATGTTTTGTCGCGCGAGAACGGAATAACAGCTGAAAAGGGCCATAACTTTTGATGCGACCGTTGGATCGCGCTCAAATATTTACTGTAGTTTCCGGTGGCCCGTTTCCTTATACTGCCGATTGAAACCCTCCTAGTTTAAAAGGAGGTCTTGTCGCGCCAGAATGGAATAACAGCCGAAAAGAGCTATAACTTTTGATTCGACCTTTGGATCGCGCTCAAATATTTACAGTTGTTTTTGAAGGCCCGTTTCCTTGTACAACCTTTGGAATCCCTACTAGTTGAAGAGGAAATCTTATCGTGCCAGACCGGAATAACAGCTGAAAAGGGCCATAACTTTTTATCCGATTGTTGGATTGCGCTCAATTATTTACAGTAGTTTCCGGAGGCCCGTTTCCTTGGACTACCTATGGAATCCCTACTAGGTGAAGAGGAGGTCTTGTCGCGCCTGACCGGAATAACAGCTGAATAGCGCCATAACTTTTGATCCGACCGTTGGATCGCTCTCAAATATTTACAGTAGTTTCTGGAGACCCGTTTCCTTGTACTACCTATGGAATCCCTACTAGTTGAACAACAGGCCTTGTTGCGCCTGACCGGAATAACAGCTGAATAGCGCCATAACTTTTGATCCGACCGTTGGATCGCTCTCAAATATTTACAGTAGTTTCTGGAGACCCATTTCCTTGTACTACCTATGGAATCCCTACTAGTTGAACAACAGGCCTTGTTGCGCCACACCCGAATAACAGCTGAAAAGGGCCATAAGTTTTGATCTGACTGTTAGATCGCCCTCAAAGTTTTACAGTAGTTTCCGGAGCCCGTTTTCCTTGAAGTACCTATGGAATCCCTACTCGTTGAAGAGGAGATCTTGTCGCGCCACACCAGAATAACAACTGAAAAGAACCATAAATTTTGATCCGACAGTTGGATCGGTCTCAAATATTTACAATTGTTTCTGAGGCCCGTTTCCTTTTACTACCTTTGGAATCACTACTAGTTGAAGAGGAGCTATTGTTGCGCCAGACCGGAATAACAACTGAAAAGGACCATAACTTTTGATCCGACTGTTGGATCGCGCTCAAATATTTACAGTAGTTTCCGGAGGCCCGTTTGCTTGGACTACCTATGGAATCCCTACTAGGTGAAGAGGAGGTCTTGTCGCGCATGACCGGAATAATAGCTGAATAGTGCCATAACTTTTGATCCAACCGTTGGATCGCTCTCAAATATTTAATGTAGTTTCCGGAGGCCGGTTTCCTTGTACTGCCTATGGTATCCCTACTAGTTGAAGAGGAGGTCTTGTCACGCCAGACTGGAATTACAGTTGAAAAGGGCCATAACTTTTGATCCGACTGTTGGATCGTGCTCAAATATTAACAGAAGTTTTCGGAGGCCCGTTTGCTTGGACTACCTATGGAATCCCTACTAGGTGAAGAGGGGGTCATGTCGCGCCTGACCAGAATAAGAGCTGAATAGCACCATAACTTTTGATCCGACCGTTGGATCGCTCCCAAATATTTACAGTAGTTTCCGGAGGCCCGTTTCCTTGTACTACCTATGGAATCTCTACTAGTTGAAGAGGAGGTCTTGTCGTGCCAGACCGGAATAACAGCTGAAAAATGCCATAACTTTTGATCCGACCGTTGGATCGCGCTCAAATATTTACAGTAGTTTCCGTAGGCCCGTTTGCTTGTACTACCTACGGAATCCCTACTCGTTGAAGAGGAGGTCTTGTCGCGCGAGACCGGATTAACAGCTGAAAAAGGCCAAAACTTTTGATCAGACCGTTGGATCGCGCTCAAATATTTACAGTAGTTTCCGGAGGCCTGTTTCCTTATAGTACCTATGGAATCCATACTAGTTGAAGAGGAGGTCTTGTCGCGCCAGACCGGAATAAGAGCTGAAATGGGCCATAACTTTTGATCCGACATTTGGATCGCGCTCAAATATTTACAGTAGTTTCCGGAGGCCTGTTTCCTTGTACTACCTATGGAATCCCTACTAGTTGAAGAGGAGGACTTGTGGCGCAAGACTAGAATAACAGCTGAAAAGGGCCATAACTTTTGATTCGACCGTTGGATCGCTCTCAAATATTTAGAGTAGTTTTCGAAGGCCCGTTTCCTTGTATTACGGATGGAAACCCTACTAGTTGAAGTGGAGGTTTTGTCGCGCCAGACCCGAATAACAGCTGAAAAGGGCCAAAACTTTTATCTGACCGTTGGATCGCCCTCAAAGTTTGACAGTAGTTTCCAGTGCCCGTTTTCCTTGAAGTACCTATGGAATCCCTACTCGTTGAAGCGGATGTCTTGTCGCGCCACAACGGAATAACATCTGAAAAAAGCCTTAACTTTTGATCCTACCGTTGGATCGCGCCCAAATATTTACAGTAGTTTCCGGAGGCCGGTTTCCTTGTACTACCTATGGAATCCATACTAGTTGAAGAGGAGGTTTTGTCGCGCCAGACCGGAATAACAGCTGAAAAACACCATAACTTTTGATCTAACCGTTGGAACGCTCTCAAATATTTAGAGTAGTTTCAGAAGGCCCGTTTCCTTGTACTACCTATGGAATCCATACTAGTTTAAGAGGAGGTCTTGTCGCGCCAGACAACAATAACAGCTGAAAAACACCATAAGTTTTGATCCCACTGTTGGATAGCTCTCAAATATATACAGTAGTTTGTGGAGGCCTGTTTCCTTGTACTCCCTATGGAATCCCTACTAGTTGAAGAGGAGATCTTGTCACGCCAGACTAGCATAACAGCTTAAAATCGCCATAACTTTTGATACGACCGTTGGATCGCGCTGAAATATTTACAGTAGTTTCCCAAGACTTGATTCCTTGTACTACCTATGGAATCCTGAATAGGTGAAGAGGAGGTCTTGTCGCGCCAGACCGGAATAACAACTTAAAAACGCAATAACTTTTGCTCCGACCGTTGAATCGCGCTCAAATATTTACACTAGTTTTCAGAGGCCCGTTTCCTTGTATTACCTATCGAATCCCTACTACTTGAAGAGGAGGTCTTGACGCGCCTGACCGGAATAACAGCTGAAAAACACCATAACTTTTGATCCGACCGTTGGATCACGCCCAAATATTTACAGTAGTTTCCGGAGGACATTTTCCTTGTACTACCTAGGGAATCCCTACTCGTTCAAGAGGAGGTCTTGTCGCGCGAGACCGGATTAAGAGCTGAAAAGGGCCATAACTTTTGATCCGTCCGTTGGATCGCTCTCAAATATTTACAATAGTTTCCGGCGGCCCGTTTCCTTGCACTACCTTTGGAATCCCTACTTGTTGAAGAGGAGGTCTTGTCACGCGAGACCGGAATAACAACTGAAAAGGCCCATAACTTTTCATCCGACCGTTGGATCGGTCTCAAATATTTACAGTAGTTTTCGAAGGCCTGTTTCCTTTTACTACCTATCAAATCCCTACTACTTGAAGAGGAGGTCTTGTGCTGCCAGACTAGAATAACAGCAGAAAAGGGCTATAACTTTTGATCCGACCGTTGGATCGCCCTCAAATATTTACAGTAGTTTTCGGAGGCCCGTTTCCTTGCACTACCTATGGAATCTCTACTAGTTAAAGCGGAGGTCTTGTCGCGCCAGACCGGAATAACAATTGAAAAGAGCCTTCATTTTTTATCTGACCGTTGGATCGCGCCTAAATATTTACAGTAGTTTCCGGAAGACCTTTTCCTTGTACTACCTATGGAATCCCTACTACTTGAAGAGGAGGTCTTGACGCGCCAGACCAAAATAACAGTTGAAAAACCTAGTAACTTTTGATCCGACCGTTGGATCGCTCTCAAATATTTACAGTAGTTTCCGGAGGCCCGTTTCCTTGTACGACCTATGGAATCTCTACTACTTGAAGAGGAGGTCTTGTCGCCCCAGACCGGAATAACAACTGAAAAGCGCCATAACTTTTGATCCGACCGTTGGATCGCCCTAAAAGTTTTACAATAGTTTCCAGAGCCAGTTTTCCTTGAAGTACCCATGGAATCCCTCCTCGTTAAAGGGGAGGTCTTGTCACACCACACCGAAATAACAACTGAAAAGAGCCTTAACTTTTGATCCGATCGTTGGATCGCGCCAAAATATTTACAGTAGTTTCCGAAGCCAATTTGCTCGGACTATCGATGGAAACCCTCCTAGATGAAGAGAGGTGTTGTCGCCCCAGACAAGAATAACAACTGAAAAGCGCCATAACTTTTGATCCGACCGTTGGATCGTCCTAAAAGATTTACAGTAGTTTCCGGAGCCTGTTTTCCTTGAAGTACCTATGGAATCCCTCCTCATTAAAGGGGAGGTCTTGTCACGCCACACCGGAATAACAACTGAAAAGAGCCATAACTTTTGACCCGACCGTTGGATCGCGCCCAAATATTTACAGTAGTTTCCGGAGGACCGTTTCCATATACTACCAATGGAATCCATAGTAGTTGAAGAGGAGGTCTTGTCGCGCGAGACCGGAATAACAGCTTAAAAACACAATAACTTTTGATCCGACCATTGGATCACGCTCAAATATTTACAGTACTTTCCGAAGGCCCATTTCCTTGTACTACCTATTGAATCCCTACTACTTGAAGAAGATGTCTTGACGCGCCTGACCGGAATAACAGCTGAAAAACACCATAACTTTTGATCCGACCGTTGGATCGCGCCCAAATATTTACAGTAGTTTCCGGAGGACCGTTTCCTTGTACTACCTAGGGAATCCATAGTAGTTGAAGAGGAGGTCTTGTCGCGCGAGACCGGAATAACAGCTTAAAAACGCAATACCTTTTGATCCGACCGTTGGATCGCGCTCAAATATTTACAGTACTTTCCGGAGGCCCGTTTCCTTGTACTACGTATTGAATCCCTACTACTTGAAGAGGATGTCTCGACGCGCCAGACCGGAATACCAGGATATAGAAGTGTGTAGAAATGGCAGGTCCCTCAAGTTATCACATAAAAAATATTTATGTTTTCGGTTGATCCAGTCCTGGGAAGGAAATAGCATTTTTAGAAGCAGCAAATCATCTTTGTCAGGTCCTAGCTGAGAGAAAGATTCATTTAGTGTATGGGGGAGGCAGCCTTGGGTTAATGGGGGGGTGTGTCAATAGCTGCATTTTTAGGAGGTAGTCAAGTTTTGGGGGTCGTCCCCAAAGCTTTAGCAAAAGGGAACTTCATTGGGAAAATAATTGGAGAGGAACTACAGGTCTCCACAATGTTTGATCGGATGAATACAATGTTTAACCATGCTGATGCCTTCATTGCCTTACCAGGTGATCTGGGCACATTGTAAGAGATCTTTCATATTTCCTCTTGGGCCCAACTGCACATTCACCATAAACCTATAGGTTTGCTCAATGTTAATGGTTTTTATGATAATTTGTTGTCTTTTCTTGATCAAGCTGTGGAACAGGAATTTCTAACATCTTCGGCACGACAAATCATAATCTCTGCTGCTACTGCTGAACAATTGATTGACCAACTACAATCTTTCATCCCTGTAATTGATCCTTCCATGAGTCGCATAAATTGGTCAACTACGGAAAGCCGTAAAAAGCTTAGATTGGATTTGAGCCTTCGTTTGTGAAACCTTATGTCTTTTGGTTTTATTATTAACATATTATTTTGTTTTGTTATTTCTTATATTTGTTTAAGTGTGTTTCAGGTTTGTCAGTGTTTGTTGTTTCAGGTGATGTCTTCTATACTCTATCTTTCTACCTTATGACATTGAGGACAATGTCTCGTTTTGGTTGGGGGGAGAGGGTAGTAGTAGTTGACAAAAAAAAAAAACTAACCAACTAACTGCTATTGTTTTTAAAACCATTTGACAAAACTGTTATTACTAGGATGGCAGAGTAAGGAGGAATTTTAGTGACTCTTGAGACGCATCTTAGTAAACGTTTTCCAATGGTTATTTGCAATATTCATAACAAGGCCTATTAGAATACTTCTTGAAATATTCAGGTTTACAAACTCTCGCATTATTATCACTTGATTCTGTTCATATACTCATTTAACAAGTATTCTTAAACCTTCATTTTCACACACACACTTTAACATATGATTGTGGGTTGCACATTGGATTATTACATTATTTATGTTCTTTTGTTAAAGGTAACAACTAAGGGATAGGGATAGTCTATAATTTGAAAAAAAAAAAAACAACAAAAAGAAAATGATGATAATAAAAACGTAGATAAGTTTGGTTTCGTAGCCTCCCTAACCTAAGCAATTAAGCCCGAAGGGGTGTTTTAACACCTAATACCCTAAAGTCAACTGACTTGGGAGCTATTGGCCCAAAGCTTGTTACATGGGTTAAGGAGAAAAGCTTAAGGGAATCAAACATTGCACTATCTACGTATCAGTATCTGCAACCCGAGTTACTAAGCTCGTAGGGGTGTCTCAACACCTAATGCCCTAAGACCAACTGGTCTGGGAGTCATTAGCCGAAAGCTCGTTACATGGGTTAAAGATGCATTGTGTTTTAAGTTATATGTATATATTTTTTTAAAAAAAAGATAATAATCCCAACCCAAGGAAGTTAACCTTAAATATTAGAACAAAATACTGTTTTTCTTCCAATAAAAGCCCCATCATCCATGTTTTCATACATTGAGCACATAAAAAGTAAGGTTTATTAATATCTTGTTTAAGAGGTATTGAGTAGATATATAAACTTAATGAGAGTTTGTTTATCTGGATAGATTAATGGAAGTTGAATGATGAATGTCTTGCTTTGTGGAATTTGCAAATTGTTTTTCTATTTTAATGCTTTGATTACTAGGGACTAGTAATAAGCTGGTTGGGGGTGTGATTAGTACTTAAAAGTGCATTTTTATCAAGGTTTTATATCATCATTTTGCACTTGAAGTATCAATAACTCCTTAATGAAAGCATGTTTTATAATAACATATCTAATAATATAAGATACCTTTAATTTATGGTAAATGTTCATCTTAAATGCAGGCCTATCATATAAATGAAAGAATTGATTGATGAGTTGAAGTACTGAAATTGAAAGGACAAAGAGATGGCCAAACGTAGAAAAGAGACGTTGGTGGAGTCCATACTGGAACATTGTTCGGTAATCGGGTCATATCTGGAGCTGTAGATCTCGGATTTAGGTCTACTTTATATGGATGGAAAGGTGGGACATAGGCCTACAACTTTCATGAGGAGCCCAAGATTTAACAAGGCCGTTTTGAAGTCCAAATTGTAGCAACAACGAAGAAGTCCGAATCTGTCCTGCAGCCCAGACATTGTTCAGTGTTCAGCCCATATCTTGAGTTCTACAAGTCCAAATGATCTCCAATTTTTACCCTAGAAAGATGAGACAATTTCCTAGAACTTTCATGATTGAAGTCTGTTCAAATTATGACGTTATCAATGACATTTTTGGCAGACAAGAAGATAAGAATTGTCATCAAGTCAGTGCTCTTGCTCTCTCTTTATTTTTTGTAATGCTTAAGTTTTGCTTATATTAATTTCTTGCTTATGCTTTTCATTTCCTTTCCTTGTTTATTTATGTCTCTTTCTTTCATTATGTGTTGCTAAGTTAATTATGTCAAGGTGAAAAGGGTACACTAATGGTGTAAGAATAAGTATAATATAAACTTAACATAGACCTTAATGTTGGATACTAACATGCTTTATATTTGTTATCTTGTTCACTTTTAATACTTTACTTGTTAAATGGTTAATCTAGATTTATGTTGTATAACACTTGGTACAACAAATACTTGGCACTTTCATAGCCCATACTGTATGGTATAACCGACACCTGAGCTATGAAAGGAACTTGATTTGTTGTTAACATAAGTTATAATCATAAATGCCTGACAACATTTACAAGTATTAGCATTATTCGAATAAGATAACTAATGTAATCATGTTAACAATTTATAATCTGATTGGAACCTCCTTTGTGTGTGGTTTCCAATTGAATAAAAAGAGTTTATACTATACTTGTTTGAAATACCATTAGTGGATCCTCTAACCTTGGCATTTGTTGTTATCATTGTTTAATCCTTACGTTAATCTTCCATCTCAAAGTTCTCATCAACTTCTTCTTCTTCATCATCTTTATTATTATCATTATTAATAGTATTATTGGTATTATTATTATTATTATTATTATTATTATTATTATTATTATTATTATTGTTATTGTTATTATTGTTGTTATTGTTGTTGTATTATTGTTGTTTATAATTTATACAATTAACCTCCCTGTGGTTCGACCCCGGTCTTGCCGAGTTATTTATTACTTCGACACTCCTGCACTTGGGAGAAGACATCAATCTTTTGGTCGTGCCAGATTCCATAGGTAGTTCAAGGAAACTGGCCTCCGGAAACTACTGTAAATCTTTGAGCGCGATCCAACGGTCGGATCAAAAGTTATAGCCCTTTTCAGCTGTTATTCCGGTCTGGCGCCTCAAGACCTCCTCTTCAAGTAATAGGGCTTCCATAGGTAGTAAAAGGAAACGGGTCTCCAGAAATTACTGTAAATATTTGAGAGCGATCCAACGGTCGAGTAAAAAGTTATGGCCCTTTTCAGCTGTTATTCCAGTCTGGCGCGACAAGACCTCCTTTTCCACGAGTAGGGATTCCATAGGTGGTGAAAGGAAACAGGCCTCCAAAAACTACTGTAAATATTGAAGCGCGATCCAACGGTCGGATCAAAAGTTATGGCATTTTTCAGCTGTTATTCCGGTCTGGCGCCACAAGACCTCCTCTTCAACTAGTAGGGATTCCACAGGTAGTCCAAGGAATCGGGCCTCCGGATACTACTGTAAATATTTGAGCGCGATCCAACGGTGTGATCAAAAGTTATGGTGCTGTTCAGCTATTATTTCGGTCTCGCGCGACAAGACCTCCTCTTCAACGTGTAGGGATTCCACAGGTAGTCCAAGGAAACGGGCCTTCGGAAACTACTGTAATTATTTGAGCGCGATCCAACGGTCAGATCAAAAGTTATGGCGCTTTTCAGATGTTATTGTGGTCTGGCGTCACAAGACCTCCTCTTCAAATAGTTGGGCTTCCATAGGTAGTACAAGGAAACGGGCCTCCAGAAACCACTATAATTGTTTGAGCGCGATCCAACGGTCTGATGAAAAGTTATGGTGCTTTTTTGCTGTTATTCCTGTCTCGCGCAACAAAACCTCCTCTTCAACGAGTAGGGATTCCATAGGTGGTACAAGGAAACCGGACTCCAGAAACTACTGTTAATATTGGAGCGCGATCCAACGGTCAGATCAAAAGTTATGGTATTTTTCAGCTGTTATTCCAGTCTGGCGCCACAAGACCTCCTTCTCAAGTTATAGGGCTTCCATAGGCATTACAAGGAAACGAGTTTCCGGAAACTACTGTAAATATTTGAATGCGATCCAACGGTCTGATCAAAAGTTATGGCGCTTTTCAGCTGTTATTCCGGTCTCGCGCGACAAGACCTCCTCTTCAACGAGTAGGGATTCCATAGGTAGTTTAAGGAAACGGGCCTCCGGAAACTACTGTTAATCTTTGAGCACGATCCAACGATCGAATCAAAAGTTATGACGCTTTTCAGCTGTTATTCCGGTCTCGCGCGACAAGACCTTCTCTTCAATGAGTAGGGATTCCATAGGTAGTCCAAGGAAACGGGCCTTCGGAAACTACTGTTAAATTTTGAGCGCGATCCAATGGTCGGATTGATGTAACCATATTATTCGATAGTTTCACCCACATTTAACTAGTGTTTTATCCATGTTTTATATATAAAATATCTTGATATTCTTTGTTTTATGTTTTGAAGGCACTTTTGGATGAAAGATGCAAAAAGGAGTAAATTGGAGGTAATTGGTAGATTTGATGTTCAGTCGATGTTTTGTGCAGAGCGTGAGTTCTAGAGATCGAAATGAAGTGATTCCAGTGGCACTAAAAATCTAACATCCATACCTTTGTGGAAATGTAATGCAAGAAAAATAAAAGGAGAAAGATCATGGAAATCACATCCTGCAAAGTCAAATCTCGCATTCTGCCAGTGTTGACCTTTGTCCATTCAAAATTTAATATCTGGAGCTACAGAAGTCCAATTGATGCAAACTAAATTTTCTTGGATTTCTAATTCAAAGACCTATCCACGCTCCAAATTTCAGCCAAAAACAATGTCATATGAGGGAGATATGATTTTCCAAATATGACAACTGAATTCTGCCAGCAAACAGGTTTCGTGAAGTAACGAGTCCAAATTACATTCCGAAGCATCTTAACCGACATCCAAGTTCTTATATCAGCAATTTAGCTCCTCTAAGTCAAAGCTTGAAGATTTCATGCAAGGCTATTTCTTCTTTTTAGGGAAAATAGTTATTGAAGTACTTGAATGTAAACTGCCAACTTAAGGAAGGACTATTTTGTAAAATAGAGACTAGGGTTTCTTAGCATAGAAAAAAGAAAGAGAGAAGAGGCAGCAGCCAGCAGAAAAGAGGGAGAGCAGAAGGAGGCAGCAGCCAGCAGAGAATAAACACAAATTCTCTCCTCTACAAACCCAAAAAATCATGCTCTTTTCATTCTTTAGAAGTAGTTGTTCAATAGTTATGCAAGGCTAAGCTCTTTTCTTGGTTGCAAGGACACAACAAACCTTTGAATTTCAAGAACCGTGAGATTTATTCTTCCTTTTATTTTCAGTTTATGTTATGAATGAGTATGATTGTTTTCCTATGCATATTTCCTATGATTGTTGTTGATGATTGCTAGAGCGGACTCTAAGTTATTGTTGTGAACAATCTATTGCTAAGTTTAATATCAAAACCGGAGTTGTGATATATGAACTTGTGAAGCAACTAAGCTTGATAATTGTGGCGGAACTACGTTATTGAACTTAGGGAGAACATTTGAACAAAGTGACACAAGCTGCGGACAGCTTTGTATGTTAATCTTGATGAAATTATCTAGTTCTTAAAGCTACCATTAAATTGAATCATTAGTGCGGACACTTTGATTGTTTGTTGGTTAGGATTAGTTATACGGCGGATCCGTTAATTAATCAACGTTAAGAAAAGATAAAATTTCAGAACATAAACTGCAATTTTCGTTTCAAGGATCGGTTCTAATTTTCGTTGGTGGATGTGTGCTTGCGACCAAGATTTGTTTTCTTGATAAGTTTCGATTTTAATTGATTTTGTTTGCTAGTTTAATTGCTGCCATAGTTTAGAAAATCACAAACCAAACCCCCCAATTACATAACGTACAACATAAAAATCTGACTTGAAACTTCCTCGTGGGATCGACCCCTTGCTTGCTCTATACTATCTTGTGTGTTGTGTTTGAAGCTAGGGTAATTAATTTGTGCGACCGTGACATCGCAACAAATTTTGGCGTCGTTGCCGGGGAAGTAATTTTAGTTGATTCTTGTGCTTGTACTGTTATTTTTAGTTTATGTGATTGTTATTTATATTTCTGAAAAAAAAAACAGAATTTTTGCTTGCGGCGGTACTGTTCACTTGCGGTAGCGGTACTGTTCAAAACAGAGTTTTTGGTGGAATTAGGTATCGGCCTTTTGTTTCCTGAAGGGAAATGACGTTCTGAACAGGACTCATGATAAATCACTAGCCCCACCCTATTGAGGCCAAATTCCGCTGTTTTCTAGTGTTTTTAGGCAGTTTTAGTTTTCTACCGTAGGGTTTTCGTACAATTTGCATTGTTTTCGATCTCTTGTGTGGTTACTTTCTTTTGAGTTTTCTTAGCAATTTATGCCTGTGACCCGTTCTACTAATCAAATTCAAGTGCAGGTTGATCTTGAAATAGAAAGCACTTTACGCAAGTTAAGAAAGGAAGCTCGCCTCAACACCATGGCTATTGCACGACAACAAACACTCAAGGAGCTTGCTGCTCCTAACGTGGAAAATCAACCATTGTGCATAAACATTGACAATAATGTAAACTTTGAGCTCAAATCTGTTATCAACATTTAATGGTGTTGCAGGAGAAGATCCTCATACTCATCTCAAGGAGTTCCATATGGTTTGTGTTGGCATGAAACCGAATGTAGTCGATGAAGAATAAGTTAAGTTGAAAGCTTTCCCTTTCTCTTTGAAGGGGGCAGCAAAGGCATGGCTTTTCTCTATTCTCCCAGGATCTATTGGAACTTGGAATGCTATGAAGAAGATTTTCCTTGAGAAGTATTTCCCAGCATCTCGAGTTGCCAACATAAGAAAAGAAATATATGGGATTCGGCAATCTCATGGAGAGACACTCTCCGAATATTGGGAAAGATTCGAGCAACTCTGCATTCAATGTCCTCATCATCAAATACCCGATCAGCTGCTCATTCAATATTTCTATGAAGGATTGATGCCTACTGACCGTAGTATCATTGATGCTGCAAGTGGAGGCGCATTGGTGGATAAGACACCCGAGGTTGCACGCCAATTGATCTCAAACATGGCAGCCAACTCAAAACAATTTGGCACTCGTGGAGACTTCTCCAACAAACAAGTAAATGAGGTAAGTATTTCTAACCTTGAAAGTAAAGTTAATGATCTTACTTCTCTTGTGCGTTCTTTGGCTTGTGGAAATGTGCAGCAGGTGAAAGTTTGTAGCATATGCTCCTTACAAGGACATGCTTCGGATATGTGCCCAACAATGCAAGAAGACTACATTGAACAAGCTCATGCAATTGATGGAACATTCAACGGACAGCCCCAGCGTAAATATGATCCCTTTTCCAACACGTACAATCCCGGATGGAGAGATCATCCCAACTTACGCTACGACAACCCATCCCAACAAGGCAATCAAGGCCGACAGTTCCATCCCCATGGATTTCAGCCCCAACAAAATTATCAAGCAAGACAACCCCCTCCATTCACAAACTCCAATGTTATGGGGTCATCATCCAATGATGATCTTCGTGAGATGATGAAGACTTTGGCTTCTAATACTGTTACCTTGCAACAAAATGTCATGTCTTTTCAACAGGAAACAAGGTCAAGTATTCACAACTTGGAAAAGCAAATGGGGCAAGTAGCTTCAAGTGTAGGGAAATTGGAAGCACAAATGAATGGAAAGTTACCCTCCCAAGCATTAAATCCAAAAGAGAATGTTAGTGCAATCATGCTGCGAAGTGGGAAAGAACTTGAAGAGAAAAGGTTGAAACAAATTGAGATGGAGGAAGAAGAAGAGATAGAAACTGAATTGAGTACAAAGAAGGAACATCCTCCTCCTCCACAAACTGAAATAAAGACCAACACTCCAAAGGTAACTCCTCACTCAATTAATTCCAGTTTTAAAACAATTCCACCCTTTCCTGTGAGTTCTTCTAGGTCAAAGAAAGAAGACAAAGAAAAAGAGATTTTAGAGGTTTTCAAGAAAGTAGAACTCAACATTCCTTTGCTTGATGTTATCAAGCAAATTCCCAAGTATGCCAAATTCTTGAAGGAGTTGTGTACTACCAAGAGAGCTTTCAAACTAAAAGGTCATGAAACGGTAAGTATGGGTGAAGTTGTATCTGCCGTTGTTCAATAGAATCTGCCTTTGAAACAAAAAGACCCAGGTGCGTTTACTATCCCATGTGTTATTGGTAATGCTAGTTTTAAAAGAGCTTTATGCGATTTAGGTGCATCCATTAGTGTTATGCCCAAACATGTTTATGATTCTCTTAGTCTTGAGCCTTTGAATAAAACTAGCATTGTAATACAACTTGCGGATCGTAGTTTTGTTTACCCACTTGGTGTGATAGAAGATGTCCTAGTCAAGATTGATAGTTTGGTTATTCCATGTGATTTTTATATTCTTGATATGGAACATGATTCTTGTGATTCATCAACCAGCACTCCTATATTGTTTGGGAGACCATTCTTGAAAACCGCCAACGCAAAGATTGATTGTGGTAAGGATACCTTGTCTATGGAGGTAGGAGATGAAAAAATTGAATTCAATTTTCATGATGCAATGAAATATCCTTATAGCAATGTTTATTCTATCACATGCTATGACCAAATTGATAAGTGTGTGCAGCAAGTTTGTGATTTTTATTGCGAAGACGGATTAAGCATAGCTTTGAGCTATGGCTATGATTTCACCAAGATAGAAGAGATGGAGAGGCACGTGTGTGTTCCCCAAAACGTGCACGAATCAGTATTGGCCTTATAAGCTTTGCAAACCATTCCCCATGGTAATGTCTTTGTTGATTTAGTACTCTCACATAAAAAGCTTTTGCCATCTATTTTACAGGCCCCCGAGTTAGAATTAAAACCTTTGCCCGATAATTTGAAATATGTATTCATTGGCGACAACAATACACTTCCCGTTATCATAGCAAAAGGTTTGACAAGTATGCAAGAGGAAAAACTTGTGAAGTTGTTGTGTGATCACAAGACGGCCATTGGATGGACTTTAGCTGACATCAAGGGCATTAGTCCCTCAATGTGTATGCATCATATACTATTGGAGGACAACACAAAACCAACAAGGGAAATGCAAAGGAGGTTGGACCCGCCTATGATGGAGGTAGTGAAAGCTGAAATTTTAAAACTGTTAGATGCAGGAGTCATTTACCCCATCACTGACAGTAAATGGGTCGCGCCAATCCATGTGGTGCCCAAAAAGACCGGAATCATGTTGGTGAAAAACAAAAATGATGAGCTCATTCCTACTCGCATCTCGAGTGGATGGAGAATGTGTGTTGATTACAAAAAGCTCAATCTTTCTACACGCAAAGATCATTTCCCATTACCATTCATGGATCAAATGCTTGAACGCCTAGCAGGTAAGTCTTTTTATTGCTTTCTTGATGGATATAGTGGATACAATCAGATTGTTATTAATCCTGAGGATCAAGAAAAGACTACATTTACATGTCCATTTGGTACATATGCATATAGGAGAATGCCTTTTGGTCTCTGTAATGCTCCTGCAACTTTTCAAAGATGCATGATGAGTATTTTTTCTGACTATGTTGAAAGAATAATCGAGGTTTTTATGGGATGATTTCACGGTGTATGGTGATTCTTTTGATAAATGTCTAGAAAATTTATCTTTAATCTTGAAAAGGTGCATTGAAACTAACCTTGTCTTGAACTATAAAAAGTGTTATTTTATGGTAGAACAAGGAATAGTTCTTGGGCATGTTGTGTCTTCACGTGGATTAGAGGTTGATAAAGCTAAGATAGATGTTATTTCATCATTGTCTTACCCCTCATGCGTGAGGGAAGTTCGTTCTTTTCTAGGCCATGCAGGTTTCTATCGACGCTTTATCAAAGATTTCTCGAAGATTACAACACCCTTGTGCAAACTATTAGCCAAAGAAGTGGATTTTGTGTTTGATCAAGTATGTAAAGATGCCCATGATGAGCTTAAGAGACGTGTCACATCTGCCCCTATCATCCAACCACCAAATTGGGATGAACCTTTTGAGATAATGTGTGATGCGAGTGACTATGCGATATGAGCTGTGCTTGGGCAAAGAATTGGGAAGAATTTGCATGTTATCGCCTATGCTTCTCGCATGTTGGATAGAGCACAATGCAATTACCATACAAGAAGCATATTGGATGGAGCACAATGCAATTACCATACAACTGAAAAGGAACTTTTTGCAGTGGTGTTTGCTCTTGAAAAATTCAGGTCATATCTACTTGGTACAAAAGTCATTGTTTTTACTGACCATGCAGCTCTCAAGTATCTTTTGAAGAAGAAGGAGTCCAAACCAAGACTGATTAGGTGGATCTTGCTTTTACAAGAATTCGATCTTGAGATCAAAGACAAAAAAGGTGCCGAAAACCATGTGGCTGATCACTTGAGCCGACTGAGGACCGAGGATATACAGATCGAAACAATAAGAGAGACATTCCTTGATGAGCAGTTGTATATGTTGCATTCCTCTACAAGACCATGGTATGCTAATTTGGTAAACTATTTAGTCACCAAAGAATTCCCTCCAGGTTTGTCTAAACCCCAAAAAGATAAGTTACGAGCTGATGCTAAATATTATTTTTGGGACGATCCTTACCTTTGGAAATTTTGTGCGGATCAAGTAGTTAGGAGGTGTGTACCACAAGATGAATTTCATTCCATTCTCACTTTTTGTCATTCTCATTCTTGTGGTGGGCATTTTGGAGCAAAAAGAACAGCCCACAAGGTACTTGAAAGTGGTTTCTATTGGCCTTCTATTTTTAAAGATGCATATCACTTCTACAAATCATGTGAAAAATGCCAAAGAACAGGTAATATCACTCATAAGAATCAAATGCCTTTAACAAATATTCTTGTAAGTGAAATTTTTGATGTTTGGGGTATTGACTTTATGGGTCCATTTCCTTCTTCATTTGGCAATCTTTATATTCTTCTTGCTGTTGATTATGTGTCCAAATGGATTGAGGCGAAAGCCACACGAACTAACGATGCTAAGGTTGTTTTAGATTTTGTCAGGACTCACATATTTGACAGGTTTGGAATCCCTAAAGCTATCATTAGTGATCGTGGCACTCATTTCTGTAATCGTTCCATGGAAGCATTGCTACGCAAATATCATGTGACTTATCGAACTTCCACAACATATCATCCTCAAACAAATGGCCAAGCTGAAATTTCAAATCGAGAAATCAAGTCCATTTTGGAGAAAACAATGCAACCTAACCGATGAGATTGGAGTCTACGTCTTGGAAATGCACTTTGGGCTTATCGGACTGCTTATAAATCACCTATAGGAATGTCACCTTATAGAATGATTTATGGGAAAGCATGTCATCTACCGGTGGAGCTTGAACACAAAGCTTTTTGGGCCATTAAACAATGTAACATGGATTATGATGCTGCTGGGATTGCAAGAAAACTACAACTGCAAGAGTTGGAAGAAATTCGAAATGATGCTTACGAGAACGCAAGGATTTACAAAGAAAAGACTAAGAATCTTCATGACCAAATGCTTACAAGAAAGGAGTTTCATGTTGGAGACAAAGTCCTTCTTTATCATTCGCGTTTGAAACTTTTTCCTGGAAAATTGCGCTCTCGTTGGATTGGACCCTTTGTTGTTTCTAATGTTTTTCCTTATGGTGCAGTTGAAATTACAAGTTTAGAAACCAACAAAGTACTCAAGGTCAATGGGCATCGTTTAAAACCTTTCTATGAAGGTTGGATGACAGAACTCACCGCTTCTGTAGAGTTAGCTGAACCAATCTATGAAGAATGAGCATGCCACATGTCAAGCCAATGACATAAAACAAAAGCGCTTACTGGGAGGCAACCCAGCACAAAAAAAAATCAAATTTGCTTTCTTTTTCCTTATCTTTTATTTTTTCACATTTTAATTTATTTTCTGTCATTCTCTTCTGTTCCTTTGCTTTTATTTCAACATTGAGGACAATGTTGTGTTTTAAGTGTGGGGGTATTGGGAGAATGTTGGTTTTCTAATTTTGGTTTTCTTTGTTATTTTTCAAAAAAAAAAAATTATGTTTGATCTTTTGAACTCCCATTGGTTTTTGAGAATATGAGTATCATGTATGAGAATTAGTTGAGATAGATGAAGATATAAATCAAATAAAGGAGTATGCATGTAAATTTTAAGGTTTAATTGGTTTAGGGATTGACTTTGAGAATATGTCATGTTGACTTTATAGTGTTATATCAATGCAAGCTTTTGAGCCTTCAACATTATATTCTTTGATTGTGCATTCTTTCAATGATATGTATCTCTAGAACTTGCTTCATATCTTGTTGAGATTACATTCGCATTACATATATACATGAAGATGATAAAGGCATTAGAAATTTTAACCACTTGAGCCAAAAAGCCAACCTAAAGCATATTATCCTTAGTGAGCCCCTTTTGAGCTTGTTTATCTTTTCTTTGCTTTATCCATGTATAAGCCTTAACTTTTTATATGTTTTCCTTTTCCCTTGGCCAAGGATTAGTAGAGCATATACTTATGATATCTCATGGAATTATGGTTGGAAATTATGTGAAAAGAAAGAAGAAGTGATGCTTGATGAAAAGATGGGCAAAGTTGCCAAAGGTAAAAAAAAAAAAAAAAAAAAAAAAGAACAAAGAAAAAGAAAAAAAGTGTTCCTTTATGTTCTTAAGATTTTATGTTGAAAAAGCTTGAAATCAAAAGAAGCTAAGCATTGGTGATTAAAGATGGAAAATTTATGTGCTTTGATGAAATATCTTGTTTGAAATATCATTTTTTTAGAATGGTCTACTTTCTTTGGTTTGAACCTTTTCTTTTACTCTCTTTTACCTCACCTTAACCTTAGCCCCATTACAACCAGAAAATAAGACCTTTTGATTAATGCATTGTTTGTAATATGTTAGTAATGGAGATGAGATTGAAGAGCAAGCTTATGGTAGAACATATTCATTGATTGAATTTGAGAGATTTAAACATATAAGCCTTAAACACGTGAGTGTTGGAGCGTATATCAATGAGAGGACCTATCACTTTGGCATGGCATAGATTTCATTTAAATCCCGACGATTAATTGACTTTTGAAGTTTGCATGTAAATGAATTCATGAGAATTATATTATTTATCATTCTTGATTGTATTCTTGTTTATAATTTATATATTCTTGGACATTGATGTGAGATTAAGAGATTGATCATAGTTATTTTCAATTTGATTTTATTTATCCTTTCTCGAGGACGAGCAAGAGCTAAGTGTGGGGGTATTTGATGTAACCATATTATTCGATAGTTTCACCCACATTTAACTAGTGTTTTATCCATGTTTTATATATAAAATATCTTGATATTCTTTGTTTTATGTTTTGAAGGCACTTTTGGATGAAAGATGCAAAAAGGAGTAAATTGGAGGTAATTGGCAGATTTGATGTTCAGTCGATGTTTTGTGCAGAGCGTGAGTTCTAGAGATCGAAATGAAGTGATTCCAGTGGCACTAAAAATCTAACATCCATACCTTTGTGGAAATGTAATGCAAGAAAAATAAAAGGAGAAAGATCATGGAAATCACATCCTGCAAAGTCAAATCTCGCATTCTGCCAGTGTTGACCTTTGTCCATTCAAAATTTATTATCTGGAGCTACAGAAGTCCAATTGATGCAAACTAAATTTTCTTGGATTTCTAATTCAAAGACCTATCCACGCTCCAAATTTCAGCCAAAAACAATGTCATATGAGGGAGATATGATTTTCCAAATATGACAACTGAATTCTGCCAGCAAACAGGTTTCGTGAAGTAACGAGTCCAAATTACATTCCGAAGCATCTTAACCGACATCCAAGTTCTTATATCAGCAATTTAGCTCCTCTAAGTCAAAGCTTGAAGATTTCATGCAAGGCTATTTCTTCTTTTTAGGGAAAATAGTTATTGAAGTACTTGAATGTAAACTGCCAACTTAAGGAAGGACTATTTTGTAAAATAGAGACTAGGGTTTCTTAGCATAGAAAAAAGAAAGAGAGAAGAGGCAGCAGCCAGCAGAAAAGAGGGAGAGCAGAAGGAGGCAGCAGCCAGCAGAGAATAAACACAAATTCTCTCCTCTACAAACCCAAAAAATCATGCTCTTTTCATTCTTTAGAAGTAGTTGTTCAATAGTTATGCAAGGCTAAGCTCTTTTCTTGGTTGCAAGGACACAACAAACCTTTGAATTTCAAGAACCGTGAGATTTATTCTTCCTTTTATTTTCAGTTTATGTTATGAATGAGTATGATTGTTTTCCTATGCATATTTCCTATGATTGTTGTTGATGATTGCTAGAGCGGACTCTAAGTTATTGTTGTGAACAATCTATTGCTAAGTTTAATATCAAAACCGGAGTTGTGATATATGAACTTGTGAAGCAACTAAGCTTGATAATTGTGGCGGAACTACGTTATTGAACTTAGGGAGAACATTTGAACAAAGTGACACAAGCTGCGGACAGCTTTGTATGTTAATCTTGATGAAATTATCTAGTTCTTAAAGCTACCATTAAATTGAATCATTAGTGCAGACACTTTGATTGTTTGTTGGTTAGGATTAGTTATACGGCGGATCCGTTAATTAATCAACGTTAAGAAAAGATAAAATTTCAGAACATAAACTGCAATTTTCGTTTCAAGGATCGGTTCTAATTTTCGTTGGTGGATGTGTGCTTGCGACCAAGATTTGTTTTCTTGATAAGTTTCGATTTTAATTGATTTTGTTTGCTAGTTTAATTGCTGCCATAGTTTAGAAAATCACAAACCAAACCCCCCAATTACATAACGTACAACATAAAAATCTGACTTGAAACTTCCTCGTGGGATCGACCCCTTGCTTGCTCTATACTATCTTGTGTGTTGTGTTTGAAGCTAGGGTAATTAATTTGTGCGACCGTGACATCGCAACAAATTTTGGCGTCGTTGCCGGGGAAGTAATTTTAGTTGATTCTTGTGCTTGTACTGTTATTTTTAGTTTATGTGATTGTTATTTATATTTCTGAAAAAAAAAACAGAATTTTTGCTTGCGGCGGTACTGTTCACTTGCGGTAGCGGTACTGTTCAAAACAGAGTTTTTGGTGGAATTAGGTATCGGCCTTTTGTTTCCTGAAGGGAAATGACGTTCTGAACAGGACTCATGATAAATCACTAGCCCCACCCTATTGAGGCCAAATTCCGCTGTTTTCTAGTGTTTTTAGGCAGTTTTAGTTTTCTACCGTAGGGTTTTCGTACAATTTGCATTGTTTTCGATCTCTTGTGTGGTTACTTTCTTTTGAGTTTTCTTAGCAATTTATGCCTGTGACCCGTTCTACTAATCAAATTCAAGTGCAGGTTGATCTTGAAATAGAAAGCACTTTACGCAAGTTAAGAAAGGAAGCTCGCCTCAACACCATGGCTATTGCACGACAACAAACACTCAAGGAGCTTGCTGCTCCTAACGTGGAAAATCAACCATTGTGCATAAACATTGACAATAATGTAAACTTTGAGCTCAAATCTGTTATCAACATTTAATGGTGTTGCAGGAGAAGATCCTCATACTCATCTCAAGGAGTTCCATATGGTTTGTGTTGGCATGAAACCGAATGTAGTCGATGAAGAATAAGTTAAGTTGAAAGCTTTCCCTTTCTCTTTGAAGGGGGCAGCAAAGGCATGGCTTTTCTCTATTCTCCCAGGATCTATTGGAACTTGGAATGCTATGAAGAAGATTTTCCTTGAGAAGTATTTCCCAGCATCTCGAGTTGCCAACATAAGAAAAGAAATATATGGGATTCGGCAATCTCATGGAGAGACACTCTCCGAATATTGGGAAAGATTCGAGCAACTCTGCATTCAATGTCCTCATCATCAAATACCCGATCAGCTGCTCATTCAATATTTCTATGAAGGATTGATGCCTACTGACCGTAGTATCATTGATGCTGCAAGTGGAGGCGCATTGGTGGATAAGACACCCGAGGTTGCACGCCAATTGATCTCAAACATGGCAGCCAACTCAAAACAATTTGGCACTCGTGGAGACTTCTCCAACAAACAAGTAAATGAGGTAAGTATTTCTAACCTTGAAAGTAAAGTTAATGATCTTACTTCTCTTGTGCGTTCTTTGGCTTGTGGAAATGTGCAGCAGGTGAAAGTTTGTAGCATATGCTCCTTACAAGGACATGCTTCGGATATGTGCCCAACAATGCAAGAAGACTACATTGAACAAGCTCATGCAATTGATGGAACATTCAACGGACAGCCCCAGCGTAAATATGATCCCTTTTCCAACACGTACAATCCCGGATGGAGAGATCATCCCAACTTACGCTACGACAACCCATCCCAACAAGGCAATCAAGGCCGACAGTTCCATCCCCATGGATTTCAGCCCCAACAAAATTATCAAGCAAGACAACCCCCTCCATTCACAAACTCCAATGTTATGGGGTCATCATCCAATGATGATCTTCGTGAGATGATGAAGACTTTGGCTTCTAATACTGTTACCTTGCAACAAAATGTCATGTCTTTTCAACAGGAAACAAGGTCAAGTATTCACAACTTGGAAAAGCAAATGGGGCAAGTAGCTTCAAGTGTAGGGAAATTGGAAGCACAAATGAATGGAAAGTTACCCTCCCAAGCATTAAATCCAAAAGAGAATGTTAGTGCAATCATGCTGCGAAGTGGGAAAGAACTTGAAGAGAAAAGGTTGAAACAAATTGAGATGGAGGAAGAAGAAGAGATAGAAACTGAATTGAGTACAAAGAAGGAACATCCTCCTCCTCCACAAACTGAAATAAAGACCAACACTCCAAAGGTAACTCCTCACTCAATTAATTCCAGTTTTAAAACAATTCCACCCTTTCCTGTGAGTTCTTCTAGGTCAAAGAAAGAAGACAAAGAAAAAGAGATTTTAGAGGTTTTCAAGAAAGTAGAACTCAACATTCCTTTGCTTGATGTTATCAAGCAAATTCCCAAGTATGCCAAATTCTTGAAGGAGTTGTGTACTACCAAGAGAGCTTTCAAACTAAAAGGTCATGAAACGGTAAGTATGGGTGAAGTTGTATCTGCCGTTGTTCAATAGAATCTGCCTTTGAAACAAAAAGACCCAGGTGCGTTTACTATCCCATGTGTTATTGGTAATGCTAGTTTTAAAAGAGCTTTATGCGATTTAGGTGCATCCATTAGTGTTATGCCCAAACATGTTTATGATTCTCTTAGTCTTGAGCCTTTGAATAAAACTAGCATTGTAATACAACTTGCGGATCGTAGTTTTGTTTACCCACTTGGTGTGATAGAAGATGTCCTAGTCAAGATTGATAGTTTGGTTATTCCATGTGATTTTTATATTCTTGATATGGAACATGATTCTTGTGATTCATCAACCAGCACTCCTATATTGTTTGGGAGACCATTCTTGAAAACCGCCAACGCAAAGATTGATTGTGGTAAGGATACCTTGTCTATGGAGGTAGGAGATGAAAAAATTGAATTCAATTTTCATGATGCAATGAAATATCCTTATAGCAATGTTTATTCTATCACATGCTATGACCAAATTGATAAGTGTGTGCAGCAAGTTTGTGATTTTTATTGCGAAGACGGATTAAGCATAGCTTTGAGCTATGGCTATGATTTCACCAAGATAGAAGAGATGGAGAGGCACGTGTGTGTTCCCCAAAACGTGCACGAATCAGTATTGGCCTTATAAGCTTTGCAAACCATTCCCCATGGTAATGTCTTTGTTGATTTAGTACTCTCACATAAAAAGCTTTTGCCATCTATTTTACAGGCCCCCGAGTTAGAATTAAAACCTTTGCCCGATAATTTGAAATATGTATTCATTGGCGACAACAATACACTTCCCGTTATCATAGCAAAAGGTTTGACAAGTATGCAAGAGGAAAAACTTGTGAAGTTGTTGTGTGATCACAAGACGGCCATTGGATGGACTTTAGCTGACATCAAGGGCATTAGTCCCTCAATGTGTATGCATCATATACTATTGGAGGACAACACAAAACCAACAAGGGAAATGCAAAGGAGGTTGGACCCGCCTATGATGGAGGTAGTGAAAGCTGAAATTTTAAAACTGTTAGATGCAGGAGTCATTTACCCCATCACTGACAGTAAATGGGTCGCGCCAATCCATGTGGTGCCCAAAAAGACCGGAATCATGTTGGTGAAAAACAAAAATGATGAGCTCATTCCTACTCGCATCTCGAGTGGATGGAGAATGTGTGTTGATTACAAAAAGCTCAATCTTTCTACACGCAAAGATCATTTCCCATTACCATTCATGGATCAAATGCTTGAACGCCTAGCAGGTAAGTCTTTTTATTGCTTTCTTGATGGATATAGTGGATACAATCAGATTGTTATTAATCCTGAGGATCAAGAAAAGACTACATTTACATGTCCATTTGGTACATATGCATATAGGAGAATGCCTTTTGGTCTCTGTAATGCTCCTGCAACTTTTCAAAGATGCATGATGAGTATTTTTTCTGACTATGTTGAAAGAATAATCGAGGTTTTTATGGGATGATTTCACGGTGTATGGTGATTCTTTTGATAAATGTCTAGAAAATTTATCTTTAATCTTGAAAAGGTGCATTGAAACTAACCTTGTCTTGAACTATAAAAAGTGTTATTTTATGGTAGAACAAGGAATAGTTCTTGGGCATGTTGTGTCTTCACGTGGATTAGAGGTTGATAAAGCTAAGATAGATGTTATTTCATCATTGTCTTACCCCTCATGCGTGAGGGAAGTTCGTTCTTTTCTAGGCCATGCAGGTTTCTATCGACGCTTTATCAAAGATTTCTCGAAGATTACAACACCCTTGTGCAAACTATTAGCCAAAGAAGTGGATTTTGTGTTTGATCAAGTATGTAAAGATGCCCATGATGAGCTTAAGAGACGTGTCACATCTGCCCCTATCATCCAACCACCAAATTGGGATGAACCTTTTGAGATAATGTGTGATGCGAGTGACTATGCGATATGAGCTGTGCTTGGGCAAAGAATTGGGAAGAATTTGCATGTTATCGCCTATGCTTCTCGCATGTTGGATAGAGCACAATGCAATTACCATACAAGAAGCATATTGGATGGAGCACAATGCAATTACCATACAACTGAAAAGGAACTTTTTGCAGTGGTGTTTGCTCTTGAAAAATTCAGGTCATATCTACTTGGTACAAAAGTCATTGTTTTTACTGACCATGCAGCTCTCAAGTATCTTTTGAAGAAGAAGGAGTCCAAACCAAGACTGATTAGGTGGATCTTGCTTTTACAAGAATTCGATCTTGAGATCAAAGACAAAAAAGGTGCCGAAAACCATGTGGCTGATCACTTGAGCCGACTGAGGACCGAGGATATACAGATCGAAACAATAAGAGAGACATTCCTTGATGAGCAGTTGTATATGTTGCATTCCTCTACAAGACCATGGTATGCTAATTTGGTAAACTATTTAGTCACCAAAGAATTCCCTCCAGGTTTGTCTAAACCCCAAAAAGATAAGTTACGAGCTGATGCTAAATATTATTTTTGGGACGATCCTTACCTTTGGAAATTTTGTGCGGATCAAGTAGTTAGGAGGTGTGTACCACAAGATGAATTTCATTCCATTCTCACTTTTTGTCATTCTCATTCTTGTGGTGGGCATTTTGGAGCAAAAAGAACAGCCCACAAGGTACTTGAAAGTGGTTTCTATTGGCCTTCTATTTTTAAAGATGCATATCACTTCTACAAATCATGTGAAAAATGCCAAAGAACAGGTAATATCACTCATAAGAATCAAATGCCTTTAACAAATATTCTTGTAAGTGAAATTTTTGATGTTTGGGGTATTGACTTTATGGGTCCATTTCCTTCTTCATTTGGCAATCTTTATATTCTTCTTGCTGTTGATTATGTGTCCAAATGGATTGAGGCGAAAGCCACACGAACTAACGATGCTAAGGTTGTTTTAGATTTTGTCAGGACTCACATATTTGACAGGTTTGGAATCCCTAAAGCTATCATTAGTGATCGTGGCACTCATTTCTGTAATCGTTCCATGGAAGCATTGCTACGCAAATATCATGTGACTTATCGAACTTCCACAACATATCATCCTCAAACAAATGGCCAAGCTGAAATTTCAAATCGAGAAATCAAGTCCATTTTGGAGAAAACAATGCAACCTAACCGATGAGATTGGAGTCTACGTCTTGGAAATGCACTTTGGGCTTATCGGACTGCTTATAAATCACCTATAGGAATGTCACCTTATAGAATGATTTATGGGAAAGCATGTCATCTACCGGTGGAGCTTGAACACAAAGCTTTTTGGGCCATTAAACAATGTAACATGGATTATGATGCTGCTGGGATTGCAAGAAAACTACAACTGCAAGAGTTGGAAGAAATTCGAAATGATGCTTACGAGAACGCAAGGATTTACAAAGAAAAGACTAAGAATCTTCATGACCAAATGCTTACAAGAAAGGAGTTTCATGTTGGAGACAAAGTCCTTCTTTATCATTCGCGTTTGAAACTTTTTCCTGGAAAATTGCGCTCTCGTTGGATTGGACCCTTTGTTGTTTCTAATGTTTTTCCTTATGGTGCAGTTGAAATTACAAGTTTAGAAACCAACAAAGTACTCAAGGTCAATGGGCATCGTTTAAAACCTTTCTATGAAGGTTGGATGACAGAACTCACCGCTTCTGTAGAGTTAGCTGAACCAATCTATGAAGAATGAGCATGCCACATGTCAAGCCAATGACATAAAACAAAAGCGCTTACTGGGAGGCAACCCAGCACAAAAAAAAATCAAATTTGCTTTCTTTTTCCTTATCTTTTATTTTTTCACATTTTAATTTATTTTCTGTCATTCTCTTCTGTTCCTTTGCTTTTATTTCAACATTGAGGACAATGTTGTGTTTTAAGTGTGGGGGTATTGGGAGAATGTTGGTTTTCTAATTTTGGTTTTCTTTGTTATTTTTCAAAAAAAAAAAATTATGTTTGATCTTTTGAACTCCCATTGGTTTTTGAGAATATGAGTATCATGTATGAGAATTAGTTGAGATAGATGAAGATATAAATCAAATAAAGGAGTATGCATGTAAATTTTAAGGTTTAATTGGTTTAGGGATTGACTTTGAGAATATGTCATGTTGACTTTATAGTGTTATATCAATGCAAGCTTTTGAGCCTTCAACATTATATTCTTTGATTGTGCATTCTTTCAATGATATGTATCTCTAGAACTTGCTTCATATCTTGTTGAGATTACATTCGCATTACATATATACATGAAGATGATAAAGGCATTAGAAATTTTAACCACTTGAGCCAAAAAGCCAACCTAAAGCATATTATCCTTAGTGAGCCCCTTTTGAGCTTGTTTATCTTTTCTTTGCTTTATCCATGTATAAGCCTTAACTTTTTATATGTTTTCCTTTTCCCTTGGCCAAGGATTAGTAGAGCATATACTTATGATATCTCATGGAATTATGGTTGGAAATTATGTGAAAAGAAAGAAGAAGTGATGCTTGATGAAAAGATGGGCAAAGTTGCCAAAGGTAAAAAAAAAAAAAAAAAAAAAAAGAACAAAGAAAAAGAAAAAAAGTGTTCCTTTATGTTCTTAAGATTTTATGTTGAAAAAGCTTGAAATCAAAAGAAGCTAAGCATTGGTGATTAAAGATGGAAAATTTATGTGCTTTGATGAAATATCTTGTTTGAAATATCATTTTTTTAGAATGGTCTACTTTCTTTGGTTTGAACCTTTTCTTTTACTCTCTTTTACCTCACCTTAACCTTAGCCCCATTACAACCAGAAAATAAGACCTTTTGATTAATGCATTGTTTGTAATATGTTAGTAATGGAGATGAGATTGAAGAGCAAGCTTATGGTAGAACATATTCATTGATTGAATTTGAGAGATTTAAACATATAAGCCTTAAACACGTGAGTGTTGGAGCGTATATCAATGAGAGGACCTATCACTTTGGCATGGCATAGATTTCATTTAAATCCCGACGATTAATTGACTTTTGAAGTTTGCATGTAAATGAATTCATGAGAATTATATTATTTATCATTCTTGATTGTATTCTTGTTTATAATTTATATATTCTTGGACATTGATGTGAGATTAAGAGATTGATCATAGTTATTTTCAATTTGATTTTATTTATCCTTTCTCGAGGACGAGCAAGAGCTAAGTGTGGGGGTATTTGATGTAACCATATTATTCGATAGTTTCACCCACATTTAACTAGTGTTTTATCCATGTTTTATATATAAAATATCTTGATATTCTTTGTTTTATGTTTTGAAGGCACTTTTGGATGAAAGATGCAAAAAGGAGTAAATTGGAGGTAATTGGCACTTTTGTGCAGAGCGTGAGTTCTAGAGATCGAAATGAAGTGATTCCAGTGGCACTAAAAATCTAACATCCATACCTTTGTGGAAATGTAATGCAAGAAAAATAAAAGGAGAAAGATCATGGAAATCACATCCTGCAAAGTCAAATCTCGCATTCTGCCAATGTTGACCTTTGTCCATTCAAAATTTAATATCTGGAGCTACAGAAGTCCAATTGATGCAAACTAAATTTTCTTGGATTACTAATTCAAAGACCTATCCACGCTCCAAATTTTAGCCAAAAAAGATGTCATATGAGGGAGATATGATTTTCCAAATATGACAACTGAATTCTGCCAGCAAACAGGTTTCGTGAAGTAACGAGTCCAAATTACATTCCGAAGCATCTTAACTGACATCCAAGTTCTTATATCAGCAATTTAGCTCCTCTAAGTCAAAGCTTGAAGATTTCATGCAAGGCTATTTCTTCTTTTTAGGGAAAATAGTTATTGAAGTACTTGAATGTAAACTGCCAACTTAAGGAAGGACTATTTTGTAAAATAGAGACTAGGGTTTCTTAGCATAGAAAAAAGAAAGAGAGAAGAGGCAGCAGCCAGCAGAAAAGAGGGAGAGCAGAAGGAGGCAGCAGCCAGCAGAGAATAAACACAAATTCTCTCCTCTACAAACCCAAAAAATCATGCTCTTTTCATTCTTTAGAAGTAGTTGTTCAATAGTTATGCAAGGCTAAGCTCTTTTCTTGGTTGCAAGGACACAACAAACCTTCGAATTTCAAGAACCGTGAGATTTATTCTTTCTTTTATTTTCAGTTTATGTTATGAATGAGTATGATTGTTTTCCTATGCATATTTCCTATGATTGTTGTTGATGATTGCTAGAGCGGACTCTAAGTTATTGTTGTGAACAATCTATTGCTAAGTTTAATATCAAAACCGGAGTTGTGATATATGAACTTGTGAAGCAACTAAGCTTGATAATTGTGGCGGAACTACGTTATTGAACTTAGGGAGAACATTTGAACAAAGTGACACAAGCTGCGGACAACTTTGTATGTTAATCTTGATGAAATTATCTAGTTCTTAAAGCTACCATTAAATTGAATCATTAGTGCGGACACTTTGATTGTTTGTTGGTTAGGATTAGTTATACGGCGGATCCGTTAATTAATCAACGTTAAGAAAAGATAAAATTTCAGAACATAAACTGCAATTTTCGTTTCAAGGATCGGTTCTAATTTTCGTTGGTGGATGTGTGCTTGCGACCAAGATTTGTTTTCTTGATAAGTTTCGAATTTAATTGATTTTGTTTGCTAGTTTAATTGCTGCCATAGTTTAGAAAATCACAAACCAAACCCCCCCCAATTACATAACGTACAACATAAAAATCTGACTTGAAACTTTCTCGTGGGATCGACCCCTTGCTTGCTCTATACTATCTTGTGTGTTGTGTTTGAAGCTAGGGTAATTAATTTGTGCGACCGCGACATCGCAACAAATTTTGGCGTCGTTGCCGGGGAAGTAATTTTAGTTGATTCTTGTGCTTGTACTGTTATTTTTAGTTTATGTGATTGTTATTTATATTTATGAAAAAAAAAAACAGAATTTTTGCTTGCGGCTGTACTGTTCACTTGCGGCAGCGGTACTGTTCAAAACAGAGTTTTTGGTGGAATTAGGTATCGGCCTTTTGTTTCCTGAAGGGAAACGACGTTCTGAACAGGACTCATGATAAATCACTAGCCCCACCCTATTGAGGCCAAATTCCGCTGTTTTCTAGTGTTTTTAGGCAGTTTTAGTTTTCTACCGTAGGGTTTTCGTACAATTTGCATTGTTTTCGATCTCTTGTGTGGTTACTTTATTTTGAGTTTTCTTAGCAATTTATGCATGTGACCCGTTCTACTAATCAAATTCAAGTGCAGGTTGATCTTGAAATAGAAAGCACTTTACGCAGGTTAAGAAAGGAAGCTCGCCTCAACACCATGGCTATTGCACGACAACAAACACTCAAGGAGCTTGCTGCTCCTAACGTAGAAAATCAACCATTGTGCATAAACATTGACAATAATGTAAACTTTGAGCTCAAATCTGGTTTTATACTTTTGTTACCAACATTTAATGGTGTTGCAGGAGAAGATCCTCATACTCATCTCAAGGAGTTCCATATGGTTTGTGTTGGCATGAAACCGAATGGAGTCAATGAAGAACAAGTTAAGTTGAAAGCTTTCCCTTTCTCAAGGAGTAAATATTGGAGCGCGATCCAACGGTGGGATCAAAATTTATGGCATTTTTCAGCTGTTATTCCGGTCTGGCGCCACAAGACCTCCTCTTCAACTAGTAGGGATTCCATAGGTAGCCCAAAGAATCGGGCCTCCGGATACTACTGTAAATATTTGAGCGCGATTCAACGGTGTGATCAAAAGTTATGGCGCTTTTCAGCTGTTATTCTGGTCTCTCGCGACAAGACCTCCTCTTCAACGAGTAGGGATTCCAGAGGTCGTCCAAGGAAACGGGCCTCAGGAAACTACTGTAAATATTTGAGCGCGATCCAACCGTCGCATCAAAAGTTATGGCGCTTTTCAGCTGTTATTCCGATATGGCGCAACAAAACCTCCTCTTCCACGAGTAGGGATTCCATAGGTAGTTCAAGGAAACTGGCCTCCGGAAACTACTGTAAATCTTTGAGCGCGATCCAACGGTCGGATCAAAAGTTATAGCCCTTTTCAGCTGTTAATCCAGTCTGGCGCTACAAGACCTCCTTTTCAAGTAGTAGGGCTTCCATAGGTACTACAAGGACACTGGTTTCCGGAAACTACTGTAAATGTTTGAGCGCGATCCAACGGTCTGATCAAAAGTTTTGGCGCTTTTTAGCTGTTATTCGGAAACTACTGTAAAAGTTTTAGCACGATCCAATGATCTGATCAAAAGTTATGGCGCTTTTTAGCTGTTATTCCGGTCTCGCGCAACAAGGTCTCCTCTTTAACGAGTAGGGATTCCATAGGTAATCCAAGGAAACGGGCCTCGGAAACTACTGTTAATCTTTGAGTGCGATCCAACGGTCGGATCAAAAGTTATGGCGGTTTTCAGTTGTTATTCTGGTCTCGCGCGACAAGACCTGCTCTTCAACGACAAGGGATCCAGAGGTCGTCCAAGGAAACGGGCCTCCGGAAAATACTGTAAATATTTGAGCGCGATCCAACCGTCGCATCAAAAGTTATGGCGCTTTTCAGCTGTTATTACGGTCTAACGCGACAAAACCTCCTCTTCCACGAGTAGGGATTCCACAGGTAGTCCAAGGAAATGGGCCTCTGGAAACTATTGTAAAAATTTGAGCTCGAGTCAACGGTCCGATCAAAAGTTATGGCCCTTTTCAGCTGTTATTCCGGTCTGGCGCCACAAGACCTCCTGTTTAACTAGTAGGGATGCCAAAGGTAGTCCAAGGAAACGGGCCTCCGGAATCTACTATAAATATTTGAGCGCGATCCAACGGTCGGATCAAAAGTTAGAGCCCTTTTCAGCTGTTATTCCAGTCTCGCGCGACAAGACCTCCTCTTCAACGAGTAGGGATTCCAGAGGTCGTCCAAGGAAACGGCCTTCGGAAACTACTGTACATATTTGAGCGTGATCCAACCGTCGCATCAAAAGTTATGGCGCTTTTCAGATGTTATTCCGCTCTCGCATGACAAAACCTTCTTTTCAACTAGGAGGGATTCCATAGGTAATACAAGGAAACGGGCCTCCAGATACTACAGTAAATATTTGAGCGCGATCCAACGGTCGGATCAAAAGTTATGGCACTTTTCAGCTGTTATTCCAGTCTGGCTTGACAAGACCTCCTCTTCCACGAGTAGGGATTCCATAGGTGGTACAAGGAAACGGGCCTCCGGAAACTACTGTTAATCTTTGAGCACGATCCAACGGTCGGATCAAAAGTTATGGCGCTTTTCAGCTGTTATTCCGCTCTCGCATGACAAAACCTTCTTTTCAACTAGGAGGGATTCCATAGGTAATACAAGGAAACGGGCCTCCAGATACTACTGTAAATATTTGAGCGCGATCCAACGGTCGGATCAAAAGTTATGGCACTTTTCAGCTGTTATTCCAGTCTGGCTTGACAAGACCTCCTCTTCCACGAGTAGGGATTCCATAGGTGGTACAAGAAAACGGGCCTCCAGAAAATACTGTAAATTTTGGAGCGCGATCCAACGGTCGGATCAAAAGTTATGGCATTTTACAGCTGTTATTCCCGTCTGGCACCACAAGACCTCCTCTTCAAGTAGTAGGGCTTCCATAGGTACTACAAGGAAACGTGTTTTCGGGAACTACTGTAAATGTTTGAGCACGATCCAACGATCTGATCAAAAGTTATGGCGCTTTTTAGCTGTTATTCCGGTCTCGCGCAACAAGACCTCCTCTTAAACGAGTAGGGATTCCATAGGTAATCCAAGGAAACGGGCCTCCGGAAACTACTGTTAATCTTTGAGTGCGATCCAACGGTCGGATCAAAAGTTATAGCGCTTTTCAGCTGTTATTCCTGTCTCGCGCGACATGACCTCCTCTTCAACGAGTAGGGATTCCAGAGGTCGTCGAAGGAAACGGGCCTCCAGAAACTACTGTAAATATTTGAGCGCGATCCAACCGTCACATCAAAAGTTATGGCGCTTTTCAGCTTTTATTCCGGCCTAGCGCTACAAAACCTCCTCTTCCACGAGTAGGGATTCCACAGGTAGTCCAAGGAAACGGGCCTCCGAAAACTATTGTAAATATTTGAGCTCGATTCAACCGATCAAAAGTTATGGCCCTTTTCAGCTGTTATTATGGTCTGGTGCCACAAGACCTCCTCTTTAACTAGTAGGGATGCCATAGGTAGTCCAAGGAAACGGGCCTCCGGAAACTACTGTAAATATTTGAGCGCGATCCAACCGTCGCATCAAAAGTTATGGCACTTTTCAGATGTTATTCCGGTCTGGCGCGACAAGACCTCCTCTTCAGCGAGTAGGGATTCCATAGGTGGTACAAGGAAACGGGCCTCCAGATACTACTGTAAATATTTGAGCTCGATCCAACGGTCGGATCAAAAGTTATGGCACTTTTCAGCTGTTATTCCAGTCTGGCTCGACAAGACCTCCTCTTCCACGAGTAGGGATTCCATAGGTGGTACAAGAAAACGGGCCTCCAGAAAATACTGTAAATTTTGGAGCGCGATCCAACGGTCGGATCAAAAGTTATGGCATTTTACAGCTGTTATTCCCGTCTGGCGCCACAAGACCTCCTCTTCAAGTAGTAGGGCTTCCATAGGTACTACAAGGAAACGTGTTTTCGGGAACTACTGTAAATGTTTGAGCACGATCCAACGATCTGATCAAAAGTTATGGCGCTTTTTAGCTGTTATTCCGGTCTCGCGCAACAAGACCTCCTCTTAAACGAGTAGGGATTCCATAGGTAATCCAAGGAAACGGGCCTCCGGAAACTATTGTAAATATTTGAGCGCGATTCAACGGTCGGATCAAAAGTTATGGTGCTTTTAACTGTTATTCCAGTTTGGCTCGACAAGACCTCCTCTTCCACGAGTAGGGATTCCATAGGTGGTACAAGGAAACGGGCCTCCAGAAACTACTGTAAATCTTTGAGCGCGATCCAACGGTCGGATCAAAAGTTATTGCCCTTTTCAGATGTTATTCCAGTCTGGCGCCACAAGGCCTCCTCTTGAACTAGTAGGGATTCCATAGGTGGTACAAGGAAACGGGCCTCCGGAAACTATTGCAAATATTTGAGCGCGATGCAACGGTCAGATCAAAAGTTATGGCCCTTTTCAGCAGTTATTCCGGTCTGGCGCCACAAGACCTCCTCTTCAACGAGTAGGGATTCCAGAGGTCGTCCAAGGAAACGGGCCTCCGAAAACTACTGTAAATATTTGAGCGCGATCCAACCGTCACATCAAAAGTTATGGCACTTTTCAGATGTTATTCCGGTCTGGCGCGACAAGACCTCCTCTTCAACGAGTAGGGATTCCATAGGTGGTACAAGGAAACGGGCCTCTGGAAACTACTGTTAATCTTTGAGCGCGATTCAACGGTCGGATCAAAAGTTATGGCCCTTTTCAGCTGTTATTCCGATCTGGCGCCATAAGACCTCCTGTTTAACTAGTAGGGATGCCATAGGTAGTCTAAGGAAACGGGCCTCCGGAATCTACTGTAAATATTTGAGCGCGATCCAACGGTCGGATCAAAAGTTATAGCCCTTTTCAGCTGTTATTCTGATCTCGCGCGACAAGACCTCCTCTTCAACGAGTAGGGATTCCAGAGGTCGTCCAAGGAAACGGGCCTTCGGAAACTACTGTAAATATTTGAGCGCGATCCAACCGTCGCATCAAAAGTTATGGCACTTTTCAGATGTTATTCCGGTCTGGCGCGACAAGACCTCCTCTTCAACGAGTAGGGATTCCATAGGTGGTACAAGGAAACGGGCCTCCGCAAACTATTGTTAATCTTTAAGCGCGATCCAACGGTCGGATCAAAAGTTATGGTGCTTTTCAGCTGTTATTTCGCTATCGCATGACAATACCTCCTTTTCAACTAGGAGAGATTCCATAGGTAATACAAGGAAACAGGCCTCCAGATACTACAGTAAATATTTGAGCGCGATCCAACGGTCGGATCAAACGTTATGGCGCTTTTTAGCTGTTATTCCAGTCTGGCTCGACAAGACCTCATCTTCCTCGAGTAGGGATTCCATAGGTGGTACAAGGAAACGGGCCTCCAGAAACTACTGTAAATTTTGGAGCGGGATCCAACGGTCGGATCAAAAGTTATGGCATTTTTCAGCTGTTATTCCCGTCTGGCGCCACAAGACCTCCTCTTCAAGTGGTAGGGCTTCCATAGGTACTACAAGGAAACGTGTTTTCGAAAACTACTGTAAATGTTTGAGCACGATCCAACGATCTGATCAAAATTTATGGCGCTTTTTAGCTGTTATTCTGTTCTCGCGTAACAAGACCTCCTCTTTAACTAGTAGGGATTCCATAGGTAATCCAAGGAAACGGGCCTCCGGAAACTACTGTAATTGTTTGAGCAGGATCCAACGGTCGCATCAAAAGTTATGGCACTTTTCAGATGTTATTCCGGTCTGGCGCGACAAGACCTCCTCTTCAACGAGTAGGGATTCCATAGGTGGTACAAGGAAACGGGCCTCCGCAAACTATTGTTAATCTTTGAGCGCGATCCAACGGTCGGATCAAAAGTTATGGTGCTTTTCAGCTGTTATTTCGCTATCGCATGACAATACCTCCTTTTCAACTAGGAGGGATTCCATAGGTAATACAAGGAAATAGGCCTCCAAATACTACAGTAAATATTTGAACGCGATCCAACGATCGGATCAAAAGTTATGGCACTTTTCAGTTGTTATTCCAGTCTGGCTCGACAAGACCTCCTCTTCCACGAGTAGGGATTCCATAGGTGGTACAAGGAAACGGGCCTCCAGAAACTACTATAAATTTTGGAGCGCGATCCAACGGTCGGATCAAAAGTTATGGCATTTTTCAGCTGTTATTCCCGTCTGGCGCCACAAGACCTCCTTTTTAAGTAGTAGGGCTTCCATAGGTACTACAAGGAAACGTGTTTTCAGAAACTACTATAAATGTTTGAGCACGATCCAACGATCTGATCAAAAGTTATGGCGCTTTTTAGCTGTTATTCTGGTCTCGCGTAACAAGACCTCCTCTTTAACTAGTAGGGATTCCATAGGTAATCCAAGCAAACGGGCCTCCGTAAACTACTGTTAATCTTTGAGTGCGATTCAACGGTCGGATCAAAAGTTATGGCGCTTTTCAGCTGTTATTCCGGTCTCGCGCAATAAGACCTCCTCTTCAACGAGTAGGGATTCCAGAGGTCGTCCAAGGAAACGGGCCTCCGGAAACTACTGTAAATATTTGAGCGCGATCCAACCGTCGCATCAAAAGTTATGGCGCTTTTCAGCTCTTATTCCGGTCTGGCGGGACAAAACCTCCTCTTCCACGAGTAGGGATTCCACAGGTAGTCTAAGGAAACGAGCCTCCGGAAACTATAGTAAATATTTGAGCTCTATTCAACGGTCCGATCAAAAGTTATTGTCCTTTTCAGCTGTTATTCCGGTCTGGCGCCACAAGACCTCCTCTTTAACTAGTACGGATGCCATAGGTAGTCCAAGGAAACGGGCCTCCAGAATCTACTATAAATATTTGAGCGCGATCCAATGGTCGGATCAAAAGTTATAGCCCTTTTCATATGTTATTCTAGTCTTGCCCCACAAGACCTCTTTAACTAGTAGGGATGCCATAGGTAGTCCAAGGAAACGGGCCTCTAGAATCTACCCTAAATATTTGAGCGCGATCCAACGATCGGATCAAAAGTTATAGCCCTTTTCAGCTGTTATTCCAGTCTGGCGCCACAAGACCTCCTTCTCAAGTAGTAGGGCTTCCATAGGTGTTACAAGGAAACGGGTTTCCAGAAACTACTGTAAATGTTTGAGCGGGATCCAACGGTCTGATCAAAAGTTATGCCGCTTTTCAACTGTTATTCCGTTATCGCGCGACAAGACCTCCTCTTCACCGAGTATGGATTCCATAGGTAGTCCAAGGAAACGGGCCTCCGGAAACTATTGTTAATCTTTGAGCACGATTCAACGGTCGGATCAAAAGTTATGGGGCTTTTCAGCTGTTATTCCGCTCTCGCATGACAAGACCTCCTTTTCAACTAGGAGGGATTCCATAGGTAATACAAGGAAACGGGCCTCCAGATACTACTGTAAATATTTGAGCGCGATCCAACGGTCGGATCAAAAGTTATGGCACTTTTCAGCTGTTATTCCAGTCTGGCTCGACAAGACCTCCTCTTTCACGAGTAGGGATTCCATAGGTGGTACAAGGAAACGGGCCTCCAGAAACTACTGTAAATTTTGGAGCGCGATCCAACGGTCGGATCAAAAGTTATGGCATTTTTCAGCTGTTATTCCCGTCTGGCACCACAAGACCTCCTCTTCAAGTAGTAGGGCTTCCATAGGTAATACAAGAAAACGGGCCTCCAGATACTACTGTAAATATTTGAGCGCGATCCAACGGTCGGATCAAAAGTTATGGCACTTTTCAGCTGTTATTCCAGTCTGGCTCGACAAGACCTCCTCTTTCACGAGTAGGGATTCCATAGGTGGTACAAGGAAACGGGCCTCCAGAAACTACTGTAAATTTTGGAGCGCGATCCAACGGTCGGATCAAAAGTTATGGCATTTTTCAGCTGTTATTCCCGTCTGGCACCACAAGACCTCCTCTTCAAGTAGTAGGGCTTCCATAGGTAATACAAGAAAACGGGCCTCCAGATACTACTGTAAATATTTGAGCGCGATCCAACGGTCGGATAAAAAGTTATGGCGCTTTTCAGCTGTTATTCCAGTCTGGCTCGACAAGACCTCCTCTTCAACTAGTAGGGATTCCATAGGTTGTACAAGGAAACGGGCCTCCAGAAACTATTGCAAATATTTGAGCGCGATTCAACAGTCAGATCAAAAGTTATGCCCTTTTCAGCTGTTATTCTGGTCTGGCGCCACAAGACCTCCTCTTCAACTACTAGGGATGCCATAGGTAGTCCAAGGAAACGGGCCTCCGAAATCTACTGTAAATATTTGAGCAACGGTCGGATCAAAAGTTATGGCCCTTTGCAGCTGTTATTCCGGTCTGGCGCCGGAAGACCTCCTCTTCAAGTAGTAGGGCTTCCATAGGTAGTACAAGGAAATGGGCCTCCGGAAACCACTATAATTGTTTGAGCAGGATCCAACGGTCGGATCAAAAGTTATGGCATTTTTCAGCTGTTATTCCGGTCTGGCGCCACAAGACCTTCTCTTCAACTAGTAGGGATTCCATAGGTGGTACAAGGAAATGGGCCTCCAGAAACTACTGTAAATGTTTGAGCGCGATCCAACGGTCTGATCAAAAGTTATAGTGTTTTTTAGCTGTTATTCCGGTCTCGCGCCACAAGACTGCTTCTTCAACGAGTAGGGATTCCATAGGTAGTTCAAGGAAACTGGCCTCTGAAAACTACTGTAAATCTTTGAGCGCGATCCAACGGTCGGATCAAAAGTTATAGCCCTTTTCAGCTGTTATTCCGGTCTGGCGCCTCAAGACCTCCTCTTCAAGTAGTAGGACTTTCATAGGTAGTACAAGGAAACGGGCCTTCGAAAACTACTGTAAATATTTGAGAGCGATCCAATGGTCAAGTAAAAATTTATGGCCCTTTTCAGTTGTTATTTCGGTCTGGCGCGACAAGACCTCCTCTGCCACTAGTAGGGATTCCATAGGTGGTGAAAGGAAACGGGCCTCCAGAAACTACTGTAAATATTGGAGCGCAATCCAACGGTCGGATCAAAATTTATGGCATTTTTCAGCTGTTATTCCGGTCTGGCGCTACAAGACCTCCTTGATTAGTATTTAAAAGTGCATTTTTATCAAGGTTTTATATCATCATTTTGCACTTGAAGTATCAATAACTCCTTAACTAAAGAATGTTTTATAATAACATATCTAATAATATAAGATACCTTTAATTAATGGTAAATATTCATCTTAAATGCAGTCCTATCACATAAATGAAAGAATTGATTGATGAGTTGAAGTACTGAAATTGAAAGAACAAAGAGATGGCCAAACTTAGAAAAGAGATGTTGGTGCAGTCCAAACTAGAATATTGTTCGGTAATCGGGTCATATCTGGAGCTGTAGATCTCGGATTTAGTTCTACTTTATATGGATGAAAAGGTAAGACATAGGCCTACAACTTTCATGCGGAGTCCAAGATTTAACAAGGCCGTTTTCAAGTCCAAATTGTAGCAACAACGAAGAAGTCCGAATCTGTCCTGCAGCCCAGACACTGTTCAGTGTTCAGCCCATATCTCGAGTTATAGAAGTCCAAATGATCTAAACTTTTTACCCTGGAAATATGAGACAATTCCCTAGAACTTTCATGATTGAAGTATGTTCAAATTATGACGTTATCAATGACGTTTTTGGCAGACAAGAAGATAAGAATTGTCACCAAGTCAAGATGTGGCCACCCATTCATCAATTAGTCAACAAATCAATAGTTTCGAATTTTGGCCTATAAAAGGAGGCATTTGCCATGTATTTAGGCATCTTGGTGTTCAGATCAAGATCATGCTCTTGCTCTCTCTTTATATTTTGTAATGCTTAAGTTTTGCTTATATTAATTTCTTGCTTATGCTTTTCATTTCCTTTCCTTGTTTATTTATGTTTCTTTCTTTCATTATGTGTTGCTAAGTTAATTATGTCAAGGTGAAAAGGGTACACTAATGGTGTAAGAATAAGTATAATATAAACTTAACATGGACCTTAATGTTGGTTACTAACATGCTTTATATTTGTTATCTTGTTCACTTTTAATACTTTGCTTGTTAAATGGTTAATCTAGATTTATGTTGTATAACACTTGGTACAACAAATACTTGGCACTTTCATAGCCCATACTGTATGGTATAACCGACACCTGAGCTATGAAAGGAACTTGATTTGTTGTTAACATAAGTTATAATCATGAATGCCTGACAACATTTACAAGTATTAGCATTATTCAAATAAGATAACTAATGTAATCATGTTAACAATTTATAATCTGATTGGAACCTCCTTTGTGTGTGGTTTCCAATTGAATAAAAAGAGTTTATACTATACTTGTTTGAAATACCATTAGTGGATCCTCTAACCTTGGCATTTGTTGTTATCATTGTTTAATCCTTACGTTAATCTTCCATCTCAAAGTTCTCATCAACTTCTTCTTCTTCATCATCTTTATTATTATCATTATTAATAGTATTATTGGTATTATTATTACTACTACTACTACTACTACTACTATTACTATTACTATTATTATTATTATTATTGTTATTGTTATTGTTATTATTGTTACTATTGTTGCTGTATTATTGTTGTTTATAATTTATACAATTAACCTCCCTGTGGTTTGACCCCGGTCTTGCCGGGTTATTTATTACTTCGACACTCCTGCACTTGGGAGAAGACATCAATCTTTTGGTCGTGTCAAGTTTTTGGCGCCGTTGCCGGGGAGGTAAATTCTTGTACAAATTATAGTATTTATTTTATTCTCTCTTTTCACTTTTCTTGTATCTAACTTTGTTTATTTTTTTTGTTTTGTTTTGTTTTCTTCTTCTTTTTATTCTCTTTTTACACGTGCATGAGAGTGTGGTCACGTACATTAAGTGGTAGACTTTGTAGGGTATCCTCATCATTTTCAGAAAATATGGCGGAAGAAGATAATCAGTCGCTTCATAATGAGAATAATGAGAATAACCGAGTGAGAACACTTAGAGACCACATGAATCCCACAAGAACAAGTGCACCCTCATGCATAGTTTTTCCTCCTGATGCATCTCATTTTAATTTTAAGCCAGGCATTATTCAACTTTTACCTTCTTTTCATGGCTTAGATTTAGAAAATCCATACTTGCATTTAAGGGAATTTGAGGAGGTCTGTAACACCTATAATGACTCAAATTGTAGCATGAACACCATTATGTTAAAGCTTTTTCCTTTTTCATTAAAAGATAAAGCTAAAACATGGCTACAAAATTTGAGACCTGGATCCATTCGTGCTTGGGATGAAATGTAACAACAATTTTTAAAGAAGTTTTTTCCATCTCACAGAACAAACTCTTTCAAAAGACAAATAATCACTTTCACTCAAAAACCAGGAGAAACATTTTACCAATGTTGGGATAGGTATCGAGACTTGCTTAATACTTGCCCTCATCATGGTTTTGAAACATGGAGATTGGTGTCACATTTTTATGAAGGGTTAACTCTAGAGATAGGCAAATGGTTGAATTGATGTGCAATGGAACTTTTGAAGACAAAGACCCTAATGAAGCAATGGAGTACCTAGACTTGCTAGCTGAAAATGCGCAAAATTGGGACACTACAGGAACTTATGAGGCACCAAGTAAAACCCAACCTCATACATCTAGTGGAGGTATGTACAACCTTAGGGAAGATCATGACCTCCAAGCCAAGTTTGCATCTTTAGCTAGAAAAGTCGAGGCACTAGAATTAAAAAAGAGTGGTCAACTAAAATCGGTTCAAGACATTGTGTGTCAAATCTATGAAACCAATGAACATTCAACCAATGACTGTCCAACTTTGTCTTCTTTTAAGGAATGTCTCCATGAACAAGCCCATGCTTTAAACAGTTTCCAAAGGCCCAATCATAACCTATACTCGCAAACATACAACCCTAGTTGGAGAAATCACCAAATTTCAATTGGAAGAGTGATAACAATAATGCACAAACTTCACAGCCACCATTTCAAGCACACCATAACTTCCAAAATTCTCATGGATATGCACCTCCTTATGCTCCACCTCCTAGAAGAAATCTTGAGGAAACATTGCATGCATTCATTGAAAAGCAAGAGACGATCAACACTCAACTTGCTCAAAGCATGACAGATTTTAAAGATACTCTTGCAAAATTGACATATGCTCTCAGTTTCCAAGAGAAAGGTAAGCTTCCATCTCAACCACAACAAAATCCCAAGGGGCAATACAATGCAAATGCAAGTAGTTCTAGAAGCCAACACATGGATCAAGCTAAATCAGTCATCACTCTTCGTAGTGGTAAGGTTATTGAAAAACCCATTCTTGAACCTTGTGAGAATGATGATGAGTCAATCTCTGAGGGTAAGGAAGGGGTTGAATCTGAACATTGTAAAGAAAAGACTGATTCTTCGCCAGCACTTCCATTTCCTCATGCCATGACGAAACAAAGGAAAGTTAATCACAACTCTGAAATCTTTGAAACTTTCAAACAGGTAAGGATCAATATACCTTTGTTGGATGCTATTAAACAGGTACCTTCTTATGCTAAATTTTTGAAAGATCTGTGCACTGTGAAGAGAAAACTGAATGTGAAAAAGAAAGCCTTTTTAGCCAAACAAGTAAGTGCTATTCTTCAAAACAATAATGCTTTGAAATATAAAGACCCTGGTTGTCCTACAATTTCATGCTTTATTGGAGAATATAAAATTGAAAGAGCTTTACTTGATCTTGGAGCTAGTGTGAATTTACTTTCATATTCAGTTTTTCAAAGTCTCAATCTAGGTGACTTAAAACCAACTTCTGTAACTCTTTTACTTGCCGATAGATCTGTAAAAGTGCCTAGAGGAATAATTGAAGATGTGTTAGTACAAGTCGATAAATTCATTTACCCTGTGGATTTTATTGTCTTGGATACACAACCTGTTGAAGCATGTAATTCATTTCCTGTTATTTTAGAATGTCCATTTCTTGCAACTTCTAATGCATTGATTAATTGTAGGAATGGACTGATGAAGCTATCATTTGGAAACATGACATTGGAGATGAATATGTTCAACATTTGCAAGCAACCTGGAGATGATAATGATTTACAAGAAGTGGACTTTACTGAAAAATTAGTTTATGACCAATTTCAAACCACTTCTAGTGAAATTGAGATTGATGAATCTGATGATTTGCAAATGGTTTATTTTCAGGAATAATCAAAGGCAAATAATTGGAGACCAAAAATTAAGGAATTGCCACCACGATCAATTGAGTCCATACCTTCAAGTGTTCAACCACCAAAACCGGATTTGAAGCCTTTACCATTCCATCTCAAATACTCATTTTTGGGAGAAAATGAAACTTTTCTGGTAATAATCTCTTCCAAACTTAATGCACATCAAGAAGGTAAGTTATTACAAACTCTGAAAATGCACAAAAATGCATTAAGATGGACCATAGCTGACATAAAAGGAATTAGTCCTTTGATTTGCACACACAGGATTTATTTGGAGGAAAATGCTAAACCCTCTAGAGAAATGCAACGAAGGCTTAATCCTAATATAAAAGAAGTAGTGAAAAATGAAGTCATTAAGCTTCTAGATAATGGAATCATTTATCCTATTTCTGACAGCAAATGGGTAAGTCCTACCCAAGTTGTACCCAAGAAGTCTGGAGTCACTGTGATAACAAATGAGAAAAATGAGTTAATTCCAACTAGGACTATTACTTGTTGGCGCATGTGCATTGACTATAGGAAACTAAATTCAATGACTAGAAAAGATCATTTTCTTTTACCTTTCATGGATCAAATCCTAGAAAGAGTTGCAGGTCATGAATTTTATTGTTTCCTAGATGGCTATTCAGGTTATAACCAAATTGAAATTGCATTGGAAGATCAAGAGAAGACTACTTTCACATGTCCATTTGGTACTTTTGCATATCGAAGGATGCCTTTTGGATTATGTAATGCACCAGCCACGTTTCAAAGATGCATGCTCAGTATATTTAGTGATATGGTTGAACGTTTTCTTGAAATTTTTATGGATGATTTTTCTGTTTTTGGCGATTCATGTGATGATTGTTTGACTAACTTAGAAAAGGTTTTGAGCAGGTGTGAAGAGAAAAATCTTGTACTGAATTGGGAAAAATGTCACTTTATGGTAACAAACGGCATTGTACTTTGTCACATTTGTTGTTATCATTGTTTAATCCTTACGTTAATCTTCCATCTCAAAGTTCTCATCAACTTCTTCTTCTTCATCATCTTTATTATTATCATTATTAATAGTATTATTGGTATTATTATTATTACTACTACTGCTATTACTATTACTATTATTATTATTATTGTTATTATTATTATTATTGTTATTGTTATTATTGTTACTATTGTTGTTGTATTATTGTTGTTTATAATTTATACAATTAACCTCCACGTGGTTCGACCCCGGTCTTGCCGGGTTATTTATTACTTCGACACTCCTACACTTGAGAGAAGACATCAATCTTTTGGTCGTGTCACTCCTCTTCAACTAGTAGGGATTCCATAGGTACTCCAAGGAAACGGGCCTCCAGATACTACTGTAAATCTTTGAGCGCGATCCAACGGTCGGATCAAAAGTTATAGCCCTTTTCAGCTGTTATTCCGGTCTGGCGCCTCAAGACCTCTTCTTCAAGTAGTAGGACTTCCATAGGTAGTACAAAGAAACGGGCCTCCGGAAACTACTGTAAATATTTGAGAGCGATCCAACGGTCGAGTCAAAAGTCATGGCCCTTTTCAGCTGTTATTCCGGTCTGGCGCGACAAGACCTCCTCTTCCACGAGTAGGGATTCTATAAGTGGTGAAAGGAAATGGGCCTCCCGAAACTACTGTAAATATTGGAGCGCAATCCAACGGTCGGATCAAAAGTTATGGTATTTTTCAGCTGTTATTCAGGTCTGGCGCCACAAGACCTCTTTCTCAAGTTGTAGGGCTTCCATAGGTATTACAAGGAAACGGGTTTCCGAAAACTACTGTAAATGTTTGAGCGCGATCTAACGGTCTGATCAAAAGTTATGGCGCTTTTCAGCTGTTATTCCGTTCTGGAGCCACAAGACCTCCTCTTCAACTAGTAGGGATTCCATAGGTAGTCCAAGGAATCGGGCCTCCGGATACTACTATAAATATTTGAGCGCGATCCAACGGTGTGATCAAAAGTTATGGCGCTTTTCAGATATTATTCCGGTCTCGCGCGACAAGACCTCCTCTTCAACGTGTAGGGATTCCATAGGTAGTCCAAGGAAACGGGCCTCCAGAAACTACTGTAATTATTTGAGCGCGATCCAACGGTCAGATCAAAAATTATGGCGCTTTTCAGATGTTATTTCGGTCTGGCTCCACAAGACCTCCTCTTCAAATAGTTGGGCTTCCATAGGTAGTACAAGGAAACGGGCCTCCGGAAACCACTGTAATTGTTTGAGCGCGATCCAACGATCTAATCAAAAGTTATGGTGCTTTTTAGCTGTTATTCCGGTCTCGCGCAACAAAACCTCCTGTTCAACGAGGAGGGATTCCATAGGTGGTACAAGGAAACGGGACTCCAGAAACTACAGTTAATATTGGAGCGCGATCCAACGATCGGATCAAAAGTTATGGTATTTTTCAGCTGTTATTCAGGTCTGGCGCCACAAGACCTCTTTCTCAAGTTGTAGGGCTTCCATAGGTATTACAAGGAAACGGGTTTCCGGAAACTACTGTAAATGTTTGAGCGCGATCCAACGGTCTGATCAAAAGTTATGGCGCTTTTCAGCTGTTATTCCGGTCTGGCGCCACAAGACCTCCTCTTCAACTAGTAGGGATGCCATAGGTAGTCCAAAGAAACGAGCCTCCATAATCTACAGTAAATATTTGAGCAACGCTCGGATCAAAAGTTATGGCCATTTTCAGCTGTTATTCCGGTCTGGCTCCACAAGACCTCCTCTTCAAGTAGTAGGCTTCCATAGGTAGTACAAGGAAACGGGCTTCTGGAAACCACTATAATTGTTTGAGCACGATCCAACGGTCGGATCAAAAGTTATGGCCCTTTTCAGCTGTTATTCCGGTCTGGCGCCACAAGACCTTCTCTTGAACTAGTAGGGATTCCATAGGTGGTACAAGGAAACGGGCCTCTAGAAACTACTGTAAATGTTTCAGCGCGATCCAACGATCTGATAAAAAGTTATAGCACTTTTGAGCTGTTATTCCGGTCTCGCGCCAAAAGACCTCCATTTCAAGTAGAAGGGCTTCCATAGGTACTTCAAGGAAACGGGCCTCCTGAAACTATTGTAAATATTTGAGCTCGATTCAACGTTCCGATCAAAAGTTATGGCCCTTATCAGCTGTTATTCCGGTCTGGCGCCACAAGACCTCCTCTTCAACTAGTAGGAATTCCATGGTAGTACAAGGCAACGGGCCTTCGGAAATTACTGTAAATATTTGAGCGCGATCCAACGGTCGGATCAAAAGTTATAACCTTTTTCAGCTGTTAATCGAGTCTGGCGCTACAAGACCTCCTTTTCAAGTAGTAGGGCTTCCATAGGTACTACCAGAAAACAGGTTTCCGGAACTACTGTAAATATTTGAGCGCGATCCAACGGTCTGATCAAAAGTTATGGCGCTTTTCAGCTATTATTCCGTTCTCGGGCGACAAGACCTCCTCTTCAACGAGAAGGGATTCCATAGGTAGTCCAAAGAAACGGGCCTCTGGATACTACTGTAAATATTTGAGCGCGATCCAACGGTCAGATCAAAAGTTATGGTATTTTTCAGCTGTTATTCCGATCTGGCACCACTAGACGTCCTCTTCCACAAGTAGGGATTTCGTAGGTGGTACAAGGAAACAGGCCTCCAGAAACTATTGTAAATATTGGAGCGCGATCCAACGATCGGATCAAAAGTTATGGCATTTTTCAGCTGTTATTCCCATATAGCGCCACAAGACCTCCTCTTCAAGTGGTAGGGCTTCCATAGGTAATAAAAGCAAACGGGTTTCCGGAAACTACGGTAATTGTTTGAGCACGATCCAACGGTCTGATCAAAAGTTATAGCGCTTTTCAGCTGTTACTCCGGTCTCGCGCGACAAGACCTCCTCTTCAACTAAGAGGGATTCCATAGGTAGTACAAGGAAACGGGCATCCGGATACTACTGTAAATATTTGAGCGCGATCCAACGGTCGGATCAAAAGTTATGGCATTTTTCAACAGTTATTCCAGTCTGGCGCCACTAGACGTCCTCTTCCACGAGTAGGGATTCCATAGGTGGTACAAGGAAACGGGCCTGCAGAAACTATTGTAAATATTGGAGCGCGATCCAACGGTCGGATCAAAAGTTATGGCCCTTTTCAGCTGTTATTCCGGTTTGGCGCTACAAGACCTCCACTTCACCTAGTAGGGATTCCATAAGGAGTCCAAGGAAACGGGCCTCCGGAAACTATTGTTAATCTTTGAGCGCGATCCAACAGTCGGATCAAAAGTTATGGCATTTTTCAGCTGTTATTCCGGTCTGGCGCCACAAGACCTCCTCTTCAAGTAGTAGGGCTTCCATAGGTAGAACAAGGAAACGAACCTCCGGAAACCACTGTAATTGTTTGAGCACGATTCAACGGTCTGATCAAAAGTTATGGCGCTTTTTCGTTGTTATTCCGGTCTCGCGCGACAAGACCTCCTCTTTAACGAGTAGGGATTCCATAGGTAGTACAAGGAAACGACACTTCAGAAACTACTGTAAATATTTGAGCGCGATCCAACGGTCGCATCAAAAGTTATGGCCCTTTTCAGTTGTTATTCCGGTCTGGCGCCAGAAGACTCCTCTTCCACGAGTAGGGATTCCACAGGTAGTCCAAGTAAACGGGCCTCCGGAAACTATTGTAAATATTTGAGCGCGATTCAACGGTCAGATCAAAAGTTATGGCCCTTTTCAGCAGTTATTCCGGTCTGGCGGCACAAAACCTCCTCTTCAACTAGTAGGGATGCCATAGGTAATCCAAGGAAATGGGCCTCCGGAATCTACTGTAAAAATTTGAGCACGATCCAACGGTCCGATCAAAAGTTATGGCGCTTTTCAGCTGTTATTCCGTTCTCGCTCCACAAGACCTTCTCTTCAACGAGTAGGGATTCCACAGGTAGTCCAAGGAAATGGGCCTCCGGAAACTACTGTAAATCTTTGAGCGTGATCCAACGATCGGATCAAAAGTTATGGCTCTTTTCAGCTGTTATTCTGATCTTGCGCGACAAGACCTCCTCTTCAACTATACGAGATTCCATAGGTAGTACAAGGAAACGGGCCTCTGGATACTACTGTAAATATTTAAGCGCGATCCAACACTCGAATCAAAAGTTATGACGCTTTTCAGCTGTTATTCCGGTCTGGCGTGAAAAGACCTCCTCTTCAACGAGTAAGGATTCCATAGGTGGTAGAAGGAAACGGAACTCCAGAAACTACTGTTAATTTTAGAGGGCGATCCAACGGTCGGATCTAAAGTTAGGCCATTTTTCAGCTGTTATTCCGGTCTGGCGCCACAAGACCTCCTTTTTAAGTAGTAGGGCTTCCATAGGTAACTACAAGGAAACGGGCCCCCGGAAACCACTGTAAATGTTTGAGCACGATTTAATGGTCCGATCAAAAGTTATAGCGTTTTTCAGCTGTTATTTCGTTCTCGCGCGACAATACCTCCTCTTCAACGAGTAGGGATTCCACAGGTAGTCCAAGGAAACGGGCCTCCGGATACTACTGTAAATATTTGAGCGCGTTCCAACGGTCGGATCAAAAGTTATGGTGCTTTCAGCTGTTATTCTGGTCTCGCGCGACAAGACCTCCGCTTCAACGAGTAGGGATTCCATAGGTAGTCCAAGGAAACGGGCCTCTGGATACTACTATAAATATTTGAGTGTGATCCAACGGTCGGATCAAAAGTTATAGCTCTTTTCAGCTGTTATTCCGGTCTGGCGCCACAAGACCTCCTCTTCAAGTAGTAGGGCATCCATAGGTAATAAAAGCAAATGGATTTCCAGAATCTACGGTAATTGTTTGAGCATGATCAACGGTCTGATCAAAAGTTATGGGGCTTTTGAGCTGTTATTCCGGTCTCGCGCCACAAGACCTCCTCTTCAACGAGTAGGGATTCCAGAGGTAGTCCAAGGAAACGGGCCTCTGGAAACTACTGTTAATCTTTGAGCACGATCCAACTGTCTGATCAAAAGTTATAGCGTTTTTCAGCTGTTATTCCGGTCTCGCGCGACAAGACCTCCTCTTCAACTACGAGGGATTCCATAGGTAGTACAAGGAAACCGGCATACAGATACTAATGTAAATATTTGAGCGCGATCCAACGGTCGGATGAAAAGTTATGGCATTTTTCAGCTGTTATTCTGGTCTAGCGCCACTAGACGTCCTCTTCCACAAGTAGGGATTTCATAGGTGGTACAAGGAAACGGGCCTCCAGAAACTATTGTAAATATTGGAGCGCGATTCAACGATTGGATCAAAAGTTATGGCATTTTTCAGCTGTTATTCCCGTCTGGCGCCACAAGACGTCCTCTTCAAGTGGTAGGGCTTCCATAGGTAATAAAAGCAAACGGGTTTCCGGAAACTACGGTAATTGTTTGAGCACGATCCAACGGTCTGATCAAAAGTTATAGTGCTTTTCAGCTGTTATTCCGGTCTCGCGCGACAAGACCTCCTCTTCAACTAGGAGGGATTCCATAGGTAGTACAATGAAACGGGCATCCGGATACGACTGTAAATATTTAAGCGCGATCCAACGGTCTGATCAAAAGTTATAGCGCTTTTCAGCTGTTATTCCGGTCTCGCGCGACAAAACCTCCTCTTCAACTAAGAGGGATTCCATAGGTAGTACAAGGATACGGGCCTCCAGAAACTACTGTTAATCTTTGAGCGCGATCCAACGATTGGATCACAAGTTATGGCATTTTTCAGCTGTTATTCCGGTCTGGCGCCACTAGACGTCCTCTTCCACAAGTAGGGATTCCGTAGGTGGTACAAGGAAACGGGCCTCCAGAAACTATTGTAAATATTGGAGCGCGATCCAACGATTGGATCAAAAGTTATGGCATTTTTCAGCTGTTTTTCCCGTCTGGCGCCACAAGACCTCCTCTTCAAGTGGTAGGGCTTCCATAGGTAATAAAAGCAAACGGATTTCCGGAAACTACGGTAATTGTTTGAGCACGATCCAACGGTCTGATCAAAAGTCATAGCGCTTTTCAGCTGTTATTCCGGTCTCGCGCGACAAGACCTCCTCTTCAACTAGGAGGGATTCCATAGGTAGTACAATGAAACGGGCATCCGGATACTACTGTAAATATTTGAGCGCGATCCAACGGTCTGATCAAAAGTTATAGCGCTTTTCAGCTGTTATTCCGGTCTCGCGCGACAAAACCTCCTCTTCCACTAAGAGGGATTCCATAGGTAGTCCAAGGATACGGGCCTCCAGAAACTACTGTTAATCTTTGAGCGCGATCCAACGATTGGATCACAAGTTATGGCATTTTTCAGCTGTTATTCCGGTCTCGCGCCACTAGACGTCCTCTTCCACAAGTAGGGATTCCATAGGTGGTACAAGGACACGGGCCTCCAGAAACTACTGTAAATATTGGAGCGCGATCCAACGATCGGATCAAAAGTTATGGCATTTTTCAGCTGTTATTCCCGTCTAGCGCCACAAGACCTCCTCTTCAAGTGGTAGGGCTTCCATAGGTAATAAAAGCAAATGGATTTCCAGAATCTATGGTAATTGTTTGAGCATGATCAACGGTCTGATCAAAAGTTATGGGGCTTTTGAGCTGTTATTCCGGTCTCGCGCCACAAGACCTCCTCTTCAACGAGTAGGGATTCCAGAGGTAGTCCAAGGAAACGGGCCTCTGGAAACTACTGTTAATCTTTGAGCATGATCCAACTGTAGAATCAAAAGTTATGGCGCTTTTCAATTGGTATTCCGGTCTCGCGCGACAAGACCTCCTCTTCAACGAGTAGGGATTCTATAGGTAGTCCAAAGAAACGGGCCTCCGGATACTACTGTAATATTTGAGAGCGCTGCCGGTGTTGACCTTTGTCCATTCAAAATTTAATATCTGGAGCTACAGAAGTCCAATTGATGCAAACTAAATTTTCTTGGATTACTAATTCAAAGACCTATCCACGCTCCAAATTTTAGCCAAAAAAGATGTCATATGAGGGAGATATGATTTTCCAAATATGACAACTGAATTCTGCCTGCAAACAGGTTTCGTGAAGTAACGAGTCCAAATTACATTCCGAAGCATCTTAACTGACATCCAAGTTCTTATATCAGCAATTTAGCTCCTCTAAGTCAAAGCTTGAAGATTTCATGCAAGGCTATTTCTTCTTTTTAGGGAAAATAGTTATTGAAGTACTTGAATGTAAACTGCCAACTTAAGGAAGGACTATTTTGTAAAATAGAGACTAGGGTTTCTTAGCATAGAAAAAAGAAAGAGAGAAGAGGCAGCAGCCAGCAGAAAAGAGGGAGAGCAGAAGGAGGCAGCAGCCAGCAGAGAATAAACACAAATTCTCTCCTCTACAAACCCAAAAAATCATGCTCTTTTCATTCTTTAGAAGTAGTTGTTCAATAGTTATGCAAGGCTAAGCTCTTTTCTTGGTTGCAAGGACACAACAAACCTTCGAATTTCAAGAACCGTGAGATTTATTCTTTCTTTTATTTTCAGTTTATGTTATGAATGAGTATGATTGTTTTCCTATGCATATTTCCTATGATTGTTGTTGATGATTGCTAGAGCGGACTCTAAGTTATTGTTGTGAACAATCTATTGCTAAGTTTAATATCAAAACCGGAGTTGTGATATATGAACTTGTGAAGCAACTAAGCTTGATAATTGTGGCGGAACTACGTTATTGAACTTAGGGAGAACATTTGAACAAAGTGACACAAGCTGCGGACAACTTTGTATGTTAATCTTGATGAAATTATCTAGTTCTTAAAGCTACCATTAAATTGAATCATTAGTGCGGACACTTTGATTGTTTGTTGGTTAGGATTAGTTATACGGCGGATCCGTTAATTAATCAACGTTAAGAAAAGATAAAATTTCAGAACATAAACTGCAATTTTCGTTTCAAGGATCGGTTCTAATTTCCGTTGGTGGATGTGTGCTTGCGACCAAGATTTGTTTTCTTGATAAGTTTCGAATTTAATTGATTTTGTTTGCTAGTTTAATTGCTGCCATAGTTTAGAAAATCACAAACCAAACCCCCCCCAATTACATAACGTACAACATAAAAATCTGACTTGAAACTTTCTCGTGGGATCGACCCCTTGCTTGCTCTATACTATCTTGTGTGTTGTGTTTGAAGCTAGGGTAATTAATTTGTGCGACCGCGACATCGCAACAAATTTTGGCGTCGTTGCCGGGGAAGTAATTTTAGTTGATTCTTGTGCTTGTACTGTTATTTTTAGTTTATGTGATTGTTATTTATATTTATGAAAAAAAAAAACAGAATTTTTGCTTGCGGCTGTACTGTTCACTTGCGGCAGCGGTACTGTTCAAAACAGAGTTTTTGGTGGAATTAGGTATCGGCCTTTTGTTTCCTGAAGGGAAACGACGTTCTGAACAGGACTCATGATAAATCACTAGCCCCACCCTATTGAGGCCAAATTCCGCTGTTTTCTAGTGTTTTTAGGCAGTTTTAGTTTTCTACCGTAGGGTTTTCGTACAATTTGCATTGTTTTCGATCTCTTGTGTGGTTACTTTATTTTGAGTTTTCTTAGCAATTTATGCATGTGACCCGTTCTACTAATCAAATTCAAGTGCAGGTTGATCTTGAAATAGAAAGCACTTTACGCAGGTTAAGAAAGGAAGCTCGCCTCAACACCATGGCTATTGCACGACAACAAACACTCAAGGAGCTTGCTGCTCCTAACGTAGAAAATCAACCATTGTGCATAAACATTGACAATAATGTAAACTTTGAGCTCAAATCTGGTTTTATACTTTTGTTACCAACATTTAATGGTGTTGCAGGAGAAGATCCTCATACTCATCTCAAGGAGTTCCATATGGTTTGTGTTGGCATGAAACCGAATGGAGTCAATGAAGAACAAGTTAAGTTGAAAGCTTTCCCTTTCTCAAGGAGTAAATATTGGAGCGCGATCCAACGGTGGGATCAAAATTTATGGCATTTTTCAGCTGTTATTCCGGTCTGGCGCCACAAGACCTCCTCTTCAACTAGTAGGGATTCCATAGGTAGCCCAAAGAATCGGGCCTCCGGATACTACTGTAAATATTTGAGCGCGATTCAACGGTGTGATCAAAAGTTATGGCGCTTTTCAGCTGTTATTCTGGTCTCTCGCGACAAGACCTCCTCTTCAACGAGTAGGGATTCCAGAGGTCGTCCAAGGAAACGGGCCTCAGGAAACTACTGTAAATATTTGAGCGCGATCCAACCGTCGCATCAAAAGTTATGGCGCTTTTCAGCTGTTATTCCGATATGGCGCAACAAAACCTCCTCTTCCACGAGTAGGGATTCCATAGGTAGTTCAAGGAAACTGGCCTCCGGAAACTACTGTAAATCTTTGAGCGCGATCCAACGGTCGGATCAAAAGTTATAGCCCTTTTCAGCTGTTAATCCAGTCTGGCGCTACAAGACCTCCTTTTCAAGTAGTAGGGCTTCCATAGGTACTACAAGGACACTGGTTTCCGGAAACTACTGTAAATGTTTGAGCGCGATCCAACGGTCTGATCAAAAGTTTTGGCGCTTTTTAGCTGTTATTCGGAAACTACTGTAAAAGTTTTAGCACGATCCAATGATCTGATCAAAAGTTATGGCGCTTTTTAGCTGTTATTCCGGTCTCGCGCAACAAGGTCTCCTCTTTAACGAGTAGGGATTCCATAGGTAATCCAAGGAAACGGGCCTCGGAAACTACTGTTAATCTTTGAGTGCGATCCAACGGTCGGATCAAAAGTTATGGCGGTTTTCAGTTGTTATTCTGGTCTCGCGCGACAAGACCTGCTCTTCAACGACAAGGGATCCAGAGGTCGTCCAAGGAAACGGGCCTCCGGAAAATACTGTAAATATTTGAGCGCGATCCAACCGTCGCATCAAAAGTTATGGCGCTTTTCAGCTGTTATTACGGTCTAACGCGACAAAACCTCCTCTTCCACGAGTAGGGATTCCACAGGTAGTCCAAGGAAATGGGCCTCTGGAAACTATTGTAAAAATTTGAGCTCGAGTCAACGGTCCGATCAAAAGTTATGGCCCTTTTCAGCTGTTATTCCGGTCTGGCGCCACAAGACCTCCTGTTTAACTAGTAGGGATGCCAAAGGTAGTCCAAGGAAACGGGCCTCCGGAATCTACTATAAATATTTGAGCGCGATCCAACGGTCGGATCAAAAGTTAGAGCCCTTTTCAGCTGTTATTCCAGTCTCGCGCGACAAGACCTCCTCTTCAACGAGTAGGGATTCCAGAGGTCGTCCAAGGAAACGGCCTTCGGAAACTACTGTACATATTTGAGCGTGATCCAACCGTCGCATCAAAAGTTATGGCGCTTTTCAGATGTTATTCCGCTCTCGCATGACAAAACCTTCTTTTCAACTAGGAGGGATTCCATAGGTAATACAAGGAAACGGGCCTCCAGATACTACAGTAAATATTTGAGCGCGATCCAACGGTCGGATCAAAAGTTATGGCACTTTTCAGCTGTTATTCCAGTCTGGCTTGACAAGACCTCCTCTTCCACGAGTAGGGATTCCATAGGTGGTACAAGGAAACGGGCCTCCGGAAACTACTGTTAATCTTTGAGCACGATCCAACGGTCGGATCAAAAGTTATGGCGCTTTTCAGCTGTTATTCCGCTCTCGCATGACAAAACCTTCTTTTCAACTAGGAGGGATTCCATAGGTAATACAAGGAAACGGGCCTCCAGATACTACTGTAAATATTTGAGCGCGATCCAACGGTCGGATCAAAAGTTATGGCACTTTTCAGCTGTTATTCCAGTCTGGCTTGACAAGACCTCCTCTTCCACGAGTAGGGATTCCATAGGTGGTACAAGAAAACGGGCCTCCAGAAAATACTGTAAATTTTGGAGCGCGATCCAACGGTCGGATCAAAAGTTATGGCATTTTACAGCTGTTATTCCCGTCTGGCACCACAAGACCTCCTCTTCAAGTAGTAGGGCTTCCATAGGTACTACAAGGAAACGTGTTTTCGGGAACTACTGTAAATGTTTGAGCACGATCCAACGATCTGATCAAAAGTTATGGCGCTTTTTAGCTGTTATTCCGGTCTCGCGCAACAAGACCTCCTCTTAAACGAGTAGGGATTCCATAGGTAATCCAAGGAAACGGGCCTCCGGAAACTACTGTTAATCTTTGAGTGCGATCCAACGGTCGGATCAAAAGTTATAGCGCTTTTCAGCTGTTATTCCTGTCTCGCGCGACATGACCTCCTCTTCAACGAGTAGGGATTCCAGAGGTCGTCGAAGGAAACGGGCCTCCAGAAACTACTGTAAATATTTGAGCGCGATCCAACCGTCACATCAAAAGTTATGGCGCTTTTCAGCTTTTATTCCGGCCTAGCGCTACAAAACCTCCTCTTCCACGAGTAGGGATTCCACAGGTAGTCCAAGGAAACGGGCCTCCGAAAACTATTGTAAATATTTGAGCTCGATTCAACCGATCAAAAGTTATGGCCCTTTTCAGCTGTTATTATGGTCTGGTGCCACAAGACCTCCTCTTTAACTAGTAGGGATGCCATAGGTAGTCCAAGGAAACGGGCCTCCGGAAACTACTGTAAATATTTGAGCGCGATCCAACCGTCGCATCAAAAGTTATGGCACTTTTCAGATGTTATTCCGGTCTGGCGCGACAAGACCTCCTCTTCAGCGAGTAGGGATTCCATAGGTGGTACAAGGAAACGGGCCTCCAGATACTACTGTAAATATTTGAGCTCGATCCAACGGTCGGATCAAAAGTTATGGCACTTTTCAGCTGTTATTCCAGTCTGGCTCGACAAGACCTCCTCTTCCACGAGTAGGGATTCCATAGGTGGTACAAGAAAACGGGCCTCCAGAAAATACTATAAATTTTGGAGCGCGATCCAACGGTCGGATCAAAAGTTATGGCATTTTACAGCTGTTATTCCCGTCTGGCGCCACAAGACCTCCTCTTCAAGTAGTAGGGCTTCCATAGGTACTACAAGGAAACGTGTTTTCGGGAACTACTGTAAATGTTTGAGCACGATCCAACGATCTGATCAAAAGTTATGGCGCTTTTTAGCTGTTATTCCGGTCTCGCGCAACAAGACCTCCTCTTAAACGAGTAGGGATTCCATAGGTAATCCAAGGAAACGGGCCTCCGGAAACTATTGTAAATATTTGAGCGCGATCCAACGGTCGGATCAAAAGTTATGGTGCTTTTAGCTGTTATTCCAGTTTGGCTCGACAAGACCTCCTCTTCCACGAGTAGGGATTCCATAGGTGGTACAAGGAAACGGGCCTCCAGAAACTACTGTAAATCTTTGAGCGCGATCCAACGGTCGGATCAAAAGTTATTGCCCTTTTCAGATGTTATTCCAGTCTGGCGCCACAAGGCCTCCTCTTGAACTAGTAGGGATTCCATAGGTGGTACAAGGAAACGGGCCTCCGGAAACTATTGCAAATATTTGAGCGCGATGCAACGGTCAGATCAAAAGTTATGGCCCTTTTCAGCAGTTATTCCGGTCTGGCGCCACAAGACCTCCTCTTCAACGAGTAGGGATTCCAGAGGTCGTCCAAGGAAACGGGCCTCCGAAAACTACTGTAAATATTTGAGCGCGATCCAACCGTCACATCAAAAGTTATGGCACTTTTCAGATGTTATTCCGGTCTGGCGCGACAAGACCTCCTCTTCAACGAGTAGGGATTCCATAGGTGGTACAAGGAAACGGGCCTCTGGAAACTACTGTTAATCTTTGAGCGCGATTCAACGGTCGGATCAAAAGTTATGGCCCTTTTCAGCTGTTATTCCGATCTGGCGCCATAAGACCTCCTGTTTAACTAGTAGGGATGCCATAGGTAGTCTAAGGAAACGGGCCTCCGGAATCTACTGTAAATATTTGAGCGCGATCCAACGGTCGGATCAAAAGTTATAGCCCTTTTCAGCTGTTATTCTGATCTCGCGCGACAAGACCTCCTCTTCAACGAGTAGGGATTCCAGAGGTCGTCCAAGGAAACGGGCCTTCGGAAACTACTGTAAATATTTGAGCGCGATCCAACCGTCGCATCAAAAGTTATGGCACTTTTCAGATGTTATTCCGGTCTGGCGCGACAAGGCCTCCTCTTCAACGAGTAGGGATTCCATAGGTGGTACAAGGAAACGGGCCTCCGCAAACTATTGTTAATCTTTAAGTGCGATCCAACGGTCGGATCAAAAGTTATGGTGCTTTTCAGCTGTTATTTCGCTATCGCATGACAATACCTCCTTTTCAACTAGGAGGGATTCCATAGGTAATACAAGGAAACAGGCCTCCAGATACTACAGTAAATATTTGAGCGCGATCCAACGGTCGGATCAAAAGTTATGGCGCTTTTTAGCTGTTATTCCAGTCTGGCTCGACAAGACCTCATCTTCCTCGAGTAGGGATTCCATAGGTGGTACAAGGAAACGGGCCTCCAGAAACTACTGTAAATTTTGGAGCGCGATCCAACGGTCGGATCAAAAGTTATGGCATTTTTCAGCTGTTATTCCCGTCTGGCGCCACAAGACCTCCTCTTCAAGTGGTAGGGCTTCCATAGGTACTACAAGGAAACGTGTTTTCGAAAACTACTGTAAATGTTTGAGCACGATCCAACGATCTGATCAAAATTTATGGCGCTTTTTAGCTGTTATTCTGTTCTCGCGTAACAAGACCTCCTCTTTAACTAGTAGGGATTCCATAGGTAATCCAAGGAAACGGGCCTCCGGAAACTACTGTAATTGTTTGAGCAGGATCCAACGGTCGCATCAAAAGTTATGGCACTTTTCAGATGTTATTCCGGTCTGGCGCGACAAGACCTCCTCTTCAACGAGTAGGGATTCCATAGGTGGTGCAAGGAAACGGGCCTCCGCAAACTATTGTTAATCTTTAAGCGCGATCCAACGGTCGGATCAAAAGTTATGGTGCTTTTCAGCTGTTATTTCGCTATCGCATGACAATACCTCCTTTTCAACTAGGAGGGATTCCATAGGTAATACAAGGAAATAGGCCTCCAAATACTACAGTAAATATTTGAGCGCGATCCAACGATCGGATCAAAAGTTATGGCACTTTTCAGCTGTTATTCCAGTCTGGCTCGACAAGACCTCCTCTTCCACGAGTAGGGATTCCATAGGTGGTACAAGGAAATGGGCCTCCAGAAACTACTATAAATTTTGGAGCGCGATCCAACGGTCGGATCAAAAGTTATGGCATTTTTCAGCTGTTATTCCCGTCTGGCGCCACAAGACCTCCTTTTTAAGTAGTAGGGCTTCCATAGGTACTACAAGGAAACGTGTTTTCAGAAACTACTATAAATGTTTGAGCACGATCCAACGATCTGATCAAAAGTTATGGCGCTTTTTAGCTGTTATTCTGGTCTCGCGTAACAAGACCTCCTCTTTAACTAGTAGGGATTCCATAGGTAATCCAAGCAAACGGGCCTCCGTAAACTACTGTTAATCTTTGAGTGCGATTCAACGGTCGGATCAAAAGTTATGGCGCTTTTCAGCTGTTATTCCGGTCTCGCGCAATAAGACCTCCTCTTCAACGAGTAGGGATTCCAGAGGTCGTCCAAGGAAACGGGCCTCCGGAAACTACTGTAAATATTTGAGCGCGATCCAACCGTCGCATCAAAAGTTATGGCGCTTTTCAGCTCTTATTCCGGTCTGGCGGGACAAAACCTCCTCTTCCACGAGTAGGGATTCCACAGGTAGTCTAAGGAAACGAGCCTCCGGAAACTATAGTAAATATTTGAGCTCTATTCAACGGTCCGATCAAAAGTTATTGTCCTTTTCAGCTGTTATTCCGGTCTGGCGCCACAAGACCTCCTCTTTAACTAGTACGGATGCCATAGGGAGTCCAAGGAAAGGGGCCTCCGGAAACTATTGTAAATATTTGAGCTCGATTCAACGGTCCGATCAAAAGCTATGGCCCTTTTTAGCTGTTATTCCGGTCTGGCGCCACAAGACCTCCTCTTTAACTAGTAGGGATGCCATAGGTAGTCCAAGGAAACGGGCCTCCAGAATCTACTATAAATATTTGAGCGCGATCCAATGGTCGGATCAAAAGTTATAGCCCTTTTCATATGTTATTCTAGTCTTGCCCCACAAGACCTCTTTAACTAGTAGGGATGCCATAGGTAGTCCAAGGAAACGGGCCTCTAGAATCTACTCTAAATATTTGAGCGCGATCCAACGATCGGATCAAAAGTTATAGCCCTTTTCAGCTGTTATTCCAGTCTGGCGCCACAAGACCTCCTTCTCAAGTAGTAGGGCTTCCATAGGTGTTACAAGGAAACGGGTTTCCGGAAACTACTGTAAATGTTTGAGCGGGATCCAACGGTCTGATCAAAAGTTATGCCGCTTTTCAACTGTTATTCCGTTATCGCGCGACAAGACCTCCTCTTCACCGAGTATGGATTCCATAGGTAGTCCAAGGAAACGGGCCTCCGGAAACTATTGTTAATCTTTGAGCACGATTCAACGGTCGGATCAAAAGTTATGGGGCTTTTCAGCTGTTATTCCGCTCTCGCATGACAAGACCTCCTTTTCAACTAGGAGGGATTCCATAGGTAATACAAGGAAACGGGCCTCCAGATACTACTGTAAATATTTGAGCGCGATCCAACGGTCGGATCAAAAGTTATGGCACTTTTCAGCTGTTATTCCAGTCTGGCTCGACAAGACCTCCTCTTTCACGAGTAGGGATTCCATAGGTGGTACAAGGAAACGGGCCTCCAGAAACTACTGTAAATTTTGGAGCGCGATCCAACGGTCGGATCAAAAGTTATGGCATTTTTCAGCTGTTATTCCCGTCTGGCACCACAAGACCTCCTCTTCAAGTAGTAGGGCTTCCATAGGTAATACAAGAAAACGGGCCTCCAGATACTACTGTAAATATTTGAGCGCGATCCAACGGTCGGATAAAAAGTTATGGCGCTTTTCAGCTGTTATTCCAGTCTGGCTCGACAAGACCTCCTCTTCAACTAGTAGGGATTCCATAGGTTGTACAAGGAAACGGGCCTCCAGAAACTATTGCAAATATTTGAGCGCGATTCAACAGTCAGATCAAAAGTTATGCCCTTTTCAGCTGTTATTCTGGTCTGGCGCCACAAGACCTCCTCTTCAACTACTAGGGATGCCATAGGTAGTCCAAGGAAACGGGCCTCCGAAATCTACTGTAAATATTTGAGCAACGGTCGGATCAAAAGTTATGGCCCTTTGCAGCTGTTATTCCGGTCTGGCGCCGGAAGACCTCCTCTTCAAGTAGTAGGGCTTCCATAGGTAGTACAAGGAAATGGGCCTCCGGAAACCACTATAATTGTTTGAGCAGGATCCAACGGTCGGATCAAAAGTTATGGCATTTTTCAGCTGTTATTCCGGTCTGGCGCCACAAGACCTTCTCTTCAACTAGTAGGGATTCCATAGGTGGTACAAGGAAATGGGCCTCCAGAAACTACTGTAAATGTTTGAGCGCGATCCAACGGTCTGATCAAAAGTTATAGCGTTTTTTAGCTGTTATTCCGGTCTCGCGCCACAAGACTGCTTCTTCAACGAGTAGGGATTCCATAGGTAGTTCAAGGAAACTGGCCTCTGAAAACTACTGTAAATCTTTGAGCGCGATCCAACGGTCGGATCAAAAGTTATAGCCCTTTTCAGCTGTTATTCCGGTCTGGCGCCTCAAGACCTCCTCTTCAAGTAGTAGGACTTCCATAGGTAGTACAAGGAAACGGGCCTTCGAAAACTACTGTAAATATTTGAGAGCGATCCAATGGTCAAGTAAAAATTTATGGCCCTTTTCAGTTGTTATTTCGGTCTGGCGCGACAAGACCTCCTCTGCCACTAGTAGGGATTCCATAGGTGGTGAAAGGAAACGGGCCTCCAGAAACTACTGTAAATATTGGAGCGCAATCCAACGGTCGGATCAAAATTTATGGCATTTTTCAGCTGTTATTCCGGTCTGGCGCTACAAGACCTCCTTGATTAGTATTTAAAAGTGCATTTTTATCAAGGTTTTATATCATCATTTTGCACTTGAAGTATCAATAACTCCTTAACTAAAGAATGTTTTATAATAACATATCTAATAATATAAGATACCTTTAATTAATGGTAAATATTCATCTTAAATGCAGTCCTATCACATAAATGAAAGAATTGATTGATGAGTTGAAGTACTGAAATTGAAAGAACAAAGAGATGGCCAAACTTAGAAAAGAGATGTTGGTGCAGTCCAAACTAGAACATTGTTCGGTAATCGGGTCATATCTGGAGCTGTAGATCTCGGATTTAGTTCTACTTTATATGGATGAAAAGGTAAGACATAGGCCTACAACTTTCATGCGGAGTCCAAGATTTAACAAGGCCGTTTTCAAGTCCAAATTGTAGCAACAACGAAGAAGTCCGAATCTGTCCTGCAGCCCAGACACTGTTCAGTGTTCAGCCCATATCTCGAGTTATAGAAGTCCAAATGATCTAAACTTTTTACCCTGGAAATATGAGACAATTCCCTAGAACTTTCATGATTGAAGTATGTTCAAATTATGACGTTATCAATGACGTTTTTGGCAGACAAGAAGATAAGAATTGTCACCAAGTCAAGATGTGGCCACCCATTCATCAATTAGTCAACAAATCAATAGTTTCGAATTTTGGCCTATAAAAGGAGGCATTTGCCATGTATTTAGGCATCTTGGTGTTCAGATCAAGATCATGCTCTTGCTCTCTCTTTATATTTTGTAATGCTTAAGTTTTGCTTATATTAATTTCTTGCTTATGCTTTTCATTTCCTTTCCTTGTTTATTTATGTTTCTTTCTTTCATTATGTGTTGCTAAGTTAATTATGTCAAGGTGAAAAGGGTACACTAATGGTGTAAGAATAAGTATAATATAAACTTAACATGGACCTTAATGTTGGTTACTAACATGCTTTATATTTGTTATCTTGTTCACTTTTAATACTTTGCTTGTTAAATGGTTAATCTAGATTTATGTTGTATAACACTTGGTACAACAAATACTTGGCACTTTCATAGCCCATACTGTATGGTATAACCGACACCTGAGCTATGAAAGGAACTTGATTTGTTGTTAACATAAGTTATAATCATGAATGCCTGACAACATTTACAAGTATTAGCATTATTCAAATAAGATAACTAATGTAATCATGTTAACAATTTATAATCTGATTGGAACCTCCTTTGTGTGTGGTTTCCAATTGAATAAAAAGAGTTTATACTATACTTGTTTGAAATACCATTAGTGGATCCTCTAACCTTGGCATTTGTTGTTATCATTGTTTAATCCTTACGTTAATCTTCCATCTCAAAGTTCTCATCAACTTCTTCTTCTTCATCATCTTTATTATTATCATTATTAATAGTATTATTGGTATTATTATTACTACTACTACTACTACTACTACTATTACTATTACTATTATTATTATTATTATTGTTATTGTTATTGTTATTATTGTTACTATTGTTGCTGTATTATTGTTGTTTATAATTTATACAATTAACCTCCCTGTGGTTTGACCCCGGTCTTGCCGGGTTATTTATTACTTCGACACTCCTGCACTTGGGAGAAGACATCAATCTTTTGGTCGTGTCAAGTTTTTGGCGCCGTTGCCGGGGAGGTAAATTCTTGTACAAATTATAGTATTTATTTTATTCTCTCTTTTCACTTTTCTTGTATCTAACTTTGTTTATTTTTTTTGTTTTGTTTTGTTTTCTTCTTCTTTTTATTCTCTTTTTACACGTGCATGAGAGTGTGGTCACGTACATTAAGTGGTAGACTTTGTAGGGTATCCTCATCATTTTCAGAAAATATGGCGGAAGAAGATAATCAGTCGCTTCATAATGAGAATAATGAGAATAACCGAGTGAGAACACTTAGAGACCACATGAATCCCACAAGAACAAGTGCACCCTCATGCATAGTTTTTCCTCCTGATGCATCTCATTTTAATTTTAAGCCAGGCATTATTCAACTTTTACCTTCTTTTCATGGCTTAGATTTAGAAAATCCATACTTGCATTTAAGGGAATTTGAGGAGGTCTGTAACACCTATAATGACTCAAATTGTAGCATGAACACCATTATGTTAAAGCTTTTTCCTTTTTCATTAAAAGATAAAGCTAAAACATGGCTACAAAATTTGAGACCTGGATCCATTCGTGCTTGGGATGAAATGTAACAACAATTTTTAAAGAAGTTTTTTCCATCTCACAGAACAAACTCTTTCAAAAGACAAATAATCACTTTCACTCAAAAACCAGGAGAAACATTTTACCAATGTTGGGATAGGTATCGAGACTTGCTTAATACTTGCCCTCATCATGGTTTTGAAACATGGAGATTGGTGTCACATTTTTATGAAGGGTTAACTCTAGAGATAGGCAAATGGTTGAATTGATGTGCAATGGAACTTTTGAAGACAAAGACCCTAATGAAGCAATGGAGTACCTAGACTTGCTAGCTGAAAATGCGCAAAATTGGGACACTACAGGAACTTATGAGGCACCAAGTAAAACCCAACCTCATACATCTAGTGGAGGTATGTACAACCTTAGGGAAGATCATGACCTCCAAGCCAAGTTTGCATCTTTAGCTAGAAAAGTCGAGGCACTAGAATTAAAAAAGAGTGGTCAACTAAAATCGGTTCAAGACATTGTGTGTCAAATCTATGAAACCAATGAACATTCAACCAATGACTGTCCAACTTTGCCTTCTTTTAAGGAATGTCTCCATGAACAAGCCCATGCTTTAAACAGTTTCCAAAGGCCCAATCATAACCTATACTCGCAAACATACAACCCTAGTTGGAGAAATCACCAAATTTCAATTGGAAGAGTGATAACAATAATGCACAAACTTCACAGCCACCATTTCAAGCACACCATAACTTCCAAAATTCTCATGGATATGCACCTCCTTATGCTCCACCTCCTAGAAGAAATCTTGAGGAAACATTGCATGCATTCATTGAAAAGCAAGAGACGATCAACACTCAACTTGCTCAAAGCATGACAGATTTTAAAGATACTCTTGCAAAATTGACATATGCTCTCAGTTTCCAAGAGAAAGGTAAGCTTCCATCTCAACCACAACAAAATCCCAAGGGGCAATACAATGCAAATGCAAGTAGTTCTAGAAGCCAACACATGGATCAAGCTAAATCAGTCATCACTCTTCGTAGTGGTAAGGTTATTGAAAAACCCATTCTTGAACCTTGTGAGAATGATGATGAGTCAATCTCTGAGGGTAAGGAAGGGGTTGAATCTGAACATTGTAAAGAAAAGACTGATTCTTCGCCAGCACTTCCATTTCCTCATGCCATGACGAAACAAAGGAAAGTTAATCACAACTCTGAAATCTTTGAAACTTTCAAACAGGTAAGGATCAATATACCTTTGTTGGATGCTATTAAACAGGTACCTTCTTATGCTAAATTTTTGAAAGATCTGTGCACTGTGAAGAGAAAACTGAATGTGAAAAAGAAAGCCTTTTTAGCCAAACAAGTAAGTGCTATTCTTCAAAACAATAATGCTTTGAAATATAAAGACCCTGGTTGTCCTACAATTTCATGCTTTATTGGAGAATATAAAATTGAAAGAGCTTTACTTGATCTTGGAGCTAGTGTGAATTTACTTTCATATTCAGTTTTTCAAAGTCTCAATCTAGGTGACTTAAAACCAACTTCTGTAACTCTTTTACTTGCCGATAGATCTGTAAAAGTGCCTAGAGGAATAATTGAAGATGTGTTAGTACAAGTCGATAAATTCATTTACCCTGTGGATTTTATTGTCTTGGATACACAACCTGTTGAAGCATGTAATTCATTTCCTGTTATTTTAGAATGTCCATTTCTTGCAACTTCTAATGCATTGATTAATTGTAGGAATGGACTGATGAAGCTATAATTTGGAAACATGACATTGGAGATGAATATGTTCAACATTTGCAAGCAACCTGGAGATGATAATGATTTACAGGAAGTGGACTTTACTGAAAAATTAGTTTATGACCAATTTCAAATCACTTCTAGTGAAATTGAGATTGATGAATCTGATGATTTGCAAATGGTTTATTTTCAGGAATAATCAAAGGCAAATAATTGGAGACCAAAAATTAAGGAATTGCCACCACGATCAATTGAGTCCATACCTTCAAGTGTTCAACCACCAAAACCGGATTTGAAGCCTTTACCATTCCATCTCAAATACTCATTTTTGGGAGAAAATGAAACTTTTCTGGTAATAATCTCTTCCAAACTTAATGCACATCAAGAAGGTAAGTTATTACAAACTCTGAAAATGCACAAAAATGCATTAAGATGGACCATAGCTGACATAAAAGGAATTAGTCCTTTGATTTGCACACACAGGATTTATTTGGAGGAAAATGCTAAACCCTCTAGAGAAATGCAACGAAGGCTTAATCCTAATATAAAAGAAGTAGTGAAAAATGAAGTCATTAAGCTTCTAGATAATGGAATCATTTATCCTATTTCTGACAGCAAATGGGTAAGTCCTACCCAAGTTGTACCCAAGAAGTCTAGAGTCACTGTGATAACAAATGAGAAAAATGAGTTAATTCCAACTAGGACTATTACTTGTTGGCGCATGTGCATTGACTATAGGAAACTAAATTCAATGACTAGAAAAGATCATTTTCTTTTACCTTTCATGGATCAAATCCTAGAAAGAGTTGCAGGTCATGAATTTTATTGTTTCCTAGATGGCTATTCAGGTTATAACCAAATTGAAATTGCATTGGAAGATCAAGAGAAGACTACTTTCACATGTCCATTTGGTACTTTTGCATATCGAAGGATGCCTTTTGGATTATGTAATGCACCAGCCACGTTTCAAAGATGCATGCTCAGTATATTTAGTGATATGGTTGAACGTTTTCTTGAAATTTTTATGGATGATTTTTCTGTTTTTGGCGATTCATGTGATGATTGTTTGACTAACTTAGAAAAGGTTTTGAGCAGGTGTGAAGAGAAAAATCTTGTACTGAATTGGGAAAAATGTCACTTTATGGTAACAAACGGCATTGTACTTTGTCACATTTGTTGTTATCATTGTTTAATCCTTACGTTAATCTTCCATCTCAAAGTTCTCATCAACTTCTTCTTCTTCATCATCTTTATTATTATCATTATTAATAGTATTATTGGTATTATTATTATTACTACTACTGCTATTACTATTACTATTATTATTATTATTGTTATTATTATTATTATTGTTATTGTTATTATTGTTACTATTGTTGTTGTATTATTGTTGTTTATAATTTATACAATTAACCTCCACGTGGTTCGACCCCGGTCTTGCCGGGTTATTTATTACTTCGACACTCCTACACTTGAGAGAAGACATCAATCTTTTGGTCGTGTCACTCCTCTTCAACTAGTAGGGATTCCATAGGTAGTCCAAGGAAACGGGCCTCCAGATACTACTGTAAATCTTTGAGCGCGATCCAACGGTCGGATCAAAAGTTATAGCCCTTTTCAGCTGTTATTCCGGTCTGGCGCCTCAAGACCTCTTCTTCAAGTAGTAGGACTTCCATAGGTAGTACAAAGAAACGGGCCTCCGGAAACTACTGTAAATATTTGAGAGCGATCCAACGGTCGAGTCAAAAGTCATGGCCCTTTTCAGCTGTTATTCCGGTCTGGCGCGACAAGACCTCCTCTTCCACGAGTAGGGATTCTATAGGTGGTGAAAGGAAATGGGCCTCCCGAAACTACTGTAAATATTGGAGCGCAATCCAACGGTCGGATCAAAAGTTATGGTATTTTTCAGCTGTTATTCAGGTCTGGCGCCACAAGACCTCTTTCTCAAGTTGTAGGGCTTCCATAGGTATTACAAGGAAACGGGTTTCCGAAAACTACTGTAAATGTTTGAGCGCGATCTAACGGTCTGATCAAAAGTTATGGCGCTTTTCAGCTGTTATTCCGTTCTGGAGCCACAAGACCTCCTCTTCAACTAGTAGGGATTCCATAGGTAGTCCAAGGAATCGGGCCTCCGGATACTACTATAAATATTTGAGCGCGATCCAACGGTGTGATCAAAAGTTATGGCGCTTTTCAGATATTATTCCGGTCTCGCGCGACAAGACCTCCTCTTCAACGTGTAGGGATTCCATAGGTAGTCCAAGGAAACGGGCCTCCAGAAACTACTGTAATTATTTGAGCGCGATCCAACGGTCAGATCAAAAATTATGGCGCTTTTCAGATGTTATTTCGGTCTGGCTCCACAAGACCTCCTCTTCAAATAGTTGGGCTTCCATAGGTAGTACAAGGAAACGGGCCTCCGGAAACCACTGTAATTGTTTGAGCGCGATCCAACGATCTAATCAAAAGTTATGGTACTTTTTAGCTGTTATTCCGGTCTCGCGCAACAAAACCTCCTGTTCAACGAGGAGGGATTCCATAGGTGGTACAAGGAAACGGGACTCCAGAAACTACAGTTACTATTGGAGCGCGATCCAACGATCGGATCAAAAGTTATGGTATTTTTCAGCTGTTATTCAGGTCTGGCGCCACAAGACCTCTTTCTCAAGTTGTAGGGCTTCCATAGGTATTACAAGGAAACGGGTTTCCGGAAACTACTGTAAATGTTTGAGCGCGATCCAACGGTCTGATCAAAAGTTATGGCGCTTTTCAGTTGTTATTCCGGTCTGGCGCCACAAGACCTCCTCTTCAACTAGTAGGGATGCCATAGGTAGTCCAAAGAAACGAGCCTCCATAATCTACAGTAAATATTTGAGCAACGCTCGGATCAAAAGTTATGGCCATTTTCAGTTGTTATTCCGGTCTGGCTCCACAAGACCTCCTCTTCAAGTAGTAGGCTTCCATAGGTAGTACAAGGAAACGGGCTTCTGGAAACCACTATAATTGTTTGAGCACGATCCAACGGTCGGATCAAAAGTTATGGCCCTTTTCAGCTGTTATTCCGGTCTGGCGCCACAAGACCTTCTCTTGAACTAGTAGGGATTCCATAGGTGGTACAAGGAAACGGGCCTCTAGAAACTACTGTAAATGTTTCAGCGCGATCCAACGATCTGATAAAAAGTTATAGCACTTTTGAGCTGTTATTCCGGTCTCGCGCCAAAAGACCTCCATTTCAAGTAGAAGGGCTTCCATAGGTACTTCAAGGAAACGGGCCTCCTGAAACTATTGTAAATATTTGAGCTCGATTCAACGTTCCGATCAAAAGTTATGGCCCTTATCAGCTGTTATTCCGGTCTGGCGCCACAAGACCTCCTCTTCAACTAGTAGGAATTCCATGGTAGTACAAGGCAACGGGCCTTCGGAAATTACTGTAAATATTTGAGCGCGATCCAACGGTCGGATCAAAAGTTATAACCTTTTTCAGCTGTTAATCGAGTCTGGCGCTACAAGACCTCCTTTTCAAGTAGTAGGGCTTCCATAGGTACTACCAGAAAACAGGTTTCCGGAACTACTGTAAATATTTGAGCGCGATCCAACGGTCTGATCAAAAGTTATGGCGCTTTTGAGCTGTTATTCCGGTCTCGCGCCAAAAGACCTCCTCTTCAACGAGTAGGGATTCCAAAGGTAGTCCAAGGAAACATGCCGCCGGAAACTACTGTAAATCTTTGAGCGCGATCCAATGGTCGGATCAAAAGTTATAGCACTTTTCAGCTGTTAATCCAGTCTGGCACCACAAGACCTCCATTTCAAGTAGAAGGGCTTCCATAGGTACTTCAAGGAAACGGGCCTCCTGAAACTATTGTAAATATTTGAGCTCGATTCAACGTTCCGATCAAAAGTTATGGCCCTTATCAGCTGTTATTCCGGTCTGGCGCCACAAGACCTCCTCTTCAACTAGTAGGAATTCCATGGTAGTACAAGGCAACGGGCCTTCGGAAATTACTGTAAATATTTGAGCGCGATCCAACGGTCGGATCAAAAGTTATAACCTTTTTCAGCTGTTAATCGAGTCTGGCGCTACAAGACCTCCTTTTCAAGTAGTAGGGCTTCCATAGGTACTACCAGAAAACAGGTTTCCGGAACTACTGTAAATATTTGAGCGCGATCCAACGGTCTGATCAAAAGTTATGGCGCTTTTCAGCTATTATTCCGTTCTTGGGCAACAAGACCTCCTCTTCAACGAGTAGGGATTCCATAGGTAGTCCAAAGAAACGGGCCTCCGGATACTACTGTAAATATTTGAGCGCGATCCAACGGTCAGATCAAAAGTTATGGTATTTTTCAGCTGTTATTCCGGTCTGGCACCACTAGACGTCCTCTTCCACAAGTAGGGATTTCGTAGGTGGTACAAGGAAACAGGCCTCCAGAAACTATTGTAAATATTGGAGCGCGATCCAATGATCGGATCAAAAGTTATGGCATTTTTCAGCTGTTATTCCCATATAGCGCCACAAGACCTCCTCTTCAAGTGGTAGGGCTTCCATAGGTAATAAAAGCAAACGGGTTTCCGGAAACTACGGTAATTGTTTGAGCACGATCCAACGGTCTGATCAAAAGTTATAGCGCTTTTCAGCTGTTACTCCGGTCTCGCGCGACAAGACCTCCTCTTCAACTAAGAGGGATTCCATAGGTAGTACAAGAAAACGGGCATCCGGATACTACTGTAAATATTTGAGCGCGATCCAACGGTCGGATCAAAAGTTATGGCATTTTTCAAAAGTTATTCCGGTCTGGCGCCACTAGACGTCCTCTTCCACGAGTAGGGATTCCATAGGTGGTACAAGGAAACGGGCCTGCAGAAACTATTGTAAATATTGGAGCGCGATCCAACGGTCGGATCAAAAGTTATGGCCCTTTTCAGCTGTTATTCCGGTTTGGCGCTACAAGACCTCCACTTCACCTAGTAGGGATTCCATAAGGAGTCCAAGGAAACGGGCCTCCGGAAACTATTGTTAATCTTTGAGCGCGATCCAACAGTCGGATCAAAAGTTATGGCATTTTTCAGCTGTTATTCCGGTCTGGCGCCACAAGACCTCCTCTTCAAGTAGTAGGGCTTCCATAGGTAGAACAAGGAAACGAACCTCCGGAAACCACTGTAATTGTTTGAGCACGATTCAACGGTCTGATCAAAAGTTATGGCGCTTTTTCGCTGTTATTCCGGTCTCGCGCGACAAGACCTCCTCTTTAACGAGTAGGGATTCCATAGGTAGTACAAGGAAACGACACTTCAGAAACTACTGTAAATATTTGAGCGCGATCCAACGGTCGCATCAAAAGTTATGGCCCTTTTCAGTTGTTATTCCGGTCTGGCGCCAGAAGACTCCTCTTCCACGAGTAGGGATTCCACAGGTAGTCCAAGTAAACGGGCCTCCGGAAACTATTGTAAATATTTGAGCGCGATTCAACGGTCAGATCAAAAGTTATGGCCCTTTTCAGCAGTTATTCCGGTCTGGCGGCACAAAACCTCCTCTTCAACTAGTAGGGATGCCATAGGTAATCCAAGGAAATGGGCCTCCGGAATCTACTGTAAAAATTTGAGCACGATCCAACGGTCCGATCAAAAGTTATGGCGCTTTTCAGCTGTTATTCCGTTCTCGCTCCACAAGACCTTCTCTTCAACGAGTAGGGATTCCACAGGTAGTCCAAGGAAATGGGCCTCCGGAAACTACTGTAAATCTTTGAGCGTGATCCAACGATCGGATCAAAAGTTATGGCTCTTTTCAGCTGTTATTCTGATCTTGCGCGACAAGACCTCCTCTTCAACTATACGAGATTCCATAGGTAGTACAAGGAAACGGGCCTCTAGATACTACTGTAAATATTTAAGCGCGATCCAACACTCGAATCAAAAGTTATGGCGCTTTTCAGCTGTTATTCCGGTCTGGCGTGAAAAGACCTCCTCTTCAACGAGTAAGGATTCCATAGGTGGTAGAAGGAAACGGAACTCCAGAAACTACTGTTAATTTTAGAGGGCGATCCAACGGTCGGATCTAAAGTTAGGCCATTTTTCAGCTGTTATTCCGGTCTGGCGCCACAAGACCTCCTTTTTAAGTAGTAGGGCTTCCATAGGTAACTACAAGGAAACGGGCCCCCGGAAACCACTGTAAATGTTTGAGCACGATTTAATGGTCCGATCAAAAGTTATAGCGTTTTTCAGCTGTTATTTCGTTCTCGCGCGACAATACCTCCTCTTCAACGAGTAGGGATTCCACAGGTAGTCCAAGGAAACGGGCCTCCGGATACTACTGTAAATATTTGAGCGCGTTCCAACGGTCGGATCAAAAGTTATGGTGCTTTCAGCTGTTATTCTGGTCTCGCGCGACAAGACCTCCGCTTCAACGAGTAGGGATTCCATAGGTAGTCCAAGGAAACGGGCCTCTGGATACTACTATAAATATTTGAGTGTGATCCAACGGTCGGATCAAAAGTTATAGCTCTTTTCAGCTGTTATTCCGGTCTGGCGCCACAAGACCTCCTCTTCAAGTAGTAGGGCATCCATAGGTAATAAAAGCAAATGGATTTCCAGAATCTACGGTAATTGTTTGAGCATGATCAACGGTCTGATCAAAAGTTATGGGGCTTTTGAGCTGTTATTCCGGTCTCGCGCCACAAGACCTCCTCTTCAACGAGTAGGGATTCCAGAGGTAGTCCAAGGAAACGGGCCTCTGGAAACTACTGTTAATCTTTGAGCACGATCCAACTGTCTGATCAAAAGTTATAGCGTTTTTCAGCTGTTATTCCGGTCTCGCGCGACAAGACCTCCTCTTCAACTACGAGGGATTCCATAGGTAGTACAAGGAAACCGGCATACAGATACTAATGTAAATATTTGAGCGCGATCCAACGGTCGGATGAAAAGTTATGGCATTTTTCAGCTGTTATTCTGGTCTAGCGCCACTAGACGTCCTCTTCCACAAGTAGGGATTTCATAGGTGGTACAAGGAAACGGGCCTCCAGAAACTATTGTAAATATTGGAGCGCGATTCAACGATTGGATCAAAAGTTATGGCATTTTTCAGCTGTTATTCCCGTCTGGCGCCACAAGACGTCCTCTTCAAGTGGTAGGGCTTCCATAGGTAATAAAAGCAAACGGGTTTCCGGAAACTACGGTAATTGTTTGAGCACGATCCAACGGTCTGATCAAAAGTTATAGTGCTTTTCAGCTGTTATTCCGGTCTCGCGCGACAAGACCTCCTCTTCAACTAGGAGGGATTCCATAGGTAGTACAATGAAACGGGCATCCGGATACGACTGTAAATATTTGAGCGCGATCCAACGGTCTGATCAAAAGTTATAGCGCTTTTCAGCTGTTATTCCGGTCTCGCGCGACAAAACCTCCTCTTCAACTAAGAGGGATTCCATAGGTAGTACAAGGATACGGGCCTCCAGAAACTACTGTTAATCTTTGAGCGCGATCCAACGATTGGATCACAAGTTATGGCATTTTTCAGCTGTTATTCCGGTCTGGCGCCACTAGACGTCCTCTTCCACAAGTAGGGATTCTGTAGGTGGTACAAGGAAACGGGCCTCCAGAAACTATTGTAAATATTGGAGCGCGATCCAACGATTGGATCAAAAGTTATGGCATTTTTCAGCTGTTTTTCCCGTCTGGCGCCACAAGACCTCCTCTTCAAGTGGTAGGGCTTCCATAGGTAATAAAAGCAAACGGGTTTCCGGAAACTACGGTAATTGTTTGAGCACGATCCAACGGTCTGATCAAAAGTCATAGCGCTTTTCAGCTGTTATTCCGGTCTCGCGCGACAAGACCTCCTCTTCAACTAGGAGGGATTCCATAGGTAGTACAATGAAACGGGCATCCGGATACTACTGTAAATATTTGAGCGCGATCCAACGGTCTGATCAAAAGTTATAGCGCTTTTCAGCTGTTATTCCGGTCTCGCGCGACAAAACCTCCTCTTCCACTAAGAGGGATTCCATAGGTAGTCCAAGGATACGGGCCTCCAGAAACTACTGTTAATCTTTGAGCGCGATCCAACGATTGGATCACAAGTTATGGCATTTTTCAGCTGTTATTCCGGTCTCGCGCCACTAGACGTCCTCTTCCACAAGTAGGGATTCCATAGGTGGTACAAGGACACGGGCCTCCAGAAACTACTGTAAATATTGGAGCGCGATCCAACGATCGGATCAAAAGTTATGGCATTTTTCAGCTGTTATTCCCGTCTGGCGCCACAAGACCTCCTCTTCAAGTGGTAGGGCTTCCATAGGTAATAAAAGCAAATGGATTTCCAGAATCTATGGTAATTGTTTGAGCATGATCAACGGTCTGATCAAAAGTTATGGGGCTTTTGAGCTGTTATTCCTGTCTCGCGCCACAAGACCTCCTCTTCAACGAGTAGGGATTCCAGAGGTAGTCCAAGGAAACGGGCCTCTGGAAACTACTGTTAATCTTTGAGCACGATCCAACTGTAGAATCAAAAGTTATGGCGCTTTTCAATTGGTATTCCGGTCTCGCGCGACAAGACCTCCTCTTCAACGAGTAGGGATTCTATAGGTAGTCCAAAGAAACGGGCCTCCGGATACTACTGTAAATATTTGAGAGCGATCCAACGCTCGGATCAAAAGTTATGGCATTTTTCTGCTGTTATTCCGGTCTGGCGCCACAAGACCTCCTCTTCAAGTAGTAGGGCTTCCACAGGTAGTACAAGGAAACGGGCCTACAGAAATCACTGTAATTGTTTGAACACGATCCAACGGTCTGATCAAAAGTTATAGCGCTTTTGAGCTGTTATTCCGGTCTCGCGCGACAAGACCTCCTCTTCAACTAAGAGGGATTCCATAGGTAGTACAAGGAAACGGGCCTCCGGATACTACTGTAAATATTTGAGCGCGATCCAACGGTCGGATCAAAAGTTAAGGTATTTTTCAGCTGTTATTCCGGTCTGGCGCCACTAGACATCCTCTTCCACAAGTAGGGATTCCGTAGGTGGTACAAGGAAACGGGCCTCCAGAAACTACTGTAAATATTGGAGCGCGATCCAACGATCGGATCAAAAGTTATGGCATTTTTCAGCTGTTATTCCCTTCTAGCGCCACAAGACCTCCTCTTCAAGTGGTAGGACTTCCATAGGTAATAAAAGCAAACGGGTTTCCGGAAACTACGGTAATTGTTTGAGCACGATCCAACGGTCTGATCAAAAGTTATAGCTCTTTTCAGCTGTTATTCCGGTCTCGCGCGACAAAACCTCCTCTTCAACTAGGAGGGATTCCATAGGTAGTACAAGGAAACCGGCATCCGGATACTAATGTAAATATTTGAGCGCGATCCAATGGTCGGATGAAAAGTTATGGCATTTTTCAGCTGTTATTCCGGTCTGGCGCCACTAGACGTCCTCTTCCACAAGTAGGGATTCCATAGGTGGTACAAGGACATGGGCCTCCAGAAACTACAGTAAACATTGGAGCGCGATCCAACGATCGGATCAAAAGTTATGGCATTTTTCAGCTGTTATTCCTGTCTGGCGCCACAAGACCTCCTCTTCAAGTGGTAGGGCTTACATAGGTAATAAAAGCAAATGGATTTCCAGAATCTACGGTAATTGTTTGAGCATGATCAACGGTCTGATCAAAAGTTATGGGGCTTTTGAGCTGTTATTCCGGTCTCGCGCCACAAGACCTCCTCTTCAACGAGTAGGGATTCCAGAGGTAGTGCAAGGAAACGGGCCTCCGGAAATTACTGTTAATCTTTGAGCACGATCCAACTGTCGAATCAAAAGTTATGGTGCTTTTCAATTGGTATTCCTGTCTCGCGCGACAAGACCTCCTCTTCAACGAGTAGGGATTCTATAGGTAGTCCAAGGAAACGGGCCTCCAGAAACTACTGTTAATCTTTGAGCGCGATCCAATGATTAGATCAAAAGTTATGGCATTTTTCAGCTGTTATTTCGGTCTAGCACCACAAAGACCTCCTCTTCAAGTAGTAGGGCTTCCATAGGTAGTACAAGGAAACGGGCCTCCGGATACTACTGTAATATTTGAGCGCGTTCCAACGGTCTGATCAAAAGTTATAGCGCTTTTCAGCTGTTAATCCGGTCTCGCGCGACAAGACCTCCTCTTCAACTAGGAGGGATTCCATAGGTAGTACAAGGAAACCGGCATCCAGATACTACTGTAAATATTTGAGCGCGATCCAACGGTCGGATTAAACGTTATGGAATTTTTCAGCTGTTATTCCGATCTGGCGCCACTAGACGTCCTCTTCCACGAGTAGGGATTCCAAAGGTGGTACAAGGAAACGGGCCTTCAGAAACTACTGTAAATATTGGAGCGCGATCCAACGGTCCGATCAAAAGTTATGGCGCTTTTCAGCTGTTATTCCGTTCTCGCGCCACAAGACCTTCTCTTCAACGAGTAGGGATTCCACAGGTAGTCCAAGGAAACGGGCCTCCGGAAAATACTGTAAATCTTTGAGCGCGATCCAACGGTCTGATCAAAAGTTATGGGGCTTTTGAACTGTTATTCCGGTCTCGCGCGACAAGACCTCCTCTTCAACTAGGAGGGATTCCATAGGTAGTACAAGGAAACTGGCATCCGGATACTACAGTAAATATTTGAGCACGATCCAACGGTCGCATCAAAAGTTATGGCATTTTCAGCTGTTATTCCCGTCTGGCGCCACAAGACCTCCTCTTCAAGTGGTAGGGCTTCCATAGGTAATAAAAGGAAACGAGTTTCCGGATACTACGGTAATTGTTTGAGCACGATCAACGGTCTGATTAAAAGTTAGAGGGCTTTTGAGCTGTTATTCCGGTTTCGCGCCACAAGACCTTCTCTTCAAGTAGTAGGGCTTCCATATGTAGTACAAGGAAACGGGCCTCGAGAAACCACTGTAATTGTTTGAGCACGATCAAACGGTCGGATCATAAGTTATGGCGCTTTTCAGCTGTTATTCCGGGCTCGCGCGACAAGACCTCCTCTTCAACGAGTAGGGATTCCATAGGTAGTCCAAGGAAACGGGCCTCCGGAATCTACTTTAAATATTTGAGCGTGATCCAACGGTCGGATCAAAAGTTATGGCCCTTTTCAGCTGTTATTCCGGTATGGCGCCATAAGACCTCCTCTTACACTAGTAGGGATTCGATGGTAGTACAAGGAAACGGTCCTCCGGAAACTACTGTAAATATTTGAGCGCTATCCAACGGTCGGATCAAAAGTTATAGCCCTTTTCAGCTGTTAATCCAGTCAGGCACCACAAGACCTCCATTTCAAGCAGAAGGGCTTCCATAGGTACTTCAAGGAAACAGGCCTCCGGAAACTAGTGTAAATATTTGAGCGCGATTCAATAGTCAGATCAAAAGTTATGGCCGTTTTCAGCTGTTATTCCGGTCTGGCGCCACAAGACCTCCTCTTCAACTAATAGGGATGCCATAGGTAGTCCAATGAAAAGGGCCTCCAGAATCTACTATAAATATTTGAGCGCGATCCAATGGTTGGATCAAAAGTTATGGCCCTTTTCAGCTGTTATTCCAGTCTGGCGCCACAACACGTCCTTCTCAAGTAGTATGGATTCCACAGGAAGACCAAGGAAACGGGCCTATGGATACTACTGTAAATATTTGAGCGCGATCAAACGGTCGGATCATAAGTTATGGCGCTTTTCAGTTGTTATTCCGGTCTCGCGCGACAAGACCTCCTCTTCAACGAGTAGGGATTCCATAGGTAGTCCAAGGAAACGGGCCTCCAGAATCTACTTTAAATATTTGAGCGTGATCCAACGGTCGGATCAAAAGTTATGGCCCTTTTCAGCTGTTATTCCGGTATGGCGCGACAAGACCTCCTCTTACACTAGTAGGGATTCCATGGTAGTACAAGGAAACGGTCCTCCAGAAACTACTGTAAATATTTGAGCGCTATCCAACGGTCTGATCAAAAGTTATAACCCTTTTCAGCTGTTAATCCAGTCTTGCACCACAAGACCTCCATTTCAAGTAGAAGGGCTTCTATAGGTACTTCAAGGAAACGGGCCTCCGGAAACTATTGTAAATATTTGAGCGCGATCCAACGGTTAGATCAAAAGTTATGGCCCTTTTCAGGTTTTATTCCGGACTGGCACCACAAGACGTCCACTTCAACTACTAGGGATTCCATAAGTAGTCCTTGGAAACAGGCCTCCGGTTACTACTGTAAATATTTGAGCGCGATCCAACGGTCGGATCAAAAGTTATGGCATTTTGCAGCTGTTATTCCGGTCTCGGGCGACAAGACCTCCTCTTCAACGAGTAGGGATGCCATAGGTAGTCCAAGGAAAAGGGCCTCCAGAATTTACTTTAAATATTTGAGCGTGATCCAACGGTCGGATCAAAAGTTATGGCCCTTTTCAGCTGTTATTCCGGTATGGCGCGACAAGACCTCCTCTTACACTAGTAGGGATTCCATAGGTAGTACAAGGAAACGGTCCTCCAGAAACTACTGTAAATATTTGAGCGCTATCCAACGGTCTGATCAAAAGTTATAACCCTTTTCAGTTGTTAATCCAGTCTTGCACCACAAGACCTCCATTTCAAGTAGAAGGGCTTCTATAGGTACTTCAAGGAAACGGGCCTCCGGAAACTATTGTAAATATTTGAGCGCGATCCAACGGTTAGATCAAAAGTTATGGCCCTTTTCAGGTTTTATTCCGGACTGGCACCACAAGACGTCCACTTCAACTACTAGGGATTCCATAAGTAGTCCTTGGAAACAGGCCTCCGGTTACTACTGTAAATATTTGAGCGCGATCCAACGGTCGGATTAAAAGTTATGGCATTTTGTAGCTGTTATTCCGGTCTCGCGCCACAAGACCTCCTCTTCAACTAGTAGGGATGCCATAGGTAGTCCAAGGAAAAGGGCCTCCGGAATCTACTGTAAATATTTGAGCGCGATCCAACGGTCTGATCAAAAGTTATGGCGCTTTTTAGCTGTTATTCCGGTCTCGCGCGACAAGACCTCCTCTTCAACGAGTAAGGATTCCATAGGTAGTCCAAGGAAACGGGCCTTCGAAAACTACTGTTAATCTTTGAGCGCGATCCAACGGTTAGATCAAAAGTTATGGCCCTTTTCAGGTTTTATTCCAGACTGGCACCACAAGACGTCCACTTCAACTACTAGGGATTCCATAAGTAGTCCTTAGAAACGGGCCTCCGGTTACTACTGTAAATATTTGAGCGCGATCCAACGGTCGGATCAAAAGTTATGGCATTTTGCAGCTGTTATTCCGGTCTGGCGCCACAAGACCTCCTCTTCAACTAGTAGGGATGCCATAGGTAGTCCAAGGAAAAGGGCCTCCGGAATCTACTGTAAATATTTGAGCGCGATCCAACGGTCTGATCAAAAGTTATGGCGCTTTTTAGCTGTTATTCCGGTCTCGCGCGACAAGACCTCCTCTTCAACGAGTAGGGATTCCATAGGTAGTCCAAGGAAACGGGCCTTCGAAAACTACTGTTAATGTTTGAGCGCGATCCAACGGTTAGATCAAAAGTTATGGTCCTTTTCAGGTTTTATTCCAGACTGGCACCACAAGACGTCCACTTCAACTACTAGGGATTCCATAAGTAGTCCTTAGAAACGGGCCTCCGGTTACTACTGTAAATATTTGAGCGCGATCCAACGGTCGGATCAAAAGTTATGGCATTTTTCAGCTGTTATTCCCGTCTAGCGCCACAAGACCTCCTCTTCAAGTGGTAGGGCTTCCATAGGTAATAAAAGCAAACGGGTTTCCGGAAACTACGGTAATTCTTTGAGCACGATCCAACGGTCTGATCAAAAGTTATAGCGCTTTTCAGCTGTTATTCCGGTCTCGCGCGACAAGACCTCCTCTTCAACTAGGAGGGATTCCATAGGTAGTACAAGGAAACGGCCATCCGGATACTACTGTAAATATTTGAGTGCGATCCAACGGTCGGATCAAAAGTTATGGCATTTTTCAACTGTTATTCCGATCTGGCGCCACTAGACGTCCTCTTCTACGAGTAGGGATTCCATAGGTGGTACAAGGAAACGGGCCTTCAGAAACTACTGTAAATATTGGAGCGCGATCCAACGATCGAATCAAAAGTTATGGCATTTTTCAGCTGTTATTCCCGTCTAGCGCCACAAGACCTCCTCTTCAAGTGGTAGGGCTTCCATAGGTAATAAAAGCAAACGGGTTTCCGGAAACTACAGTAATTCTTTGAGCACGATCCAACGGTCTGATCAAAAGTTATAGCGCTTTTCAGCTGTTATTCCGGTCTCGCGCGATAAGACCTCCTCTTCAACTAGGAGGGATTCCATAGGTAGTACAAGGAAACGGGCATCCGGATACTACTGTAAATATTTGAGTGCGATCCAACGGTCGGATCAAAAGTTATGGTATTTTTCAACTGTTATTCCGATCTGGCGCCACTAGACGTCCTCTTCTACGAGTAGGGATTCCATAGGTGGTACAAGGAAACGGGCCTCCAGAAACTACTGTAAATATTGGAGCGCGATCCAACGATCGGATCAAAAGTTATGGCATTTTTCAGCTGTTATTCCCTTTCTGGCGCCACAAGACCTCCTCTTCAAGTGGTAGGGCTTCCATAGGTAATAAAAGCAAACGGGTTTCCGGAAACTATGGTAATTGTTTGAGCACAATCCAACGGTCTGATCAAAAGTTATAGCGCTTTTCAGCTGTTATTCCGGTCTCGCGCGACAAGACCTCATCTTCAACTAGGAGGGATTCCATAGGTAGTACAAGGAAACGGGCCTCCGGAAACTACTGTAAATATTTGAGCACAATCCAATGGTCGGATCAAAAGTTATGGCATTTTTCAACTGTTATTCCGGTATGGCGCCACTAGACGTCCTCTTCCACGAGTTGGGATTCCATAGGTAGTACAAGGAAACGGGCATCCAGAAATCACTGTAATTGTTTGAGCACGATCTAACGGTCTGATCAAAAGTTATAGCGCTTTTCACCTTTTATTCCAGTCTCGCGCGACAAGACTTCCTCTTCCACGAGTAGGGATTCCATAGGTGGTGAAAGGAAACGGGCCTCCAGAAACTACTGTAAATATTGGAGAGCGATCCAACGGTCGGATGAAAAGTTATAAGGAAACGGGCCTCCGGATACTACTGTAAATATTTGAGAGCGATCCAACGGTCGGATCAAAAGTTATGGCGCTTTTCAGGTGTTATACGAGTCTCGCGCGACAAGACCTCCTCTTCAACGAGTAGGGACTCCATAGGTAGTCCAAGGAAACGGGCCTCCGGAATCAACTTTAAATATTTGAGCGTGATCCAACGGTCGGATCAAAAGTTATGGCCCTTTTCAGCTGTTATTCCGGTTTGGCGCCACAAGACCTCCTCTTACACTAGTAGGGATTCCATGGTAGTACAAGGAAACGGTCCTTTGGAAACTACTGTAAATATTTGAGCGCTATCCAACGGTCGGATCAAAAGTTATAGCCCTTTTCAGCTGTTAATCCAGTCTCGCGCCACAAGACCTCCATTTCAAGTAGATGGGCTTCCATAGGTACTTCAAGGAAACGGGCCTCCAGAAACTATTGTGAATATTTGAGCGCGATTCAATAGTCAGATCAAAAGTTATGGTCGTTTTCTGCTGTTATTCCGGTCTGGGGCCACAAGACTCCTGTTGAACTAGTAGGGATGCCATAGGTAGTCCAAGGAAACGGGCCTCCGGAGACTACTGTAAATATTTGACCGCGATCCAACAGTCGGATCAAAAGTCCTTTTCAGCTGTTAATCCAGTCTGGCGCCACAAGACCTCTTCTTCCAGTAATAGGGCTTCCATAGGTAGTACAAGAAAACGGGCCTCCAGAAACCACAGTAATTGTTTGAGCACGATCCAACGGTCTTATCAAAAGTTATAGCGTTTTTCAGATGTTATTCCGGTCTCGCGCGACAAGACCTCCTCTTCAACTAGGAGGGCTTCCATAGGTACTTCAAGGAAACGGGCCTCCGGAAACTATTGTAAATATTTGAGCGCGATTCAACAGTCAGATCAAAAGTTATGGCTGTTTTCAGTTGTTATTCCGGTCTCGCGCCACAAGACCTCCTCTTCAACTAGTAGGGATCCCATAGGTAGTCCAAGGAAACGGGCCTCCGGAATCTACTGCAAATCTTTTAGCGCGATCCAACAGTCGGATCAAAAGTTATAGCCCTTTTCAGCTGTTATTCCAGTCTGGCGCCACAAGACCTCCTCTTCAAGTAATAGGGCTTCAATAGGTAGTACAAGAAAACGGGCCTCCAGAAACCACAGTAATTGTTTGAGCACGATCCAACGGTCTGATCAAAAGTTATAGCGTTTTTCAGATGTTATTCCGGTCTCGCGCGACAAGACCTCCTCTTCAACTAGGAGGGATTCCATAGGTAGTACAAGGAAACGGGCATCCGGATACTACTGTAAATATTTGAGCGCGATCCAACTGTCAAATCAAAAGTTATGGCTTTTTTCAGCTGTTATTCCGGTCTGGCGACACTAGACGTCCTCTTCCACGAGTAGGGATTCCATACGTAGTCCAAAGAAACAGGCCTCCGGATACTATTGTAAAAATTTTAGCGCGATCCAACGGTCGGATCAAAAGTTATGGGCCTTTGCAGGTGTTATTCCAGTATGGCGCCACAAGACCTCCTGTTCAAGTACTAGGGCTTCCATAGGTAGTACAAGGAAACGGGCCTCCAGAAACCACTGTAATTGTTTGAGCACGATACAATGGTCTGATCAAAAGTTATAGCACTTTTCAGCTGTTATTCCGGTCTCGCGCGACAAGACCTCCTCTTCAACTAGGAGGGATTCTATAGGTAGTACAAGGAAACGGGAATTCGGATACTACTGTAAATATTTGAGGGCGATCCAACGGTCTGATCAAAAGTTATAGCCCTTTTCAGCTGTTATTCTAGTCTGGTGCCACAAGACCTCCTTCTCAAGTAGTAGGGATTCCACAGGTAGACCAAAGAAACGGGCCTCCGGAAACTATTGTAAATATTTGAGCGCCATCCAACGGTCGGATCAAAAGTTATAACCCTTTTCAGCTGTTAATCCAGTCTGGCACCACAAGACCTTCATCTCAAGTAGAAGGGCTTTCATAAGTACTTCAAGGAAACGGGTTTCCGGCAACTACTGTAAATGTTTGAGCGCGATTCAACGATTCGATCAAAAGTTATGGCCCTTTCAGCTGTTATTCCGGACTGGCACCACAAGACCTCCTCTTCAAGTAGTAGGGCTTCCATAGGTAGTACAAGGAAACGGGCCTCCGGAAACCACTGTAATTGTTTGAGCACGATTCAACAGTTTGATCAAAAGTTATGGCGCTTTTTAGCTGTTATTACGGTCTCGCGCGACAAGACCTCCTCTTCAACTAATAGGGATGCCATAGGTAGTCCAAGGAAACGGGACTCCGGAATCTACTATAAATTTTTGAGCGCGATCCAACGGTCGGATCAAAAGTAATGGCACTTTTCTGCTGTTATTCCGGTCTGTCGCGACAAGACCTCCTCTTCCACGAGTAGGGATTCCACATGTAGTCCAAGAAAACGGGCCTCCCAAAACTATTGTAAATATTTGAGCGCGATTCAACAGTCAGATCAAAAGTTATGGCCGTTTTCAGCTGTTATTCCAGTCTGGCGCCACAAGACCTCCTCTTCAAGTGGTAGGGCTTCCATAGGTAGTACAAGAAAACGGGCCTCCGGAAACCACTGTAATTGTTTGAGCACGATTCAACAGTTTGATCAAAAGTTATGGCGCTTTTTAGCTGTTATTACGGTCTCGCGCAACAAGACCTCCTCTTCAACTAATAGGGATGCCATAGGTAGTCCAAGGAAACGGGCCTCCGGAATCTACTATAAATTTTTGAGCGCGATCCAACGGTCGGATCAAAAGTAATGGCGCTTTTCTGCTGTTATTCCGGTCTGTCGCGAGAAGACCTCCTCTTCCACGAGTAGGGATTCCACATGTAGTCCAAGGAAACGGGCCTCCCAAAACTATTGTAAATATTTGAGCGCGATTCAACAGTCAGATCAAAAGTTATGGCCGTTTTCAGCTGTTATTCCGGTCTGCCGCCACAAGACCTCCTCTTCAACTAGTAGGGATGCCATACGTAATCCAAGGAAAAGGGCCTCTGGAATCTACTTTAAATATTTGAGCGTGATCCAACGGTCGGATCAAAAGTTATGGCCTTTTTCAGTTGTTATTCCGGTTTGGCACCACAAGACCTCCTCGTACACTAGTAGGGATTCCATGGTAGTATAAGGAAACGGTCCTCCGGAAACTACTGTAAATATTTGAGCGCCATCCAACGGTCGGATCAAAAGTTATAGCCCTTTTCAGCTGTTAATCTAGTCTAGCGCCACAAGACCTCCATTTCAAGTAGAAGGGCTTCCATAGCCACTTCAAGGAAACGGGCCTCCGGAAACTATTGTAAATATTTGAGCGCGATTTAACAGTCAGATCAAAAGTTATGGCCGTTTTCAACTGTTATTCCAGTCTGGCGCCACAAGACCTCCTTTTCAACTAGTAGGGATGCCATAGGTAGTCCAAGGAAACGGGCCTCCGGAGACTACTGTAAATATTTGAGCGCGATCCAACGGTCGGATCAAAAGTAATGGCGCTTTTCAGTTGTTATTCTGGTCTGTCGCGACAAGACCTCCTCTTCCACGTGTAGGGATTCCACAAGTAGTCCAAGGAAAAGGGCCTCCGGAAACTATTGTAAATATTTGAGCGCGATTCAACAGTCAGATCAAAAGTTATTGCCATTTTCAGCTGTTATTCCGGTCTGGTGCCACTAGACGTCCTCTTCCACGAGTAGGGATTCCATAGGTAGTCCAAAGAAACAGGCCTCCGGATACTACTTTTAATATTTGAGCGCGATCCAACGGTCGGATCAAAAGTTATGGCGCTTTTCAGCTGTTATTTCGGTCTCGCGCGCAAGACCTCCTACTCAAGTAGTAGGGATTCCACAGGTAGACCAAGGAAACGGGCCTCCGGATACTACTGTAAATATTTGAGCGCGATCCAACGGTCGGATAAAAAGTTATGGCGCTTTTCACCTGTTATTCCGGTCTCGCGCGACAATACCTCCTCTTCAACGAGTATGGATTCCATAAGTAGTCCAAGGAAAAGGGCCTCCGGAATCTACTTTAAATATTTGAGCGTGATCCAACGGTCGGATCAAAAGTTATGGCCCTTTTCAGCTGTTATTCCCGTTTGGCACCACAAGACCTCCTCTTACACTAGTAGGGATTCCATGGTAGTACAAGGAAACGGTCCTCCGGAAACTACTATAAATTTTTGAGCGCCATCCAACGGTCGGATCAAAAGTTATATTCCTTTTCAGCTGTTAATCTAGTCTGGCGCCACAAGACCTCCATTTCAAGTAGAAGGGCTTCCATAGCTACTTCAAGGAAACGGGCCTCCGGAAAGTATTGTAAATATTTGAGCGCGATTTAACAGTCAGATCAAAAGTTATGGCCGTTTTCAGCTGTTATTCCAGTCTGGCGCCACAAGACCTCCTCTTCAACTAGTAGGGATGCCATAGGTAGTCCAAGGAAACGGGCCTCCGGAATCTACTGTAAATATTTGAGCGCGATCCAACGATCGGATCAAAAGTAATGGCGCTTTTCAGTTGTTATTCTGGTCTGTCGCGACAAGACCTCCTCTTCCACGTGCAGGGATTCCACAAGTAGTCCAAGGAAACGGGCCTCCGGAAACTGTTGTAAATATTTGAGCGCGATTCAACAGTCAGATCAAAAGTTATTGCCATTTTCAGCTGTTATTCCGATCTGGTGCCACTAGACGTCCTCTTCCACGAGGAGGGATTCTATAGGTAGTCCAAAGAAACAGGCCTCCGGATACTACTTTTAATATTTGAGCGCGATCCAACGGTCGGATCAAAAGTTATGGCGCTTTTCAGCTGTTATTTCGGTCTCGCGCGACAAGACCTCCTTCTCAAGTTGTAGGGATTCCACAGGTAGACCAAGGAAACGGGCCTCCGGATACTACTGTAAATATTTGAGCGCGATCCAACGGTCAGATCAAAAGTTATGGCGCGTTTCACCTGTTATTCCGGTCTTGCGCGACAATACCTCCTCTTCAACGAGTATGGATTCCATAGGTTGTCCAAGGAAACGGGCCTCCGGAATATACATTAAATATTTGAGCGTGATCTGATTAGTACTTAAAAGTGCATTTTTATCAAGGTTTCATATCATCATTTTGCACTTGAAGTATTAATAACTCCTTAACTAGAGCATGTTTTATAATAATAGATCTGATAATATAAGATAGCTTTAATTTATGGTAAATGTTCATTTTAAATGCAGGCATATCTCACAATTCAAAGGATTGATTGATGTGATTAACTATTGAAAGTGAAAGGACAAAGAAACGGCTAAGATTAGAAAGGAGATACCGATTCAATTCAAATTGGAACACTGTTCAGTTATTGGGTCATATCTGGAGCTGTAGATCTTGGATTTCAGCTTAATTTATATGGATGGAAAGCTAAGAAATAGGCCTACAATGTTCATGAATAGTGTAAGACCCAAATCTGCCGTTTTCAAATTCAAAGTTTGGCCACAAAAGAGAAGTCAGAATCTGTCCTGTAATCCAGCCCAAACACTGCTTAGAATTTTACCCATATATGGAGTTCTAGAAGGCCAAATGACGTGAAATTTGGTGGGTGGAAGGAAAAGACCATTTCCAACAACTTTCATGAAGAATGTTTTCTCAAATTCGGATGGTAACAATGACATTTCGTCCAGACAAGAGCTTGAGGTCTATCCACCACGTCCACCAACAGCACTACTCAGTATTTTAGCCATATCTCAAGCTCTAGTGATCCAAATTCTCTGAAATTTTATGGGTACAAAGATAAGATGATTGCCAACAACTTTCATGAGGAACACTTTGCCAAATTCTGAATGGATAAATGTCATTTCATCCAGCCAAAGTGCTTGAGTGCTGCTGTCCACCAAGTCCACTAAATCAATAGTTGGCCACTACATCAATAATCAATTACCAAATGAATAGTTCTGAATTTTAGCCTATAAAAGGAGGCATTTGCCATTCATTTAAAAAGCTTGGTTCTAAGATCAAGATCATGTTCTTGCTCTCTCTTTATTGTTGTAATGCTTAAGTTTTATTTTCATTAATCTCTTGTTCATGCTTTTCATTTCCTTTACTATACTTAGTTAACTTATATCATGTTTATGTTCTTATATTGTTTATTTATGTTTTTCTTCTTCATAATGTCTAGCTAAGTTAATTATGTCAAGGTGACAAGGTTTCACTAATGGTGTTAGAATAAGTATAATATGAACTCAACATGGACTTCAATGCTTAAATCCTAAACAAGTTTGCTATTAACATGTCTTATCATTTTTATCTTATTAATCCTTAATACCTTGCTTGTTAAATGGTTAATCTAGATTTGTGTTGTATAACACTTGGTACATCAAATACTTGATCCTTCATAGTCTTCGGCCGACATTGTTATTATGAGAGGAACTTGATTTGTTGTCAACATAAGTTAGCATCATGAATACCTGATAAAATTTATAAGTATGGTGTTACGTAAATAAGATGATTAATATGATTATGTTGATAATTTATAAAGAGTTTATACTTTACTTATCTCTAATACTATTAGTGGATCCTCTAACCTTGACATTTGTTTTTATCATTGTTTAATCTTTACATTAATCTTCCATCTCAAAGTTCTCATTAATTTCTTCCTCTTCTTCTTTATTATTATTAGTACTACTACTACTACTACTAATATTGCTATTATTATTATTATTATTATTATTATTGTTATTATTGTTATTATTAGTATTATTCGTGTTATATTTTATGTACTTTAAGTATGCTCTGTGTTTGATCAAGGATCCTGACATTGTTGGTCTTGCTTTGTTCATTCGCATCAGAAATCTGTTTATATTATATAATATATCTCTTTGATCTTTTCATAAACTCAGTATATAGGCTGGAAACCTGTGACCCGATCTTTGAGATCATTCTCAGGTATAACAACGCCACGTACTGAGTATTGTTATTATTACTATTACTATTAATTTTATTATTACTATTACTATTATTGTTGTTATTATTGTTGTTGTTTTATTAATTATAATTTATACAATTAACCTCTCTGTGGTTCGACCCCGGTCTTGCCGGGTTATTTATTACTGTGACACTCCTGCACTTGGGATAAGACATCAACTCTTTGATCGTGTCAAGTTTTTGGCGCCGTTGCCGGGGAGGTAAATTCTTGTATAAATTATAATATTTATTTTATTTTTTTATTTTTCACTTTTCTTGTATCTAACTTTTGTTTCTTTTATTTTGTTTCTTTTTCTCTTGTTTTCTTCTTCCTTCTATTCTTTTTCTACACGTGCATGAGAGTTTGGTCACGTACATTAAGTGGTAGACTTTGTAGGGTATCCTCATTATTTCCAGAAAATATGGCTGAAGAAGATAACCAATCACTTCATAATGAGAATAATGAGAATAATCGAGTTAGAACACTAAGAGACCACATGAATCCAACAAGAACAAGTGCACCCTCATGTATAGTTTTTCCTCCTGATGCATCTCACTTTAATTTTAAGCCAGACATTATTCAACTTTTACCTTCTTTTCATGGCTTAGATCTAGAAAATCCATACTTGCATTTGCGAGAATTTGAAGAAGTTTGTAATACCTATAATGACTTAAATTGTAGCATGAACACCATCAGATTAAAGCTTTTTCCTTTTTCATTAAAAGATAAAGCTAAAACATGGCTACAGAATCTTAGGTCAGGATCCATTCGTGCTTGGGATGAAATGCAACAACAATTTTTAAAGAAGTTTTTTTCCATCTCACAGAACAAACTCTTTCAAAAGACAAATTACCACTTTCACTCAAAAACCAGGAGAAACATTTTATCAATGTTGGGATAGGTATCGAGATTTGCTTAATACTTGCCCTCATCATGGTTTTGAAACATGGAGATTGGTTTCACATTTTTATGAAGGATTAACACCTAAAGATAGGCAAATGGTGGAATTGATGTGTAACGGAACTTTTGAAAATAAAGACCCTGATGAAGCAATGGAGTACCTAGACTTGCTAGCCGAAAATGCTCAAAATTGGGACACTACAGGCACTTATGAGGCATCAGGTAAAACTCAACCTCATACATCTAGTGGAGGTATGTACAACCTTAGGGAAGATCATGACCTCCAAGCTAAATTTGCATCTTTAGCTAGAAAAGTTGAGGCACTTGAATTTAAAAAGAATGGTCAATTAAAATCTGTTCAAGACATTGTGTGTCAAATCTGTGAAACCAATGAACATGCAACCAATGACTGTCCAACTTTGCCTTCTTTCAAGGAATGCCTCCATGAACAAGCCCATGTTTTAAACAGTTTCCAAAGGCCCAGTCATAACCCATATTCGCAAACATACAACCCTGGTTGGAGAAATCACCCAAATTTCAGTTGGAAGAGTGGTAACAATAATGCACAAACTTCACAACCACCGTTTCAAGCACCCCATAATTTCCAAAATTCTCATGGATATGCACCTCCTTATGCTCCACCTCCTAGAAGAAATCTTGAGGAAACATTGCATGCATTCATTGAAAAGCAGGAGACAATCAACACTCAAAATGCTCAAACCATGGCAGATTTAAAAGATGCTCTTGCAAAATTCACATCTGCTCTGAGTTTTCAAGAAAAAGGTAAGTTTCCATCTCAACCACAGCAAAATCCCAAGGGGCAATACAATGCAAACGCAAGTAGTTCTGGAAGCCAACACATGGATCAAGTCAAATCAGTCATCACTCTTCGCAGTGGTAAGGTTATTGAAAAACCCACTCTTGAACCTTGTGAGAAAGATGAGTTAATCTCCAAGGGTAAGGAAGGGGTTGAATCTGAACATTGCAAAGAAAAAAATGATTTCCCGCCAGCACTTCCATTTCCTCATGCCATGACCAAACAAAGGAAAGTCAATCACAACTCTGAAATCTTTGAAACTTTCAAACAGGTAAGGATCAATATTCCTTTGTTAGATGCTATTAAACAGGTACCTTCTTATGCTAAATTTTTAAAAGATCTGTGCACTGTGAAGAGAAAACTGAATGTGAAAAAGAAAGCCTTCTTAGCTGAACAAGTAAGTGTCATTCTTCAGAACAATAATGCTTTGAAGTATAAAGACCCTGGTTGTCCTACAATTTCTTGCTTTATTAGAGAACATAAAATTGAAAGAGCTTTACTTGATCTTGGAGCTAGTGTGAATTTACTTCCATATTCAGTCTTTCAGAGTCTCAATCTAGGTAAGTTAAAACCAACTTCTATAACTCTTTTACTTGCCGATAGATCTGTAAAAGTGCCTAGAGGAATAGTTGAAGATGTGTTAGTTCAAGTTGATAAATTCATTTATCCTGTGGATTTTATTGTCTTGGATACACAACCTGTTGAAGCATGTAATTCAATTCCTGTTATTTTAGGACGTCCGTTTCTTGCAACTTCTAATGCATTGATTAATTGTAGGAATGGACTAATGAAGTTATCATTTGGAAACATGACATTGGAGATGAATATTTTCAACATTTGCAAGCAACCTGGAGATAATACTGATTTACAGGAAGTGGACTTTATTGAAAAATTAGTTCATGATCAATTTGAAACTATTTCCAGTGAAATTGAGTTTAATGAATCTGAGAATTTGCAAATGATTTATTTTCAGGAAGAATCAAAGGCAAGTAATTCGAGACCACAAATTGAGGAATTGCCATCACAATCAATTGAGTCCATACCTTCCAGTGTTCAACCTCCAAAACCTGATTTGAAGCCGTTACCATTCAATCTCAAATACTCATTTTTGGGAGAAAATGAAACTTTTGCGGTAATAATTTCTTCCAAACTTAATGCACATCAAGAAGGTAAGTTATTACAAACTCTGAAAATACACAAAAATGCATTAGGATGGACCATAGCTGACATAAAAGGAATTAGTCCTTTGATTTGCACACACAGGATTTATTTAGAGGAAAATGCTAAACCCTCTAGAGAAATGCAACGAAGGCTTAATCCTAATATGAAAGAAGTAGTGAGAAATGAAGTCATTAAGCTTCTTGATAATGGAATCATTTATCCTATTTCTGACAGCAAATGGGTAAGTCCTACCCAAGTTGTACCCAAGAAGTCTGGAGTCACTGTGATAACAAATGAGAAAAATGAGTTAATTCCAACTAGAACCATTACTTGTTGGCGGATGTGCATTGACTATAGAAAACTTAATTCAATGACTAGAAAAGATCATTTTCCTTTACCTTTCATGGATCAAATCCTAGAAAGAGTTGCAGGTCATGAATTTTATTGTTTTCTAGATGGCTATTCAGGTTATAATCAAATTGAAATTGCATTGGAAGATCAAGAGAAGACGACTTTCACATGTCCATTTGGTACTTTTGCATATCGAAGGATGCCTTTTGGTTTATGTAATGCACCAGCCACGTTTCAAAGATGCATGCTTAGCATATTCAGTGATATGGTTGAACGTTTTCTTGAAATTTTTATGGATGATTTTTCTGTTTTTGGCGATTCATTTGATGATTGTTTGACTAACTTAGAAAAGGTTTTGAGCAGGTGTGAAGAGAAGAATCTTGTGCTCAATTGGGAAAAATATCATTTTATGGTAACAAACGGCATTGTACTTGGTCACATTGTTTCATCAAAAGGAATTGAGGTTGACAAATCTAAAATTGAGTTAATTGCCAACTTACCAACACCAAAATCTGTTAAAGATGTTAGATCATTCTTAGGACATGCTGGTTTTTATAGAAGGTTCATCAAAGATTTTAGTGTCATATCTAAGCCATTGTGTAACCTTCTAACAAAGGAGAATGTTTTTGAATGGACTGAACAATGCGAAAAAGCCTTTGTTAAACTTAAAAACTTGCTTACTTCTGCTCCTGTCATTCAACCTCCTGATTGGTCATTACCTTTTGAAATAATGTGTGATGCTAGTGATTATGCCGTAGGTGCTGTCTTAGGACAAAGAAAAGATAAGAAACCCTATGTGATTTACTATGCAAGTAAAACTTTAAATAGTGCTCAAATGAATTACACTACCACTGAAAAGGAATTACTTGCAGTAGTATTTGCATGTGACAAGTTCAGATCTTATCTTGTTGGCTCACCTGTTGTTGTTTTTAGTGATCATGCAGCTTTGAAATATCTTCTTTCAAAAAAGGTTTCTAAGGCTAGATTAGTACGATGGATTTTGTTACTTCAAGAATTTGATATCACAATCAAAGACAAGAAAGGCACCGAAAATGTTGTCGCGGATCATTTGTCAAGATTGACAACCGATTCGAGATCTGACATCACACCAATCGATGACTACTTTCCTGACGAATCTTTATTTTCTGTCTCTACAATGCCTTGGTTTGCTAATATTGTTAATTTTCTTGTTTCAGGATATTTGCCAGCTCATTGGAGCACCCAAGACAAAAGAAAGTTCTTGAACGAAGTGAAGAACTTTTATTGGGATGACCCTTATTTATTCAAATATTGTCCTGATCAAATATTTCGAAGATGCATTCCTGACAATGAGGTAAGTAGTGTCATTAAGTTTTGTCATTCTGAGGCCTGTGGGGGTCATTTCTCATCGAAGAAGACAACTGCAAAAATCTTACAAAGTGGATTTTACTGGCCCACCATGTTCAAGGACACGCATGTATTCTGCAAGATTTGTGAAAATTGTCAAAAGTTGGGATCTATTTCAAAACGTCACATGATGCCTTTAAATCCTATCCTTGTCATTGAAATATTTGACTGTTGGGGTATAGATTTCATGGGTCCATTTCCTCCTTCATTTGGTTTTATGTACATATTGGTCGCAGTAGATTATGTTTCAAAATGGATAGAGGCAATTCCAAGTCGAAATAATGATCACAAAACAGTGATCAAGTTTTTGAAAGAAAATATCTTGAGTCGATTTGGAATTCCTCGAGCCATGATAAGTGATGGTGGAACACATTTCTACAACAAGTCATTTGAGTCTTTAATGAAGAAATATGGAATCACACACAAAGTTGCCACCCCTTATCACCCTCAGACAAGTGGACAAGTAGAACTTGCTAATAGGGAGATCAAACAGATCTTGGAGAAAACAGTGAACCCTAATAGGAAAGATTGGTCTTTAAGACTTAATGATGCACTTTGGGCTTATCGAACTGCTTATAAAACATCATTAGGTATGTCACCTTATAGACTAGTCTATGGAAAACCTTGTCACTTGCCTGTGGAACTTGAACATAAAGCTTATTGGGCTATTAAAGCTTTCAATTCAAATCTTGATGATGCTAGTCAGCTGCGAAAATTACAAATAAATGAGCTTGAGGAAATAAGAAATGATGCATATGAAAATTCAAGAATTCATAAAGCAAGAATCAAAGAGTTTCATGACAAGAAAATACTTCGAAAAACATTCAATGTTGGTCAAAAAGTCTTGCTTTATAATTCTCGACTCCATTTATTTCCTGGAAAACTAAGATCAAGATGGAGTGGTCCTTTTATTGTGAAACATGTGTATCCATATGGGGCCTGTGATATCGAGAATCCAAAGAATGGTAATGTTTTCAAGGTAAATGGACATCGTTTGAAAGTTTACTTTGACAATTTTTCAGTTGAAAATGACTCTATTGAATTGGGTGATCCTGTATATAAAGATTGATTCTTTTTCTCACATTGTTTTTGTGTTTCTTTTTGTGTGACTTTTGTTTTGCTAGTTTCTCTCACCCCGGTCAAATGGCGGATAACGGTACTCCGTGACTCTTAAAGTCGGTTCTTTCAGTTTCCCATGATAACTGATATCTGTGTATATATTTGTGCAATTCTTTGCTGTTTCTCCTTTCTTTGCATCTCTTTTCCACTTCTCATCTAGAAAAAAATGGACACCACTCTTGAAAAATTGAAAAAGTATTTTCCTGCTCTACCTCAGAATGCGATTACAAAAATTTACCGTGCTAGATGTGCAAGATTGCGATTGTTAATGAACCATGGAATTCCTGAAGATATTCGCTGGCTAATTGAAGCAAAGGTCCGATTATCAGGTGAGTCCTCCAATTCTTTCATTTCATACATGCCTGGAACAGGTAAAAGCACTTTTGCAAAGAAACGTCGTGCAAAACGATTGCAAGTCTGTCACAGATGTGCCAGATGGACTTGTAATGCAAAATGTCGTTCTTTAGGAATGGTATCTGTAAATCATGAAGATAAAATCCAGTTCATTAAGGATGGCCTGAGTAAGGAGTCTTTAGATAATCTTCTATTGACTCTTGAGACGCACCCTAGTGGAGATGTGCATCGTGCAATTCATGATTTATGGCCACAATTCCATAAAGAACATGCTCGACATAGTCTTGGGAATCTGACTAAAAAAGACCCTGTTTGTCAGTTTTTAAGAAAACTGGATGGGAAGCATATCCCCGACCCATAGAGGGCGTTTAAGCCGTTCTTGGACGTAAAACCAAGGGAAAATGTGAGCCACAATCACAACTGCTTGTACATACATATTTTTAAAATAAAAAAATCAAAAAATCAAAAAATAAAAAAAAATAATAAAGAGAGAGAGGCTCCAGCTGGCCTACATATAGGTGGTATGATTGCATTTTCAATTTCTCATCTATAAATTCTTCTCTTCCTTCCCTTTATTTCTACTCAACCCACACATTCAACAGATATCGAAGTGTGTAGAAATGGCAGGTTCCTCGAGTCATCAAATAAGAAATATTTGTGTTTTCGGTGGATCTAGTCCTGGGAAAGAAATAGAGTTTTTAGAATCAGCAAATCATCTTGGTCAGGTATTAGCTGAGAGAAAGATTCATTTAGTGTATGGCGGAGGCAGCCTTGGGTTAATGGGGGGTGTGTCAATAGCTGCATTTTTAGGAGGCAGTCAAGTTTTGGGGGTCATCCCCAAAGCTTTAGCAAAAGAAGACCTCCTTCGAAAAACAATTGGAGAGGAACTACAGGTCTCCACAATGTCTGAACGATTGAATACAATGTTTAAACATGTTGATGCCTTTATTGCCTTACCAGGTGGTCTGGGCACATTGGAAGAGATCTTTCATATTTCCTCTTGGGCCCAACTGCACATTCACCATAAACCTATAGGTTTGTTAAATGTTAATGGTTTTTACGATAAATTGTTGTCTTTTCTTGATCAAGCTGTGGAACAGGAATTTCTAACATCTTCGGCACGACGAATCATAATCTCTGCTGCTACTGCTGAACAATTGATTGACCAACTACAATCTTTCATCCCTATCATTGATCCCTCTATGAGTCGCATACATTGGTCAACTGAGAAAAGCCGTAAAAAGCTTAGATTGGATTTGAGCCTTTATTTGTGAAACCTTGTGTCTTTTGGTTTTATTAATATCTTATTATTTTGTTTTGTTATTTCTTATATTTGTTTAAGTGTGTTTCAGGTTTGTCAGTATTCGTTGTTTCAGGTGATGTCTTCTATACTCTATCTTTCTACCTTAGGACATTAAGGACAATGTCTCATTTTGGTTGGGGGGAAAGGGTAGTAGTTGATATTAAAAAAAAAAAAAAAACTTAATGTGTTTTCTTTTTCATAAACTATTTGCAAAACTGTTATTAAGATGGCAGAGTAATGAGTATTGACTCTTGAGACGCATCTTAGTAAATATTCATAACAAGGTCTATTATTACACTCCTTGAAATATTCAGGTTTACAAACTCTCGCATTGTTATCACTTGACTCTGCTTATGTACTTATTTAACAAGTATTCGTAAACCTTCATTTTCACACACACACTTTAACATATGATTGTGGGTTGCATATTGGATTATTACATTATTTATGTTCTTTTGTTAAAGGTAACAACTAAGGAAAAGGGGTAGTATAAAAAAAAAACAAAAAAAATATATATATATATATAATAAAAAAAAACGTAGATAAGTTTGGTTTCGTAGCCTCCCTAATCTAAGCAATTAAGCCCGAAGGGGTGTTTTAATACCTAATACCCTAAAGTCAACTGACTTGGGAGCTAGTGGCCCAAAGCTTGTTACATGGGTTAAGGAGAAAAGCTTAAGGGAATCAAACATTGCACTATCTACGTATCAGTATCTGCAACTCGAGTTATTAAGCTCGAAGGGGTGTCTCAACACCTAGTGCCCTAAGACCAACTGGTCTGGGAGTCATTAGCCGAAAGCTCGTTTCATGGGTTAAAGCAACATTCTGTTTTAAGTTATATGTGTATAAATATAAAAAAAAAAGAGAAAAAAAAAAGAAAAAAAAGAAGATAATAATCCCAACCCAAGGAAGTTAACCTGAAACATTAGAACAAAAATCTTGTTTTCTTCCAATAAAAGCCCCATCATCTATGTTTTCATATATTGAGCACATAAAAAGGAAGGTTTATTAATATTTTGTTTAAAAGGTATTGAGCAGATATATAAATTTAATGAGAGTTTGTTTACTTGGATAGATTAATGGAAGTTAAATGATGAATGCCTTGCTTTGTGGAACTTGCAAATTGTTTTTCTATTTTAACGCTTTGATTACTAGGGACTAGTAATAAGCTGGTTGGGGGGTGTGATTAGTACTTAAAAGTGCATTTTTATCAAGGTTTCATATCATCATTTTGCACTTGAAGTATTAATAACTCCTTAACTAGAGCATGTTTTATAATAATAGATCTGATAATATAAGATAGCTTTAATTTATGGTAAATGTTCATTTTAAATGCAGGCATATCTCACAATTCAAAGGATTGATTGATGTGATTAACTATTGAAAGTGAAAGGACAAAGAAACGGCTAAGATTAGAAAGGAGATACCGATTCAATTCAAATTGGAACACTGTTCAGTTATTGGGTCATATCGGGAGCTGTAGATCTTGGATTTCAGCTTAATTTATATGGATGGAAAGCTAAGAAATAGGCCTACAATGTTCATGAATAGTGTAAGACCCAAATCTGCCGTTTTCAAATTCAAAGTTTGGCCACAAAAGAGAAGTCAGAATCTGTCCTGTAATCCAGCCCAAACACTGCTTAGAATTTTACCCATATATGGAGTTCTAGAAGGCCAAATGACGTGAAATTTGGTGGGTGGAAGGAAAAGACCATTTCCCACAACTTTCATGAAGAATGTTTTCTCAAATTCGGATGGTAACAATGACATTTCGTCCAGACAAGAGCTTGAGGTCTATCCACCACGTCCACCAACAGCACTACTCAGTATTTTAGCCATATCTCAAGCTCTAGTGATCCAAATTCTCTGAAATTTTATGGGTACAAAGATAAGATGATTGCCAACAACTTTCATGAGGAACACTTTGCCAAATTCGGAATGGATAAATGTCATTTCATCCAGCCAAAGTGCTTGAGTGCTGCTGTCCACCAAGTCCACTAAATCAATAGTTGGCCACTACATCAATAATCAATTACCAAATGAATAGTTCTGAATTTTAGCCTATAAAAGGAGGCATTTGCCATTCATTTAAAAAGCTTGGTTCTAAGATCAAGATCATGTTCTTGCTCTCTCTTTATTGTTGTAATGCTTAAGTTTTATTTTCATTAATCTCTTGTTCATGCTTTTCATTTCCTTTACTATACTTAGTTAACTTATATCATGTTTATGTTCTTATATTGTTTATTTATGTTTTTCTTCTTCATAATGTCTAGCTAAGTTAATTATGTCAAGGTGACAAGGTTTCACTAATGGTGTTAGAATAAGTATAATATGAACTCAACATGGACTTCAATGCTTAAATCCTAAACAAGTTTGCTATTAACATGTCTTATCATTTTTATCTTATTAATCCTTAATACCTTGCTTGTTAAATGGTTAATCTAGATTTGTGTTGTATAACACTTGGTACATCAAATACTTGATCCTTCATAGTCTTCGGCCGACATTGTTATTATGAGAGGAACTTGATTTGTTGTCAACATAAGTTAGCATCATGAATACCTGATAAAATTTATAAGTATGGTGTTACGTAAATAAGATGATTAATATGATTATGTTGATAATTTATAAAGAGTTTATACTTTACTTATCTCTAATACTATTAGTGGATCCTCTAACCTTGACATTTGTTTTTATCATTGTTTAATCTTTACATTAATCTTCCATCTCAAAGTTCTCATTAATTTCTTCCTCTTCTTCTTTATTATTATTAGTACTACTACTACTACTACTAATATTGCTATTATTATTATTATTATTATTATTATTATTATTGTTATTATTGTTATTATTAGTATTATTCGTGTTATATTTTATGTACTTTAAGTATGCTCTGTGTTTGATCAAGGATCCTGACATTGTTGGTCTTGCTTTGTTCATTCGCATCAGAAATCTGTTTATATTATATAATATATCTCTTTGATCTTTTCATAAACTCAGTATATAGGCTGGAAACCTGTGACCCGATCTTTGAGATCATTCTCAGGTATAACAACGCCACGTACTGAGTATTGTTATTATTACTATTACTATTAATTTTATTATTACTATTACTATTATTGTTGTTATTATTGTTGTTGTTTTATTAATTATAATTTATACAATTAACCTCTCTGTGGTTCGACCCCGGTCTTGCCGGGTTATTTATTACTGTGACACTCCTGCACTTGGGATAAGACATCAACTCTTTGATCGTGTCATGATCCAACGGTCGGATCGAAAGTTATGGCCCTTTTCAGCTGTTATTCCGGTTTGGCGCCACAAGACCTCCTCTTACACTAGTAGGGATTCCATGGTAGTACAAGGAAACGGTCCTCCGGAAACTACTGTAAATATTTGAGTGCCATCCAACGGTGGGATCAAAAGTTATAGCCCTTTTCAGCTGTTAATCCAGTCTGGCGCCACAAGACCTCCATTTCAAGTAGAAGGGCTTCCATAGGTACTACAAGGAAACGGGCCTCCGGAAACTATTGTAAATATTTGAGTGTGATTCAACAGTCAGATCAATAGTTATGGTCGTTTTGAGCTGTTATTCCGGTCTGGCGCCACAAGACCTCCTCTTCAACTAGTAGGGATGCCATAGGTAGTCCAAGGAAACGGGCCTCCGGAATCTACTGTAAATATTTGAGCGCGATCCAACGGTCGGATCAAAAGTAATAGCCCTTTTCAGCTGTTATTCCAGTCTGGCGCCACAAGACTTCCTTCTCAAGTAGTAGGGATTCCACAGGTAGACCAAGGAAACGGGCCTCCGGAAACTATTATAAATATTTGAGCGCGATTCAACGGTCAGTTCAAAAGTTATAGCCCTTTTTAGTTGTTATTCTGGTATGGCGCCACAAGACCTCCTCTTCAACTAGTAGGGATGCCATAGGTAGTACAAGGAAACGGGCCTCCAGAAACCACTGTAATTGTTTGAGCGCGATCCAACGGTCTGATCAAAAGTTATAGCGCTTTTTAGCTGTTATTCCGGTCTTGCGCGACAAGACCTCCTCTTCAACTAGGAGGGATTCCATAGGTAGTACAAGGAAACGGGCATCCGGATACTACAGTAAATATTTGAGCGCGAACCAACGGTCGGATCAAAAGTTATAGCCCTTTTCAGCTGTTATTCCGCTCTGGCGCCACAAGACCTCCTCTTCAACTAGTAGGGATGCCATAGGTAGTCCAAGGAAACGGGCCTCCGGAATCTAGTGTAAATATTTGAGCGCGATCCAACGGTCGGATCAAAAGTTATAGCCCTTTTCAACTGTTATTCCAGTCTGGCGCCACAAGACCTCCTTCTCAAGTAATAGGGATTCCAAAGGTAGACCAAGGAAACGGGCCTCCGAAAACTATTGTAAATATTTGAGCGCCATCCAACGGTCGGATCAAAAGTTATAGCCCTTTTCAGCTGTTAATCAAGTCTGGCACCACAAGACCTCCATCTCAAGTAGAAGGGCTTTCATAAGTACTTCAAGGAAACGGGTTTCCGGAAACTACTGTAAATGTTTGAGCGCGATTCAACAGTCAGTTCAAAAGTTATAGCCCTTTTCAGCTGTTATTCTGGTATGGCGCCACAAGACCTCTTCTTCAAGTAGTAGGGCTTCCATAGGTAGTACAAGGAAACGGGCCTCCAGAAACCACTGTAATTGTTTGAGCACGATCCAACGGTCTGATCAAAACTTATAGCGCTTTTCAGCTGTTATTCCGGTCTCGTGCGATAAGACCTCCTCTTCAACTAGGAGGGATTCCATAGGTAGTACAAGGAAACGGGCATCCGGATACTACTGTAAATATTTGAGCGCGATCCAACGGTCGGATCAAAAGTTATGGCCCTTTTCAGTTGTTATTCCGGTCTGGCGCCACAAGACCTCCTCTTCAACTAGTAGGGATGCCATAGGTAGTCCAAGGAAACGGGCCTCCGGAATCTAGTGTAAATATTTGAGCGCGATCCAACGGTCGGATCAAAAGTTATCGCCCTTTTCAGCTGTTATTCCAGTCTGGCGCCACAAGACCTCCATTTCAAGTAGAAGGGCTTCCATAGGTACTTCAAGGAAACGGGCCTCCGGAAACTATTGTAAATATTTCAGCGCGATTCAACAGTCAGATCAAAAGTTATGGCCGTTTTCAACTGTTATTCCAGTCTGGCACCACAAGACCTCCTCTTCAACAAGTAGGGATGCCATAGGTAGTCCAAGGAAACGGGTCTCCGGAATCTACTGTAAATATTTGAGCGTGATCCAACGGTCGGATCAAAAGTAATGGCGCTTTTCTGCTGTTATTCCGGTCTGGCGCCACTAGACGTCCTCTGCCACGAGTAAGGATTCCATAGGTAGTCCAATGAAACGGGCCTCCGGATACTACTGTAAATATTTGAGCGTGATCCAACGGACGGATCAAAAGTTATGGCGCTCTTCAGCTGTTATTCCAGTCTCGCGCGACAAGACCTCCTTCTCAAGTAGTAGGGATTCCACAGGTAGACCAAGGAAACGGGCCTATGGATACTACTGTAAATATTTGAGCGCGATCCAACAGTCGGATCAAAAGTAATGGCGCTTTTCTGCTGTTATTCCGGTCTAGCGCCACTAGACGTCCTCTGCCACGAGTAGGGATTCCATAGGTAGTCCAAAGAAACGGGCCTCCAGATACTACTGTAAATATTTGATCATGATCCAACGGTCGGATCAAAAGTTATGGCGCTCTTCAGCTGTTATTTCAGTCTCGCGCGACAAGACCTCCTTCTCAAGTAGTAGGGATTCCACAGGTAGACCAAGGAAACGGGCCTATGGATACTACTGTAAATATTTGAGCGCGATCCAACGGTCGGATCAAAAGTTATAGCCCTTTTCAGCTGTTATTCCGGTCTGGCGCCACAAGACCTCCTCTTCAACTAGTAGGGATGTCATAGGTAGTCCAAAGAAACAGGCCTCCGGATACTACTGTAAATATTTGAGTGCGATCCAACGGTCGGATCAAAAGTTATGGCGCTTTTCAGCTGTTATTTCGGTCTCGCGTGACAAGACCTCCTCTTCAACGAGTAGGGATTCCATAAGTAGTCCAAAGAAACGGGCCTCCGGGTACTACTATAAATATTTGAGCGCGATCCAACGGTCGAATCAAAAGTTATGGCGTTTTTCAGCTGTTATTCCGGTCTTGCGCGACAAGACCTCCTTTTTAACGAGTAGGGATTCTATAGGTAGTCTAAGGAAACGGGCCTCCGGAATCCACTTTAAATATTTGAGCATGATGCAACGGTCGGATCAAAAGTTAGGGCCCTTTTCAGCTGTTATTCCAGTCTGGCGCCACAAGACCTCCTTCTCAAGTAATAGGGATTCCAAAGGTAGACCAAGGAAACGGGCCTCCGAAAACTATTGTAAATATTTGAGAGCCATCCAACGGTCGGATCAAAAGTTATAGCCCTTTTCAGCTGTTAATCCAGTCTGGCACCACAAGACCTCCATTTCAAGTAGAAGGGCTTCCATAGGTACTTCAAGGAAACGGGCCTCCGGAAACTATTGTAAATATTTGAGCGCGATTTAACAGTTAGATCAAAAGTTATGGCCGTTTTCAGCTGTTATTCCGGTCTAGCGTCACAAGACCTCCTCTTCAACTAGTAGGAATTCCATAGGTAGTCCAAGGAAACGGGCCTTCAAAAACTACTGTTAATCTTTGAGCCGATCCAACGGTCGGATCAAAAGTTATGGCGCTTTTCTGCTGTTATTCCGGTCTGTCGCGACAAGACCTCCTCTTCCACGAGTAGGGATTCCACAGGTAGTCCAAGGAAACGGGCCTCCAGAAACTATTGTAAATATTTGAGCGCGATTCAACAGTCAGATCAAAACTTATGGCGCTTTTTAGCTGTTATTCTGGTCTCGCGCGACAAGACCTCCTCTTCAACGAGTAGGGATACCATAGGTAGTCCAAGGAAACGGGCCTTCAGAATCTATTGTAAATCTTTGAGTGCGATCCAACGGTCGGATCAAGAGTAATGGTGCTTTTCTGCTGTTATTTCGGTCTGTCGCGACAAGACCTCCTCTTCCACGAGTAGGGATTCCACAGGTAGTCCAAGCAAACGGGCCTCCAGAAACTATTGTAAATATTTGAGCGCGATTCAACAGTCAGATCAAAAGTTATTGCCGTTTGCAGCTGTTATTCCGGTCTGGCGCTACAAGACCTTCTCTTCAACTAGGAGGGATGCCATAGGTAGTCCAAGGAAAAGGGCCTCCGAAATCTACTATAAATATTTGATCGCGATCCAACGGTCGAATCAAAAGTTATAGCCCTTTTCGGCTGTTATTCCAGTCTAGCGCCACAAGACCTCCTTCTCAAGAAGTAGGGATTCCACAGCTAGAGCAAGGAAACGGGCCTCCAGAAACTACTGTAAATATTTGAGCGCGATCCAACGGTCTGATCAAAAGTTATGGCATTTTTCAACTGTTATTCCGTTCTCGCGCGACAAAACCTCCTCTTCAACGAGTAGGGATTCCATAAGTAGTCCAAAGAAACGGGCCTCCGGAAACTACTGTAAATATTTGAGCGCCATCCAACGGTCGGATCAAAAGTTATAGCCCTTTTCAGCTGTTAATCCAGTCTGGCGCCACAAGACCTCCATTTCAAGTAGAAGGGCTTCCATAGGTACTTCAAGGAAACGGGTTTCCGGAAACTACTGTAAATGTTTGATCGCGATTCAACGCTTAGATCAAAAGTTATGGCCCTTTTGAGCTGTTATTCCGGACTGGCACCACAAGACCTCCACTTCAACTAGTAGGGATTCCTTAAGTAGTCCTTGGAAACGAGCCTCCGGATACTACTGTAAATATTTGAGCGCCATCCAACGGTCGGATCAAAAGTTATGGCATTTTTCAGCTGTTATTCCGGTCTGGCGCCACAAGACCTCCTCTTCAAGTAGTAGGGCTTCCGTAGGTAGTACAAGGAAAAGGGCCTCCGGAAACCACTGTTATTCTTTGAGCACGATTCAACGGCCTGATCAAAAGTTATGGCGCTATTCAGCTGTTATTCCGGTCTGGCGCGACAAGACCTCCTCTTCCACGAGTAGGGATTCCACAGGTAGTCCAAGCAAACGGGCCTCTGGAAACTAGTGTAAATATTTCAACGCGATTCAACGGTCATATCAAAAGTTGTGGCCCTTTTCAGCTGTTATTCCGGTTTGGCGCCACAAGACCTCCTCTTACACTAGTAGGGATTCCAAGGTAGTACAAGGAAACGGTCCTCCGGAAACTACTGTAAATATTTGAGCGCGATCCAACGGTCGGATCAAAAGTTATAGCCCTTTTCAGCTGTTAATCCAGTCTGGCGCCACAAGACATCCATTTCAAGTAGAAGGGCTTCCATAGGTACTTCAAGGAAACGGGTTTTCGGAAACTACTGTAAATGTTTGAGCGCGATTCAACGGTTAGATCAAAAGTTATGGCCCTTTTCAGCTGTTATTCCGGACTGGCGCCACAAGACCTCCACTTCAACTAGTAGGGATTCCATAAGTAGTCTAAGGAAACGGGCCTCCGGATACTACTGTAAATATTTGAGCGCGATCCAACGGTCGGATCAAAAGTTATTTCATTTTTCAGCTGTTATTCCGGTCTGGCGCCACAAGACCTCCTCTTCAAGTAGTAGGGCTTCCATAGGTAGTACAAGGAAACGGGCCTCCGGAAACCACTTTGATTGTTTGAGCACGATTCAACAGTCTGATCAAAAGTTATGGCGCTTTTTAGCTGTTATTCTGGTCTCGCGCGACAAGACCTCCTCTTCAACGAGTAGGGATACCATAGGTAGTCTAAGGAAACGGGCCTTCAGAATCTATTGTAAATCTTTGAGTGCGATCCAACGGTCGGATCAAGAGTAATGGTGCTTTTCTGTTGTTATTGCGGTCTGTCGCGACAAGACCTCCTCTTCCACGAGTGGGATTCGACAGGTAGTCCAAGGAAACGTGCCTCCGGAAACTATTGTAAATATTTGAGCGCGATTCAACGGTCGGATCAAAAGTTATGGTGTTTTTCAGGTCTTATTCCGGTCTGTTGCGACAAGACCTCTCCCACTAGTAGGGATTCCACAGGTAGTCCAAGGAAACGGGCCTCCAGAAACTATTGTAAATATTTGAGCGCGATTCAACAGTTAGATCAAAAGTTATAGCCCTTTTCAGCTGTTATTCCGGTCTGGCGCCACAAGACCTCCTCTTCAACAAGTAGGGATGCCATAGGTAGTACAAGGAAACGGGCCTTCAGAATCTACTGTAAATCTTTGAGCACGATCCAACGATCGGATCAAAAGTAATGGTGCTTTTCTGCTGTTATTCCGGTCTGTCGAGAAAAGACCTCCTCTTCCACGAGTAGGGATTCGACAGGTAGTCCAAGGAAACGGGCCTCCGGAAACTATTGTAAATATTTGAGCGCGATTCAACAGTCAGATCAAAAGTTATGGCCGTTTTCAGCTGTTATTCCGGTCTGACGCTACAAGACCTCCTCTACAACTAGTAGGGACGCCATAGGTAGTCCAAGGAAACTGGCCTCCGGAATCTACTGTAAATATTTGAGCGCCATCCAACGATCGGATCAAAAGTAATAGCCCTTTTCAGCTGTTATTCCAGTCTGGCGCCACAAGACCTCCTTCTCAAGTAGTAGGGATTCCAAAGGTAGTCCAAGCAAACGGGCCTCTGGAAACTAGTGTAAATATTTCAACGCGATTCAACGGTCATATCAAAAGTTGTGGCCTTTTTCAGCTGTAATTCCGGTTTGGCGCCACAAGACCTCCTCTTACACTAGTAGGGATTCCAAGGTAGTACAAGGAAACGGTCCTCCGGAAACTACTGTAAATATTTGAGCGCGATCCAACGGTCGGATCAAAAGTTAGAGCCCTTTTCAGCTGTTAATCGAGTCTGGCGCCACAAGACCTGCTTTTCAAGTAGTAGGGCTTCCATATGTACTACCAGGAAAAGGGTTTCGGAAACTACTGTAAATATTTGAGCGCGATCCAACGGTCTCATCAAAAGTTATGGCGCTTTTCACCTGTTATTCCGGTCTGTCGCGACAAGACCTCCTCTTCCACGAGTAGGGATTCCACAGGTAGTTCAACAAAACGGGCCTACGGAAACTATTGTAAATATTTGAGCGCGATTCAACAGTTAGATCAAAAGTTATGGCCGTTTTCAGCTGTTATTTCGGTCTGGCGCCACAAGACCTCCTCTTCAACTAGTAGGGATTCCATAGATAGTCCAAGGAAACGGGCCTCCGGAATCTACTGTAAATATTTGAGCGCGATCCAACGGTCGGATCAAAAGTTATAGCCCTTTTCAGCTGTTATTCCAGTCTAGCGCCACAAGACCTCCTTCTCAAGAAGTAGGGATTCCACAGGAAGTCCAAGGAAACGGGCCTCCGGAAACTATTGTAAATATTTGAGCGTGATTCAACGATCAGATCAAAAGTTATGGCCGTTTTCACCTGTTATTCCGGTCTAGCGCCACAAGACCTCCTCTTCAACTAGTAGGGATGCCATAGGTAGTCCAAGGAAACGGGCCTCCAGATACTACTGTAAATATTTGAGCGCGATCCAATGGTTGGATCAAAAGTTATGGCGCTTTTTAGGTGTTATTCCGGTCTTGTGCGACAAGACCTCCTCTTCAATGAGTAGGGTTTCCATAGATGATACAAGGAAACGGGATTCCAAAAACTACTATAAATATTTGAGCGCGATCTAACGGTCGGATCAAAAGTTATATCCCCTTTTCAGCTGTTAATCTAGTATGGCGCCACAAGACCTCCTTTTCAAGTAGTAGGGCTTCCATAGGTACTACCAGGAAACGGGTTTCCGGAAACTACTGTGAATATTTGGGCACGATCCAACGGTCTAATCAAAAGTTATGGCGCTTTTCAACTGTTATTTCGTTCTCGCGTGACAAGACCTCCTCTTCAACGAGTAGGGATTCCATATGTAGTCCAAAGAAACGGGCCTCCGGGTACTACTATAAATATTTGAGCGCAATCCAACGGTCGGATCAAAAGGTATGGCATTTTTCAGCTGTTATTCCGGTCTGGCGCCACAAGACCTCCTCTTCAAGTAGTAGGGCTTCCATAGGTAGTACAAGAAAACGGGCCTCCGGAAACCACTATGATTGTTTGAGCACGATGCAACGGTCTGATCAAAAGTTACGGCGCTTTTGAGCTGTTATTCCGGTCTCGCGCGACAAGACCTCCTCTTCAACTAGGAGGGATTCCATAGGTAGTACAAGGAAACGGGACTCCAGAAACTACTGTAAATATTTGAGCGCGATCCACTGGTCGGATCAAAACTTATGGCCCTTTTCAGCTGTTATTCCGGTTTGGCGCCACAAGACCTGCTCTTCAACTTGTAGGGATTCCACGGTAGTACAAGGCAACGGGCCTCCGGAAACTACTGTAAATATTTGAGCGCGATCCAACGGTCGGATCAAAAGTTATAGCCCTTTTCAGCTGTTAATCCTGTCTGGCGCCACAAGACCTCTTTTTCAAGTAGTAGGGCTTCCATAGGTACTACCAGGAAACGGGTTTAGGGAAACCAGAGTAAATATTTGAGCGCAATCCAACGGTCTGATCAAAAGTTATGGCGCTTTTCAGCTGTTTTTCCATTCTCGCGCGACAATACCTACTCTTCAACGAGTAGGGATTCCATAGGTTGTCCTAAGAAACAGGCCTCCGGATACTACTGTAAATATTTGAGCGCGATCCAACGGTCGAATCAAAAGTTATGGCGTTTTTCAGCTGTTATTCTTGTCTTGCGCGACAAGACCTCCTTTTTAACGAGTAGGGATTCTATAGGTAGTCTAAGGAAACGGGCCTCCGGAATCCACTTTAAATATTTGAGCATGATCCAACGGTCGGATCAAAAGTTATGGTCCTTTTCAGTTGTTATTCCAGTTTGGCGCCACAAGACCTCCTCTTCAACTAGTAGGGATTCCATGGTAATACAAGGAAACGGTCCTCCGGAAACTACTGTAAATATTTGAGCGAGATCCAACGGTCGGATCAAAAGTTATAGCCCTATTCAACTGTTAATCCAATCTGGCGCCACAAGACCTCCATTTCAAGTAGAAGGGCTTCCATAGGTACTTCAAGGAAACGAGTTTTCGGAAACTACGGTAAATGTTTGAGCGCGATTCAACGGTTAGATCAAAAGTAATGGCTCTTTTCAGCTGTTACTCTGGTCTAGCGCCACAAGACCTCCTCTTCAACTAGTAGGGATGCCATAGGTAGTCCAAGGAAACGGCCTCCAGAATCTACTGTAAATATTTGAGCGCGATCCAACGGTCGGATCAAAACTTATAGCCCTTTTCAGCTGTTATTCCTGTCTGGCGCAACAAGACCTCCTTCTCAAGTAGTAGGGATTCCACAGGTAGACCAATGAAACGGGCCTCCGGAAATTAGTGTAAATATTTGAGCGTGATTCAACGGTCAGATCAAAAGTTATAGCCGTTTTCAGCTGTTATTCCGGTCTGGCGCCACAAGACATCCATTTCAAGTAGAAGGGCTTCCATAGGTACTTCAAGGAAACGGGTTTTCGGAAACTACTGTAAATGTTTGAGCGCGATTCAACGGTTAGATCAAAAGTTATGGCCCTTTTCAGCTGTTATTCCGGACTGGCGCCACAAGACCTCCACTTCAACTAGTAGGGATTCCATAAGTAGTCCAAGGAAACGGGCCTCCGGATACTACTGTAAATATTTGAGCGCGATCCAACGGTCGGATCAAAAGTTATGGAGCTTTTCAACTGTTATTCCGTTCTCGCGCGACAAGACCTCCTCTTCAACGAGTAGGGATTCCATAGGTAGTCCAAAGAAACGGGCCCACGGAAACTATTGTAAATATTTGAGCGCGATTCAACAGTTAGATCAAAAGTTATGGCCGTTTTCAGCTGTTATTCCGGTCTGGCGCCACAAGACCTCCTCTTCAACTAGTAGGGATTCCATAGGTAGTCCAAGGAAACGGGCCTACGGAAACCACTGTCAATATTTGAGCGCGATCCAATGGTCTGATCAAAAGTTATGGCGCTTTTCAGCTGTTATTCCGTTCTCGCGCGATAATATCTCCTCTTCAACGAGTAAGGATTCCATAGGTAGTCCAAAGAAACGGGCCTCCAGATACTACTGTAAATATTTGAGCGCGATCCAACGGTCGAATCAAAACTTATGGCCCTTTTCAGCTGTTATTCCGGTTTGGCGCAATAAGACCTCCTCTTCAACTAGTAGGGATTCCATGGTAGTTCAAGGCAACGAGCCTCCGGAAACTTCTGTAAATATTTGAGCGCGATCCAATGGTCGGATCAAAAGTTATAGCCCATTTCATCTGTTATTCCAGTCTGGCGCCACAAGACCTCCTTCTCAAGTAGTAGGGCTTCCATAGGTGCTACAAGGAAACGGGTTTTCGAAAATTGATGTAAATGTTTGAGCGCGATCCAACGGTCCAATCAAAAGTTATGGCAGTTTTCAGCTGTTATTTCGTTCTCGCGCCACAACCTCCTCTTCAACGAGTAGGGATTCCACAGGTAGTCCAAGGAAACGGCCCTCCGGAAACTACTATAAATCTTTGAGTGCGATCCAACGGTCGGATCAAAAGTTATAGGGCTTTTTAGCTGTTATTCCGGTCTTGCGCGACAAGACCTCCTCTTCAACTAGAGGGGATTCCATAGGTAGTACAACGAAACGGGCCTCCGGATACTACTGTAAATATTTGAGCGCGATCCAACGGTCGGATCAAAATTTATGGCGCTTTTCAGCTGTTATTCCGGTCTGGCGCCGCAGGACCTCCTCTTCAAGTAGTAAGGCTTCCATAGGTAGTACAAGCAAAACGGGCATCCAGAATCCACTGTAATTGTTTGAGCACGATCCAACGGTCTAATCAAAAGTTATAGCGCTTTTCAGCAGTAATCCGGTCTTGAGCGACAAGACCTCCTTTTCAACCAGGAGGGATTCCATTGGTAGTACAAGGAAACGGGACTGCAAAAACTACTGTTAATATGGGAGCGCGATCCGACGGTCGGATAAACAATTATGGCATTTTTCAGCTGTTATTCTGGTCTGGCGCCACAAGACCTCCTCTTCAAGTAGTAGGGCTTCCATAGGTAGTACAAGGAAAAGGGCCTCCGGAAACCACTGTTATTCTTTGAGCACGATTCAACGGCCTGATCAAAAGTTATGGCGTTTTTCAGCAGTTATTCCGGTCTGGCGCGACAAGACCTCCTCTTCCACGAGTAGGGATTCCACAGGTAGTCCAAGCAAACAAGCCTCCGGAAACTAGTGTAAATATTTCAGCGCGATTCAACGGTCAGATCAAAAGTTGTGGCCCTTTTCAGCTGTTATTCCGGTTTGGCGCCACAAGACCTCCTCTTACACTAGTAGGGATTCCAAGGTAGTACAAGGAAACGGTCCTCCAAAAACTACTGTAAATATTTGAGCGCGATCCAACGGTCGGATCAAAAGTTATAGCCCTTTTCAGCTGTTAATCCAGTCTGGCTCCACAAGACATCCATTTCAAGTAGAAGGGCTTCCATATGTACTTCAAGGAAACGGGTTTTCGGAAACTACTGTAAATGTTTGAGCGCGATCCAACGGTCGGATCAAAAGTTATTGCATTTTTCAGCTGTTATTCCGGTCTGGCTCCACAAGATCTCCTCTTCAACTAGTAGGGATTCCATGGTAGTACAAGGAAACGGTCCTCCGGAAACTACTGTAAATATTTGAGCGCGATCCAACGGTCGGATCAAAAGTTATAGCCCTTTTCAGCTCTTAATCCAGTCTGGCGCCACAAGTCCTACATTTCAAGTAGAAGGGCTTCCATAGGTACCACAAGGAAACGGGTTTCCGGAAACTACTGTAAATGTTTGAAGGCGATTCAACGGTCACATCAAAAGTTATGGCCCTTTTCAGCTGTTATTCCGGTCTGGCGCCACAAGACCTCCACTTCAACTAGTAGGGATTCCATAGGTGGTACAAGGAAACGGGCCTACGGATACTACTGTAAAGATTTGAGCGCAATCCAACGGTCGGATTAAACATTTTGGCACTTTTCAGCTGTTAATCCGGTCTGGCGCGACAAGACCTCCACTTCAACGAGTACGGATTCCATAGGTGGTACAAGGAAACGGGACTCCGGATACTACTGTAAATATTTGATCGCGATCCAACGGTCGGATCAAAAGTTATTTCATTTTTCAGTTGTTATTCCGGTCTGGCGCCACAAGACCTCCTCTTCAAGTAGTAGGGCTTCCATAGGTAGTACAAGGAAACGGGCCTCCGGAAACCACTGTGATTGTTTGAGCACGATTCAACAGTCTGATCAAAAGTTATGGCGCTTTTTAGCTGTTATTCTGGTCTCGCGCGACAAGACCTCCTCTTCAACGAGTAGGGATACCATAGGTAGTCTAAGGAAACGGGCCTTCAGAATCTATTGTAAATCTTTGAGTGCGATCCAACGGTCGGATCAAGAGTAATGGTGCTTTTCTGCTGTTATTCCGGTCTGTCGCGACAAGACCTCCTCTTCCACGAGTAGGGATTCGACAGGTAGTCCAAGGAAACGGGCCTCCGGAAACTATTGTAAATATTTGAGCGCGATTCAACGGTCGGATCAAAAGTTATGGTGTTTTTCTGCTGTTATTCCGGTCTGTTGCGACAAGACCTCTCCCACGAGTAGGGATTCCACAGGTAGTCCAAGGAAACAGGCCTCCAGAAACTATTGTAAATATTTGAGCGCGATTCAACAGTCAGATCAAAAGTTATAGCCCTTTTCAGCTGTTATTCCGGTCTGGCGCCACAAGACCTCCTCTTCAACAAGTAGGGATGCCATAGGTAGTACAAGGAAACGAGCCTTCAGAATCTACTGTAAATCTTTGAGCGCGATCCAACGATCGGATCAAAAGTAATGGTGCTTTTCTGCTGTTATTCCGGTTTGTCGAGAAAAGACCTCCTCTTCCACGAGTAGGGATTCGACAGGTAGTCCAAGGAAACGGGCCTCCGGAAACTATTGTAAATATTTGAGCGCGATTCAACAGTCATATCAAAAGTTCTGGCCCTTTTCAGCTGTTATTCCGGTTTGGCGCCACAAGACCTCCTCTTACACTAGTAGGGATTCCAAGCTAGTACAAGGAAACGGTCCTCCGGAAACTACTGTAAATATTTGAGCGCGATCCAACGGTCCGATCAAAAGTTATAGCCCTTTTCAGCTGTTAATCCAGTCTGGCGCCACAAGACATCCATTTCAAGTAGAAGGGCTTCCATAGGTACTTCAAGGAAACGGGTTTGCGGAAACTACTGTAAATGTTTGAGCGCGATTCAACGGTTAGATCAAAAGTTATGGCCCTTTTCAGCTGTTACTCCGGACTGGCGCCACAAGACCTCCACCTCAACTAGTAGGGATTCCATTAGTAGTCCAAGGAAACGGGCCTCCAGATACTACTATAAATATTTGAGCGCGATCCAACGGTCGGATCAAAAGTTATTGCATTTTTCAATTGTTATTCCGGTCTAGCGCCACAAGACCTCCTCTTCAAGTAGTAGGGCTTCCATATGTAGTATAAGGAAACGGGCCTCCAGAATCCACTGTAATTGTTTGAGCACGATCCAACGGTCTGATCAAAAGTTATAGCGTTTTTCAGCAGTAATCCGGTCTTGAGCGACAAGACCTCCTTTTCAACTAGGAGGGATTCCATTGGTAGTACAAGGAAACGGGCCTCCGGATACTACTGTAAATATTTGAGCGCGATCCAACGATCGGATCAAAAGTTATGGCGCTTTTCAGCTGTTATTCTGGTCTTGCGCGACAAAACCTCCTCTTCAACTAGTAGGGATTCCATAGGTGGTACAAGGAAACGGGACTGCAGAAACTACTGTTAATATGGGAGCGCGATCCGACGGTCGGATAAACAATTATGGCGTATTTCAGCTGTTATTCCGGTCTGGCGCCACTAGACCTCCTCTTCCACGAGTAGGGATTCCATAGGTGGTACAAGGAAACGGGCCTCCAGAAACTACTGTAAATATTGGAGCGCGATCCAATGGTCGGATCAAAAGTTATGACATTTTTCAGTTGTTATTCCGGTCTGGCGCCACAAGACCTCCTCTTCAACGAGTATGGATTCCATATGTAGTCCAAGGAAACGGGCCTCCGGAAACTATTGTTAATCTTTGAGTGCGATCCAACGGTCAGATAAAAAGTTATGGCATTTTTCAGCTGTTATTCCGGTCTGGCGCCACAGGACCTCCTCTTCAAGTAGTAGGGCTTCCATAGGTAGTACAAGGAAACGGGCCTCCCGAAACCACTGTAATTGTTTGAGCACGATCCAATTGTCTGATCAAAAGTTATCGCGCTTTTCAGCTGTTATTCCGGTCTCGCGCGACAACACCTCCTCTTCAACTAGGAGGGATTCCATTGGTAGTACAAGGAAACGGGTCTTCAGATACTACTTTAAATATTTGAGCGCGATCCAACGGTCGGATAAAAAGTTATGGCATTTTTCAGTTGTTATTTCGGTCTGGCGCCACAAGACCTCCTCTTCAAGTAGTAAGGCTTCCATGGTAGTACAAGGAAACGGGCCTCCAGAAACCACTGTAATTGTTTGAGCACGATCCAACGGTCTGATCAAAAGTTATAGCACTTTTCAGCTGTTATTATGGTCTCGCGCGACAAGACCTCCTCTTCAACTAGGAGGGATTCCATAGCTAGTACAAGGAAACGGGCCTCGGGATACTACTGTAAATATTTGAGCGCAATCCAACGGTCAGATTAAAAGTTTTGGCACTTTTCAGCTGTTAATCCGGTCTGGCGCGACAAGACCTCCTCTTCAACGAGTAGGGATTCCATAGGTGGTACAAGGAAACAGGACTGCAGAAACTACTATAAATATTTGAGAGCGATCCACTGGTCGGATCAAAACTTATGGCCCTTTTCAGCTGTTATTCTGGTTTGGCACCATACCCCTATATGTAGACCTGCTGGAGTCTCACACACTCTCTCTCTCTCTCTCTCTCTCTCTCTTTATTTTGCACGACGTTTCTTTGCAAAAGTGCTTTTACCTGTTCCAGGCATGTATGAGATGAAAGAATTGGAGGACTCACCTGATAATCGGACCTTTGCTTCAATCAGCCAACGAATATCTTCAGGAATTCCATGATTCATTAACAACCTCAATCTTGCACACCTAGCACGGTAAATTTTTGTAATCGCATTCTGAGGCAGAGCGGGAAAGTACTTTTTCAATTTTTCAAGAGTGGTGTCCATTTTCAAATGAGAATTGGAGAAGAGAGTCAAAGAAGGGAGAAAGAGCAAAGAATTGCACAAATATACAGATATCAGTTATTATGGGAAACTGAAAGAACCGACTGAAGTCACGGAGTACCGTTATCCGCCATTTGACCGGGGTGAGAGAGACTAACAAAACAAAATTCACACCAAAAAGAAACACAAAACAATGTGAGAAAAACAAAATAATCAACCTTTATCTATAGGATCATTCAAACCAATGGATTCATTTTCACTAGGAAAATTATCAAAGTAAGCTTTCAAACGATGTCCATTTACCTTAGAAACATTGTCATTCTTTGGATTCTCAATATCAAAGGCCCCATAAGGATACACATGTTTCTCAATAAATGGACCGCTCCATCTTGATCTTAGCTTTCCAGGAAATAAATGGAGTCGAGAATTATAAAGCAAAACTTTTTGACCAGTATCAACTTTTTGACAATTTTCACAAGTTTTGCAGAATGCATGTGTGTCCTTGAACATGGTGGGCCAATAAAATCCATTTTGGAAGATTTTCGCAGCTGTCTTTTTTGACGAGAAATGACTCCCACATGCTTCAGAATGACAAAGTTTAATGACATTACTTACCTCATTGTCAGGAATGCATCTTCGAAATATTTGATCAGGACAATATTCGAATAAGTAAGGGTCATCCCAATAAAATTTCTTCACTTCGTTCAAAAACTTACCTTTGTCTTCGGTACTCCAGTGAGTTGGCAAATCTCCTGTAGCAAGAAAATTGATATTTTTAGCAAACCAAGGCATTGAACTAAGAGAAAGTAGGGATTCATCAGGAAAGTAATCGTTGATTGGTGTGATGTCGGATGTTGAATCTGTTGTCACTCTTGACAAAAGATCCGCATTAACATTTTCGGTGTCTTTTTCATCCGTGATTTCTTTCTGAGAATAAATCATTTGTAAATCTTCAGATTCATCCAACTCAATTTTACTCAAAGTAGATTCAAGTTGATCATAAACTAATTCTTCAATAGAATCTACTTCTTGTAAATCGTTATCATCTCTAGGTTGCTTGCAAATGTTGAAAATATTCATCTCCAATGTCATGTTCCCAAATGATAGCTTCATCAGTCCATTCCTACAATTAATCAATGCATTAGAAGTTGCAAGAAACGGACGTCCTAAAATAACAGGAAATGAATTACATGCTTCAATAGGTTGTGTGTCCAAGACAATAAAATCTACAGGATAAATGAATTTATCGACTTGTACTAACACATCTTCAACTATTCCTCTATGCACTTTTACAGATCTATCGGCAAGTAAAAGAGTCATAAAAGTTGGTTTTAACTCACCTAGATTGAGACTTTGAAAAACTGAATATGGAAGTAAATTCACACTAGCTCCAAGATCAAGTAAAGCTCTTTCAATTTTATGTTCTCCAATAAAGCATGAAATTGTAGGACAACCAGGGTCTTTATATTTCAAAGCATTATTGTTTTGAAGAATAGCACTTACTTGTTCGGCTAAAAAGGCTTTCTTTTTTACATTCAGTTTTCTCTTAACAGTGCACAGATCTTTCAAAAATTTAGCATAAGAAGGAACCTGTTTAATAGCATCCAACAAAGGTATATTGATCCTTACCTGTTTGAAAGTTTCAAAGATTTCAGAGTTGTGATTGACTTTCCTTTGTTTGGTCATGGCATGAGGAAATGGAAGTGCTGGCGGGGAATCAGTCTTTTCTTTACAATGTTCAGATTCAACCCCTTCCTTACCCTTAGAGATTGACTCATCATCTTTCTCACAAGGTTCAAGAATGGGTTTTTCAATAACCTTACCACTGCGAAGAGTGATGACTGATTTGGCTTGATCCATGTGTTGGCTTCCAGAACTACTTGCATTCACATTGTATTGCCCCTTGGGATTTTGTTGTGGTTGAGATGGAAACTTACCTTTCTCTTGGAAACTGAGAGCAGATGTCATTTTTGCAAGAGTATCTTTAAAATCTGTCATGCTTTGAGCAAGTTGAGTGTTGATTGTCTCCTGCTTTTTCATGAATGCATGCAATGTTTCCTCAAGATTTCTTCTAGGAGGTGGAGCATAAGGAGGTGCATATCCATGAGAATTTTGGAAATTATGGTGTGCTTGAAATGGTGGCTGTGAAGTTTGTGCATTATTGTTATCACTCTTCCAATTGAAATTTGGGTGATTTCTCCAACCAGGGTTGTATGTTTGCGAGTATGGGTTTGTTCATGGAGACATTCTTTAAAAGAGGGCAAAGTTGGACAGTCATTGGTTGAATGTTCATTGGTTTCACAGATTTGACACACAATGTCTTGAACAGATTTTAGTTGACCACTCTTTTTTAATTCTAGTGCCTCGACTTTTTTAGCTAAAGATGCAAACTTGGCTTGGAGGTCATGATCTTCCCTAAGGTTGTACATACCTCCACTAGATGTATGAGGTTGGGTTTTACTTGGTGCCTCATAAGTTCCTGTAGTGTCCCAATTTTGCGCATTTTCAGCTAGCAAGTCTAAGTATTCCATGGCTTCATTAGGGTCTTTATCCTCAAAAGTTCCATTGCACATTAAATCAACCATTTGCCTATCTCTAGGAGTTAACCCTTCATAAAAATGTGAAACCAATCTCCATGTTTCAAAACCATGATTGGGGCAAGTATTAAGCAAGTCTCGATACCTATCCCAACATTGGTAAAATGTTTCTCCTGGTTTTTGAGTGAAAGTGATTATTTGTCTTTTGAAAGAGTTTGTTCTGTGAGATGGAAAAAACTTCTTTAAAAATTGTTGTTGCATTTCATCCCAAGCACGAATAGATCCAGGTCTCAAATTTTGTAGCCAAGTTTTAGCTTTATCTTTTAATGAAAAAGAAAAACGCTTTAACCTAATGGTGTTCATGCTACAATTTGAGTCATTATAGGTGTTACAGACCTCCTCAAATTCCCTTAAATGCAAGTATGGATTTTCTAAATCTAAGCCATGAAAAGAAGGTAAAAGTTGAATAATGCCTGGCTTTAAATTAAAATGAGATGCATCAGGGGGAAAAACTATGCATGAGGGTGCACTTGTTCTTGTGGGATTCATGTGGTCTCTAAGTGTTCTAACCCGAATATTCTCATTATTCTCATTATGAAACGATTGGTTATCTTCTTCGGCCATATTTTCTGAAAATGATGAGGATACCCTACAAAGTCTACCACTTAATGTACGTGACCAAACTCTCATGCACGTGTAAAAAGAGAATAAAAAGAAGAAGAAAACAAAACAAAACAAAAAAAATAAACAAAGTCAGATACAAGAAAAGAGAAAAGAGAAAATAAAACAAATACTACAATTTGTACAAGAATTTACCTCCCCGGCAACGGCGCCAACAACTTGACACGACCAAAAGATTGATGTCTTCTCCCAAGTGCAGGAGTGTCGAAGTAATAAATAACCCGGCAAGACCGGGGTCGAACCATAGGGAGGTTAATTGTATAAATTATAAACAACAAATAATACAACAACAATAGTAATAATAATAACAATAATAATAATAATAATAATAATAATAATAATAATAATAAAGATGATGAAGAAGAAGAAGTTGATGAGAACTTTGAGATGGAAGATTAACGTAAGGATTAAACAATGATAACAACAAATGTCAAGGTTAGAGGATCCACTAATGGTATTTCAAACAAGTATAGTATAAACTCTTTTTATTCAATTGGAAACCACACACAAAGGAGGTTCCAATCAGATTATAAATTGTTAACATGATTACATTAGTTATCTTATTCGAATAATGCTAATACTTGTAAATGTTGTCAGGCATTCATGATTATAACTTATGTTAACAACAAATCAAGTTCCTTTGATAGCTCAGGTGTCGGTTATACCATACAGTATGGGCTATGAAAGTGCCAAGTATTTGTTGTACCAAGTGTTATACAACATAAATCTAGATTAACCATTTAACAAGCAAAGTATTAAAAGTGAACAAGATAACAAATATAAAGCATGTTAGTATCCAACATTAAGGTCCATGTTAAGTTTATATTATACTTATTCTTACACCATTAGTGTACCCTTTTCATCTTGACATAATTACTTAGCAACACATAATGAAAGAAAAAAACATAAATAAACAAGGAAAGAAAATGAAAAGCATAAGCAAGAAATTAATATAAGCAAAACTTAAGCATTACAAAATATAAAGAGAGAGCAAGAGCATGATCTTGATCTGAACACCAAGATGCCTAAATACATTGCAAATGCCTCCTTTTATAGGCCAAAATTCAGAACTATTGATTTGTTGACTAATTGATGAATGGGTGGCCACATCTTGACTTGATGACAATTCTTATCTTCTTGTCTGCCAAAAACATCATTGATAACGTCATGATTTGAACAGACTTCAATCATGAAAGTTCTAGGAAATTGTCTCATATTTCTAGGGTAAAAATTTGAGATCATTTAGACTTCTAGAACTCGAGATATGGGCTGAACACTGAACAGTGTCTGGGCTGCAGGACAGATTCAGACTTCTTCGTTGTTGCTACAATTTGGACTTGAAAACGGCCTTGTTAAATCTTGGGCTCCTCATGAAAGTTGTAGGCCTATTTCTTACCTTTCCATCCATATAAAGTAGACCTAAATCCGAGATCTACAGCTTCAGATATGACCCGATTACCAAACAATGTTCCAGTTTGGACTGCACCAACGTCTCTTTTCTAAGTTTGGCCATCTCTTTGTCCTTTCAATTTCAGTACTTCAACTCATCAATCAATTCTTTCATTTATGTGATAGGCCTCCATTTAAGATGAATATTTACCATAAATTAAAGGTATCTTATATTATTAGATATGTTATTATAAAACATGCTTTCGTTAAGGAGTTATTGATACTTCAAGTGCAAAATGATGATATAAAACCTTGATAAAAATGCACTTTTAAGTACTAATCAGAATCCCTACTCGTTGAAGAGGAGGTCTTGTGGCGCGAGACCGGAATAACAGCTAAAAAGCGACATAACTTTTGATCAAACCGTTGGATCGCGCTCAAACATTTACAGTAGTTTCTGGAGGCCCATTTCCTTGTACCACCTATGGAATCCCTACTAGTTGAAGAGAAGGTCTTGTGGCGCCAGACTGGAATAACAGCTGAAAAATGCCATAACTTTTGATCCGACCATTGGATCCTGCTCAAACAATTACAGTGTTTTCCGGAGGCCCATTTCCTTGTACTACCTATGGAAGCCCTACTACTTGAAGAGGAGGTCTTGTGGCGCCAGACCGGAATAACAGCTGCAAAGGGCCATAACTTTTGATCCGACCGTTGCTCAAATATTTACAGTAGATTTCGGAGGCCCGTTTCCTTGGACTACCTATGGCATCCCTACTAGTTGAAGAGGAGGTCTTGTGGCGCCAGACCAGAATAACAGCTGAAAAGGGCCATAACTATTGATTTGACCGTTGAATCGCGCTCAATATTTACAGTAGATTCTGGAGGCCCGTTTCCTTGTACAACCTATGGAATCCCTACTAGTTGAAGAGGAGGTCTTGTTGCGCCAAACCAGAATAACAGCTGAAAAGCGCCATAACTTTTGATCCCACCGTTGGGTCGCGCTCAAAGATTTACAGTAGTTTCCGGAGGCCCGTTTCCTTGGACTAGCTATGGAATCCCTACTCGTTGAAGAGGTGGTCTTGTCGCGCGAGACAGGAATGACAGCTGAAAAGCCCCATAACTTTTGATCCGACCGTTGAATCGTGCTCAAAGATTAACAATAGTTGTCGGAGGCCCGTTTCCTTGGACTACCTATGGAATCCCTACTCGTTGAAGAGGAGGTCTTGTCGCGCGAGAACAGAATAACAGCTAAAAAGCGCCATAACTTTTGATCAAACCGTTGGATCGCGCTAAAACATTTACAGTAGTTTCCGGAAACCCGTTTCCTTGTAATACTTATGGAAGCCCTACTACTTGAGGAGGAGGTTTTGTGGCGCCAGATTGGAATAAGAGCTGAAAAGGGCTATAACTTTTGATCCGACTGTTGGATCGCACTCAAATATTTACAGTAGATTCTGGAGGCCCGTTTCCTTGGACTACATATGGCATCCCTACTAGTTAAAGAGGAGGTCTTGTGGCGCCAGACCGGAATAATAGCTGAAAAGGCCCATAACTTTTGATCGGACCGTTTAATCGAGCTCAAATATTTACAATAGTTTCCGGAGGCCCGTTTCCTTGGACTACCTGTGGAATCCCTACTCGTGGAAGAGTAGGTTTTGTCGCGCCAGACCGGAATAACAGCTGAAAAGCGCCATAACTTTTGATGCGATGGTTGGATCGCGCTCAAATATTTACAGTAGTTTCCGGAGGCCCGTTTCCTTGGACGACCTCTGGAATCCCTACTCGGTGAAGAGGAGGTCTTGTCGCGCGAGACCGGAATAACAGCTGAAAAGCGCTATAACTTTTGATCCGACCGTTGGATCGCACTCAAAGATTAACAGTAGTTTTTGGATGCCTGTTTATTTGGATTACCTATGGAATCCCTACTCGTTAAAGAGGAGGTGTTGTTGCGCGAGACCGGAATAACAGCTAAAAAGCGCCATAACTGTTGATCAGATCGTTGGATCGGGCTCAAACATTTATAGTAGTTTCCGAAAACACGTTTCCTTGTAGTACCTATGGAAGCCCTACTATTTGAAGAGGAGGTCTTGTGGCGCGAGAGAGGAATAACAGCTGAAAAGCGCCATAACTTTTGACGCGACGGTTGGATCGCGTTCAAATATTTACAGTAGTTTCTGGAGGCCCGTTTCCTTGGACGACCTCTGGAATCCCTACTCGTTGAAGAGGAGGTCTTGTCGCGCGAGACCGGAATAACAACTGAAAAGCGCCATAACTTTTGATCTGACCGTTGGATCGCACTCAAAGATTAACAGTAGTTTCTGGAGGCCCGTTTCCTTGGATTACCTATGGAATCCCTACTCGTTAAAGAGGAGGTGTTGTTGCGCGAGACCGGAATAACAGCTAAAAAGCACCATAACTGTTGATTAGATCGTTGGATCGGGCTCAAACATTTACAGTAGTTTCCGAAAACACGTTTCCTTGTAGTACCTATGGAAGCCCTACTATTTGAAGAGGTCTTGTGGCGTGAGACGGGAATAACAGCTGAAAAGCGCCATAACTTTTGATCCGACCGTTGGATCGCACTTAAAGATTAACAGTAGTTTCTAGAGGCCCGTTTCCTTGGATTACCTATGGAATCGCTACTCGTTAAAGAGGAGGTGTTGTTGCGTGAGACCGGAATAACAGCTACAAAGCGCCATAACTGTTGATCAGATCGTTGGATCGTGCTCAAACATTTACATTAGTTTCCGAAAACACTTTTCCTTGTAGTACCTATGGAAGCCCTACTATTTGAAGAGGAGGTCTTGTGGCGCGAGATGGGAATAACAGCTGAAAAGCGCCATAACTTTTGATCCGACCGTTGGATCGCACTCAAAGATTAACAGTAGTTTCTGGAGGCCCGTTTCCTTGGATTACCTATGGAATCGTTACTCGTTAAAGAGGAGGTGTTGTTGCGCGAGACCGGAATAACACCTAAAAAGCGCCATAACTGTTGATCAGATCATTGGATCGTGCTCAAATATTTACAGTAGTTTCCGAAAACACGTTTCCTTGTAGTACCTATGGAAGCCCTACTATTTGAAGAGGAGGTCTTGTGGCGCGAGACGAGAATAACAGCTGAAAAGCACCATAACTTTTGATCCGACCGTTGGATCGCACTCAAAGATTAACAGTAGTTTCTGGAGGCTCGTTTCCTTGGATTACCTATGGAATCCCTACTCGTTAAAGAGGAGGTGTTGTTGCGCGAGACCGGAATTACAGCTAAAAAGCACCATAACTGTTGATCAGATCGTTGGATCGGGCTCAAATATTTATAGTAGTTTCCGAAAACACGTTTCCTTGTAGTACCTATGGAAGCCCTACTATTTAAGAGGAAGTTTTGTGGCGCGAGACGGGAATAACAGTTGAAAAGCGCCATAACTTTTGATCCGACCGTTGGATCGCACTCAAAGATTAACAGTAGTTTCTGGAGGCCTGTTTCTTTGGATTACCTATGGAATCGCTACTCGTTAAAGAGGAGGTGTTGTTGCGCGAGACCGGAATAACAGCTAAAAAGCGTCATAACTGTTGATCAGATCGTTGGATCGTGCTCAAACATTTATAGTAGTTTCCGAAAACACGTTTCCTTGTAGTACCTATGGAAGCCCTACTACTTGAATAGAAGGAATTGTCGCGAGAGACCGGAATAACATCTGAAAAGCGCCATAACTTTTGATCAGACCGTTGGATCGCGCACAAACATTTACAGTAATTTCTGGAAACCCGTTTTCTTGTAGTACCTATGGAAGCCCTACTACTTGAAAATGAGGTCTTGTGGCGCCAGATGGGATTAACAGCTGAAAGGGGCTATAACTTTTGATCTGACCGTCGGATCGCGCTCAAATATTTAAAGTAGTTTCCCGAGGACCGTTTCCTTGTACTACCATGGAATCCCTACTAGTTTACGAGGAGGTCTTGTGGCGCCAGACCAGAATAACACCTGAAAAGGGCCATAAATTTTGATCCGACCGTTGGATCGCGCTCAAATATTTACAGTAGAGTCTGGAGGCCCGTTTCCTTGGACTACCTATGGTATCCTACTAGTTAAAGAGGAGCTCTTATGGCGCCAGACCGGAATAACAGCGAAAAAGGGCCATAACTTTTGATCCGACCGTTGAATCGAGCTCAAATATTTACAATAGTTTCCGGACGCCCGTTTCCTTGGACTACCTGTGGAATCCCTACTCGTGGAAGAGGAGGTTTTGTCACGCCAGATCGGAATAACAGCTGAAAAATGCCATAACTTTTAATCCGACCGTTGGATCGTGCTCAAATATTTATAGTAGTTTCTGGAGGCCTGTTTCCTTGGACAACCTCTGGAATCCCTACTCGGTGAAGAGGAGGTCTTGTCGCGCGAGACCGGAATAACAGCTGAAAAGCGCCATAACTTTTGATCAGACCGTTGGATCGCGCTCAAACATTTACAGTAATTTCTGGAAACCCGTTTTCTTGTAGTACCTATGGAAGCCCTACTACTTGAAAAGGAGGTCTTGTGGCGCCAGACGGGATTAACAGCTGAAAGGGGCTATAACTTTTGATCTGACCGTTGGATCGCGCTCAAATATTTAAAGTAGTTTCCCGAGGACCGTTTCCTTGTACTACCATGGAATCCCTACTAGTTTACGAGGAGGTCTTGTGGCGCCAGACCGGAATAACAGCTGAAAAGGGCTATAACTTTTGATCCGACCGTTGGATCGCGCTTAAATATTTACAGTAGTATCCGGAGGCGCGTTTCCTTGGACTACCTGTGGAATCCCTACTCGTGGAAGAGGAGGTTTTGTCGCGCCAGACCGAAATAACAGCTGAAAAGGGCCATAACTTTTGACTCGACCGTTGGATCACTCTAAAATATTTACAGTAGTTTCCGGAGGCCCGTTTCCTTGTACTGCCTATGGAAGCCCTACTACTTGAATAGGAGGTCTTGTGGCGCCAGACCGGAATAACAATTAAAAAGGGTTATAACTTTTGATCTGACCATTGGACCGGTCTCAAATATTTACAGTAGTTTCCGGAGGACCGTTTCCTTGTACTACCTATGCAATCCCTACTAGATGAAGAGGAGGTCTTGTGGTGCAAGACCGGAAGAACAGCGGAAAAATGTCATAACTTTTGATCCCACCGTTGGATCGCGCTCCAATATTTACAGTAGTTTCTGAAGGCCCGTTTCCTTGTACCATCTATGGAATCCCTACTTGTAGAAGAGGACGTCTTATCGCGCCACAGCTGAAAAGCGCCATAACTTTTGATCAAACCACTGGATCGTGCTCAGAGATTTACTGTAGTTTCCGGAGTCTCGTTTACTTGTACTACCTATGGAAGCCCTACCACTTGAAGAGGAGGTTTTGTGGCGCCAGACCGGAATAACAGCTAAAAAGGGCTATAACTTTTGATCTGACCGTTGGATCGCGATCAAATATTTACAGTAGTATCCAGAGGCCCGTTTCCTTGCACCACCTATGGAATCCTTACTCGGTGAAGAGGAGGTCTTGTGGCGCCAGACCGGAATAACAGTTAAAAAGGGCTATAACTTTTGATATGACCGTTGGACCGGTCTTAAATATTTACAGTAGTTTCCGGAGGACCGTTTCCTTGTACTACCTATGGAATCCCTACTAGTTGAAGAGGAGGTCTTGTGGCGCTAGACTGGAATAACAGCTGAAAAATGCCATAACTTTTGATCAGGCCGTTGAATCGTGCTCAAAGAATAACAGTGGTTTCTGGAGGCCCGTTTCCTTGTACTACCTATGGAAGCCCTACTACTTGAAGAGGAGGTCTTGTGGCGCCAGACCGGAATAACAGCTGAAAAATGCAATAACTTTTGATCCGACCGTTGGATCGCGCTCAAATATTTACAGTAGTATCCAGAGGCCCGTTTCCTTGCACCACCTATGGAATCCTTACTCGGTGAAGAGGAGGTCTTGTGGCGCCAGACCGGAATAACAGTTAAAAAGGGATATAACTTTTGATATGACCGTTGGACCGGTCTTAAATATTTACAGTAGTTTCCGGAGGACCGTTTCCTTGTACTACCTATGGAATCCCTACTAGTTGAAGAGGAGGTCTTGTGGCGCTAGACTGGAATAACAGCTGAAAAATGCCATAACTTTTGATCAGGCCGTTGAATCGTGCTCAAAGAATAACAGTGGTTTCTGGAGGCCCGTTTCCTTGTACTACCTATGGAAGCCCTACTACTTGAAGAGGAGGTCTTGTGGCGCCAGACCGGAATAACAGCTGAAAAATGCAATAACTTTTGATCCGACCGTTGGATCGCGCTCAAATATTTACAGTAGTATCCAGAGGCTCGTTTCCTTGCACCACCTATGGAATCCTTACTCGGTGAAGAGGAGGTCTTGTGGCGCCAGACCGGAATAACAGTTAAAAAGGGATATAACTTTTGATATGACCGTTGGACCGGTCTTAAATATTTACAGTAGTTTCCGGAGGACCGTTTCCTTGTACTACCTATGGAATCCCTACTAGTTGAAGAGGAGGTCTTGTGGCGCTAGACTGGAATAACAGCTGAAAAATGCCATAACTTTTGATCAGGCCGTTGAATCGTGCTCAAAGAATAACAGTGGTTTCTGGAGGCCCGTTTCCTTGTACTACCTATGGAAGCCCTACTACTTGAAGAGGAGGTCTTGTGGCGCCAGACCGGAATAACAGCTGAAAAATGCAATAACTTTTGATCCGACCGTTGGATCGCGCTCAAATATTTACAGTAGTATCCAGATGCCTGTTTCCTTGTACTAGATGTGGAATCCCTACTACTTGAACATTAGGTCTGTGGCGCCAGACTGGAATAACAGCTGAAAAGGGCTATAACTTTTGATCCGACCGTTGGATCGCGCTCAAATATTTACAATAGATTCCGGAGGCCCGTTTCCTTGGACTACCTATGGCATCCCTACTAGTTGAAGAGGAGGTTTTGTTGCGCGAGACCGGAATAACAGCTGAAAAGCGCCATCACTTTTAATCAGACCATTGGATCGCGTTCAAACATTTACAGTAGTTTCCGGAGACCCGTTTCCTTGTAATACCTATGGAAGCCCTACTACTTCAGAAGGAGGTCTTGTGGCGCCAAACGGGAATAACAGCTGAAAAGGGTCATAACTTTTGATCTGACCGTTGAATCGAGCTCAAATATTTACAATAGTTTCCGGAGGCCCGTTTCCTTGGACTACCTGTGGAATCCCTACTCGTGGAAGAGGAGGTTTTGTCGCGGCAGACCGGAATAACTGCTGAAAAGGGCCATAACTTTTGACTCGACCGTTGGATCGCTCTCAAATATTTACAGTAGTTTCTGGAGGCCCATTTCCTTGTACTGCCTATGGAAGCCCTACTACTTGAAGAGGAGGTCTTATGGCGCCAAACTGGAATAACAGTTGAAAAGGGCTATAACTTTTGATCTGATCGTTGGACCGATCTCAAATATTTACAGTAGTTTCCGGAGGACTGTTTCCTTGTACTACGTATGGAATCCCTACTAGTTGAAGAGGAGGTCTTGTCGCGCAAGACCGGAATAACAGCTGAAAAATGCCATAACTTTTGATCCCACCGTTGGATCGCGTTCCAATATTTACAGTAGTTTTTGAAGGCTCGTTTCCTTGTACCACCTATCGAATCCCTACTCGTGGAAGAGGACGTCTTGTCGCCCCACAGCTGAAAAGCGCCATAACTTTTGATCAAACCACTGGATCGTGCTCAAAGATTTACTATAGTTTCTGGAGTCCCGTTTCCTTGTACTACCTATGGAAGCCCTACTACTTGAAGAGGAGGTTTTGTGGCGCCAGACCGGAATAATGACATGACCAAAAGATTGATGTCTTCTCCCAAGTGCAGGAGTGTCGAAGTAATAAATAACCCGGCAAGACCGGGGTCGAACCACAGGGAGGTTAATTGTATAAATTATAAACAACAAATAATACAACAACAATAGTAATAATAATAACAATAACAATAATAATAATAAAAAAAACTACTAGTAGTAGTAGTAGTAATAATAATAATAGTAATAGTAAAAGTAATAGTAGTAGTAATAATAATAATACCAATAATACTATTAATAATGATAATAATAAAGATGATGAAGAAGAAGAAGTTGATGAGAACTTTGAGATGAAAGATTAACGTAAGGATTAAACAATGATAACAACAAATGTCAAGGTTAGAGGATCCACTAATGGTATTTCAAACAAGTATAGTATAAACTCTTTTTATTCAATTGGAAACCACACACAAAGGAGGTTCCAATCAGATTATAAATTGTTAACATGATTACATTAGTTATCTTATTCGAATAATGCTAATACTTGTAAATGTTGTCAGGCATTCATGATTATAACTTATGTTAACAACAAATCAAGTTCCTTTTATAGCTCAGGTGTCGGTTATACCATGCAGTATGGGCTATGAAAGTGCCAAGTATTTGTTGTACCAAGTGTTATACAACATAAATCTAGATTAACCATTTAACAAGCAAAGTATTAAAAGTGAACAAGATAACAAATATAAAGCATGTTAGTATCTAACATTAAGGTCCATGTTAAGTTTATATTATACTTATTCTTGCACCATTAGTGTACCCTTTTCACCTTGACATAATTAACTTAGCTAAACATAATGAAAGAAAGAAACATAAATAAACAAGATAAGAACATAAATGAGAAAGAAGTTAACTAAGTAAAGAAAGGAAATGAAAGGCATACACAAGAGATTAATATAAACAAAACTTAAGTATTACAAAAGAGAGAGCAAGAGCATGATCTTGATCTGAACACCAAGATGTCTAAATACATGACAAATGCCTCCTTTTATAGGCTAAAATTCGGAACTATTGATTTGTTGACTAATTGATGAATGGGTGGTCACATCTTGACTTGGTGACAATTCTTATCTTCTTGTCTACCAAAAACATCATTGATAACGTCATAATTTGAACAGACTTCAACCATGAAAGTTCTAGGAAATTTTCTCATCTTTCTAGGGTACAAATTTGAGATCATTTGGACTTGTAGAACTCGAGATATGGGCTGAACACTGAACAATGTCTGGGCTGCAAGACAGATTCAGACTTCTTCGTTGTTGCTACAATTTGGACTTGAAAACGGCCTTGTTAAATCTTGGGCTCCTCATGAAAGTTGTAGACCTATGTCTCACCTTTCCATCCATATAAAGTAGACCTAAATCCAAGATCTACAGCTCCAGATATGACCTGATTACCGAACAATGTTCCAGTTTGGACTGCACCAACATCTCTTTTCTAAGTTTGGCCATCTCTTTGTCCTTTCAATTTCAGTACTTCAACTCATCAATCAATTCTTTCATTTATGTGAGTGATAGGCCTGCATTTAAGATGAACATTTACCATAAATTAAAGGTATCTTATATTATTAGATATGTTATTATAAAACATGCTTTAGTTAAGGAGTTATTGATACTTCAAGTGCAAAATGATGATATAAAACCTTGATAAAAATGCACTTTTAAGTACTAATCAAATAACAGCTGAAAAGGGCTATAACTTTTGATCCGACCGTTGGATCGTGCTCAAATATTTACAGTAGTTTCCGGAGACTCGTTTCCTTGGACTACCTCTGGAAACCTTACTCGGTGAAGAGGATGTCTTGTCGCGCGAGACTGGAATCACAGCTGAAAAGGGCCATAACTTTTAATCCTACCGTTGGACCGGTCTTAAATATTTACATTTGTTTCTGGAGGCCTGTTTCCTTGTACTACCTATGGAATCCCTACTCGTTAAAGAGGTCTTGTCGCGCGAGACCGGAATAACAGCTGAAAAGCGCCATAACTTTTGATCCGATCGTTGGATCGCGTTCAAACATTTACAGTAGTTTCTGGAAACCCGTTTCCTTGTAGTACCTATGGAAGTCCTACTACTTGAAAAGGAGGTCTTATGGCGCCAGACTAGATTAACAGCTGAAAAGGACTATAACTTTTGATCCGACCGTTGGATCGCACTCAAATATTTACAGTAGTTTCCGGAGGCCCGTTTCCTTGTACTACAATGGAATCCCTACTAGTTGAAGAGGAGGTCTTGTGGCGCCAGACCGGGATAACACTTGAAAAGGGCCATAACTTTTGATCCGACCGTTGGATCACGCTCAAATATTTACAGTAAATTCCGGAGGACCGTTTCCTTGGACTACCTATGGAATCCCTACTCGTTGAAGAGCAGGTTTTGTCGCGTGAGACCGGAATAATAGATGAAAAGCGCCATAACTTTTGATCCCACAGTTGGATCGCGCTCAAACATTTACAATAGTTTCCGGAGACCCGTTTCCTTGTAATACCTATGGAAGCCCTATTACTTGAGAAGGAGGTCTTGTGGCGCCAGACTGGAATAACAGCTGAAAAGGGCTATAACTTTTGATCCGACCGTTGGATCGCAATCAAATATTTATAGTAGATTCCGGAGGCCCGTTTCCTTGGACTACCTATGGCATCCCTACTAGTTGAAGAGGAGGTTTTGTTGCGCGAGACCGTAATAACAGCTGAAAAGCGCCATAACTTTTAATTAGACCGTTGGATCGCGCTCAAACATTTACAGTAGTTTCTGGAGACCCGTTTCCTTGTAATACCTATGGAAGCCCTACTACTTGAAAAGGAGGTCTTGTGGCGCCAGACTTGATTAACAGCTGAAAAGGGCTACAACTTTTGATCCGACCGTTGGATCGCGCTCAAATATTTACACTAGTTTCTGGAGGCCCGTTTCCTTGTACTACATGTGGAATCCCTACTACTTGAAGAGGAGGTCTTGTGGCGCCAGACCGGAATAACAGCTGAAAAGGGTCATAACTCTTGGTCCGACTGTGTGATCACGCTTTACTATTTACAGTAGTATCTGGAGGCCCGTTTCCTTGGACTACCTATGGAATCCCTACTCGTTGAAGCGGAGGTCTTGTCGCGCAAGACCGGATTAATAGCTGAAAAGCGCAATATCTTTTGATCAGACCGTTGGATCGCGTTCAAACATTTACAGTAGTTTCCGGAGGCCCGTTTCCTTGGACTACCTATGGAATCCCTACTCGTTAAAGAGGAGGTCTTGTCCCGCCAGACCAGAATAATAGCTGAAAAGGGCCATAACTTTTGATTCGACCGTTGGATCGCTCTCAAATAGTTTCAGTAGTTTCTGGAGGCCCGTTTCCTTGTACTACATGTGGAATCCCTACTACTTGAAGAGGAGGTCTTGTGATGCCAGACCGGAATAACAGCTGAAAAGGGCCATAACTCTTGGTCCGACCGTGTGATCGCGCTTTACTATTTACAGTAGTATCTGGAGGCCCGTTTCCTTGGACTACCTATGGAATCCCTACTCGTTGAAGCGGAGGTCTTGTCGCGCAAGACTGGATTAACAGCTGAAAAGCGCAATATCTTTTGATCAGACCGTTGGATCGCGTTCAAACATTTACAGTAGTTTCCGGAGGTCCGTTTCTTTGGACTACCTATGGAATCCCTACTCGTTAAAGAGGAGGTCTTGTCCCGCCAGACCAGAATAATAGCTGAAAAGGGCCATAACTTTTGATTCGACCGTTGGATCGCTCTCAAATATTTTCAGTAGTTTCTGGAGGCCCGTTTCCTTGTACTACATGTAGAATCTCTACTACTTGAAGAAGAGGTCTTGTGGTGCCAGACCGGAATAACAGCTGAAAAGGGCCATAACTCTTGGTCCGACCGTGTGATCGCGCTTTACTATTTACAGTAGTATCTGGAGGCCCGTTTCCTTGGACTACCTATGGAATCCCTACTCGTTGAAGCGGAGGTCTTGTCGCGCAAGACTGGATTAACAGCTGAAAAGCGCAATATCTTTTGATCAGACCGTTGGATCGCGTTCAAACATTTACAGTAGTTTCCGGAGGTCCGTTTCTTTGGACTACCTATGGAATCCCTACTCGTTAAAGAGGAGGTCTTGTCCCGCCAGACCAGAATAATAGCTGAAAAGGGCCATAACTTTTGATTCGACCGTTGGATCGCTCTCAAATATTTTCAGTAGTTTCTGGAGGCCCGTTTCCTTGTACTACATGTAGAATCTCTACTACTTGAAGAGGAGGTCTTGTGGTGCCAGACCGAAATAACAGCTGAAAAGGGCCATAACTCTTGGTCCGACCGTGTGATCGCGCTTTACTATTTACAGTAGTATCTGGAGGCCCGTTTCCTTGGACTACTTATGGAATCCCTACTCGTTGAAGCGGAGGTCTTGTCGCGCAAGACCGGATTAACAGCTGAAAAGCGCAATATCTTTTGATCAGACCGTTGGATCGCGCTCCAATATTTACAGTAGTTTCTGAAGGCCCGTATCCTCGTACCACCTATGGAATCCCTACTCGTGGAAGAGGACGTCTTGTCGCGCCATAACTTTTCATCAGACCACTGGATCGTGCTCAAACATTTACAATAGTTTCCGAAGGCCCATTTCCTTGTACTACCTATGGAAGCCCTACTACTTGAAGAGGAGGTCTTGTGGCGCCAGACCGGAAAAACAACTGAAAAGGGCCATAACTTTTGATCCGACCATTGGATCACGCTCAAATATTTACAGTAGTTTCTGGAGGCCCGTTTCCTTGCACTACCTATGGAATCCCTACTCGTTAAAGAGGAGGTCTTGTCGCGCCAGACTGCAATAACAGCGGAAAAGCGCCATAACTTTTGATTCGACCGTTGGATCGCTCTCAAATATTTACAGCAGTTTGCGGAGGACTTTTTCCTTGTACGACATATGGAATCCCTACTAGTTAAAGAGGAGATCTTGTGGTGCCAGACCGGAATAACAGCTGAAAAATGCCATAACTTTTGATCCGACCGTTGGATCGTGCTCAAACATTTATAGTAGTTTCTGGAGGCCTGTTTTCTTGGACCACCTATGGAATCCCTACTCGTGGAAGAGGAGGTCTTGTGCTGCCAAATCGGAATAACATCTGAAAAGCGCCATAACATTTGATCTGATCGTTGGATCGCGCTCAAATAATTACAGTAGTTTCCGGAGGCCCGTTTCCTTGGACTACCTGTGGAATCCCTACTAGTTGAAGAGGAGGTGTTGCAGCGCCAGACCAGAATAACAGATGAAAAATGCCATAACTTTTGATTTGACCGTTGGATCGCGCTCCAATATTTACAGTATTTTCTGGAGGCCCGTTCTAGTTGAAGAGGAGGTGTTGCAGCGCCATACCAGAATAACAGATGAAAATGCCATAACTTTTGATTTGACCGTTGGATCGCGCTCCAATATTTACAGTATTTTCTGGAGGCCCGTTTCCTTGCACCACCAATGGAATCCCTACTCGTGGAAGAGGAGGTCTTATCGCGCCAGACCGGAATAATAGTTGAAAAGGGCCATAACTTTTGATGCGACCGTTGGATCGCTCTCAAATATTTACAGTAGTTTCCGGAGGCCCGTTTCCTTGTACTACCTATGAAAGCCCTACTTCTTGAAGAGTAGGTCTTGTGGCGCCAAACCGGAATAACAACTGAAAAGGGCTTTAACTTTTAATCTGACCGTTGGACCGGTCTCAAATATTTAAAGTAGTTTCCGGAGCACCGTTTCCTTGTACTGCCTATGGAAGCCCTACTAGTTGAACAGGAGGTCTTGTCGCTCCAGAATGAAATAACAGCTGAAAAGCGCCATAACTTTTGATCCGACTGTTAGATCGCGCTCAAACATTTACTATGGAAGCCCTACTAGTTGAACAGGAGGTCTTGTCACGCCAGAATGAAATAACAGCTGAAAAATGCCATAACTTTTGTTCCGACCGTTGGATCGCGCTCCAATATTTACAGTACTTTCTGGAGGCCTGTTTTCTTGTACCACCTATTGAATCCCTACTTGTGGAAGAGGACGTCTTGTCGCGCCACATCTGAAAAGCGCCATAACTTTTGATCAGACCATTGGATCATGCTCAAACATATACAGTAATTTCTGGAGGCCCATTTCCTTGTACTACCTATGAAAGCCCTACTACTTGAAGAGGAGGTCTAGTGGCGCCAGACCGGAATAACAGCTGAAAAGCGTCATAACTTTTGATCAGATCGTTGGATCGCGCTCAAATATTTAATGTAGTTTCCGGAGGCCCGTTTCCCTGCACTACCTACGGAATCCCTACTCGTTGAAGAGGAGGACTTGTGGCGCGAGACCGAAATAAGTGCTGAAAAGCATCATAACTTTTGATCTAACCTTTGGATCGCGCTTGAATATTTACAGTAGTTTCTCGAGGCCCGTTTCCTTGGACTACCCATGGAATCCCTACTCATTGAAGAGGAGGTCTTGTCGCGCGAGACCAGAATAACAACTGAAAAGCGCCATAACTTTTGATCAGACTGTTGGATCGCGCTCAAATATTTACAGTAGTTTCCGGAGGCGCGTTTCCTTGGACTACCTATTAAATCCCAACTCGTTGAAAAGGAGGTCTTGTCGCGCAAGACCGGAATAACAGTTGAAAAGGGCCATAACTTTTGATCCGACCGTTGGATCGCGCTCAAATATTTACAGTATTTTCAGGAAGCCCGTTTCATTGTACTACCTATGGAATCCCTCCTAGTTGAACAAGAGGTCTTGTCGCACCAGAATAAAATAATAGCTGAAAAAAGCCATAACTTTTGATCTGACCGTTGGATCGCGCTCAAATATTTACAGTAGTTTCCGGAGGAACGTTTCCTTGTACTACCTATGGAATCCCTACTCGTTGAAGAGGAGTTTTTGTCGCGCCAGACCAGAATAACAGCTGAAAAGGGCCATAACTTACCGTTGGATCGCTCTCAAATATTTACAGTAGTTTCCGGAGGCCCGTTTCCTTTGACTACACATGGAATCCCTACTCCTTGAAGAGGAGGTCTTATCGCGCGAGACTAGAATAACAGCTACAAAGGACCATAACTTTTGATCATACTGCTGGACCAGTCTCAAATATTTACAATAGTTTCCGGAGGCCCATTTCCTTGGACTACCTATGGAATCCCTACTCGTTGAAGAGGAGGTCTTGTCGCGCCAGACCGGAATAACAGCTGAAAATGGCAATAACTTTTGATCCGACCGTTGGATCGCTCTCAAACATTTGCAATAGTTTTTGAAGGCCCGTTTCCTTGGACTACCCATGGAATCCCTACTCCTTAAAGAGGAGGTCTTGTCGCGCGAGACTAGAATAACAGCTGAAAAGGGCCATAACTTTTGATCCTACCGTTGGACCGGTCTCAAATATTTACAGTAGTTTCCGGAGGCCCGTTTCCTTGTACTACCTATGGAATACCTCCTAGTTGAAATGGAAGTCTTGTCGCTCCATACTGGAATAACATCTGAAAATCACCATAACTTCTGATCCGACCGTTGGATCGCTCTCAAACATTGACAGTAGTTTCTGAAGGCCCGTTTCCTTGTCCTACCTATAGGAGCCCTCCTACTTGAAGAGGAGGTCTTGTGGCGCCAGACCAGAATAACAGCTGAAAAGGGCTATAACTTTTAATCCGACCGTTGGGTCGCGCTCAAATATTTAATGTAGTTTCCGGAGGACCGTTTCCCTGCACTACCTATGGAATCCCTACTCGTTGAAGACGAGGTCTTGTGGCGCGAGACCGGAATAAGTGCTGAAAAGCATCATAACTTTTGATCTGACCTTTGGATCGCGCTTGAATATTTACAGTAGTTTCCGGGGCCTGTTTTCCTTGAAGTACCTATAGAATCCCTACTCGTTGAAGATGATGTCTTGTCCCGCCAGACCGAAATAATAGTTGAAAAGGGCCATAACTTTTGATCCGACCGTTGGATCGCGCTCAAATATTTTTAGTAGTTTCGTGAACCCGTATTCCTTGGAGTACCTATGGAATCCTTACTACTTTAAGAGGAGGTCTTATCGCGCAAGACCAGAATAACAGCTGAAAAGCGCCATAACATTTGATCCGATCGTTGGATCGCTCTCAAATATTTACAGTAGTTTCCGGAGACCCGTTTCCTTGTACTACCTATAGAATCCGTACTAGTTGAAGAGGTCTTGTCGCGCCAGACCGGCATAATAGCTGAAAAGCACCATAACGTTTGATCTGACCGTTGTATCGCGCTTGAATATTTACAATAGTTTCAGGAGCCCCGTTTCCTTGGCCTACCTATGGAATCCCTACTCGTTGAAGAAGAGGACTTGTCGCGCCAGACCGAAATAACAGCTGAAAAGGGCTATAACTTTTGATCCGACCGTGGGATCGCGCTCAAATATTTACAATAGTTTTTGGACGCCTGTTTCCTTATAGTACCTATGGAATGCCTCTTAGTTGAAAAGGAGGTCTTGTGGCGCCAGACCGGATTAACACCTGAAAAGGGCCATAACTTTTGATCCGACCGTGTGATCGCACTCAAATATTTACAGTAGTTTCCGGAGGCCCGTTTCCTTGTACTACCTCTAGAAACACTCTTAGTTGAAAAGGAGGTCTTGTCGCGCCAGACAGGAATAACAGCTGAAAAGCGCCATAACTTTTGATCTGACCGTTGGATCGCGCTCGAATATTTACAGTAGTTTCTGGAGCCCCGTTTCCTTGGCCTATCCATGGAATCCCTACTCGTTGAAGAGGAGGTCTTGTCGCGTGAGACCGGAATAACAGCTAAAAAGGGCCTTAACTTTTTATCCTATCGTTGGATCGATCTCTAATATTTACAGTAGTTTTCGAAGGTCCATTTCCTTGTACTACCTATGGAATCCCTACTAGTTGAAGAGGTCTTGTGGCGCCAGACCGTAATAACAGCTGAAAAGCTCCATAACTTTTGATCCGACCGTTGATCGCGTTGAAGTATTTACAGTAGTTTCCGGAGGCCCGTTTCCTTGGACTACCAATGGAATCCCTACTCGTTGAAGAGGAGGTCTTGTGGCGCCAGACCAGAATAACAGCTGAAAAGGGCCATAACTTTTGATCCGCTTGTTGGATCGTGCTCAAATATTTACAGTAGTTTCCAGAGGCCCGTTTCCGTGTACTACAGGTGGAATCCCTACTACATGAAGAGGAGGTCTTGTGGCGCCACACCGGAATAACAGCTGAAATGGGCCATAACTTTTGATCCGACCGTGTGATCGCGCTCAAATATTTACAGTAGTTTCTGGAGGCCCGTTTCCTTGTACTACATGTGGAATCCTTACTACTTCAACAAAAGGTCTTGTGGCGCCAGACCTGAATAACAGCTGAAAAGGGCCATAACTTTTGATCCGACCGTGTGATCACGCTCAAATATTTACAGTCGTTTCCGGAGGCCCGTTTTCTTGTACTACATGTGGAATCCCTACTACTTGAACAAAAGGTCTTGTGGTGCGAGACCGGAATAACAGCTGAAAAGGGCCATAACTTTTGATCTGACCGTGTGATCGCGCCCAAATATTTACAGTAGTTTCCGGAGGCCCGTTTCCTTGTACTACCTCTAGAAACCCTCCTAGTTGAAAAGGAGGTCTTGTCGTGCCAGACAGGAATAACAGCTGAAAAGCGTTATAACTTTTGATCCGATCGTTGGATCGCGCTCAAAAATTTATAGTAGTTTCCGGAGGCCCGTTTCCTTGGACTACCTATGGAATCCCTACTCGTTGAAGAGGAGCTCTTGTAGCGCCAGACCGGAATAACAGCTGAAAAGCACCGTAACTTTTGATCTGACCGTTGGATCGGGTTCCAATATTTACAGTTGTTTCCCCAGGTCCGTGTCCTTGGACTACCTGTGGAATCCCTACTCGTTTAAGAGGAGGTCTTGTCGCGTGAGACCAGAATAACAGCTGAAAAGCGCCATAACATTTGATCCGACAGTTGGATCGCGCTCAAATATTTACAGTATTTTTCGGAGACCCGTTTCCTTGGACTACGTATGGAATCTGTACTAGGTGAAGAGGAGGTCTTGTCGTGCTAGACCGGAATAACAGCTGAAAAGTGTCGTAACTTTTGATTTGACCGTTGGATCGCGCTCCAATATTTGTAGTAGTTGCCGTAGGTTCGTTTCCTTGGACTACCTATGGAATCCCTACTCGTTGAAGAGGAGGTCTTGTCGCGCCAGACCGAAATAACAACTCAAAAGGGCTATAACTTTTGATCCAACCGTTGGATCGCGCTCAAATATTTACAATCGTTTCTGGAGGCTCGTTTCCTTGGACTACCTATGGAATCCATACTTTTTGAAGAGGATGTATTCTCGCGCCAGACCGGAATAACAGCAGAAAAACGCCATATCTTTTGTTTCGACCGTTGGATCTCCCTCCAATATTTACAGTAGTTTCTGGAAACCCGTTTCCTTGTACTACCTATAGAATCCGTACCAGTTGAGGAGGTCTTGTCGCGCCAGACCGGAATAACAGCTGAAAAGGGCCATAACTTTTGATCCTACCGTTGGATCGCGCTCAAAGTTTTATAGTAGCTTCCTGAGCCCGTTTTCCTTGAAGTACATATGGAATCCCTACTCGTTGAAGAGGAGGTCTTGTCGCGTGAGACCGGAATAACAGCTAAAAAGGGCCTTAACTTTTTATCCTATCGTTGGATCGATCTCTAATATTTACAGTAGTTTTCGAAGGTCCATTTCCTTGTACTACCTATGGAATCCCTACTAGTTGAAGAGGTCTTGTGGCGCCAGACCGTAATAACAGCTGAAAAGCTCCATAACTTTTGATCCGACCGTTGATCGCGTTGAAGTATTTAGAGTAGTTTCCGGAGGCCCGTTTCCTTGGACTACCAATGGAATCCCTACTCGTTGAAGAGGAGGTCTTGTGGCGCCAGACCAGAATAACAGCTGAAAAGGGCCATAACTTTTGATCCGCTTGTTGGATCGTGCTCAAATATTTACAGTAGTTTCCAGAGGCCCGTTTCCGTGTACTACAGGTGGAATCCCTACTACATGAAGAGGAGGTCTTGTGGCGCCACACCGGAATAACAGCTGAAATGGGCCATAACTTTTGATCCGACCGTGTGATCGCGCTCAAATATTTACAGTAGTTTCTGGAGGCCCGTTTCCTTGTACTACATGTGGAATCCTTACTACTTCAACAAAAGGTCTTGTGGCGCCAGACCTGAATAACAGCTGAAAAGGGCCATAACTTTTGATCCGACCGTGTGATCACGCTCAAATATTTACAGTCGTTTCCGGAGGCCCGTTTTCTTGTACTACATGTGGAATCCCTACTACTTGAACAAAAGGTCTTGTGGTGCGAGACCGGAATAACAGCTGAAAAGGGCCATAACTTTTGATCTGACCGTGTGATCGCGCCCAAATATTTACAGTAGTTTCCGGAGGCCCGTTTCCTTGTACTACCTCTAGAAACCCTCCTAGTTGAAAAGGAGGTCTTGTCGTGCCAGACAGGAATAACAGCTGAAAAGCGTTATAACTTTTGATCCGATCGTTGGATCGCGCTCAAAAATTTATAGTAGTTTCCGGAGGCCCGTTTCCTTGGACTACCAATGGAATCCCTACTCGTTGAAGAGGAGGTCTTGTGGCGCCAGACCAGAATAACAGCTGAAAAGGGCCATAACTTTTGATCCGCTTGTTGGATCGTGCTCAAATATTTACAGTAGTTTCCAGAGGCCCGTTTCCGTGTACTACAGGTGGAATCCCTACTACATGAAGAGGAGGTCTTGTGGCGCCACACCGGAATAACAGCTGAAATGGGCCATAACTTTTGATCCGACCGTGTGATCGCGCTCAAATATTTACAGTAGTTTCTGGAGGCCCGTTTCCTTGTACTACATGTGGAATCCTTACTACTTCAACAAAAGGTCTTGTGGCGCCAGACCTGAATAACAACTGAAAAGGGCCATAACTTTTGATCCGACCGTGTGATCGCGCTCAAATATTTACAGTCGTTTCCGGAGGCCCGTTTTCTTGTACTACATGTGGAATCCCTACTACTTGAACAAAAGGTCTTGTGGTGCGAGACCGGAATAACAGCTGAAAAGGGCCATAACTTTTGAACCGACCGTTGGATCGCGCTCAAAGTTTTACATTAGTTTCCGGAGCCCGTTTTCCTTGAAGTACCTACGGAATCCCTAACTCGTTGAAGAGGAGATCTTGTCGCGCCAGACCGGAATAACAGCTGAAAATAGCCATAACTTTTGATCCTACCGATGGATCGCGCTCAAAGTTTTTCAATTGTTTCCGGAGGGCGTTTTCCTTCTAGTACCTTTTGAATCCCTACTCGTTGAAGCGGAGGTCTTCTCGCGCCAGAACGGAATAACAGCTGAAAATGGCCATAACTTTTGATCCTACCGTTGGATCGCACTCAAAGTTTTACAATTGTTTCCGGAGGGCGTTTTCCTTCTAGTACCTTTTGAATCCCTACTCGTTGAAGCGGAGGTGTTCTCGCGCCAGACTGGAATAACAGCTGAAAATGGCCATAACTTTTGATCCTACCGTTGGATCGCACTCAAATTTTTACAGTAGATTGCGGAGCCCGTTTTGCTTCTAGTACCTTTTGAATCCCTACTCGTTGAAGAGGAGGTCTTCTCGCGCTAGACCCGAATTACAGCTAAAAATGGCCATAACTTTTGATCCTACCGTTGGATCGCGCTCAAAGTTTTACAGTAGTTTGTGGAGCCCGTTTTCCTTGAAGTACATATGGAATCCCTACTCGTTGAAGAGGAGGTCTTGTCGCGCCAGACCAGAATATAGGCAGAAAAGGGCCATAACTTTCGATTCGACAGTTGGAACGCAGTCAAAGTTTTACAGTAGTTTCCGGAGCCCGTTTTCCTTGAAGTACCTATGGAATCCCTACTCGGTGAAGAGGAGGTCTTGTCGTCCCAGACCGCAATAACGGCTGAAATGGGCCATAACTTTTGATCTGGCTTTTGGATCGCCATCAATGTTTTTCATTAGTTTCCGGAGCCCTTTTCCTTGAAGTACCTATGGAATCCCTACGCGTTGAAGAGGAGGTCTTGTCGCACCAGACGGGAATAACGGCTAAAATTGACTTTAACTTTTGATCCGACCGTTGGATCGCCCTCAATGTTTTACATTAGTTTCCGGAGCCCGTTTTCCTTGAAGTACCTACGGAATCCCTAACTCGTTGAAAAGGAGGTCTTGTCGCGCCAGACCGGAATAACGGCTGAAAGGTGCCATAAATTTTGATCCGACCGTTGGATCGACCTCAATGTTTTACACTAGTTTCCGGAGCCCGTTTGCCTTGAAGTACCTATGGAATCCCTAACTCGTTGAAGAGGAGGTCTTGTCGCGCCAGACCGGAATATCGGCAGAAAAGGGCCATAACTTTTGATCCAATAGTTGGAACGAGCTCAAAGTTTTACAGTAGTTTCCGGAGCCCGTTTTCCTTGAAGTGCCTATGGAATCCCTACTCGGTGAAGAGGAGGTCTTGTCGTCCCAGACCGCAATAACGACTGAAATGGGCCGTAACTTTTGATCCGGCTTTTGGATCGCCATCAATGTTTTTCATTAGTTTCCGGAGCCCGTTTTCTTTGAAGTACCTATGAAATCCCTACGCGTTGAAGAGGAGGTCTTGTCGCACCAGACCGGAATAACTGCTAAAATCGGCTTTAACTTTTGATCCGACCGTTGGATCGCCCTCAATGTTTTACATTAGTTTCCGGAGCCCGTTTGCCTTGAAGTACCTATGGAATCCCTAACTCGTTGAAGAGGAGGTCTTGTCGCGCCAGACCGGAATAACGGCTGAAAGGTGCCATAAGTTTTGATCCGACCGTTGGATCGACCTCAATGTTTTACATTAGTTTCCGGAGCCCGTTTTCCTTGAAGTACCTATGGAATCCCTAACTCGTTGAAGAGGAGGTTTTGTTTCGCCAGACCGGTATGATGGCTGAAATGTGCCAAAAGTTTTGATCCGACTGTTGGATCGACCTTAAAGTCTTACAGTAGTTTCCGGAGCCCGTTTTCCTTGAAGTAACTATGGAATCCCTACTCGTTGAAGAGTAGGTCTTGTCGCGCCAGACCGGAATATCGGCAGAAAAGGGCCATAACTTTTGATCCGACAGTTGGAACGAGCTCAAAGTTTTACAGTAGTTTCCGGAGCCCGTTTTCCTTGAAGTGCCTATGGAATCCCTACTCGGTGAAGAGGAGGTCTTGTCGTCCCAGACCGCAATAACGGCTGAAATGGGCCATAACTTTTGATCCGGCTTTTGGATCGCCATCAATGTTTTTCATTAGTTTCCGGAGCCCGTTTTCCTTGAAGTACCTATGGAATCCTTACGCGTTGAAGAGGAGGTCTTGTCGCACCAGACCGGAATAACGGCTAAAATCGGCTTTAACTTTTGATCCGACCGTTGGATCGCCCTCAATGTTTTACATTAGTTTCCGGAGCCCGTTTTCCTTGAAGTACCTACGGAATCCCTAACTCGTTGAAGAGGAGGTCATGTCGTGGCAGACCGGAATAACAGCTGAAAAGGGCCATAACTTTTGAACCGACCGTTGGATCGCGCTCAAAGTTTTACAGTAGTTTGTGGAGCCCGTTTTCCTTGAAGTACATAAAGAATCCCTACTCGTTGAAGAGGAGGTCTTGTCGGGCCAGACTTGAAAAACAGCTGAAAAGAGCCATAACTTTTGATCCGACCGTTGGATTTCGCTAAAAAATTTACAGTAGTTTCCGGAGGCCCGTTTCCTTGTACTACCTCTAGAAACACTCTTAGTTGAAAAGGAGGTCTTGTCGCGCCAGACAGGAATAACAGCTGAAAAGCGCCATAACTTTTGATCTGACCGTTGGATCACGCTCGAATATTTACAGTAGTTTCTGGAGCCCCGTTTCCTTGGCCTATCCATGGAATCCCTACTCGTTGAAGCGGAGGTCTTCTCGCGCTAGACCGGAATAACAGCTGAAAATGGCCATAACTTTTGATCCTACCGTTGGATCGCACTCAAAGTTTTACAATTGTTTCCGGAGGGCGTTTTCCTTCTAGTACCTTTTGAATCCCTACTCGTTGAAGCGGAGGTCTTCTCGCGCTAGACCGGAATAATAGCTGAAAAGGGCCATAACTTTTGTTGCGACCATTGGATCGCCCTAAAAGTTTTATAGTAGTTTCTGGAGCTCGTTTTCCTTAAAGTACTTATGGAATCCCTACTCGATGAAGAGGAGGTCTTGTCGCGCCAGACCCGAATTACAGCTAAAAATGGCCATAACTTTTGATCTGACCGTTGGATCGCACTCAAATTTTTACAGTTGTTTCCGGAGGCAATTTTCTTTCTAGTGCCTTTGGAATCCCTACTCGTTGAAGCGGAGGTATTGTCGTGCCAGACCGGAATAACAGCTGAAAAGGGCCATAACTTTTGAACCGACCGTTGGATCGCGCTCAAAGTTTTACAGTAGTTTGTGGAGCCCGTTTTCCTTGAAGTACATATGGAATCCCTACTCGTTGAAGAGGAGGTCTTGTCGCGCCAGACCAGAATAACAGCTGAAAATGGCCAAAACTTTTGATCCTACCGTTGGATCGCACTCAAAGTTTTACAATTGTTTCCGTAGGGCGTTTTCCTTCTAGTACCTTTTGAATCCCTGCTCGTTGAAGCGGAGGTCTTCTCGCGCTAGACCGGAATAACAGCTGAAAAGGGTCATAACTTTTGTTGCGACCATTGGATCGCCCTAAAAGTTTTATAGTAGTTTCTGGAGCTCGTTTTCCTTAAAGTACTTATGGAATCCCTACTCGATGAAGAGGAGGTCTTGTCGCGCCAGACCCGAAATACACCTAAAAATGGCCATAACTTTTGATCCGACCGTTGGATCGCACACAAAGTTTTACAGTTGTTTCCGGAGGCAATTTTCCTACTAGTGCCTTTGGAATCCCTACTCGTTGAAGCGGAGGTATTGTCGTGCCAGACCGGAATAACAACTGAAAAGGGCCATAACTTTTGAACCGACCGTTGGATCGCGCTCAAAGTTTTACAGTAGTTTGTGGAGCCTGTTTTCCTTGAAGTACGTATGGAATCCCTACTCGTTGAAGCGGAGGTCTTGTCGCGCCAGACCAGAATAACAGCTGAAAATGGCCATAACTTTTGATCCTACCGTTGGATCGCACTCAAAGTTTTACAATTGTTTCCGGAGGGCGTTTTCCTTCTAGTACCTTTTGAATCCCTACTCGTTGAAGCGGAGGTCTTGTCGCGCCAGACCAGAATAACAGCTGAAAATGGCCATAACTTGTGATCCTACCGTTGGATCGCACTCAAAGTTTTACAATTGTTTCCGGAGGGCGTTTTCCTTCTAGTACCTTTTGAATCCCTACTCGTTGACGCGGAGGTCTTCTCGCGCTAGACCGGAATAACAGCTGAAAATGGCCATAACTTTTGATCCTACCGTTGGATCGCACTCAAATTTTTACAGTAGTTTGCGGAGCCCATTTTGCTTCTAGTACCTTTCGAATCCCTACTCGTTGAAGTGGAGGTATTCTCGCGCTAGACCGGAATAACAGCTGAAAATGGTCATAACTTTTGATCCTACCGTTGGATCGCACTCAAAGTTTTACAATTGTTTCCGGAGGGCGTTTTCCTTCTAGTACCTTTTGAATCCCTACTCGTTGAAACGGAGGTCTTCTCGCGCCAGAACGGAATAACAGCTGAAAATAGCCATAACTTTTGATCCTACCGTTGGATCGCACTCAAAGTTTTACAATTGTTTCCGGAGGGCGTTTTCCTTCTAGTACCTTTTGAATCCCTACTCGTTGAAGCCGAGGTCTTCTCGCGCCAGACCGGAATAACAGCTGAAAATGGCCATAACTTTTGATCCTACCGTTGGATCGCACTCAAATTTTTACAGTAGTTTGCGGAGCCCATTTTGCTTCTAGTACCTTTCGAATCCCTACTCGTTGAAGTGGAGGTATTCTCGCGCTAGACCGGAATAACAGCTGAAAATGGCCATAACTTTTGATCCTACCGTTGGATCGCACTCAAAGTTTTACAATTGTTTCCGGAGGGCGTTTTCCTTCTAGTACCTTTTGAATCCCTACTCGTTGAAACAGAGGTCTTCTCGCGCCAGACCGGAATAACAGCTGAAAATGGCCATAACTTTTGATCCTACCGTTGGATCGCACTCAAATTTTTACAGTAGTTTGCGGAGCCCGTTTTTCTTTTAGTACCTTTTGAATCCCTACTCGTTTAAGTGGAGGTCTTATCGCGCTAGACCCGAATTACAGCTAAAAATGGCCATAACTTTTGATCCTACCGTTGGATCGACCTCAAAGTTTTACAGTAGTTTGTGGAGCCCGTTTTCCTTGAAGTACCTATGGAATCCCTACTCGTTGAAGGGGAGGCCTTGTCGCGCCAGACTAGAATAACAGCTGAAAATGGCCATAACTTTTGATCCTACCGTTGGATCGCACTCAAAGTTTTACAATTGTTTCCGGAGGGCGTTTTCCTTCTAGTAGCTTTTGAATCCCTACTCGTTGAAGCACAGGTCTTCTCGCGCCAGACCGGAATAACAGCTGAAAATGGCCATAACTTTTGATCCTACCGTTGGATCGCACTCAAATTTTTACAGTAGTTTGCGGAGCCCGTTTTGCTTCTAGTACCTTTTGAATCCCTACTCGTTGAAGTGGAGGTCTTCTCGCGCTAGACCCGAATTACAGCTAAAAATGGCCATAACTTTTGATCCTACCGTTGGATCGCGCTCAAACTTTTACAGTAGTTTGTGGAGCCCGTTTTCCTTGAAGTACATATGGAATCCCTACTCGTTGAAGAGGAGGTCTTGTCGCGCGAGACCAGAATAACAGCTGAAAATGGCCATAACTTTTGATCCTACCGTTGGATCGCACTCAAAGTTTTACAATTGTTTACGGAGGGCGTTTTCCTTCTAGTACCTTTTGAATCCCTACTCGTTGAAGCGGAGGTCTTCTCGCGCCAGACCGGAATAAAAGCTGAAAATGGCCATAACTTTTGATCCTACCGTTGGATCGCACTCAAAGTTTTACAGTAGTTTGCGGAGCCCGTTTTGCTTCTAGTACCTTTTGAATCCCTACTCGTTGAAGAGGAGGGCTTGTCGCGCCAGACCAGAATAACAGCTGAAAATGGCCATAACTTTTGATCCTACCGTTGGATCGCACTCAAAGTTTTACAATTGTTTCCGGAGGGCGTTTTCCTTCTAGTACCTTTCGAATCCCTACTCGTTGAAGCCGAGGTCTTCTCGCGCCAGACCGGAATAACAGCTGAAAATGGCCATAACTTTTGATCTTACCGTTGGATCGCACTCAAAGTTTTACAATTGTTTCCGGAGGGCGTTTTCCTTCTAGTACCTTTTGAATCCCTACTCGTTGAAGCCGAGGTCTTGTCGCGCCAGACCAGAATAACAGCTGAAAATGGCCATAACTTTTGATCCTACCGTTGGATCGCTCTCAAAGTTTTACAATTGTTTCCGGAGGGCGTTTTCCTTCTAGTACCTTTTGAATCCCTACTCGTTGAAGCGGAGGTGTTCTCGCGCCAGACTGGAATAACAGCTGAAAATGGCCATAACTTTTGATCCTACCGTTGGATCGCACTCAAATTTTTACAGTAGATTGCGGAGCCCGTTTTGCTTCTAGTACCTTTTGAATCCCTACTCGTTGAAGAGGACGTCTTCTCGCGCTAGACCCGAATTACAGCTAAAAATGGCCATAACTTTTGATCCTACCGTTGGATCGCACTCAAATTTTTACAGTAGTTTGCGGAGCCCGTTTTGCTTCTAGTACCTTTTGAATCCCTACTCGTTGAAGTGGAGGTCTTATCGCGCCAGACCAGAATAACAGCTGAAAATGGCCATAACTTTTGATCCTACCGTTGGATCGCACTCAAAGTTTTACAATTGTTTCCGGAGGGCGTTTTCCTTCTAGTACCTTTTGAATCCCTACTCGTTGAAGCCGAGGTCTTCTCGCGCCAGACCGGAATAACAGCTGAAAATGGCCATAACTTTTGATCCTACCGTTGGATCGCACTCAATTTTTTACAGTAGTTTGCGGAGCCCGTTTTGCTTCTAGTACCTTTTGAATCCCTACTCGTTGAAGTGGAGGTCTTATCGCGCCAGACCAGAATAACAGCTGAAAATGGCCATAACTTTTGATCCTACCGTTGGATCGCACTCAAAGTTTTACAATTGTTTCCGGAGGGCGTTTTCCTTCTAGTACCTTTTGAATCCCTACTCGTTGAAGCCGAGGTCTTCTCGCGCCAGACCGGAATAACAGCTGAAAATGGCCATAACTTTTGATCCTACCGTTGGATCGCACTCAATTTTTTACAGTAGTTTGCGGAGCCCGTTTTGCTTCTAGTACCTTTTGAATCCCTACTCGTTGAAGTGGAGGTCTTATCGCGCCAGACCAGAATAACAGCTGAAAATGGCCATAACTTTTGATCCTACCGTTGGATCGCACTCAAAGTTTTACAATTGTTTCCGGAGGGCGTTTTCCTTCTAGTACCTTTTGAATCCCTACTCGTTGAAGCCGAGGTCTTCTCGCGCCAGACCGGAATAACAGCTGAAAATGGCCATAACTTTTGATCCTACCGTTGGATCGCACTCAATTTTTTACAGTAGTTTAGGGAGCCCGTTTTGCTTCTAGTACCTTTTGAATCCCTACTCGTTGAAGTGGAGGTCTTCTCGCGCCAGACCAGAATAACAGCTGAAAATGGCCATAACTTTTGATCCTACCGTTGGATCGCACTCAAAGTTTTACAATTGTTTCCGGAGGGCGTTTTCCTTCTAATACCTTTTGAATCCCTACTCGTTGAAGCCGAGGTTTTCTCGCGCCAGACCGGAATAACAGCTGAAAATGGCCATAACTTTTGATCCTACCGTTGGATCGCACTCAAAGTTTTACAATTGTTTCCGGAGGGCGTTTTCCTTCTAGTACCTTTTGAATCCCTACTCGTTGAAGCGGAGGTCTTCTCGCGCGAGACCGGAATAACAGCTGAAAATGGCCATAACTTTTGATCCTACCGTTGGATCGCACTCAAAGTTTTACAATTGTTTCCGGAGGGCGTTTTCCTTCTAGTACCTTTTGAATCCCTACTCGTTGAAGCGGAGGTCTTGTCGCGCCAGACCAGAATAACAGCTGAAAATGGCCATAACTTTTGATCCTACCGTTGGATCGCACTCAAATTTTTACAGTAGTTTGCGGAGCCCGTTTTGCTTCTAGTACCTTTTGAATCCCTACTCGTTGAAGTGGAGGTCTTCTCGCGCTAGACCCGAATTACAGCTAAAAATGGCCATAACTTTTGATCCTACCGTTGGATCGCACTCAAAGTTTTACAGTAGTTTGCGGAGCCAGTTTTGCTTCTAGTACCTTTTGAATCCCTACTCGTTGAAGAGGAGGTCTTCTCGCGCCAGACCAGAATAACAGCTGAAAATAGCCATAACTTTTGATCCTACCGATGGATCGCGCTCAAAGTTTTTCAATTGTTTCCGGAGGGCGTTTTCCTTCTAGTACCTTTTGAATCCCTACTCGTTGAAGCGGAGGTCTTCTCGCGCCAGAACGGAATAACAGCTGAAAATGGCCATAACTTTTGATCCTACCGTTGGATCGCACTCAAAGTTTTACAATTGTTTCCGGAGGGCGTTTTCCTTCTAGTACCTTTTGAATCCTTACTCGTTGAAGCGGAGGTGTTCTCGCGCCAGACTGGAATAACAGCTGAAAATGGCCATAACTTTTGATCCTACCGTTGGATCGCACTCAAATTTTTACAGTAGATTGCGGAGCCCGTTTTGCTTCTAGTACCTTTTGAATCCCTACTCGTTGAAGAGGAGGTCTTCTCGCGCTAGACCCGAATTACAGCTAAAAATGGCCATAACTTTTGATCCTACCGTTGGATCGCGCTCAAAGTTTTACAGTAGTTTGTGGAGCCCGTTTTCCTTGAAGTACATATGGAATCCCTACTCGTTGAAGAGGAGGTCTTGTCGCGCCAGACCAGAATATAGGCAGAAAAGGGCCATAACTTTCGATTCGACAGTTGGAACGCAGTCAAAGTTTTACAGTAGTTTCCGGAGCCCGTTTTCCTTGAAGTACCTATGGAATCCCTACTCGGTGAAGAGGAGGTCTTGTCGTCCCAGACCGCAATAACGGCTGAAATGGGCCATAACTTTTGATCTGGCTTTTGGATCGCCATCAATGTTTTTCATTAGTTTCCGGAGCCCTTTTCCTTGAAGTACCTATGGAATCCCTACGCGTTGAAGAGGAGGTCTTGTCGCACCAGACGGGAATAACGGCTAAAATTGACTTTAACTTTTGATCCGACCGTTGGATCGCCCTCAATGTTTTACATTAGTTTCCGGAGCCCGTTTTCCTTGAAGTACCTACGGAATCCCTAACTCGTTGAAAAGGAGGTCTTGTCGCGCCAGACCGGAATAACGGCTGAAAGGTGCCATAAATTTTGATCCGACCGTTGGATCGACCTCAATGTTTTACACTAGTTTCCGGAGCCCGTTTGCCTTGAAGTACCTATGGAATCCCTAACTCGTTGAAGAGGAGGTCTTGTCGCGCCAGACCGGAATATCGGCAGAAAAGGGCCATAACTTTTGATCCAATAGTTGGAACGAGCTCAAAGTTTTACAGTAGTTTCCGGAGCCCGTTTTCCTTGAAGTGCCTATGGAATCCCTACTCGGTGAAGAGGAGGTCTTGTCGTCCCAGACCGCAATAACGACTGAAATGGGCCGTAACTTTTGATCCGGCTTTTGGATCGCCATCAATGTTTTTCATTAGTTTCCGGAGCCCGTTTTCTTTGAAGTACCTATGAAATCCCTACGCGTTGAAGAGGAGGTCTTGTCGCACCAGACCGGAATAACTGCTAAAATCGGCTTTAACTTTTGATCCGACCGTTGGATCGCCCTCAATGTTTTACATTAGTTTCCGGAGCCCGTTTGCCTTGAAGTACCTATGGAATCCCTAACTCGTTGAAGAGGAGGTCTTGTCGCGCCAGACCGGAATAACGGCTGAAAGGTGCCATAAGTTTTGATCCGACCGTTGGATCGACCTCAATGTTTTACATTAGTTTCCGGAGCCCGTTTTCCTTGAAGTACCTATGGAATCCCTAACTCGTTGAAGAGGAGGTTTTGTTTCGCCAGACCGGTATGATGGCTGAAATGTGCCAAAAGTTTTGATCCGACTGTTGGATCGACCTTAAAGTCTTACAGTAGTTTCCGGAGCCCGTTTTCCTTGAAGTAACTATGGAATCCCTACTCGTTGAAGAGTAGGTCTTGTCGCGCCAGACCGGAATATCGGCAGAAAAGGGCCATAACTTTTGATCCGACAGTTGGAACGAGCTCAAAGTTTTACAGTAGTTTCCGGAGCCCGTTTTCCTTGAAGTGCCTATGGAATCCCTACTCGGTGAAGAGGAGGTCTTGTCGTCCCAGACCGCAATAACGGCTGAAATGGGCCATAACTTTTGATCCGGCTTTTGGATCGCCATCAATGTTTTTCATTAGTTTCCGGAGCCCGTTTTCCTTGAAGTACCTATGGAATCCTTACGCGTTGAAGAGGAGGTCTTGTCGCACCAGACCGGAATAACGGCTAAAATCGGCTTTAACTTTTGATCCGACCGTTGGATCGCCCTCAATGTTTTACATTAGTTTCCGGAGCCCGTTTTCCTTGAAGTACCTACGGAATCCCTAACTCGTTGAAGAGGAGATCTTGTCGCGCCAGACCGGAATAACGGCTGAAATGTGCCATAAGATTTGATCCGCCCGTTGGACCGACCTCAATGTTTTACCTTAGTTTTCGGAGCCCGTTTTCCTTGAAGTACCTATGGAATCCCTACTCGTTGAAGAGGAGGTCTTGTCGCGCCAGACCGGAATATCGGCAGAAAAGGGCCATAACTTTTGATCCAACAGTTGGAACGAGCTCAAAGTTTTACAGTAGTTTCCGGAGCCCGTTTTCCTTGAAGTGCCTATGGAATCCCTACTCGGTGAAGAGGAGGTCTTGTCGTCCCAGACCGCAATAACGACTGAAATGGGCCATAACTTTTGATCCGACTTTTGGATCGCCATCAATGTTTTTCATTAGTTTCCGGAGCCCGTTTTCGTTGAAGTACCTATGAAATCCCTACGCGTTGAAGAGGAGGTCTTGTCGCACCAGACCAGAATAACGGCTAAAATCGGCTTTAACTTTTGATCCGACCGTTGGATCGCCCTCAATGTTTTACATTAGTTTCCGGAGCCCGTTTGCCTTGAAGTACCTATGGAATCCCTAACTCGTTGAAGAGGAGGTCTTGTCGAGCCAGACCGGAATAACGGCTGAAAGGTGCCATAAGTTTTGATCCGACCGTTGGATCGACCTCAATGTTTTACATTAGTTTCCGGAGCCCGTTTTCCTTGAAGTACCTATGGAATCCCTAACTCGTTGAAGAGGAGGTCTTGTTTCGCCAGACCGGTATGATGGCTGAAATGTGCCAAAAGTTTTGATCCGACTGTTGGATTGACCTTAAAGTCTTATAGTAGTTTCCGGAGCCCGTTTTCCTTGAAGTACCTATAGAATCCCTACTCGTTGAAGAGTAGGTCTTGGTGCGCCAGACCGGAATATCGGCAGAAAAGGGCCATAACTTTTGATCCGACAGTTGGAACGAGCTCAAAGTTTTACAGTAGTTTCCGGAGCCCGTTTTCCTTGAAGTGCCTATGGAATCCGTACTCGGTGAAGAGGAGGTCTTGTCGTCCCAGACCGCAATAACGGCTGAAATGGGCCATAACTTTTGATCCGGCTTTTGGATCGCCATCAATGTTTTTCATTAGTTTCCGGAGCCCGTTTTCCTTGAAGTACCTATGGAATCCCTACGCGTTGAAGAGGAGGTCTTGTCGCACCAGACCGGAATAACGGCTAAAATCGGCTTTAACTTTTGATCCGACCGTTGGATCGCCCTCAATGTTTTACATTAGTTTCCGGAGCCCGTTTGCCTTAAAGTACATATGGAATCCCTAACTCGTTGAAGAGGAGGTCTTGTCGCGCCAGACCGGAATAACGGCTGAAATGTGCCATAAGTTGTGATCCGACCGTTGGATCGACCTCAATGTTTTACATTAGTTTCCGGAGCCCGTTTTCCTTGAAGTACCTATGGAATCCCTACTCGGTGAAGAGGAGGTCTTGTCGTCCCAGACCACAATAACGGCTGAAATGGGCCATAACTTTTGATCCGGCTTTTGGATCGCCATCAATGTTTTTCATTAGTTTCCAGAGCCCAGTTTCCTTGAAGTACCTATGGAATCCCTACTCGGTGAAGTGGAGGTCTTGTCGTCCCAGACCGAATAACGACTGAAATGGGCCATAATTTTTTATCCGGCTTTTGGATCGCCATCAATGTTTTTCATTAGTTTCCGGAGCCCATTTTCCTTGAAGTACCTATGGAATCCCTACGCGTTGAAGAGGAGGTCTTGTCGCACCAGACCGGAATAACGGCTAAAATCGGCTTTAACTTTTGATCGGACCGTTGGATCGCCCTCAATGTTTTACATTAGTTTCCAGAGCCCGTAGTCCTTGAAGTACCTATGGAATCCCTAACTCGTTGAAAAGGAGGTCTTGTCGCGCCAGACCGGAATAACGGCTGAAAGGTGCCATAAATTTTGATCCGACCGTTGGATCGACCTCAATGTTTTACACTAGTTTCCGGAGCCCGTTTTCCTTGAAGTACCTATGGAATCCCTAACTCGTTGAGGAGGAGGTCTTGTTTCGCCAGACCGGTATAATGGCTGAAATGTGCCAAAAGTTTTGATCCGACTGTTGGATCGACCTTAAAGTCTTATAGTAGTTTCCGGAGCCCGTTTTCCTTGAAGTAACTATGGAATCCCTACTCGTTGAAGAGTAGGTCTTGTCGCGCCAGACCGGAATAACGGCTGAAATGTGCTATAACTTTCGATCCAACAGTTGGAACGAGCTCAAAGTTTTACAGTAGTTTCCGGAGCCCGTTTTCCTTGAAGTGCCTATGGAATCCCTACTCGTTGAAGAGGAGGTCTTGTCGCGCCAGACCAGAATAACGGCTGAAATGTGCCATAAGTTTTGATCCGCCCGTTGGATCGACCTCAATGTTTTACCTTAGTTTTCGGAGCCCGTTTTCCTTGAAATGCCTATGGAATCCCTACTCGTTGAAGAGGAGGTCTTGTCGCGCCAGACCGGAATATCGGCAGAAAAGGGCCATAACTTTTGATCCGACAGTTGGAACGAGCTCAAAGTTTTACAGTAGTTTCCGGAGCGCGTTTTCCTTGAAGTGCCTATGGAATCCCTACTCGGTGAAGAGGATGTCTTGTCGTCCCAGACCGCAATAACGGCTGAAATTGGCCATAACTTTTGATCCGGCTTTTGGATCGCCATCAATGTTTTTCATTAGTTTCCGGAGCCCGTTTTCCTTGAATTAAATGGAATCCCTACGCGTTGAAGAGGAGGTCTTGTCGCACCAGACCGGAATAACGGCTGAAATGTGCTATAACTTTCGATCCGACCGTTGGATGGACCTCAATGTTTTACATTTGTTTACGGAGCCCGTTTTCCTTGAAGTACCTATGGAATCCCTACTCGTTGAAGAGTAGGTCTTGTCGCGCCAGACCGGAATATCGGCAGAAAAGGGCCATAACTTTTGATCCGACAGTTGGAACGAGCTCAAAGTTTTACAGTAGTTTCCGGAGCCCGTTTTCCTTGAAGTGCCTATGGAATCCCTACTCGGTGAAGAGGAGGTCTTGTCGTCCCAGACCGCAATAACGGCTGAAATTGGCCATAACTTTTGATCCGGCTTTTGGATCGCCATCAATGTTTTTCATTAGTTTCCGGAGCCCGTTTTCCTTGAAGTACCTATGGAATCCCTACGCGTTGAAGAGGAGGTCTTGTCGCACCAGACCGGAATAACGGCTAAAATCAGCTTTAACTTTTGATCCGACCGTTGGATCGCCCTCAATGTTTTCAATTAGTTTCCGGAGCCCGTATTCCTTGAAGTACCTGTGGAATCCCTAACTCGTTGAAGAGGAGGTCTTGTCGCGCCATACCGGAATAACAGCTGAAATGTGCCATAAGTTTTGATCCGACGGTTGGATCGACCTCAAAGTCTTATAGTAGTTTCCGGAGCCCGTTTTCCTTGAAGTACTAATGGAATCCCTACTCGGTGAAGAGGAGGACTTGTCGAACCAAACCGGAATAACAACTGAAAAGTAATATAACTTTTTATCCGACCGTTGGATCGCGCTCAAAGTTTTACAGTAGTTTCTGGAGGCCGTTTTCCTTGAAATACCTATGGAATCCCTACTCGTTGAAGAGTAGGTCTTGTCGCGCCAGACCGAAATAACAGCTGAAAAGGGCCATAAGTTTTGAACCGATCGTTGGATCGCGCTCAAAGTTTTACAGTAGTTTCCGGAGGCCGTTTTCCATTAAGTACCTATGGAATCCCTAACTCGTTGAAGACGATGTCATGTCGCGCCAGACCGGAATAACGGCTAAAATGTGCCATAAGTTTTGATCCGACCGTTGGATCGACCTCAATGTTTTACATTAGTTTCCGGATCCTCTTTTCCTTGAAGTACCTATGGAATCCCTACTCGTTGAAGAGGAGGTCTTGTCGCGCCAGACCGGAATATCGGCAGAAAAGGGCCATAACTTTTGATCCGACAGTTGTAACGAGCTAAAAGTTTTACAGTAGTTTCCGGAGCCCGTTTTCCTTGAAGTACCTATGGAATCCCTACTCGTTGAAGAGGAGGTCTTGTTGCGCCAGACCGGAATAACGGCTGAAATGTGCTATAACTTTCGATCCGACCGTTGGATGGACCTCAATGTTTTACATTTGTTTCCGGAGCCTGATTTCCTTGAAGTACCTATGGAATCCCTAACTCGTTGAAAAGGAGGTCTTGTCGCGCCAGACCGGAATAACGGCTGAAAGGTGCCATAAATTTTGATCCGACCGTTGGATCGACCTCAATGTTTTACACTAGTTTCCGGAGCCCGTTTTCCTTGAAGTACCTATGGAATCCCTAACTCGTTGAAGAGGAGGTCTTGTTTCGCCAGACCGGTATAATGGCTGAAATGTGCCAAAAGTTTTGATCCGACTGTTGGATCGACCTTAAAGTCTTATAGTAGTTTCCGGAGCCCGTTTTCCTTGAAGTAACTATGGAATCCCTACTCGTTGAAGAGTAGGTCTTGTCGCGCCAGACCGGAATAACGGCTGAAATGTGCTATAACTTTCGATCCAACAGTTGGAACGAGCTCAAAGTTTTACAGTAGTTTCCGGAGCCCGTTTTCCTTGAAGTGCCTATGGAATCCCTACTCGTTGAAGAGGAGGTCTTGTCGCGCCAGACCAGAATAACGGCTGAAATGTGCCATAAGTTTTGATCCGCCCGTTGGATCGACCTCAATGTTTTACCTTAGTTTTCGGAGCCCGTTTTCCTTGAAATGCCTATGGAATCCCTACTCGTTGAAGAGGAGGTCTTGTCGCGCCAGACCGGAATATCGGCAGAAAAGGGCCATAACTTTTGATCCGACAGTTGGAACGAGCTCAAAGTTTTACAGTAGTTTCCGGAGCGCGTTTTCCTTGAAGTGCCTATGGAATCCCTACTCGGTGAAGAGGATGTCTTGTCGTCCCAGACCGCAATAACGGCTGAAATTGGCCATAACTTTTGATCCGGCTTTTGGATCGCCATCAATGTTTTTCATTAGTTTCCGGAGCCCGTTTTCCTTGAATTAAATGGAATCCCTACGCGTTGAAGAGGAGGTCTTGTCGCACCAGACCGGAATAACGGCTGAAATGTGCTATAACTTTCGATCCGACCGTTGGATGGACCTCAATGTTTTACATTTGTTTACGGAGCCCGTTTTCCTTGAAGTACCTATGGAATCCCTACTCGTTGAAGAGTAGGTCTTGTCGCGCCAGACCGGAATATCGGCAGAAAAGGGCCATAACTTTTGATCCGACAGTTGGAACGAGCTCAAAGTTTTACAGTAGTTTCCGGAGCCCGTTTTCCTTGAAGTGCCTATGGAATCCCTACTCGGTGAAGAGGAGGTCTTGTCGTCCCAGACCGCAATAACGGCTGAAATTGGCCATAACTTTTGATCCGGCTTTTGGATCGCCATCAATGTTTTTCATTAGTTTCCGGAGCCCGTTTTCCTTGAAGTACCTATGGAATCCCTACGCGTTGAAGAGGAGGTCTTGTCGCACCAGACCGGAATAACGGCTAAAATCAGCTTTAACTTTTGATCCGACCGTTGGATCGCCCTCAATGTTTTCAATTAGTTTCCGGAGCCCGTATTCCTTGAAGTACCTGTGGAATCCCTAACTCGTTGAAGAGGAGGTCTTGTCGCGCCATACCGGAATAACAGCTGAAATGTGCCATAAGTTTTGATCCGACGGTTGGATCGACCTCAAAGTCTTATAGTAGTTTCCGGAGCCCGTTTTCCTTGAAGTACTAATGGAATCCCTACTCGGTGAAGAGGAGGACTTGTCGAACCAAACCGGAATAACAACTGAAAAGTAATATAACTTTTTATCCGACCGTTGGATCGCGCTCAAAGTTTTACAGTAGTTTCTGGAGGCCGTTTTCCTTGAAATACCTATGGAATCCCTACTCGTTGAAGAGTAGGTCTTGTCGCGCCAGACCGAAATAACAGCTGAAAAGGGCCATAAGTTTTGAACCGATCGTTGGATCGCGCTCAAAGTTTTACAGTAGTTTCCGGAGGCCGTTTTCCATTAAGTACCTATGGAATCCCTAACTCGTTGAAGACGATGTCATGTCGCGCCAGACCGGAATAACGGCTAAAATGTGCCATAAGTTTTGATCCGACCGTTGGATCGACCTCAATGTTTTACATTAGTTTCCGGATCCTCTTTTCCTTGAAGTACCTATGGAATCCCTACTCGTTGAAGAGGAGGTCTTGTCGCGCCAGACCGGAATATCGGCAGAAAAGGGCCATAACTTTTGATCCGACAGTTGTAACGAGCTAAAAGTTTTACAGTAGTTTCCGGAGCCCGTTTTCCTTGAAGTACCTATGGAATCCCTACTCGTTGAAGAGGAGGTCTTGTTGCGCCAGACCGGAATAACGGCTGAAATGTGCTATAACTTTCGATCCGACCGTTGGATGGACCTCAATGTTTTACATTTGTTTCCGGAGCCTGATTTCCTTGAAGTACCTATGGAATCCCTACTCGTTGAAGAGTAGGTCTTGTCGCGTCAGACCGGAATATCGGCAGAAAAGGGCCATAACTTTTGATCCGACAGTTGGAACGAGCTCAAAGTTTTACAGTAGTTTCCGGAGCCCGTTTTCCTTGAAGTGCCTATGGAATCCCTACTCGGTGAAGAGGAGGTCTTGTCGTCCCAGACCGCAATAACGGCTGAAATTGGCCATAACTTTTGATCCGGCTTTTGGATCGCCATCAATGTTTTTCATTAGTTTCCGGAGCCCGTTTTCCTTCAAGTACCTATGGAATCCCTACGCGTTGAAGAGGAGGTCTTGTCGCACCAGACCGGAATAACGGCTAAAATCGGCTTTAACTTTTGATCCGACCGTTGGATCGCCCTCAATGTTTTACATTAGTTTCCGAAGCCCGTTTTCCTAGAAGTACCTATGGAATCCCTAACTCGTTGAAGAGGAGGTCTTGTCGCGCCAGACCGGAATAACGGCTGAAATGTGCCATAAGTTTTGATCCGACCGTTGGATCGACCTCAATATTTTACATTAGTTTCCGGAGCCCGTTTTCCTTGAAGTACCTATGGAATCCCTACTCGGTGAAGAGGACGTCTTGTCGTCCTAGTCCGCAATAACGGCTGAAATGGGCCATAACTTTTGATCCGGCTTTTGGATCGCCATCAATGTTTTTCATTAGTTTCCAGAGCCAGTTTTCCTTGAAGTACCTATGGAATCCCTACTCGGTGAAGAGGAGGTCTTGTCGTCCCAGACCGAATAACAGCTGAAATGGGCCATAATTTTTTATCCGGCTTTTGGATCGCCATCAATGTTTTTCATTAGTTTCCGGAGCCCATTTTCCTTGAAGTACCTTTGGAAACCCTACGCGTTGAAGAGGAGGTCTTGTCGCACCAGACCGGAATAACAGCTAAAATCGGCTTTAACTTTTGATCCGACCGTTGGATCGCCCTCAATGTTTTACAGTAGTTTCCGGAGGCCGTTTTCCATTAAGTACCTATGGAATCCCTAACTCGTTGAAGAGTATGTCTTGTCGCGCCAGAGCGGAATAACGGCTAAAATGTGCCATAAGTTTTGATCCGACCGTTGGATCGACCTCAATGTTTTACATTAGTTTCCTGATCCTCTTTTCGTTGAAGTACCTATGGAATCCCTACTCGTTGAAGAGGAGGTCTTGTCGCGCCAGACCGGAATAACGGCTAAAATCGGCTTTAACTTTTGATCCGACTGTTGGATCGCCCTCAATGTTTTACATTAGTTTCCGGAGCCCGTTTTCCTTGAAGTACATATGGAATCCCTACTCATTGAAGAGGAGGTCTTGTTGCGCCAGACCGGAATAACGGCTGAAATGTGGTATAACTTTCGATCCGACCATTGGATGGACCTCAATGTTTTACATTCGTTTCTGGAGACAGTTTTCCTTGAAGTACCTATGGAATCCCTACTCGTTGAAGAGGAGGTCTTGTCGCGCCAGACCAGAATATAGGCAGAAAAGGGCCATAACTTTCGATCCGACAGTTTGAACGCAGTCAAATTTTATAGTAGTTTCCGTAGCCCGTTTTCCTTGAAGTACCTATGGAATCCCTATTCTGTGAAGAGGAGGTCTTTTATCCCAGACCGCAATAACGGATGAAATGGGCCATAACTTTTGATCCGGCTTTTGGATCGCCGTCAATGTTTTTCATTAGTTTTCGGAGCCCGTTTTCCTTGAAGTACCTATGGAATCCCTACGCGTTGAAGAGGAGGTCTTGTCGCACCAGACCGAAATAACGGATAAAATCAGCTTTAACTTTTGATCCGACCGTTGGATCGCCCTCAATGTTTTACATTAGTTTCCGGAGCCCGTTTTCCTTGAAGTACCTATGGAATCCCTAACTCGTTGAAGAGGAGGTCTTGTCGCGCTAGACCGGAATAACGGCTAAAATGTGCCATAAGTTTTGATCCGACCGTTGGATCGACCTCAATGTTTTACATTAGTTTCTGGAGACCGTTTTCCTTGAAGTAGCTATGGAATCCCTAACTCGTTGAAGAGGAGGTCTTGTTTCGCCAGACCGGTATAACGGCTGAAATGTGCCAAAAGTTTTGATCCGACTGTTGGATCGACCTTAAAGTCTTAAAGTAGTTTCCGGAGCCCGTTTTCCTTGAAGTACCTATGGAATCCCTACTAGTTGAAGAGTAGGTCTTGTCGCGCCATACCGGAATAATAGCTGAAAAGGGCCATAACTTTTGATCCGACCGTTGGATCGCGCTCAAAGTTTTACAGTAATTTCCAAAGTCCGTTTTCCTTGAAGTACCTATGGAATCCCTAACTCGTTGAAGAGGAGGTCTTGTCGCGCCAGACCGGAATAACGGCTGAAATGTGCTATAATTTTTTATCCGACCGTTGGATCGCCCTCAATGTTTTACATTAGTTTCCGGAGCCTGTTTTCCTTAAAGTACGTATGGAATCCCTACTCGGTGAAGAGGAGGTCTTGTCATCCCAGACCGCAATAACGGCTGAAATGGGCCATAACTTTTGATCCGGCTTTTGGATCGCCATCAATGTTTTTCATTAGTTTCCAGAGCCCGTTTTCCTTGAAGTACCTATGGAATCCCTACTCGGTGAAGAGGAGGTCTTGTCGTCCCAGACCGAATAACGGCTGAAATGGGCCATAATTTTTGATCCGGCTTTTGGATCGCCATCAATGTTTTTCATTAGTTTCCGGAGCCCATTTTCCTTGAAGTACCTATGGAATCCCTACGCGTTGAAGAGGAGGTCTTGTCGCGCCAGACCAGAATAACGGCTGAAATGTGCCATAAGTTTTGATCCGCCCGTTGGATCGACCTCAATGTTTTACCTTAGTTTTCGGAGCCCGTTTTCCTTGAACTACCTATGGAATCCCTACTCGTTGAAGAGGAGGTCTTGTCGTGCCAGACCGGAATATCGGCAGAAAAGGGCCATAACTTTTGATCCGACAGTTGGAACGAGCTCAAAGTATTACAGTAGTTTCCGGAGCCCGTTTGCCTTGAAGTGCCTATGGAATCCCTACTCGGTGAAGAGGATGTGTTGTCGTCCCAGACCGCAATAACGGCTGAAATGGGCCATAACTTTTGATCCGGCTTTTGGATCGCCATCAATGTTTTTCATTAGTTTCCGGAGCCCATTTTCCTTGAAGTACCTATGGAATCCCTACGCGTTGAAGAGGAGGTCTTGTCGCACCACACCGGAATAACGGCTAAAATCGGCTTTAACTTTTGATCCGAGCCTTTGGATCGACCTCACTGTTTTACATTAGTTTCCGAGAGCCCGTTTTCCTTGCAAGTACCTAGGAATCCCTACGCGTTGAAGAGGGTCTGTGACCCAGACCGGAATAACGGCTAAATCAGCTTTAATTTGATCCGAACATTGGATAGCATCAACGTTTACATTAGTTCTTTGTGAGCCCGTATTCCTTGAAGTACCTGTGGACATCCCTAACTCGTTGAAGAGGAAGGTCCTGTCGCGCAAAGACCGGAATACGGCTGAAAGGCCAACGTTTTGATCCGACGGTTGGGATCGACCTCCAGTCTCTATAGTAGTTTCCGGAGCCCGTTTTCCTTGAAGTTACTTATGTAATCCCTACTCGGTGAAGAGGAGGACTTGTCGAACCAAACGGAATAACAACTGAAAAGTATATATAACTTTGATCCGACCGTTGGATCGCGCTCAAAGTTTTACAGTAGTTTCTGGAGCCGTTTTCCTTGAAAATACCTATGGAATCCCTACTCGTGAAGAGTAGGTCTTGTCGCGCCAGACCGAAATAACAGCTGAAAAGGGCCATAAGTTTTGAACCGATCGTTGGATCGCGGTCAAAGTTTTACAGTAGTTTCCGGAGGCCGTTTTCCATTAAGTACCTATGGAATCCCTAACTCGTTGAAGATGATGTCTTGTCGCGCCAGACCGGAATAACGGCTAAAATGTGCCATAAGTTTTGATCTGACCGTTGGATCGACCTCAATGTTTTACATTAGTTTCCGGATCCTCTTTTCCTTGAAGTACCTATGGAATCCCTACTCGTTGAAGACAAGGTCTTGTCGCGCCAGACTGGAATATCGGCAGAAAAGGGCCATAACTTTTGATCCGACAGTTGTAACGAGCTCAAAGTTTTACAGTAGTTTCCGGAGCCCGTTTTCCTTGAAGTACGTATGGAATCCCTACTCGTTGAAGAGGAGGTCTTGTTGCGCCAGACCGGAATAACGGCTGAAATGTGCTATAACTTTCGATCCGACCGTTGGATGGACCTCAATGTTTTACATTTGTTTCTGGAGCCCGTTTTCCTTGAAGTACCTATGGAATCCCTACTCATTGAAGAGTAGGTCTTGTCGCGCCAGACCGGAATATCGGCAGAAAAGGGCCATAACTTTTGATCCGACAGTTGGAACGAGCTCAAAGTTTTACAGTAGTTTCCGGAGCCCGTTTTCCTTGAAGTGCCTATGGAATCCCTACTCGGTGAAGAGGAGGTCTTGTCGTCCCAGACCGCAATAACGGCTGAAATTGGCCATAACTTTTGATCCGGCTTTTGGATCGCCATCAATGTTTTTCATTAGTTTCCGGAGCCCGTTTTCCTTCAAGTACCTATGGAATCCCTACGCGTTGAAGAGGAGGTCTTGTCGCACCAGACCGGAATAACGGCTAAAATCGGCTTTAACTTTTGATCCGACCGTTGGATCGCCCTCAATGTTTTACATTAGTTTCCGGAGCCCGTTTTCCTTGAAGTACCTATGGAATCCCTAACTCGTTGAAGAGGAGGTCTTGTCGCGCCAGACCGGAATAACGGCTGAAATGTGCCATAAGTTGTGATCCGACCGTTGGATCGACCTCAATGTTTTACATTAGTTTCCGGAGCCCGTTTTCCTTGAAGTACCTATTGAATCCCTACTCGTTGAAGAGGACGTCTTGTCGTCCTAGACCGCAATAACGGCTGAAATGGGCCATAACTTTTGATCCGGCTTTTGGATCGCCATCAATGTTTTTCATTAGTTTCCCGAGCCCGTTTTCCTTGAAGTACCTATGGAATCCCTACTCGGTGAAGAGGAGGTCTTGTCGTCCCAGACCGAATAACGGCTGAAATGGGCCATAATTTTTTATCCGGCTTTTGGATCGCTATCAATGTTTTTCATTAGTTTCCGAAGCCCATTTTCCTTGAAGTACCTATGGAATCCCTACGCGTTGAAGAGGAGGTCTTGTCGCTCCAGACCAGAATAACTGCTAAAATCGGCTTTAACTTTTGATCCGACCGTTGGATCGCCCTCAATGTTTTACAGTTGTTTCCGGAGGCCGTTTTCCTTGAAGTACCTATGGAATCCCTAACTCGTTGAAGAGGAGGTCTTGTCGAGCCAGACCAGAATAACGGCTGACATATGCCATAAGTTTTGATCCGACCGATGGATCGACCTCAAAGTCTTACAGTAGTTTTCGGAGCCCGTTTTCCTTGAAATACCTATGGAATCCCTACTCGTTGAAGAGTAGGTCTTGTCGCGCCATACCGGAATAACAGCTGAAAAGGGCTGTAACTTTTGATCTGACCGTTGGATCGCGCTCAAAGTTTTACAGTAATTTCCGAAGGCCTTTTTCCTTGAAGTACCTATGGAATCCCTAACTCGTTGAAGAAGAGGTCTTGTCGCGCTAGACCGGAATAACGGCTGAAATGTGCTATAAGTTTTGATCCGACCGTTGGATCGACCTCAATGTTTTACATTAGTTTCCGAAGCCCGTTTTCCTTGAAGTACCTATGGAATCCCTACTCGTTGAAGAATAGGTCTTGTCGCGCCATACCGGAAAAACAGCTGAAATGTGCCATAAGTTTTGATCCGACCGTTGGATCGACCTCAATGTTTTACATTAGTTTCTGGAGCCCGTTTTCGTTGAAGTACTTATGGAATCCCTAACTCGTTGAAGAGGAGGTCTTGTTTCGCCAGACCGGTATAACGGCTGAAATGTGCCAAAAGTTTTGATCCGACTGTTGGATCGACCTTAAAGTCTTAAAGTAGTTTCCGGAGCCCGTTTTCCTTCAAGTACCTATGGAATCCCTACTTGTTGAAGAATAGGTCTTGTCGCGCCATACCGGAATAACAGCTGAAAAGGGCTGTAACTTTTGATCCGACCGTTGGATCGCGCTCAAAGTTTTACAGTAATTTCCAAAGTCCGTTTTCCTTGAAGTACCTATGGAATCCCTAACTCGTTGAAGAGGAGGTCTTGTCGTGCCAGACCGGAATAACGGCTGAAATGTGCTATAAGTTTTGATCCGACCGTTGGATCGCCCTCAATGTTTTACATTAGTTTCCGGAGCCCGTTTTCCTTGAAGTAGCTATAGAATCCCTAACTCGTTGAAGAGGATGTTTTGTCGCGCCAGACCGGAATAACGGCTGAAATGTGCCATAAGTTTTGATCCGACCGTTGGATCGACCTCAATGTTTTACATTAGTTTCCGGAGCCTCTTTTCCTTGAAGTACCTATGGAATCCCTACTCGTTGAAGAGGAGGTCTTGTCGCGCCAGACCGGAATATCGGCAGTAAAGGGCCATAACTTTTGATCCGACAGATGGAACGAGCTCAAAGTTTTACAGTAGTTTCCGGAGCCCGTTTTCTTTGAAGTACCTATGGAATCGCTACTCGGTGAAGAGGAGGTCTTGTCGAGCCAAACCGGAATAACAACTGAAAAGTAATATAACTTTTGATCCTACTGTTGGATCGCGCTCAAAGTTTTACAATAGTTTCCGGAGGCCGTTTTCCTTGAAATACCTATGGAATCCCTACTCGTTGAAGAGTAGGTCTTGTCGCGCCAGACCGAAATAACAGCAGAAAAGTGCCATAACTTTTGAACCGATCGTTGGATCGCGCTCAAACGTTTACAGTATTTTTCGGAGGCCGTTTTCCCATAAGTACCTATGGAATCCCTAACTCGTTGAAGAGGATGTCTTGTCGCGCCAGACCGGAATAACGACTGAAATGTGCCATAAGTTTTGATCCGACAGTTGGATCGACCTCAATGTTTTACAGTAGTTTCCGGAGCCCGTTTTCCTTGAAGTACCTATGGAATCCCTACTCGTTGAAGAGGAGGTCTTGTGGCGCCAGACCGGAATAACGGATGAATTGTGCTATAACTTTCGATCCGACCGTTGGATGGACCTCAATGTTTTACATTCGTTTCTGGAGACAGTTTTCCTTGAAGTACCTATGGAATCCCTACTCGTTGAAGAGGAGGTCTTTCGCGCCAGACCAGAATATAGGCAGAAAAGGGCCATAACTTTCGATCCGACAGTTGGAACGCAGTCAAAGTTTTACAGTAGTTTCCGGAGCCCGTTTTCCTTGAAGTACCTATGGAATCCCTACTCGGTGAAGAGGAGGTCTTGTCGTCCCAGACCGCAATAACGGCTGAAATGGGCCATAACTTTTGAAACGATCGTTGGATCGCGCTCAAAGTTTTACAATAATTTCCGAAGGTCTTTTTCCTTGAAGTACCTATGGAAACCCTAACTCGTTGAAGAGGAGGTCTTGTCGCGCTAGACCGGAATAACGGCTGAAATGTGCTATAAGTTTTGATCCGACCGTTGGATCGACCTCAATGTTTTACATTAGTTTCCGGAGCCCGTTTTCCTTGAAGTACCTATGGAATCCCTAACTCGTTGAAGAGGATGTTTTGTCGCGCCAGTCCGGAATAACGGCTGAAATGTGCCATAAGTTTTGATCCGACCGTTGGATCGACCTCAATGTTTTACATTAGTTTCCGGAGCCTCTTTTCCTTGAAGTACCTATGGAATCCCTACTCGGTGAAGAGGAGGTCTTGTCGTCCCAGACCGCAATAACGGCTGAAATGGGCCATAACTTTTGAACCGATCGTTGGATCGCACTCAAAGTTTTACAGTAATTTCCGAAGGCCTTTTTCCTTGAAGTACCTATGGAATCCCTAACACGTTGAAGAGGAGGTCTTGTCGCGCTAGACCGGAATAACGGCTGAAATGTGCTATAAGTTTTGATCCGACCGTTGGATCGACCTCAATGTTTTACATTAGTTTCCGGAGCCCGTTTTCCTTGAAGTACCTATGGAATCCCTAACTCGTTGAAGAGGATGTTTTGTCGCGCCAGTCCGGAATAACGGCTGAAATGTGCCATAAGTTTTGATCCGACCGTTGGATCGACCTCAATGTTTTACATTAGTTTCCGGAGCCTCTTTTCCTTGAAGTACCTATGGAATCCCTACTCGGTGAAGAGGAGGTCTTGTCGTCCCAGACCGCAATAACGGCTGAAATGGGCCATAACTTTTGAACCGATCGTTGGATCGCACTCAAAGTTTTACAGTAATTTCCGAAGGCCTTTTTCCTTGAAGTACCTATGGAATCCCTAACACGTTGAAGAGGAGGTCTTGTCGCGCTAGACCGGAATAACAGCTGAAAAGGGCCATAACTTTAGATCCGACAGTTGGAACGAGCTCAAAGTTTTACAGTAGTTTCCGGAGCCCGTTTTCCTTGAAGTGCCTATGGAATCCCTACTCGGTGAAGAGGAGGTCTTGTCGTCCCAGACCGCAATAACGGCTGAAATGGGCCATAACTTTTGAACCGATCGTTGGATCGCACTCAAAGTTTTACAGTAATTTCCGAAGGCCTTTTTCCTTGAAGTACCTATGGAATCCCTAACACGTTGAAGAGGAGGTCTTGTCGCGCTAGACCGGAATAACAGCTGAAAAGGGCCATAACTTTTGATCCGACAGTTGGAACAAGCACAAAGTTTTACAGTAGTTTCCGGAGCCCGTTTTCCTTGAAGTGCCTATGGAATCCCTACTCGGTGAAGAGGAGGTCTTGTCGTCCCAGACCGCAATAACGGCTGAAATGGGCCATAACTTTTGAACCGATCGTTGGATCGCACTCAAAGTTTTACAGTAATTTCCGAAGGCCTTTTTCCTTGAAGTACCTATGGAATCCCTAACACGTTGAAGAGGAGGTCTTGTCGCGCTAGACCGGAATAACAGCTGAAAAGGGCCATAACTTTTGATCCGATAGTTGGAACGAGCTCAAAGTTTTACAGTAGTTTCCGGAGCCCGTTTTCCATGAAGTACCTATGGAATCCCTACTCGGTGAAGAGGAGGTCTTGTCGAGCCAAACAGGAATAACAACTTAAAAGTGCTATAACTTTTGTTCCGACCGTTGGATCGCGCTCAAAGTTTTACAATAGTTTCCGGAGACCGTTTTCCTTGAAATACCTATGGAATCCCTGCTCGGTGAAGAGGAGGTCTTGTCGAGCCAAACCGGAAAAACATCTAAAAAGTGCTATAACTTTTGATCAGACCGTTGGATCGCGCTATAAGTTTTACAATATTTTCCGGAGGCCGTTTTCCTTGAAATACCTATGCAATCCCTACTCGTTGAAGAGTAGGTCTTGTCGCGCCAGACCGAAATAACAGCTGAAAAGCGCCATAACTTTTGAACCGATCGTTGGATCGCGCTCAACGTTTTACAGTAGTTTCCGCAGCCCGTTTTCCTTGAAGTACCTATGGAATCCCTACTCGTTGAAGAGGAGATCTTGTTGCGCCAGACCGGAATAACGGCTGAAATGTGCTATAACTTTCGATCCGACCGTTGGATGGACCTCAATGTTTTACATTCGTTTCTGGAGATAGTTTTCCTTGAAGTACCTATGGAATCCCTACTCGTTGAAGAGGAGGTCTTGTCGCGCCAGACCAGAATATAGGCAGAAAAGGGCCATAACTTTCGATCCGACAGTTTGAACGCAGTCAAAGTTTTACAGTAGTTTCCGTAGCCCGTTTTCCTTGAAGTACCTATGGAATCCCTATTCGGTGAAGAGGAGGTTTTTTGTCCCAGACCGCAATAACGGCTGAAATTGGCCATAACTTTTGATCCGGCTTTCGGATCGCCATC